>NW_026623053.1:6887684-7487684 GCF_023065955.2 Ursus arctos | reverse complement strand
GGGAGGGAAGCAATAAACCAAAAAACAGAAGTGCTGTAACTGTGTGTGTGCAGATTGCGTGTGTGTGTGTGTGTGTGTGTGTGTGTGCCCACGCTATGGGTCTACGCCACATTAACTACCAAAAAGCACATTCAAGAAGTCACAACAACATCAGCCAAGTTTTTTCTCTGATTTTCAGTAGTCAGATTTCTATTTGCTTGCCTGATACTTTGTAGAATGATTTAAAATAACACAGATGCTGGCAACCCAATGTATTCACCAACTGTAAGAGTTGTTGAATAGCCTTGGAAAAGATCTTTGATCTCCTTAACCATTCACTTCTATGTCTCCAACAGGTGGGTAATAACAGTACCTATTTTGTAGGACTGCTCTAAGATTTAAATAAGGTAATGCATGAAAAAGTGCCTAGCAGAGCCCCAGGCTATAGGGCACACACTAATCCCTCTGTTAACTTCCATTTCCATTGATCTGCATCAATATATTGAACCGGTCAGAAATGACCAGTAGTTGGGAAGGAGCAGCAAGCCTAGGACAGTACCTGTTTATAAGACAGAAGAGTCTGAAGAGAAAATCTGTTAGACAATGAGGCTGCAAGGCTCTGTCCTGTTCATTCAATCCCTGAGCAATGGCTGCTGGCCCATCCCCGTTTGCTTGGAAGGCAAACGGCCATGAATCTTGCAAGCCTGGCCGTTGGTCCTCCTCACGGAATTTCTGTGTGGGTAAGCACGCTTTTCTCTCTCAAAACTTTATGCAATGGCAATAAAGCCCCTACTCATCCACTTTTCCTTATTTCCTTCCCGTATAGATAGAAATAGAAAGGAGAATCATTTAAAGTGAGATTGTTAAATAAAAAATAAAACAAAAAAAGGGCAACTTTTCCTTCGGGTTTCTAGTCTTTTTTCATGTCTTAGGCTGCTGAGAAAGAAGATTTTGTGGTTGGGTTATTTCTTTCTCTTCAAGTTTCTTTAGGATGTTGAGTAGTAATGGGCGAGAACTGGCGCTCCCTTCAGGCCTACCAGACAAGGGCTACATAGCCTACAAATCACAGCTTACAAAACCTTGAAACAAGGGAGCAAATCTTCCTAAATTCTTCCTACAGGAAGAAGAATTTTTTTTTTTAAGATTTTATTTATATATTTGAGAGAGAGATAGAGAGAGAGTGAGAGAGAGCACAGGAGCAGGGGGGAGGGCAGAGGGGAGGGAGAAGCAGACTCCCCGCTGAGCAGGGAGCCCAATGTAGGACCCTGAGACCATGACCCAAGCCAAAGGCAGACACTTAACCAATCGAGCCACCCAGGGGCCCCTGTGCAGCAAGAATTAAGCTGCCAGAGACACCAGATATATTTATATATGTCTCCAAGGACCTAAGCATCTGGATAAAAAATACAATGATCAATTATCTATACAGACAACTGATTTCGTTTTTAACCTTTAACCTAGATGTTCAAGCCACATTGTGTATTTATATACTGAAAATTAGAATAAGGCAATGGGTACATAAGTAGGCTTGAACCTTGGATCAAATTAGTATGGTATCCTTTGATCACCCACCTAAAGTGTGGTTCTCAACCTTAACTAAACATTAGAATCACCAGGGAAATGCCTTAAAATCCTGATGCCTGGGCCCCTCTCACCAGAGACTCAGCTTTAATTCATCCTAGGCAAGGCAAAGATATGAGTATTTAAAAGATTCCCAAGTGATTCTAACGTGCTACCAATTTTAAAAAATAATGGCCAAAGGGATCATGGAGTCTGTCTTCGCTTTAGACATCCCACAATTACGGCAAAAAGTAGAAGTTCACACAAGGATTTACCAGCCTCCAGCAGTCTGCATACGAAGAATTTTTGTAATCTAGTAACAAGAACAAAAGAGAGAAGAAGAGAAAGAAAGACAAGTCATGACTGTCTGTTTTTGATTTTGCTCCCGGGGTTGGAATTTGGATAGTTTTATGTTGAGAACAGAAGGAAAATGAATATAATAATGAACTCTATTCATTGGCAAACAGGACTAACACCTGCCACACAGGCTAATCCTGTTCTTTATTAAGATCATAGTATACTAGGGTTATGGTCTGAATCTCTGTGTTATATAAGACTTGATGCAACAGAACTCTAAAAATCTAGAAGACCTCCTTGTAAATATTCTAGCTTAATGATTTTCTTTTTGGTTTTGAAAGTCACATAAAATTGCCATTATTATGACCATATAGCTTTAATAGATCGTGTACATTCTTATCTTCAATGGACAATACTTTGGTTTCATTGGAGTTTTGAGCCAGCCTGTGGATGTTATGAGATACAATGTAGATATGGAAAACATGGCTCTAGCTCAGTAATTGAGGTGATCAATGTCATAAATAAGTCAAGTCTCACTATTGTTTTCCTTTAGATTACTCACCTTTCTTTCTTAAGTATCCCACATGCTCTGACAGCAATGGGCAGGGTTCAAATCTCAAACTAAGACCTTTCACAAGATTGATACCAATATTTTTTTAGAGTTCCTTTCTGAGGGCACATACGTTATGGTAGATTCATCACAAAAATGGCCCTTATTCTGCTTCTATCAAGAGGTGAAGTCTATTTCCTCATCCCTTCACTCTGGGCTGGGCTGGGACTTGCTCTAGCGAGCAGAATGTGTCAGAAGTGACCCTGCGCAAACTCTGAGCCTATGTCTTAAGGGGCCCTGCAAGCTTCTGCCCTCTCCCTCTCTAGGAAACCAGCTCCTGAGGGAGAACAGCCTGGACTAGCCCCCTGGAGGATGTGAGACATGGAGGAGAACTCAGCCATCCCATTCTAGAACAGTCTGCACCCGGCACACTTGCATCCAACTTCAGACACAGGAAAGAGCCCCACTGAGATGAGTCAAATCTAGCTGAGACCAGAAGACCCAGCCAGCAGCCCTGCATAGTTGTGAGATAAATAGATGCTCCTTGTTTAAACCACTGGGTTTTGTTGTTACATAGCATTAACGTGCAAATAGACACCTGATACAGAGACCATCTGATTTGTCAATATGCAAAATACAACACAAAACCTTTTTCAATTGCCTACCCAAGTACAATTTCCACACATTTCAGAATCACCAGAAGAAAGCCAGAGTGTTTATTCTGGTCATTCCCAATCATACACTCCCACAATTATAAACGCAATTAAATTCCATGTGTATTTCAGTGCCCCCACCCCATCACCCCCGCCAGGGACGTTGCAGTAGTTTCTCAGGCCAGCCATGAAAAGAAAGACAATTGGCTTCGAACCTGTGAGAGTCGCCGGCACAATTCAGACTGGCTGCAAAAGCAGTGTTGTTTGTAGCACACTGCACTTTTACATGTGTGTCTGCTACAGACTTCACTGATGACGTTCCCTCCACCTAACTGTAAAACCCAAGCACCTTCAAAGAGGAGAGTAGATTGCTTAGGCTCCCGATGGCACATGTAGGTACTAGAACACTGACCCTGACATTCTGAACCCTTTCCCAGCCTACCAAGGATAACCGTCGACCAAAAACAGCTTGGGATGGGACAGGAGAATGATTTAAAAAAGGAGCCTGAAATAGATACTGTCGAACTCACTTTGCCTTTTGTCCAGAACATGTGATTCCTAAACCTAACCACTGAGCTGTGGCATGAACTTAATTAAAACCTAATAATAATGATAGGTATGGAAGGAAAAAGAAATGGTTATTTCAGGTTTATGGATGAGACAAGGCTTTCTCCAATGGCTTTTTCTCCTTTAGTGCTGTTTGTTCAACTCATCAGTTTAGAGTGTGTACAAAGGGTCTATCTTGCAAAATGATGAATGCTGGAAGCATATTTTTAAAGGGAACTTATCAGTAGTCCATTTCAGAGAGGATTCTAACTGCAATCAGGCTCCCTGCATTTTCATCCAACAACTGCAAAGTGCTTCTGTGTGATTTGGGCAGGTTTAGAGCACCACTATGTGGTCTGTTCGTGAGTATGTGAATACGTGTATATGTTTTTCAAATATATATATGTTATGTGTGTATTATACATACATACATATATACATAACACATATGACAAAACAAAAAATGATTGTGATATGTCTCTTATAAAAACAAGAGTATGGGATGCAAGTCACCTTTAAAAAGAGTAAATGAGACCTTTGCATTTAATTGTGCAAAAACAAAAAAAAAAAATTGGTAGCTAATTTTAACAAATGGAAAAACACCCAGGCCATTTTTTCCAAAGGTTTCTATCTTAATGCATTTTGCTATTGTGTTTCATCTGCATGTGGTATATTACATTTAATGGAAATCACACAGTCCAATTATCTCTCCTAGGGGAAGAGGAGAAAGGAAAGAGGAGGTAGGGGAATCTATTGTAAGCCCGGGGAGATGCCTTTGGCAACTTAATAGGAGAAGGAAAAACAGCCCGTGCTTTTCAGGCAAACACAAAATCCCTCACACTTGGTGACTCTCCAGATAGAAACCCCCAGAAGGGGCATTGCTCAGCCTCGCCAGAAGCAGAACCAAGAACCTACTTGCTCCTGGTGTGGATTCCGACAAGGCTGCAATGTTGTTGTTAGTAAAACTGCTAAACATGGCTCCTTTTCTAGCAGCTGCATTAACTGGGGGACATGGTTGAGCCCATTCTCTCTCGGCACTCAATCCAGAAAGCCAACTGTCGAGCTCCTTTCTGCTGAAAGATGCTTCTACTTGTCTAAAAGTATAATTCAGCCTCTAGAAGTTTTCATCTTAAAATGAATGGCAAACGATGTTACAGTGGCTTCAGTTCAAACTAGGAAAATATTCTGAACCCTTCATATAAAAATCAATGCTCTAGGCTGCACTGGCCCAATCCTATAGACACCAGCCACAAGTGGCTATTTAAATTTTAATTAAAATCAAATTAAATTAAAGCTAGCTCCTTAGTTGCCCTAGCCACATTTCAAGGGCTCAATAGCCGCTTGTGGCTACTGTTTGGCCAGCAGAGGCAGAGAACATTTCCATCATGGCGAAGAGTTCTGTTGAACAGTCATGGTCTACACTAATACCCGAGCTCCTGCCTGTATTTCATATCTGTTAAACCAAGACGCTGGGGATAGCCTGAGTTCCAGCACTGTCTTTTAATGCTCTTTCCCTTTCCCCTACTCTTTTTTTCCCCTTACGTGGGATCTATGTGACTCTGGTTGTTTCTACCTATGGATCCGAAATCTGGGAGCAGTCCCATGTTCCAAGATAGGTGATAAAGACAGGTATCTTCAGTGCTTAGGACAGATGGCAGGAAGTCACGAAGATGGAGAGAACTTCCAGAAAAAAAGGGCAGAGATTGCAATACTGAGCTAATACATCCCATCTCTACCCATCATGCATCTCACTCCCTTTTAGCCAGAAGAGTGCGATGTTCAGAGAAGGATGAAATTGCAAGACAATTGTACATGCTCTGCTGAGGATAGAGGTTTCCTGTGCCTACATAAATCTGAAAGTGCATCTTTGAGACAAACATTATCTTTTCAGAGGGACCCACCTGATTTTAAATTCCAAATTTCCCCTGACCTCTTCCCTTGACATGTGGTGCCCAACTCTCCTTGTGTTCAGAGGTAAAGTCCAGAATATGTAGATTTTGTCCTTATGGTCCTCTGATCTAATCAAGCACTTAGAAAAGTGGTAAAGAAAATGTGGTAAGTTCTTAATAAACACTTGCCAAAAGTAAATGCATTGCTCGTCTGCCTGCCCAAGGATAATAATTCCTTCCTTGTCACTTGCGCCAGGCTAGTTTGCTGGCTTCTAAGTTACCCCAGGTTCCCAAAAGAACACAGCTATTAGCCTTGACTCTCTGATCCCTGTATCACACTATGTACTTAGAGAATCTTATGCAACATCTCCTGCTCTCCTCCAGTTTATCTCTGTTCTTCTCGATCCTACCTGTACTTCGAAATTCCATTTCTTTCTTCCTGAACTTTTGTAGTAGCTCTCGAGAGGTCTCCCAGTACCCAATTTGTTACCTCACCGACCCGGCCTTCATAATGATGCAAGAGTTATCAAATCTCCACGAAGGGCTTCTTCAGGTCCTATCTGTGGTAGGAATGCAAACGCCCCCTTGATCTGTACCACCAAGTACCTCTCGAGTTCTAGAAGCTTCTCGATAGTAGGTGTTATATTAATTAGGACTCTCTTGGTTGCAAAGGACAGGCTACTTTTGGCTAGCAGTCCAAAGGGACTTCACTGGCACAGAGTCTCTAAGGATTGGCTGAACAACTGAGCTGTGTGAGGCTCAGAAGTGCAGCCCAGCCTCAGAAACAATTGAAGCCATGGATTTTGAAATTTCTAGGACTCTGTCTCTCGTCTTTGCCCCTGAGTATCAGGGTTAGTTTCTGTCACTGCAGAAGGCCTCTGCCCACATGGTGGAAACCCTACCACCACTAACTCCCAAAGAGTCTATCTTGCACCTTCATCTCCAGAAGATGGAGAACACAGGCTCTCTGGAATCCCGAGATTGAAACCCCCCAGTGGCAGACTCATTGTCCTGGCCTGGGACAGGAGCTTCTAGGAGGGCGAGGCAAGCTGTATGAACATGCAGGCTCCTTTATTAAAGACCAGTTTGGGGGAAGGGAGGGATTGTCAAAGACAAGCCACTGCAGGAACCAGACTTTCTCAGTTTTTTAAGTCTTTGTAGTGCACTGTCTCCTATCTTTAGATGCTCAATAAGTATTTGTTTAAATGCAACAAAGACATTTTGACAGCTGAAGTAAATAGAAAACTCAAGGAACTTGAACATGTCCGTAGCATTATTTGACTAGTAAAAAGTATTTTTGTTGAGCCTCTTACTACCTGGAGGCAAGGCATGAAAATTATTCTGTTTCTAGAACCCAACTAATGGCCTCTTCATTGTCCCAAAATAAAAATAAGAATCTACCTTGGAAACAATAAATAACTGTTGTTCAAAATCGAATCTTGGTTCTGCCATTTTTGGTGGTGTGACTTGTGCAAATTACCTAACCTTTCTATACCTCGGTTACTGCCTCTATAAAATGGATAACATATAGAAGACTCTGGGAATAGTTCCTGGGATATTATAGTAAGGCAGTGTTTCCCAACTGAGTCTGACCCCGTCCCTCCACCGTACACTTGGCAATGTCCAAGAGATCTTAGGTTGTCGCAACTGGACGGGGGTGGGGCACTACAGACATGTAATGAGTAGAATCCAGGGACGCTGCTAAATGTCCTACCGCACACAGGACAGCCCCCGCAATAAAGGATTATCCATCCCCAAATGTCAGTAGAGTCGGGCTGAGAAACCCCGTATTAAGGTATGATTAAATGTTGCTATCATTATTAGAAGTAACAGTCATAGCACCAAACTCTTATACAATACGTTCAATGTACCAGGTGTTATTCTAATCGCTTTACATATATTAACGAAATTTATAATCTATACCAAAACAACAACAACTACTCCGTGGTTGGTATAATATATTTATATCCCTATTTCTCCAACATGAGGGTATGATGACAAGGATTCCATCTCTGTTTCTCCTGGATGGAATCCAAGCTCATCGGGTTATAGTAAACCTTGGAGAAAACTGTTCTCATTGGGAGCTATGTCTATTATAAGAAGACTGAACAGAGTTTGAACACTCTTCCCTTCTGCCTCTACCTATTCGCACGCTCTCATCCACATTTTAAGATTGTTTTTATCAGATATTCAAATCCAGTAGTTTCCCTTCCTCCTCATTTCCCAGCCCCTCCCCTCGCTATTAGAGGTTGCTTTGCAAAGATTAGAGCAAAAAACTAATATGAAAAGATAGGAGATTTGGGTATTTATTCCAAAGCTTAAGTTGGCTTTCCTGCACTTTGATGTATAAGCCTCTTTCTGAATTTTCTCCAAATACATTGAGCGATACTGTGAGAGTACCTTCCAAGGCAAAGGTCTGCAAGATGGCGACGGAATGTTGAACATCCTCTGTCCTTTGGGGACATGAGGGATGAAAAAGCTGCTTTCTTGGATTAATGCAATTGTTTGAAAACTGACTAGTTATTGGGCCTTTAGCTTATTTTTTAAAGATCTCATTTCACTTAGAAACAGTGCTCTGCAGCCTTTATATTTTTAGGGGTGTGTGTGTGTGTGCACGCGTGTGCACGTGTGTGTGTGTGTGCCTGTGTGTTAATCAAAGCTAACAGAAACTGAATGAAATGTAATCAAATGGTTGTTCTTAAAATCTAGTACAGTGAAAAATTGAGGCATTCAGCCAAATCCCTTATCTTCCATACAAAAATACCTCCTACTTCTCAGGTAATACAGGTAACCTTAAGAAAACAAAAAGATGTCCATTTATGACCAAGATTCCAAAGGCCATATTTTTCCGTATCTGTAGACCTTTACCCACTCTCCATGACCTAGCATTTCCATGACAAAATGTAATACTGCAAAAGCATCTGAACATGGCCCATCAGGATGGCAAGGGACTCAAACTTTAATGAAATCAAACTAAGTATCAACAGGTGTGGGCTGCTTAGATTGAGGAAACGAAACCCAGGGCTTCCTGAGAGAATATTCCACAGGTGCCCATAGCCAGCAGATGTTATGAAACATATGTATGATTTGCCTATTTTATAAGTATCTCCTCTGACACAATATACTACCACTGGGAAGTCAGAAATCACAAAGCACAAAACAAAAATAATCAAGCCTCCCTAACTCTGCGGAAAATAAAAAGCAGGAGTTCACCACCATTAGTTGGGCAAACAGGCACTCAGTAAGAAGGTGCTCTATCCCCCAAGGTGACCTCTGGCTTCAAAGCCACAGCTTCCCTTCCCACAGCACTTCCTCCCCAGACCCCTCAGCTTTCCTCTCTGTCAAGTCCACTATGAAACTCTCTCTCTCATGGACTTTCGGTAAGAAAATTAAATAAGTGACGTGACATTAAGAAAAGGATCTAACGGCCGGGGATGTACTGTATGGTGACTAACATAATATAATAAAAATCATTTTAAAATAAAAAAAAATAAAAATAAATTAAAAAAAAGAAAGAAAATGATCTAACGGGATGCCTGGGTGGCTCAGTTGGTTAAGCGTCTGCCCTCTGCTTAGGTCATGATCAGGGAGTCCAGGGTTCCAGCCCTTCACTGAGCTCCCTACTCAGCGGGGAGTCTGTTTCTCTCTCTCCCTCTGCCCCTCCCTCCCCCCCCCATGCTCTCTCACTGTCTCTCAAATAAATGCTCTCTCAAATAAATAAATAAATAAATAAATAAAAAGGAAAAAGAAAATGATCTTACAACAGTGCTCTGACAAACATTCACTGCTTCATGTATAAAGGACTGATGTCATTTATAAATGAGGGTCACACAAAAGACTCTCAAGGGTGCCATCTGCAGGGCTAGCCTTTGTGTTGAGTTTGGTGGGTGGTTGAAGATAATTAGGATATTGGACATGTCCAGGGGTGGGCAGAATTGTAGGAGAAATAGACATATCTTTACTTTGGACCAACTGCTCCTGAAAATGAGTTTGTTTTCCAGAATGTTTTCTGATGAGGTTTTTCACAGTTTCGTAAATAGATACAGAATGATTTTGAAATATTTACATCAGCAGTAAATCTGTCAGGTGTGTCTGAGCACAGACTTAATGAAAGATGAATATTGTATCTTTAGAGATGTTCCTAAAAGTTCCGTTCCTACTTTAAGAAGTGGGCCGTTGGATGGAATATTCAGAAGTGTTCTAAGCGGTAGTAGTTGTTTTTTTCTATCTTATTTTTGAGTCAAGATTAAGATTGGTCTGTTTAATCACCAACCTGCAGGAATAATATTTGATTAGGGAAACACCAATTTATTCAAAGGTGAGAAGACTAGTCCTGCTCACACTAGGTCATGGGACGACAAAACTGGGCTGTTCCTCCTCTGTCCCCTTCTTCCTTTTACAGGGTTCAAGGTCACAAAGACAGAAGCTCAGGGACAGAGCTCAGGTCTCCACTTCTAGAACACTCCTAGAACCACCACACTGCGGCATCGCGGCTCCTTTTAACCCCCTGGAACATATCCATCCAGAACAGCCAAGCAAATGCACATAGCACCATCTTCCCAGAGTCTAAAACGAGATGAGACAAACAGCGACAATGGGGCAGCAGGCCTGATGGTAAGCGAGGTAGTACTTTAGCCCCTCTTCCCTGTGTTTTGTCTAATATCTGTCTTGGTATGACCATTGGTAAATTTGCTGCTATAAAATCTTATGGTTCTCACCTCACAAGTTGAAGAAGATTAAAAAGAGGGGTCCAGTAGGAACGTTGGATGAAATAAGGCAGATTTGAGAGCCTAGAGAGAAAATTTTAGGCCTACTGGGCTTTGGGGAGTATTTGCAAAACTGAACTAGACATTGGCCTGGTTGTCATGGAAACCAGCAGTGCTGAGAGGCAGGGATGAGCACTCCAGTGAGGAAGGATCTCCCTGAAGTTGTGGGGGATCATATGAACCCCTGAACCACCTTTGGGCTTGAAATCAGCCTGTATTGCTCCATTGCAAACCTGCAACACGGCGCTAAAAGCATTTCTTCGGTTAAAAGTGTTCTGTAGCTTCCTTTGTTGTGTTAGCTAAAAAAAAAAAGAAAGAAAGAAAGAAAGAAAGAAAAAAAAGAAAGAAAAGAAAAATCCATATATTGTGTTCTGGGCTCCTCCTATCTCTTATCTACTACAGAACAGGAGCAAAGGAGAGAAAGACGGGGCATGAGCAAAGAACTCATTTGGCACCATCCTATCGATTTCCACTTCCTGCTTCATCAAATTACAGCAAAAAAAAAAAAAAAAAAAATGCTCTTCACAGACGGCGCTCATGGGGTGTCAATTGTCAAAATGTGTTTGCTGAAAAACTCCTTTCACAAAAGACCTTATTTGGCCAAGGAAGTAATTTTTGGCATGTGAGTCCTGCGCACTGCTTTTTACCTTTTAAATCCGAAGAACTCAGGTTATGGCATTTTTTTTTGGTTCTTGTTCTTCATCTTAATTTAAAATGATTTCTGTGGGTATGTGCCTATGTGCGGGCATCCACACGTGTATATGTATCATGGGTACCTGTGTGCGTGCGTGTATGTCTGTAGATAGGACTCGTTATTATCTCACGTTTTCATTTTAACGCTTACTATTGTTTTGCCATTGGTATACGTTATTTCCTCTGCTTTGGAAATTCTTATGTAATTATGCTTTTTAGAGGTACTTAATATTTTGGTTTTACTGATAAGGGAGTAGTTAACACGCGTTATCACTGATCGGGTCCACATATAATCCTATCTCTAGTATCTTCTCCCAGTACACTGAGAACACAGTTACATTGCTTTCGTGTAATTATATAAACCTCAGTATAGTATATTTAAGAGTTTGTATCCTAAAGAAAGCACTGCAAAAAGAAGGAGGGATGAGTATAGATACAGGTACTAACTTCTTCTGGCCAGTATAGGGGGAGCGAATGGGGGGACAGAGAGGTTCTGGGAGTCGGGTGGAACCTGGGACTCAGTGTCCAGATTGCTTTGCTCTCTGCCTTCCCCCTTCCCTTCCAGCTGAAGGGGCCTACGTCCCTCTATCTGCACGCTCAGGCCTGCCCATAGTTTAGGTAAGTTGAGGCTCTGGACAAATTCGGCACCAGAAGTTCACAACTCCAAAGATGGCTGGCTTTGGTCAATGCCCGTCTTTATTGTTAGGCCTGCATATCTTTTACTCTCCCCCTTGCTTGACTCATGACACCTTTTGGCTGTACTCTTTACCTAGACTCACAGCCTGCTGCCAACCAGTTTTCCACAGCTGACTTTCCATCTCTCTTGACGGATTCCTTCCGGATCCCCAGGGACCACTCTACAGCTTCAGCTGAGGCACAACCGGAACTCAGTCCGTGGTCCGCCCAAATTTCCATCTTCCCCTCAGGTACTAGTTCATGACGTTATGGAGTGACTTGAGTGTGCCTTCCTGTTCTGCAGAGAAAGAAAGGCTCAAAAGCGAACTTCCCAGTCTCCTATGCAGCCAACGTGTTGGACACGAATTAGAGTCTGCATACTAGGTGCACTTGAATGAGATCTGAAAGACAGAAGCAAGTCCCCTGAGGCAACAAGTCCAGTGAAAGGTCAACTCTTTGTGCAATATTGTTTCAGTCTCTGTTCTCTAGCTTTCTGGGTGTGAGGAGGCATTTGCTGGGGACACAGTAGCCAGACTCCATCACTGGCGTATTGAGGGGCCATTCACCGACGTCCATGGTGAGAGTAGAAGCTGCTCCCTCCCTGGATTGCGAGCAATCTCACTAAGGTCTTCTGGAAAGTTGATCTGGTGGAGGCCTCCGAGTCAAATACAAGTGTTCTGGGAGTCATCCCCGGAGATCAAGGTTAGAATCCCTTCCCCCAGGCCTCCCAATGGTTTGGAATTCTAATTGTTTTCATCACTTATGCTTTAAAGTACCTACAGTGATTTCTGTTTTCCAAACGCAACTCTGACGGATACGTCAACCAGGGGGTGGGACTCCGTGAGAAGACACGGAAGCCAAGAGATGACAAAGCCAAAGAATTTAGCAGATGAGAAGTTGACCCCAGAAAGGATAGACAAATCAGAAGGAAGCAAAAGCTCCCCTGGTCTCATCAGGCAAAGTCCAGAGTCTGAGCCCTCAGAGTCACAAACACAGGGGATGAGCCCTCATCTCAGGGAAGCAGCTCTTTCCGTTTGTCTGGTTTGATAGGTGGGTTTAAGCCATGCTGACCCCATCGGTATTATTAAAAGGACAGGTGAACAGATCATTCCTGGGCCTCTCTCAGTACGTTGAGCCAGACAGATCCGCTTGGGTTTATTTATTGAACCTGTATTAGTCAGGGTTCTCCAGAGAAACAGACCCAGAAGGATATATAGAGATATGCAGAAAAACGTTTATTATGAGGGATTGACTTGCACAATTATGGAGGCTGAGAGGCCCCACGATCTGCCCTCTGCAAACTGGAGGCCCAGGAACGCTGGTGGCAGAATTCAAGTCCAAACCCAAAGGCCTGAGAACCAGGGGATTCAATGGTGTAAGTCCTGGTCTGAATTTGAAGCAGGACACGAAGGGTCAATGTGGTCCAAGTGCTGGTCCAAGTCTAAAGGCCCAAGAACCAGGAGGCCCAATGTCGGAGAGTGTGAGAAGATGGATGTCCTGACTCAAGCAGAGAGAATGGATTTACTTTCCCTCTTTTTGCTTTACTCAGACCCCCAGTGGAATAGATGGTGTCTACCCCCACTGGCAAAAGGATCTTCTTTACTCAATCTACCAATTCAAATGCAAATCTCTTCTAGAAACACCCTCACAGACACACCCAGAAATAACTTAACCAGCCATCTGGGTATTCATTAGCCCAGTCAAGTTGACATGTAAAACTTACCATCACACCCCCTAGGAACACACGGCCCTGAAATATATTCTGGGGTCAGCTGCTCATCTCCTATCACTTTGAATCAAAACTCTTGCCTGACTCCCTCAGTGTCTGTCTGAGCTTTTAAAGGCTCCTACCCCCTGCTAGGAGCTCCTTTGAGCCCCAGAAAGGGGAAGAGGAATTATGAATATTAATGAATATTATCAATGCCTAACTGTTTTAAGTACATTATTTTATGTAATTTGTAACAACCGATAAGCTAGATGCTATTAGATACTGTATTAGAATAACTAGCAGGCGGTAGATGCTATGATACCATAAGGTAGATACTATTACTATCATCCTTTTCAAGACTGCAACTAAGAGAGGTTAAGAAACATGCCCAAGATCACACTGCTACTAACAGGCACAGTCTGGATTTGAACCCACATCACTGCAAGCCAAAGACTGCCTTACCTTCTTTGGAATCGGCCTCCCCATAGGCTCTGCTAGTCTATGGGCCCTGACTATATGGAACAACTCTCAATGGCCGTGTACTTTTTTTAAAATTTTTATTTCCCCTGTACTCCCTGAGATAAGCACAAAATAAGCTTCCAAATGAAATGTGCTCTGTGATAGTCCTTCCATTTCCAGGACTGTGGCAGTGGCGTAAGGATTTCTGAAGACCCTCCCTGCACCTGCTTTGCCAGGGCAAGTGTCTTCCCCCTTCTTCAGGGCTCCCGAGCTCCAGAGCTGGCCCGGGGGTCAAGGACTGCCCAGTAGCCTCCAGGCCTCCCCCTTCCATCTGGCCAGCTGTGGAGGTCCTCCTGGCTGCTATTCGCCAATACCTGTCTCCTGGGTCCACATTAGCATTTGAGGTTGAGAGAGCCATCCTGCCAGGGAAGAGTCTGCCCAGATGGAGTTTAAGCAAGAGAATGGAACACAAAATAACTCTTAATTGTGTGTGGGAGAGCACATTTGAAGGTAATAGGGAAAATCACAGAATAATGAGAAAAAGTTTCAGATATAACGAAATGTCCCCATTGCCACTATTTATGTGTATCTCTCATATGTGTGTTAGACTTGTTTTGCTGTATTCTGTTATTTTCCTGCTGAGGCCACCCTTTCCTCTCCCACATCAGCAGGGACCTGTCCTCAGAGGGTGAGTCAGTTCTAATTTCTATTCTCTGCCAAGAGGCAGTTTCTCAGTCAGAAAAATGAAACTGGGAAGCAGAGTCTTAGGGAGAAGGGAGAAGAAAATCATGTCATGTGCTGGCCCCACACCCTTGGGGCTAGGACCAGGCTCCTAGATGCTGTGTCGTACGATGATGGCCCACTCACAAAGGCTCGCCAGCAGTGAGAATGGGTTGAATCCTGGAAGCCAAGGAGGCAAGCCATCTCTTAGAAATCCAAATATCTGGATTTATGTTCCTTTTGTGTTTTTCTCTCTCTTTTGCCATCTGCTGACCTGTAGTAGCATTTTGTAATAAAAATATCTAACATCTACCGAGCACTTACTATGTGCCTGGGCCTATGCTCAATTCTCCTGCAATTGTCTGATTCAAGGCTCCCAACGGTCCCAGCACACGAGTGTTATATGCATCCTATTCCACAGATGAAAAAAAGTGAGACTCAGAGGGGTAAAGTGACCAGCCCAGGGTCACACCATTAAAAAATTGGTAGACAGTGACTTGAACCTAAGTCTGTCTGATGCCAGAAACACTCTTAACCACTTGCCTTATTGCACAAGAGAAAACAAGCCCTTCCCTACTGACCTGGTATCAGCTCTTCTATGGAATAATAAGGAATCAGGTATCCACATTGGCCAGAGGTGGAAATATGTGGAAGGTCTATGTGCAGGTGGCAGGTGTAAGTAAGGTGAAATCCTCACAAGTCAGGTGAATTCAGGAGACAGAAATTAGAGCCTCAAAGATCTTTGCCATTTCCCTCTCTTACCAACCATTGAGAGTCTGTCTAGGTTTTATTAATAACAAAATGTTATTTTCCTCATATAAAGCACCGTGGCCAAGTTTTATGGCAAAACTTCCATAGAAAAGCAGTATTTCATCTGAGGTCATCAGCACCCCTGGACTTTGTTATCCTGTTTGGTACGTTTAATTTGCTGGTGTGAAATTAATGACAGAGGCCACGTGCAAGTCTTCTTGCTTGATGGGGAGAAAATATAGCATGTATATATCAGAGAGCTTCAAGGCAATGGGGAACTTGAATGAACCATAGATATTATTCACAATGCCCAGTTACTATGTTACACGGGAAGAAACCAGGCTGCTGAGCGAGTTTTATTTTCTAAAAGTCAGCCATAAAGAAAGGTCAAGCAAGCACAGGAGCACATTCAGGTGGCCTTTCACACTAACCATCCAAGAGTTTTAGCAGGGACCCAAGGTGCTTCATTAATTTATTTATTCACTCTACAATGATCCAGCAAATGTATTCCCTGAGCCAGGCTTTGTGCGACACACTGGGGTGGATCAGTGAAAGTACCTGGCCTCACCTTACCTAGACGTGCTTGGAGCTCTCCAACTCACACATGCCATTTCCTTCCGTCATGAGCTGGAAAGAGACCTCTGCATGGTACCAACGGCATCAAACCAGCAGATCGGAAAGGCTAAGAATGATCACAAAAGCCCGGCCAATTGCCCACCCAAATGGAGCCCCAACTGCCCACAGGAGCAGTGTGAAGACCCTTTACCTATTTACCTCTAACTTTGAAACGAACTCCATTTACCCAGGTGTAGTCACAAGCAGCAGGAAGGTAAGAAAATGACAGTGTACTGGTCTTTCAATTGAGAATCAGCAGCACAAGTGGTTTTTCAAAGCTCGAACACCCTGACTGACAAAGAGCAAGTGTGTACACACATGTGCGTGCATACCACGTCCCCCTCCACACACACACACACACACACACACACACACACACCCGCAGGGCACGCACACAATCCTTACTGACTACGGACTTCCATCCAGACTTCGTTCCAGACCTTCAATTCCTTCTCATAAATATGTTTTTGACTGATTTGCTTTTTGCTATTATCTTTCCAGGCCTGTGTTTAGAAGGCTTCTCTTTTCTTTTTCTTTTTTTTCTTTAATGTTAACTTCGTCCTCTCCTCTTAGCTTCCTTTCAATTAGCTTACTTGAAGAGTTCTTTGAAGATGCAAAGTCCTGTGTTAAATGTGCATTAACTCTACTTACTCTGTAAACAAACAATGGGAAGGTCATGGAAAGCCAGCATAGTAAAACAGAAGCAAACAGGGAAAAGGTAATTTCCAAAAGAAGATCAAATTTAGTAACAATAATACCACTAACACCTGGTGGTTCAGGACGTCCTTTTCATCTGCACTCTTGGAAATCTCAACTCATTTATCATCAGAAAGTCCCACAAAGCTAACGTTCTAAGAAGAAATAGCTACAGTCTGTTTCTGGTACCAAAAAGGAAGAGAATTTCGGTGCTTGCTCCAGACTCTCGGAACAGAGGGAACAAGAGGGAGAAGTTCGCCCTTTGGAAGCGATTTGCGTGTCTCCTAGCTTGCCCTCCCTGAAGATGAGCCTTGGAGTAAGGCATATGCGGGGCAAAACCGCAACTGGCTAGCAAGCAGAGAAGCAGCAGCAGAGCTTAGTCGGAACGCCCTGAGGGCCTCTCTCTGCTCTTTTCTCTGCTTCTTCTCATCAGGGGAGGTTTACAAGTATTCTGGAGGCAATTTCCAGATCCTCTCATTTGCATCCCAGAAGCAGCCTTGATGCAAGCACCTGTCTTAACCATGAGATTGCAGGAACAGGAGTACTGGGCCACCATTCGTAAGCCCTTTTCTGGACACCTATGAAATCTCCTCTTCTACCGAGGAGCTCAGAGATAGCTGGGGAGCCCGAGCAGGGCTGCATAATCCATTCAGGGGCTGCTTAAGAGACCCACAACTCACAGAGCCTGGCACCGGGGGCTGCTTGCAACTCTGGCTCTCAGAGAAAGGGCTATACTCACTTAAATATGAAGAAATGTAGAAAAGGATAATGAAATCACTCTTCAACCCATGAATTTATACTTCAAACCGGGGACAACAACAGCTTGAAATAGCCTGGAAAAATATCTTAGCCCACCACTTTTTAACATTTTAATTCCGGTACAGTTAACACACAGTGTTGTATTAGTTTTGGGGGCACAATATAGTGATTCGGAGATTCCATACATCACCCAGCGCTCATCACAGCAAGTGCCCTCCTTAATCCCCACCACCTATTTTCCCCTCCCCCCACCCACCTCCCCTCTGGTAACCATCAGTTTGTTCTCTATAGTTAAGTCTGTTTCTTGGTCTCCCTCTCTCTCTCTTTTCCTTTGCTCCAGCCCTTCATTTTTTTTCTTGCCTTGGGGCATTTCCCCTGTTGGCCCAATCAGTGTTTGGGGGCATGCAATGGCATAGGGAAAGAGATTCGAAACTCTTTCTCTCCCCCCATCCTCTAAAAATCTCCATTCACAAGAAATTCCTATTAAACAAAATATACTAACCACTTTATTCAGGTTAGAAATATCAAATATTTTGAAGTTCTCAAATTTGCTCCATATCAGTAACATTGATATATTTTCATCATGAATTCTAAATGGTTGACTAAAACGAAAATACCCATTATTTGGTTTGCTCTCAGTGCTGTGAATAGAAGATGTGCTAGCATTCTTTTTCTTTACTTTGAACTTGAACCAGACTCACAGGGAGGGTTTGCTAAAATGCAGATTTCTGAGCTCCATTCCTAGAGTTTCTGATTCTGTAGGTATGAGGCGGGGCCCTAAAATTTGCATTTCTAATGAGTTCCCAGGTGAGGTTGTTGTTGCTGCTTAAGGACCACGCTTTGAGAACCACTGGACTAGAAGAGCTTTAAGTTATATTTCAACATTAAGTATTTGGTTTTTATGGTGACCATTTGGTGGAGGAAGGGGGAGGCTTCAGTACAGTGTTGAAAACCTTTATGAACCCACAGATTTACAGTCACCTGGTTTATGACAAAGGCATTACTGTGCTGCAGTGGGGGAAGAGTGGGCTTCTCAAGAACTGGTGCTGGGTCAACTGAATAGCCACAAAGGAGAAAATATACATATCTCTGGATCCATACCTCACACCACACACACACACACACACACACACACACACACACACACCAATTCTGAATTTAATATACATCTAAATGTGAAAAGTAAATCAAAAAACCTTTTAGAGGAATATATATGAGAAAAGCATTTGTGATCTTGGGGTAGGCAAAGATTTTTTAATAAGACATTTAAAAAAATTAACCACAAAGGAAAAACAAAACCTTGACTATATTAATACTAATCATTTCTGTTTATCACAAGACACCTTTATTTTTTTAAGACTTATTTATTTTAGAGAGAGAGAGCGTGCACATGCTCACACAGGTGAGGGGGGGAGGGAGGGACGGAGAGAGAGAATCTCCAGCAGACTCCCACCTGAGCATGGAGCCTGACACAGGGCGAGGCTGGATCTCACAACCCTGAAATCATGACTTGAGCCAAAATCAAGAGTCGGACCTTAACTCACTGAGCCGCCCAGGCGCCCCATCACAAGACACCTCTAAAAGAATGAAACGGCAGCATCGAGAGTGAGAAAAAGGATATCTACAACCCACGTCTGACAAAACACTCATAGAATATATAAAATACCCTTATAATCCTCTAAGAAAAAGATAGGGAATCCATTGGAAAAATTACCCAAAGGCTTGAAATAACACTTCACAAAAGAAAATACCCAAGTGAGCAATAAAACATGAAAATGTGTTCAAATTGATTGGTCACCAAGGAAATGCAAATGAAAACTACGCGGTACCACTTAGACACCAATCAAAACTGTTGAAATGAAAAAGACCAACAAAGCCAAGTGTAGTCAAGGCTTTGGAACAATCTTCATTTTCATACACTGCTAATACGACTGTAAATTACTACAACCACTCTGGAAAATGTTTGGCAGGATCGACTAAGGCTGAACATTGGCACATACTACGAAAGAGCAATCCCACTGTTGGTTCTGTACCCAGCAGAAATATGTGTGTAAGTTCATCAAACATATATACTAGAATGGTCAGGATGGCATTATTCATATTAGCCCAAAACCGGAAACTGGCCAAATGCCCACCAACAGTAGAATGGATAAATGAATTATATCTTCGCACGATGGGGTGTTATTCATCAGAGAGTAAACGTAACGGAATGAAAAAAATCTCACAAACCTGATGGTGAGGAAAAACAGACATATACAAAATAATATATACTGTATGATTCTATTCACATAAAGTTTTAAAAGAGGCAATATTAATCTACACTATCAGAAGTCACATTTCTTTTTTTTTTTTTAAGATTTTATTTTATTTATTTGACAGAGAGACAGCCAGCGAGAGAGGGAACACAAGCAGGGGGAGTGGGAGAGGAAGAAGCAGGCTCATAGCGGAGGGGCTTGATGTGGGGCTCGATCCCATAACTCCAGGATCACGCCCTGAGCCGAAGGCAGACGCTTAAGGACTGAGCCACCCAGGCGCCCCAGAAGTCACATTTCTAATTGTGAGAAGCACGAGTAGGTTTCCATGGTACCGGTAAGGTTGTTTCTTGTTCTGGGTGGTGGTTAGGTAGATATTTTCATTTTGTGAAAATGCAGTAAGTTATACACACATGACATGTGCATTTAGCTATACATTCACATGTACTTTTAAAAAATCATGATGAAATTCATTCCAGTTCCCCTCACCTATTCAGTTTGGTTCATGGGTCTGTTTAGTTCCAATCAATCCCTTCTGCTTCAGGTAAAGTCTAGTTTTCCTTTCCTTGTTCTTCTGTACACTAGAAACCTTAAGTCACTTCTTGGACTTCTCTTTCTTAAGAAATCACTTTTTTACCCCCGTCTTTGGATTATTCTTTGTAATGCTTTAATTGAAGAACTATTTGCATCTTGTCTGATGAATTTAGACCCCATGTGTAAACTGACAATTACCAAACCTGACTTTTCCTCTTGGACTCCAAATGCAAGGATCCATTTCTTCCAAATTTGCTTCCCTTCTGTGCTCACCCATCTCAGCAAATGGCACCACGAGTATTCAGTTGCTCAAGCTGAAAACTTAGAAGACATCCTTGACCCTACTCTCTCTCTCCCATTCTCTATTTAAATTCATTAAGGCCAATCCATTCTGTGACCAACCCTTCCTAGTAGGACTGTACCCCTTGTGCACTTTACCAGCATCCCTTACCTGGAAAATGCTTTTAGCCTTGTAGCTGGTGCCTTGATCCAGTCTTAGCCTCAACGTAAATTCAGACCATCTTCTTACTTAGAACCCTCCAATGGTTTAGCATAACTATTAAGGACATAATCTGAACCCCTCACCCTGGCCTTTAAAGAACTTTTTGGCAACCTGTCTACCTCGTATCACTTTACCTCTGCCCATGTGCTCTTCTTAGGATCCTTTCCTCCTTAGGACCTTGACACATTTCATCTATGTAGAATATTCTTTCTCCCAAATCCTTGTCTGGCTGCTCTTTCTCATTATTCAGGTCTCTATTCCTTAGAGATGATCATGAGATCATGACCTGACCGGAAATCAAGAGTCGGACACTTACCCAACTGAGCCACCCAGGCTGTCCCAGCACCTTGCACATATTAAGCACTCAATATATATGTGTTGAATGAATTAATGAACTGTAGACTTCAACGGGATATAGAGCACTATTCTACCTAATCCCTGGCTTTTGTGGAGAAAGACACTGACTCTGTTCCTCATTATTTTGGTTAAAAATGTTCCTGAATATCTTCACGCTAAGCAAATATCATCCAACAGCTGAACAATGTTCAGTGGCTGCATCTCTGGGAATCTCACCAAGACATAAGAGGTATTGAGGTTATGAACTCACAGAAAGGAGGGCAAGGTAGGAGCACTGGGAGGCTTCAATTGCCAATGCAGGATCAAAGAATGAAACTATGGAGGGAGTCTGGGTAGCTGTGATCCAAGAACATGTGAGAGGTCCTCCTGTACATGAGAAGGGCCTTGATGTTGGACCAACATTTGGTAATGCCAGAGACTTCTAATATCTTCTCTGTTTGGGGCAGGAAACAATCTCCAAACATAGGTAGCCTGGGGGCTTGGTATGATAGGATATGTGAACAAATGGACAGATTAGGAAGCAAAAGGTAAAGAGGAGGGTTCTTGCTTACAAAGGCTGTCTGATCCTTAGGTGATACCCACATATCATGGAGCAAAACACAGCAAACATGTTTCATCGACAGCAAGGAACCTTCAAAATAATTAATGAAACTACCCTGTGTATTATAGTTCGAGTTTTCTGCCCAGCCCATTTTTTTTTTTAACTCAAACAGCCGGAGGGCTTCTTCTAAAGTAGGGCAAAAAAGGGAGATTTAACTCACCACATCCAGTTTGCACTGACTCATTAGGCCAAATCCTGTGGTCTGGGTTGCCATCCCCTTGCAAAATGCAGCTGAGCTCAGCACTGCAGATCTCTTCTATACCTTCACTCCTTCCTCATCCCACTGCTGCATGCGGGTCCCTGACAGGCGGCACGGAGCAAAGTCTCAAAGAGCCGTCCGCACCCCAGAGCAATGGATGCAAATAAACCCTAGGCCATTGTGATGTTATTGGGACATAAACCAACAACTCTCACATTCATACCCTTCTGGAACCGTAAATGTGGCCTAATTAAAGCCGGCACAACAGCTCTGCAGATGCAGCCAGACAGCAAAGGCAGGGGTGCCTGACTCCTCACTTCCAGGTTACGACCATGCTACTTGGATTGCATAAACTCGTTTGTAACCCAGTGTTCTCTACTCGAAATAATTGGGTGTTTGCCTCTTTAGCTTATCCAGCCTCTAAAAGATTTATGGAAAAGCAATATAGAATCTTAGAGGACATTCCACCCAAGGAAGGAATTCTGCAGAGCATTTCTTGTAGACTGCCTGCCAGGGGTGCTGCCCAAAGGCTGAACCTGGCCTGGGGTCACAGAAGGTGAATCCCAGCAATCCACAAAGAGGTAGCAGATTCAGCCTGTCATCCTAGAGAGTTATGGGCCAGCAACCAAGGTCAGCCTTATAACCTCCCGGCATAGAAAATTTAAATGGAGGCTGGGGACAATGCAGCATATTTGCATCCTCTCTCCCCAGCTAAGTTAGAGTTCGTCTGGAAATAAATGAACACACAGCGAAATTGGAGTGTGTGTATTTGATGCACAGCAAATATAAAGATAGTAACTCAGTATAACATTGGAATGAAAAATTCTCCAAATGCTTTGTTTGAAATGCCCTGTAGGCAGGATGAGATCACATGTTCCCCTTTCAATGAACTCCCACTCCCAACTACTTCTCTGCCTTTGGAACAAATCAGAGTCAAGTCACGCAGACGAGGAGCCACGAAATATACCATGGGTGAAGAGGAGGCAGGGTTGCAGGAAATCTGTGTCGGTAAGTGTGGCAGTTTAAAAAAAAAAAAAAAGGTCTCAAATATTTTTATACTCCTCCCAGTGAGAGATGGGGTGTGTATTCCCTCTTCTTGAATCTGAGAGGCCTTGAGACTGCTTCGACCAACAGAGTGCAACAGAAGTGATGCTATCTGACTTGCAAGGCTAGATGAGAAAAGTAGAGAAGACCATTCAGCTTCCACCTGGTTCCCTTAAAATATCTGCTCTGGGGTCGCCAGGTGCCATGTAAGATGTCTGGCTTCCCTGACACCACCGTGCTTGAGAGACCACATATAGGAGCTTAGCTCAACAGTCCTCCCTGAGCTCCCAGCCAACAGCCAGCCTCCCCTGCCAGCCATGTGAGGGAGCCATCTGGAACATCCAGCCCAGGGGAGGCTTTAGTATGCACCCCAGCCAGCAGCTAACTCCAACCTCGGGAGAGATCCCGAGCCAGAATTAGCCCTAATTCTGGACCCACAAAATCATGAGCAAAATAAAATAGTTGTTCTAAGTGCCTAGTTTGGGGATAATAAATAGTAACTAAAATAACAAGGTTCGTATTGTTTAACTGAAAGACGCTGTTCTCAGGATGATAGGATACCTGCCCGTTAACTCTCATCACAAAGCATGCTCAAACAGGCATCTCTGTGAGCAAAGCCACACACAGCCTCCGAGCAAAGACTTAGGCTGGAAGGTCAGAACAATGACTTTCAGGCAGCGTTGTCCTCCCTGCTTTGAGCTGAGTTCTGTCTCTGTGTACCTTTCACCCATCTGTCCTAGTTCTGCCTTCTGATGCCATAATAAGTCTTCTCTCTTCTTCTCTGTGACATCAGAAAAGATTATGCAAATATAATAGGTCAATAAAAAAAGAAAAACCTTCTTTGTTCCCAGGTCCTTTGAAGCATTAAGACATTAAAGAAGTGTTCTCTCTTGAGATCTCCCTGAGGGTCATAACATTTACAAATTCTTTGCATAGGTACTTCTGTGCAGAAATGGAGGAAATGACTATATGTGGAAAACTCTTCTTATTACAGACTTTTCTTTCAATGTGTTTTAAATGCCCAGATCACAAAAAAATTCAAGAAAATGGCACGCCAAGAAATTCAGTCTGGCTTAAAGAGTTAAATGCAAATAGCTCAATTTGTTCATTAAAAACAAGAAGAAGAAGAAAAATACAGATACGTATTTATATTTTACAAATAAAGGAAGGTCTTTCTCAGCATAACTTCAAAGACCATGAACAAAAATTGATACAATTAATTACATACACACTCAGAACTTTTGCATAATAAAAATATTCACAAATAAAATTAAGAAGCTAATGACAAACTAGAAAAACAATATTTCTGGCATGGACTAAAACAAAATATTAAGGATCTTAAGATATATATTTTTAATTCCCGTTAATAAGCAAATTAACATTGCAATGGGAAAAAAAAATCTATACGAGCAAAAAAGAAAAATGACAATTCGCTGTAGAAGAAAGTAGAAAAGGCCTATGACAAATTTTTTACCTTCCTTTTGTGAAAGTGAAATTAAGATGAAATAACCTGTGTTACTGTTTTACTTCTTCAGGGACCCTTTTTCTTTTTTTAGTTGCCAATAACCATGGTTGAGAAAGATATAGGAAGGGTATCCTTCTATAGACACTGCTTATCAGCCATTAACTGGCCCGATCTTTCTACAGAATGCGTTAGTAATATAAATCAATAATCTTTAAAACCAGCTCCCTCTACAACTCAGTAATTCACATCTACCCTTTAAATGTGGAAACAATCTGTAACCTTGCAAAGTTTTATGTATAATAATGTTTGTCAGAATATCAATTACTACCAGGGGAAAAAAATGAACTCAAGGTATTTCAATAGGAAAGTGATTGAATAAGGCACAGTGTATTCATGTAATAGAGCCCTATCCCATGGTAGAAAATATTACGAACAAGCAAATACATATAGATATTGTTAATTTATATAAGCAGGTTATAAAATATATAGATAGGTTTTATATATATATATTAGAAATATTTAAAGTGTAGAATATGTTATGAATACATAAAATGGTATGATATATGAAATAAAATATATTAAAAACTTAAATACATTAAAATAAGTATAAGTTAAATATAAAAACAGGTAATGTATATTTTATATAATCATAATAAATATAAATCTATATAGGTTATAATTATATATACAATGTTATACCTCAATTTTGTTTTGTTTTGAAGAGAAAAATAAGGATGCCATCAAAATGGCCGTAGTGGCTATCTACGGCCATGGAAAATTAGGGATAATTTTTATTTTCTTCTTCGTTTTATTTTAGACTTTCTGAATTTTGTACAATAACTATTATAATCTTGGAAATACTAGTGAAGATATATGGACCCAAGAAGGCACACTTAATATTTTGTGAAGTCTATCAACCACCCAGATTATATGTCCACAAATATACAAAAAACCATTTCATGATGAAGACCGATTTGATAAGAAAAACAATAGAAAGAAGAGGAGGCAAAGGAAACTCAAAAGAATAGTGCTACAACACAGGTGGCAGAAAAGTGTCTCTTTGGAAGGGGATCGAGTCATGGGGTAGAAAGAGTTCTGAACTTGGGGTGGGAAGGGTGGTGTTGAGATGAACTGGCTCCATGACCCCAAGCAAGACACTTACCACGCTCATGTAAAAATAAACATGTTGGACTAAGGAATCTCAAATTCCCATCTAACCTTAAAAGACTAGTCTTTCTAATGAATTAAGACACCATCTGTGTTTCAATAGATTTTCTTTAAGCCAGTAATACCATAACTAGAGCTGCCAGACAAAATACAGAACATGCAATTAGATTTGAGTTTCACATAAACAGTGAATAATTTGTAGTATACCTCATGCAATATTTGGGACATGGTCATGCTAAAATAATTTCCTTTTTCTTCACCCAATGCAGGACTCTCTTAATAGGCAATCTCTTGTGGCCCTCCCATTTGAGAAACACTTATGCTAAGGAAGAGACCTATACTAAAAGATTTGTTGTTTATCTGAAAGTCAAATTTAACTGGGTATCCTATATTTTCATTTGTTAAATCTGGCAACCCTAGCCATACAACCTCTTCAGCTTATGCAACAGACTATCTATTCAAGTAAAATTGCATTATACGATCCCCAAATTATCTTAGTATCTTTTTTTCCTTTCTTGCTCATCTCCTATGTCCAGTCCAACCCTGCATCGTAAGTAAAGCTGCTTATCCCAGGATAACGCATTTGACACCTGTCTTGTTCAGACATTGGCTGAGGTTGCTGTACAGGAGGAAAAAAATATTCTTCCTCTGCCCATCTTAGGTTCTCCAGCTGAGGCCCTGTAAATTAGACTGGCAAAAGACAGACCGACTGACAAGAGAAAAACAGTTTACTAACAGATATGTCATATGTGTACACATGGAAGCACCCAGGGCTGAGTAACCCAAAGACATGGTTAGGACTTGGGCTTATTTGCCCTGAGGCTAAACAAGGGAAAAGGGCATTTCTGGACTCTGGGCAAGAAAAGCAAGTTATAGAAAGGTGTCCAGGAAAATATGATAAACGAAGGTTGTTTAGTAAGTTTTATTATACAGATTTAAGTTGGCGCTTTCCCCATCGATAAGAGTTGTTAAGAGTCCTCCTCTTTCTGGTATAGGACAGGGAGACACTTTCCACAAATGTAAGCTTTCTTAATAAATGGAAGTTTCCTTTACAAAAGGGAAATTTGTGCTCGGATTCTATACCTTTCCCTGCATCTGCTGGCTCTCAACAGCCTTTAGCTCAAAATAACCCACAGGCCAAAGAGACATATTTTGCGGTGGCATTTTCTGGGACCCATCACTGCCCAGGAAGAGCATGGCCTCCACCCAAATCTGCTGAGGCAGATCCTGGAGGAGTCAGTCACACATAGAATTATCCTGGAGTGACAGCTGAGTGGTGTCCCTCCCAGGCTCCCACAGTCCCTAGGCTGGTGGGACACATGGGCCCAGGTCTCACACGGCCTTTCCCTCTTCTCCTTGAAAACCTGCCCTTCCCTAAGAAAATGAACCGGTCATTATCATTTAAAGCAGGAGTCAACAAATTTTTTCAAGGGCAAGATAGTAAATATTTTAGGCTTTTGTGTGCCGCATATGATCTCTGTTACGCATTTTTTTTAAACCATCTTTTAGCAATATAAAAACCAACCTTAGCTCTTGCAAGCTCTACAAAAACAGGTTATGGTCCAAATTTTGCCCATGGGTCATTGTTTGCCAACTCCTGCTTTAAAAGGTCACTGTTCTTGGAGTGCACTTATTGACATAATAGAGTCCACAATTCTTAAGTAAAGGAATGAAGCTCCCACAGTGGAACTCTAGGAATGAGTAATAATAAGGAGACATCATTATCAAACAATATTATAAATACAAGAAATAGACAGATAAAAGCCCTGGCCTAACCCGGTCTTTGTTAATTTCATTGTCAGAGTCCAGTATTGGTTGGGAGCGTACTGATGCAGCTAAAAAATGCTTGATCAGCTTGGTTTATGAAAGACATACATTTAAAAAATTTTTTATTTCAGATACTTGAGATTTGAATGATGAAAATTTTAGCATTACCTATGCTTATGTGTATCTTGGAATTATCCAGATGATTATCGGGCTTCTTTGATCAACACTTAGCTGGTTTTCCAAAGTCAAGATGAACTCAAAGTGCATCTATTAGAAGGAACGTATCCCATCCTTCGGCACTAGACAGGTACATTGCTCAATTTCACCTTCGGTGCAGTCCCTTAGTTGCCTCTCTGGCCCTCCCTGGGGGCTGCTTTCTTCTGTTACTTTGCAGCACCCACGAAGTCAGACGGACCAAACCCTGTGACCTGGCTGAAACCTAGTAAGTGCGCGATCCTGGCCAAGTTACGTAAAATTTCTTTTCTTTTCTTTTCTTTTTTTTTTTAAAGATTTTATTTATTTATTTGACAGAGACAGCCAGCGAGAGAGGGAACCCAAGCAGGGGGAGTGGGAGAGGAAGAAGCAGGCTCCTAGCAGAGGAGCCCCATGTGGGGCTCGATCCCAGAACGCTGGGATCACGCCCTGAGCCGAAGGCAGACACTTAACCGCTGTACCACCCAGGTGCCCCAAGTTACGTAAAATTTCTGAGGCCCAAGTGCCCCTTCAGGAAATGAGTGTAAAATTACTACCTCATCGTGTTGTTGGGAAGCTTAAAAATGATGACTTATGAAAAGTTCTAACACTGAGCCTAGCGCATAGTACGTGTTCACCAAAGGAGATCTGTTATAATTTTGTTACCATTGCGCGGAGCACATTTCCTTACTAGGTCTTCTCTTACGAGACTGTTCACTCCCTCAGGTCTAGGCTGGACGTTTCCCACCTCTGTATCCCCGAGGTCTGTGCCCTAGCAGGCCCCATCGAGATTGGCTGAACTCAACAACACCGCCGTCGAGGGCTGCTTCCGTTACTCACGCTCCTGCTAGCTTTAAGGATACACACGTCGAACCCATACTTTTGAGAGGCAAGCCTGCAGACTCATTGATCTCGGAATTGTCCTCAAAAATTCTGAGTTGCTCTACTTAGATGAAGAATAAGAAGAAAACTTGCAAATAACCATAGGGCACCTGAAATTGGGTCACTGCTTGGAGAATGCTTTATTACTGGTGGGTTAAAGAGGAAGCAGACCTCTAATTGCAGCTTTAACTTCCATCTGTCGGTGTCAGCACTACTCAGGGATAAACTTCTAAAATGATAATACTTTAATTTGGTATTAGACTTTTACCATTCAGTGCACTTTGCCACCTATTATTTTCCTTTATCCTCACAACAAGCCCAAGAGGGAGAGCAATTTTACAGATGAGCAAATAGCAGTGCGGCAGGTTAAGCGACCGGCAGAGGGTCACCGAGTGATTTGAATAGCAGAGCTGGGCTCCCACACAGCCGCAGCCTCCCAGCACCGCACTTACTTCCTGGGACCCACGTGTGCACTGTCCACGCTCACAGGACGGGGCTCCTCCCGGAACCCAGGCCACTGCAGTGCCGTTCAAGGCCCACTTGGCCTTCAGTAAGTATCTGGGGAGGGAAAGAAGAAAGAAAAACGACAGGGCGAGAGGGAATGAGGGAGGGAAGGAGGAAGGAAAGAGGGAGACAAGAACTGGACCGGAAGGAAATTTTCAGTATAGTAAATGTTTGTGTCTAAAGAGTTATAATAAAAGAGCTATTCAGATATTTTAATAGCAGTTCCCTCAGCAGGCTTCAGAATGTTATCGTCATGGTCTAGCTTGGAGCGGTAACATGATTGTTAAAATATATGTGCTGGACAACTTTCTGGCAAAGCCATGATTACCAACCTTGGTAAATGCTGTGGACATACAAAGCTTATTGATTCACTATTGGTGTTTAAAGGCCAAAGTCACAATTTCTTAGTAAAGAGTCCTTGTCCCCACATACAACAAGGTCATCGAGGATGATTTAAGGAGTCCAGTAGATGGTACCTTTATGTGAATAGTACGTTACAGTTTACAAAGTACCACTACCGGAAGCTCTTGATCCTTCTTGGGTCATCTTGAGAAGGGCATAAAAACCATGAACTCCATTAGCAGACAAAAGAAAAAGTGCCTTATGCCCATACACAGACAAATTTTACATACAATTCAGGGGAGAAGGGAGTTCCCATACATCTTTTCTAACAGACAATAGCCTTGTGAGGTATATAGGCAAGCGTTATCTTTCCATTTGACACAGAAAGAGGTTAAATAACTCAGAAGCAATAATGACTTACCTAAGGGGAAAAGTTATTAAGCAGAATGAACGCCAGCTCTTTTGACTCTGGCGCTCTTTCCCTATATCCATCCCTACCTACAGCAACGTACCCAAGATAGGGGTAAATATATAAAAATTGGCTCAAGCAATAACTTGGCCTCCCAGCATATGAGCCAGTCCAAGAAAGGAACATCTTCCCATTTTGTGCTGCAGATGTCATTTAAAATGTTGCTCTGTAAGCCTGCAGAGCATTTCAGCTCTCACCAAAATACCGCCTGGCCCCAAAGGCCTAACTGAGATGCTGATGATATACACCCATGATGGCCTTGACATCGTAACCACTTAATTCTGTATGAGTGACGGAAGCATTTTTCAAAGGTTAAATAAAAGTGTCAAAGCAAGTAAGTACTGTAACAGGAGTAGGTAGGAGGCAGGCGATGGGAGTATAGAGGAGCCAAGGGGTTAAGAACCCAAGCAGAAGGTGCAGTGGTTTGGGCTGTGTGGGGGCAGTGCGGAACAGAGGTCACGGTCACATTCTGCCTGTTCTTTAGATGGAGAACCAATCATCTGTCGATGAACGACTGTAGGGGTGAGCAGAAGGGAAAAGCCAAGGGTGCCTCCAAAGTTTTGGTCTGAGGAATTGGAAGGCCAGAATTGGTATGAACTGAGAGGAGGAAGAAGGGGATCTGAAGTCCACTCTTGGACTTGTTAAGTTTTGTGTGTCTATTAGACACCCGAGTGGAAATGTCTAAGAGTAATGGATGTACAAGTAAGTCTAGGGTTTCAAGAAGAGGTCTGGGCTAGACATACACATTTGGGGGTTTTGGTGAATCAGTGGCCTTTAAAGCCATGAGACCTGATGAAGTCACCAGGTAAGCAAGTACAGAGAGAGAAGAGGCCCAAAGACCGAGCGCTGAGCACTCCAATATTAAGCAGTTAGCAGCGTCTGATGGAAGCCTCTTGGGTCATACGCTCCTCGTGCATAAACCTAGCGCTGTGACTTGGGAAATGGCGTGTTCTCATGAATGGCGGCCTGACATAACTGAAGCAGCCACTATGGCAAGAATGGTGGGATTAATCAGGTTCAGACCAATCAGGGCTCACCCCTGAGGCTGGGGAAGGGGGCCGAGGCCAAAGCCATCCAAAGCACGCGCCGGACACAGAGAAGTCGAACGGATGCGGAGGACAGCGCCACAATGCCTGCCACTCTACCCACACAGCTTTAAGGCTTTTGTTGTTGCTGTGACAGTTGGGACATTAAACAAACCTGGATTTAAATGTTGACACTGTCACCAATAGCATGACATTGGACCAGTTACAGAACTCTTTAAACCCATTTCTTTATTTGTAAAATGAGAATCATTATATTTCCTCCCCGCTTAAGAGATATCTGGAAAGAATCTACTCGGCTATTACATAGAGACTGCTCAAGGTGATGATTAATACAGAGTAGACACCATTCGTTCTCTTAGCCTGGGTTCTCCCGAAAGCATAGCCCACAGCAAAGGCCCGCACACTGTCTGAGAGGCCAGCCCAGCAGGCAATCATACAAGAAGGTTGGAAAGCAAGGGCAGAACTGGTTACCCCTGCAAATGACACGATGGCTTGCACACAACCTCCTACAGACCCTTACAAAATGTGCCTCGGAATTGTGTGTCCCAGATGACAACAGGGGAAAGCATTTCTCCGTGGCTCCTGGCCCTGCTTGACGGAAGATGTCCCTCATCCCAACACCTCACTGAACTCTCCCACATTTCCAGGTTCTGAATGCACGAGTCCATGGTCTCACGAAGGCGTCCTTGCCCGATGCTTCGGGGAAGAGCCAAGGCGGGAAGCAAGGAGCACGGGCCAAGGTGAGACAGCATCAGACTGCCCTCGTGCAGAGCCCATTGAACTGGTCCCTGCCAAAGTGGCTGGGAAGAGGGCTCTCTGAGGAGACAGGAGATGAGCTCGAAAGGTGTGTGATAATGATGTAAGTGGCGTCATTATTACTAGGCAGCTTTGCTAAATCCTTCTACTGGAGACTCTTATCTATGACTCCTGAGCCATCAGATCCGCTCCAGAAATGCGGGGCTGATAACTTGCCTTCTTTCTGCACCTACAACTTGGCGTTTTGCAAACAGAACACGGTCAATATTTATTAAACTAAAATGAATTAATAGGACATAAAAATGAAATGTGCACGTGTGAAGATTTATCATTTGAAACGTATGTATTTGGGGTCTGCGTCTGCGGGCTCCTTCACCTACGCTTTATTTCCTCCTCTAGCAATTTCGAAGTGGAAATTTGATAGTAGAGTCTCGGACTGTTTTATTTCTTTTGGCTCTGTGCTAGAAAAACAACAACAGGAGACACAAAACCCTGACTTTGTACAAAAGGCAATAAGACTCCGAAAATTTTTTTCTCTTCTCTAATTGCTTCCCCAGCTACCTTTTCTAGATTTGTAGGAATTAATGGTGGGAGAAGCACAGCTCAATGGGTTGTGTGGAGCTGAACTCCTCTGAGCTTCATTACGGCCTGAGTAAGAAGAGGGCTGCCGGCAGAGAAGCCCGTCTATCTCCCTGGCTTCTGCGGGAGCTTCTCATATATGCAAAGGTCGGCCTACTTCCTTCTCCCCAGTGTTGACTGAGCAGGTCACATGCTCTCACTTTTCACCCTAGTTAAGTAGAATCCCATTAGCTGGATAAATAAGACTGGATTACACTCTATCTTTGCTCAAGCTGGTCGGTATTTTCCCACGTGCGAACAGGTTTTTTATTGTTTTGAGTACCCATATGAACCGTACACAAAGATAATGTAAAGATAATGGGCAAGGTCAGCCTTATGCATAAACAACTAAGCCACTACCCACTCTGCATAATTAGAGGGCAAGTTCTTCCCCCCATTATGGCTTGAAAGCCCATTATTAGCATTTGGTTTCTCTCTGCTAACAGTTTCCTTCCCCATGCATCTTCTTGGAGGAAGATCCCGCAGTCCCCGGGGAAGGAGATGGAGCACACTCAGTCTCTGACAGTTTAACTGGCTGGCGTGCTCGGGTTCAGGCACAGGTGGGCATTCTAACCCAGGAGGCACGGAGTCTAGGGAAGGCTGCCCGTCAAAGGCTGTGAGGGTGGGCTGGAGAGCCTGGAGGCATGAAGACCCTACAAACCTGTGTGGAACCCAGTGATTTGACTAGCCAGCTCCGCAAGGGAGGGGTGGCCAGGCCTTGTCAAATCTCAAAATTGTAGTGCAGGCCTTTCGTTTTTCTGTGGTCCCAAATGGCAAGTAGGTATGCCTTTGGCCACAGAAGGCAGCATGAGCCAGGCACCTGGCAAGCAACCAAGCCAAAGGAGCATCGCAGAAGGGACACAAGTATCCGCCCATCTGCGTTCAATAACCCTCCCCCTGGTTTTGTTCTCCCAACCAAAAACTGCGTTAGACTTATCTGTCCTTATCACCTTTTTCTAAAATGGCAGTAACTCCTTGCCAGGTCTATCATCTTTTACAGAAACAAAGCACTTGGCAATTTTAAGCACAATGTACAAATGAAATGCTCCCCCCCTAGGGTTCTGAAGGCCTCTATCAGATTGTCCTTCAGAGAAGGAAATTTAGTGCAAAGAGGCCCAGCTCTCCCTGTCTTGTCCTTAGCCTCCATTTTCTGTGGGATTTACCCCTCCCCCCATCCCCTGGCTTCCCCCCTGCCTTTCTGCCTCAAGTTTTGAGGAGAAGGGCATTTGGCCTTTGCTTTCGGTTTCACCCACCTGCTACAAACGCAAGAATTCTGTCCAGGGATTTACATTCCCAGCTGCATTTCTAATTTTGGAATGATAGGCTTCCACGACCGCTAAAGGCATTTCAGAGATTCTCGCTAGTTAACTGAGCAGTCAACAGTATTTCCTGATCCCCAAGAAAGTACCCTAGATAGGGGTTACAGAGGTGAAAACACAAAGTTCTGTCCAGAAGGAGCCCACGGTCTGGGCAAAACTGCAAAATTCTTTAAGCAAGGAGGCCATTGGACTGAGGGGGCTCTGATGCCAGTGGCAGCCCGTGTAAGCAAACCAAAATCTAAGCCCATAAACGCCTCAAGGTTACGAATTTGAGACCCAAGGACAACAATCACAAAATAGCCAACTAGGCTCTTTGCTACAGCGAATCAATAATTTCCTTATCTTGCTTCCATCTCTTCTCGAAAAAAATCTCTCCCCCAGCTCCTGCAGGTGGAACACTCCTCGCCAGTTTCAGTTTGGTGCTGCCCAATCGGAATCGATTTTTCTCCAACTCAAAATGTTCAGTATGCCTCACTTTATCTTTTAACAAAACTGCTAACGTGTAATGAATATGCAGTCTGATAGACACTTCCATAAAGTTGGGAGTAGAGTCTCCTTGTCCAGAGTACCAGTGCAGGCCCAGGGACCCTGCCGGAGAGATGGCTGTCCAGGGAAGAAATACTTGGCCAATATACAGGACCTGTGTATAGAGGACCGGTTGCGGAGAAGCACATTTCTCCAGACCAGAGGAAGAGTATGTACAAAACACAGAAGGATTTAGAACCAATACAGCCTGGGCAGCTTGGGAATGGCATGATCATATTTATTTGTGAGAGGACTGCCATGGAGGAAACGCAGAGGGAGAAGCAGAGCTGGAAAACACCGGTTTCTGGTATACCAGTGTGGACGTAGCAAAGAGCAAAAATCAGGGAGAGGAAGAGCTGGAATGACCCGTTAGAACAAAAATGGCAGGATGAAAAACTTTCCTCACGTGGTTCAACTGGGGTTCAAGGTAACACCCAAAGCTGCCTCAGAGTGCTCTCCTGACAAAACACAGTGTGAATGTGGTGTGTGTGTGTGTGTGTGTGTGTGTGTGTGTGTGTCCAATTGCTTTCAAGTCTAAACCAGTATTTGAGATTTGAACTTTGTCCCAATTTGCCTCCCACTTGAGTTTTTAAAGTTTTCTTCCACTTTATCTACTCAGCAAATACTTGCTCCCGGCATCTCAAAAACCAGCTGGCTGTATTTTAACCAGAAAATATTTTTCTTACCTAACAGCGACTGATTTTTTAGGGCTGCCATTACTGATAACAGATGCTGAAACATTTCGACTTCCTTTTTATTTCTTTTTTTTCTCAAGATTTGAAAATGGGTTTTAAAAACATTTTATATAGTTTTTTAGCCTCGATATGTTTTTCCTAACATTATTACTCCTTTTCTTCCAATGTCTAATAAAAAAAATTAACAGCTCCTGTTACTGTTTATTCCCCATCTGTTGGAGATGATATAAAATTTCAGATGTGCTTATAAAATACCTACCAAACATGCCAAATATAATCTATACGATCCTACGCATTATGTTCCTGGTATATATTTTATGCATCCCTTCTGGCTGAGCTGAGCCCTGTTCCAGCACGAGTCATCCTGTTTAACCTATTGTAATTTTACCAGACTCAACAGTGGCACTGAAATTGAACCAGGATAGCTTATGAGCCCACTATGGCATATCTGAACTTCTTCTGTACTGGTGTGGCAGACTATATTCTTTTTTAAGAGCATGGAAACTGTGGTTGCTAAGCATGTTACACTCAAATGTAACGGACGAAGTTCAAAAACCTCTCAGCATGTGAAACAGCAAAGACGTGGGGTGAACTTATTGAAAACCTTTTCCTGATAGAGCGCAAGCCCTGGTTGTTTGAAGCAGGAGGTAAAGGGATAAACAGCTGTTGCCTTAAATCTGTCTGTAGCCTGCCTAGACGTAAAGCAAGTGCTGGTAAAGGATGCCTTCGCCCCATCATGTCCTCTGCCCTTCACACCGTCCCTGGTGACTGAACATAAGCTTCCAGAAGGTTAAAGGAGCTGTCATTTTCTTGCACAAAGATTGGTTCCTAAATACTACTTGTTGGACTAGATCTACTTGACGATTAGAAAGCTTCAGAAATCTCTTAACTCCGTTTCAACTACACTGTTTAATAAGAGACGACAACACTCAACTTCTCCACAGCCCCTCATGCAAGATGTCGTAGACACAATGTATTTTCCAGACATGCTGAAACATTTATGAGCAATGAGTATACACACACATACCACACGCAGAGGATCCTATTTTTTGCCATGGAAACTCACCTATCCTCTTTCTCATTATCTTTTTTCTGCTCTATTTCCATTGATGCCGCAAATGGTTTTATTCAGCTGTCAAAATTAATAATGATAAGCTGAGCACAACAAAGTTTGCTCTGATTTTGCAGTTGCACCATATTATTGTGCGTCTTACTCTTTGGGGTTCCTGGCATGGCGCCCTGTCAATGAATCCACCTTGGTTAATTCTTAGTTGATAAACCCAGGACCCAATCAATGCTAACTAAGAGGAAGGAGAAAGATTAAGAGAGGGAATATTCTGGATTAACTGTGCACTGCCATCCAGCCACTAACTAGCCTGGGGAGTTCTCAAAGTGTGACCCCGTGACCGCTGGCAGGCTCAAGACACTTCCAGGGGACCTGTGAGATCAAAACTACTTTTATAATAATACTAAGAAATGATAATACCAAATTATTTACTAATTTTTATAATAATGCTGAAAAATCATAAGAATACTTAATATTAAATATTTCTTATGTCGATAAATTAATAATTATTTAATTCATACTAAGAAATAATTCTTATAATCCTAAGAAATTATAAGAAGTATTTTAAATAATACTAAGAACTTATTTATCTTACAAGCGTACAGGGGAGTTTTCCAGAGGCTATCTGACATGTGATATTGTAACAGATTGAATGCAGAAGCAGATATGAGAATCTAGTTGTCCTCCATTAAACCAGACATGAAAGAGATTTACGATAATTTAGAAAAATACCACTCTTTCTCGCTAATGTTTTTCCTTTGGAAACATGGTTATTTTTCATTATAATATGTTATTTATGTTAACACATAACAGTTATTTTTAAATAAGTTATTTTAACAATTTCTATTTTAATTTCTAATACTTTTTTATTTTTTAAGATTTTTACTTATTTATTGGACAGAGACAGACACAGACAGAGAGGGAACACCAGCAGGGGGAGTGGGAGAGGGAGAAGCAGGCTTCCCGCTGAGCAGGGAGCCTGATGCAGGGCTTGATCCCAGAACCCTGGGATCATGACCTGAGCCAAAGGCAGACACTTAACGACTGAGCCACCCAGGCGCCTCCATAATTTCTAATACCTTGATTGATAAAACCCATATAAACAAAACTTCTCTGGGGTTTCCAATAGTTTGTAAGAGCATAAAGGGGCCCTAGAGCCAAAAGGTTTAAAAACCACGGACCCAGTTTCCAGTTAATTCTTCCATGTAAACCCACAAAGCTGAGAGAAGAAAGAGAGCAAAGGTCAAGATCTCAGAGGTTCTCATACTGGTTCCCTCAAATGCCCAGAAATTATTCATACCGTAAGCATTAATACGAATCTCCATTGATTTGGTCTTCAATTTACCATCAAGTTATTTTTTTTTCTTATTAATATAACCAGACTGAATGAGCACTTAAAACAAGTCTCCGTAGTTAGTTTTAATGGCATCCCGGGAGGATGAAGTAGGAAAGAGAATTAACATGTATTAGGTCCCTACCATGTGCCAAGTACCTTATAAATGGCAGGTGGTTAAGAGGAGACGCTCTGGATACCGACAGACTCAAATCTGTCTCTAGCACTTACTAGTTATATGAGCTTGGGCAGGTGAGTTGGCCTCTCGCTGCCTTCATTTCCCCATTTGGAAAATGACATGTCTCATCAGGTTGTCGTGAGAAGTCAATGAGTCATGACATGTAAAGCCCTTTGAACAGTGCTTGATATACAGTTAAGTACTAAATAAATGTTAACTTTATCTAGGTATATAGGAAGGATGCATTATCATCCCCTGTTACTGATGAGGAAACTAAGGCTCCAGGAGGTCATGCAATCTCCACAAGATTGCAAATGATGGAGGTGCTGTTTGCGTCCAGGGCTATGTGATACAAAAGCGCTTGCAGTGGTTCTCAAACTTGAGTTCATATTGGAAATACTCTACCCTCAGAGTTTCTGAGCCAGGAGATCAGTGGTGGGAATATGCGTTTTACACAACTTTCCTGGAGTTCCTGATACTGCTGGCCCAGGAGCTACACTGTGAGAACCTCTGCCCTAGAGACCAGACTTGGTTAACAAGAGTATACCCATCCATAGCACCACCCTTAAACAGCTCAGGATATCCTAACGTTGCCGTATCATTGTTATTTTTGTAGCACTCTTTTTCTGGACCTTTCTCATATTCCCATTGTAATATAGGGAAAATCAATGTTTACGACTACGTTTGAAAGTTTGGAACTAAAGGAGTGATCTGACCAAATAATTGTTCAAACTCAGGCCTTCTAGAAGTGAGGAAACAAGAAGACCCAGTTAATTGGTATTTAAGCAGGAGGTGCCCCCCCCAACCCTTGCAAAGCTTATTTTTTAAATCATTTTCATTATGTCATTCCTATACTTATCCAAAAAAAACCCAAAAAAATCTTTAACTAGCCAATGAAACATCTCAACCAGACCCCTACCTGTCATTCTTTCTTTCAAATGTGATCTAAACATAGATATCAAGTCTAAGCAAAAGCAAAAAAAAAAAAAAAAAAAAAAAAAAAAAAGTTGGCTTTCTCATGGGAACCCAGCTTGGACTGACCACACACTATTTCTCAATTGGCTGAAATTCTGAGATCACCATGGCAAAAAGGTGGAAGGGGGCGAAAAATTAATTTTCTGAATCAAATTGAAGAAGAGTCACCTTTGCCTATGAGCTTCACTCTCTAATGAGAAGTTGGTAATGTGATTGGAAATTGGCAAGGTAATACATGGAGAGAAGTCAGTGGGTCAAGCTATATGTGTTGTATAATGTAGAAGTAACACCTAGTGTGCTCGGTCCTACTTCAGGTCATTCAGCTAAGATGTGCAGAATTCTGCATTGGTCAAGACGAAAGCAATGACAATGCTGGAATTTAAGGAAGGATTTGATACTCTGCTGCCTCTGAGACAGAGACTGGCCACTTAGGGCAATCACCACTCTTAACAAGAAGCACAGAGCCAGGGGCGCCTGGGTGGCACAGCGGTTAAGCGTCTGCCTTCGGCTCAGGGCGTGGTCCCGGCGTTATGGGATCGAGCCCCACATCAGGCTCCTCGGCTATGAGCCTGCTTCTTCCTCTCCCACTCCCCCTGCTTGTGTTCCCTCTCTCGCTGGCTGTCTCTCTCTGTTAAATAAATAAATAAAATCTTAAAAAAAAAAAAAAAAAAAAAAAAAGGAAGCACAGAGCCAGAGTAAGCGAGCAGAGATGCTCCCTTCTGTTCACAGGCCAAGTGAGGTACTTGAATTTATGAGTTCCTCTTCATTTCATTCTAAGGGAGAAAAAGTCGTCTGGAAGCCACGACTTCTCTTCTCTTCCTCTTTTCCCTACTCTGTTTCTGATTACCCCCTCTTCCAACTTTTTGATTGTGCGTTCTCCAAGAAGTGGGGAGACAAGTGAGAAGGCTTTTAGACAGTAGTTTACTTTCTAGTTAAGGAACTTTACAGGTAAGGAATTTTATATTTGAAAGAAACACTATTCCACTGAGGGAAGGCGAGGACAGGAAAGAATAGCTTTGATGTGTATTGCCAGATTTGGATTAGATATTTGGAATAACTGTTTAACTATTAGAAATCTTGACTGCTCCTGAAAGTAGCAATACAGAGAAGCTTTTTATGACTAGAACAGACAACTTCATTCTGTGTTGGTATAATACTCATACCCAGAGAGGGTCAAGAAATCTTCCAACCCTATAATGCTGTAAAAATAGAAATTGAACAGTGAAGCAAGGTGCCTAGCTTTAATTTTATTTGTCCCAGGCCTTGCTCAGTCCAGTAACTGCTTATGGAGAACCGTCCACATGCCAATCACCATGCTAGGTGTAGTGATACAGAAACAGATAGGACAAGACCCCTGCCCCCAAATTGCTTTTGATCAGTCTAGGGATCATGTTCAGATGGTCTATCTCCTCTAGCTAAGCAGATTTATCTCATCAGGAGCCTCTTCAGGTCTCTGTCTTCCTCAGACATAAGAAAAGGACAAGGAGAACACATCCTGGTAGAGATATGCTCCCCTGTTCCTCCCTAACTCTTCTCAGTTGTAGCCAGAATTGTTCTGAAAAGGGTACTCTGTACCATATATTCATAAATCCATCTATAGGGGCAGAGTTAGGCGGGAGAGCTGCCGTTCGATTGATATAATAAACCTCCAGGAACAAGTCTGAGTGCCCGACTGCGAGAGTCGTCAGCAAAATGCACAGATTTAATTATACCCAAGTAATTGCAGAAAAGATCATCCATTATTCTAACTACTCTGAGAGAGAAGAGCCCATACCCTGAAACGACTTTGTAGGAGCATAAATGGAGATCTATTCATTAGGACCATGAAATAAAATGGAAATCTGTTTTCTTTTCAGAGCAATGTGATTACCATCACCAGTAATGATATTATGGGAAGAAAAACATACTGTCTGTGAGGATACACAGTTTCCTTTTTGCCTTGGCCTTCTTTCTTCCTTCGAAGTGATCATGGTAAGTAAGACGTGGATAACTTGAGCTCGTCCCGAACATTCCACCCTGGTACCCGGATCCGGTACTTTGTAAACAAAAAATATTCAGAATCCTCAATGTACAGTCACTTCTCTCTACTGACTCTAAAAGGTTTTTGGCTTTTTTTTTTTTTTTAACTCCTTTGGTTATAGTCACAGTACGCAGATTAAAAGGCTAGCGCAGCATTATTCTTACAGAAAGACTGATTTAAATTGGAAATGGAACTAGGTATTGAGCAGTTACGGAAGCTAAAAAAACTAGAAATAAGGTCTTAGCAGGAGAAGGCATAGGCATTTGATTTTTTTTTTTTTTTTTTTGTAATGTAAAAGCAGGATTTGGAACAAGGATTATAGAACGAGAGTAAGCCTTTTGAGGAGAGGAAGAAAGAATAAGGTGATATATGGCAAACCTAAAAGCAGCTTGTATTTTACTTCATTTTAATTAGGGATTAAATGTATTTGTGAATACTGAAATTATAATGAGGCAGGATGGGATTGAACCGAAGAGGAGCTAAGATTTGAAATTTTAAGAAGTTTTTTTCTAATAGCAATACGACAGCTGATTGGGGATGAGCAATTAAAAGATGGACTTCACATTGCACTACTGGGTATTTACCCCAAAGATACAGACGTAGTGAAGAGAAGGGCCATATGCACCCCAATGTTCATAGCAGCAATGTCCACAATAGCTAAATCGTGGAAGGAGCGGAGATGCCCTGCAACAGATGACTGGATTAAGAAGTTGTGGTCCATATATACAATGGAATATTACTCAGCTATCAGAAAGAACGAATTCTCAACATTTGCTACAACGTGGACGGCACTGGAGGAGATAATGCTAAGTGAAATAAGTCAAGCAGAGAAAGACAATTATCATATGATTTCTCTCATCTATGGAACGTAAGAACTAGGATGATCGGTAGGGGAAGAAAGGGATAAAGAAAGGGGGGGTAATCAGAAGGGGGAATGAAACATGAGAGACTATGGACTATGAGAAACAAACTGAGGGCTTCAGAGGGGAGGGGGTGGGGGAATGGGATAGACCGGTGATAGGTAGTAAGGAGGGCACGTATTGCATGGTGCACTGGGTGTTATACGCAACTAATGAATCATCGAGCCTTACATCGGAAACTGGGGATGTACTGTATGGTGACTAACATAATATAATAAAAAATCATTATAAAAAAAAAAAAAAGATGGGCTTCAGACCTCTTGGGCGACACTCAAGGAAAAACCAAGTCAAGGAGACCTGGAGATGAGAAGAATGTAGTTAGGACAGAGAGAGCCCAGAGGAAACAATCGGGTTGTTATCAGGCACTGGAAAGGCGGCAGGACAGAGAATGCAGATCATTGGCCGGGGCAAAAATGGTTTCTTTTGGTTTTTCTCTGAATTCTTCAGTGTGTATAGTTACAAAATATGTGACTTTAAAGCAGACACTTAATATTCTTTCTCTTATCCCATCCCAATAACATTCTTTTGAAGAGATTAAGAGAAATTCCCTGAGTCTCATTTTACAGATGGTAAAACTGAGGCACAGATGAGAAACTTCACATTTAAAGAAAGAAGTAGAAGTAATTTGCAAGTCTGATTTCAAATCCAACCGTCTTACTACTATGTTTCTCCACGGGAGTTGCATGCACCCTCCCCACCAACCTTTCTTCTAGACCTAGGCAAAGGGAAGAGATCTGAGGTCCATATTGAAATATTCAACTTAAAAAAAAAAAATTGGATTTGGATTGTCACTTTTAAAATCTAAAGAGCTACCAGGTAAAAGAAACACTAAACTTACTCTATCTTCACACAAACAACAGAACCAAGAGTAGAAGTTGAAACCTATGGCGGGGGGGGGGGGGGGGGGGCAGTTTCCGTTCAGTATTAAGGAGAGGTTTTTATTTTTATTTTTTTTTTTTAAAGATTTTATTTATTTATTTGACAGAGATAGAGACAGCCAGAGAGAGAGGGAACACAAGCAGGGGGAGTGGGAGAGGAAGAGCAGACTCCCAGCGGAGGAGCCTGATGTGGGGCTCGATCCCAGAACGCCGGGATCACGCCCTGAGCCGAAGGCAGGTGCTTAACCGCTGTGCCACCCAGGCGCCCCAAGGAGAGGTTTTTAATACTTAGAACTTTCTGAAAACAGAATAGTTCCTTTACTATGAGTAAGTTCCCTGTTACATGAGATTGGATGGCCATGTGCCAAGGATATCATAGAGAGACTCATGACCTTATTAGAAAATTAGACTTAGTGACTCTCAGGATTCTTCCAAAGACTAGATGGCTCTTTGGCTTCTGTTCTTCAGTCTCAGACCCATTCTATCTTCCATCTCATGCTCACTAAAACAGAGCAATCATCTGCTGAGTAAGGGGGAAATGAGCAGAGAAAAAAAATTAAATAAAGATAGGAATCCCCCTACTCCCTTAGAAATGTGAAGACTGATAATAGGAATCTTTCTCCGACTAACTGAAAACACTTCCTCTTATTCTTCCTAGGAATCCTTTGGCAAACTTCCCATGGGTCGGAGGGATTTCACAGATTTCACCTGTCTGTTCTCTCTTAATGGATGGGTACCTTCCCGGTACGTAGTAGTTCTGATAGAGATGTTTATATCCCTGGCTGCTCGAGACACAGCTTTTCAATATCCAGAAAATAGATGAACACGTCATTGGAATTATTTTAAAGTAGTTGTAATATCAGGTTCCTACGTGCTTAATTTCCTCCTGAATCAAAGCATATGTAAAGTAGAAAATTTTTATTTAACTTCAGGTAATATTTAAGCCATAATCAATAAATTTTATTGAGTCTTCACGACATTTCACTCTCCATAAAGTTTCTGTAGAGTTACAGCTACTGGACTCAATTTAGGTTTATTATCAACAAGTTATGGCCAATGGATCTAATTTCCTTATCTAAAAGGATTATTAAATTAGCTATAGGCTTACCATGCAGGAAACATAGCAAACATGAACATAGTATGCCTGGACTTCAGCAGGGGATTTAATGAGGTCAGTCCCCATGATCTTAACAAAAGCCAGAGCACTGGACTGAAAACAAAGAACGTTTTAGGTAGAAGATTACAATTTTTAGACATCCAGACGCAAATGGTACTAAGCAATGGATACAGATAAGTAAGAAGTAAATCTTCTTCTCTTTAGCCCTGGCATTAGTTCTTAACATTGTTGCCTAAGTCTGAGATGGTAACTCCTCACATTTCCAGATACCATGAAGCTCAGGATGGATACTAAGCTTGCTAAATACTAGCATCAAACCCTCAAATGTTAGACTGAACCAAGAAATTGGGCTTTGTAAGATGAAGTTCCGCGGAGATAAGCGTGTGTGCATGTTACACTGGAAAAGCAACGAGGCCTGAAAAACTGGGGTAATGGTAGGATACGGCAGTGACACAGGCATTTTAATTGACAATAGACTGGGTTTGAGTAAAGAGAGGAATGTGACCCTTCAAAAACAAAAAATAAAAAATGGGAGACTCTGTGTGTGATACTGTGATTTATAATAAGAAGTATATATTTGATTTTTGGCCTGGTTCCCGGCATAGAGCTCCTGAAGCCCTTGTAATTTCTTAAGTGATAAGAGTAGCAAGAGCATCTTTTGTTGCAGTGACCTGACTAGGGGTAGGTTCCTGGATGGGGGGCTCGTCACCAGAAAGAGCAAGCCGTGAAAAGAAGTTTGGAATTTTCAGTCCCACGTCCCATTCTCCAGAGATGGGAGAGGGACTAGAAATGGGGTCAATGATTGATCATTGACTAAAGGATACATGAGAAAGCTTCCATAAAATCTCAATAGTATGGGGTTTGGAGAGCTTGCAGGTTGGTGAACACATGCGCACTAGAAGGGTAGCGTACCCCCAGCTCCACAGGGACAGAAGCTCCTGTGCTCATGACCTTCCCAGACCTCACCCTATATATCTCTTCATCTGGCTATCCATCTGGCACTCTTCTAAACAGATTTTAGTTTAAAAAGAACTCACTTAGGAAGCTAAGACAGGATAAACATCAAATGCAAACCGAGGCAACACTGAAGGGCACAGGACACTGTAACCCAAAGAAAATATGATTACCATCTTCCAATATTCCCACGACTTGGATGTGACACAGATACCCAATTTGTGCCATGTGGCTCCAAGGAGTAGAACTACTAGAATTACTGAAAGGAAGATAAACAGGTTTTAGTTAATCCACAGGTGAATTTCTCATAAGTAAAAATATGCAAAGAACTGAACACGCTGCCTCCACTGGAGGTTCTCAATCAGGGACTGGATGCCCAAGCGAGAATGTGATAAAACCCATGCATTCAAGGACATCTGGACTGGGTAAACACAAATAACAAAGCAACAACACAACAAAATCTCCCCATGCTGGAAGTTGGCTATTCTAGAATAGATAAATGAATGCCAAGAGACTAAAGCTCAATTTCCTCCCTTTCCGATTTGCCAAAATCATTTCTTCCGTCTCCACGTCTATTTTCTTGCCTGGGAAATGAAGGTAATTCTTTTTGCCATCTCAGGCCAGATGGGAAAGTCTATAATGAGCTTGGAGCCTGGAGTATTCTTCACTATAAATTGTCCATGTGTTTCTGTTACTGGTTTTTTAGAAGGAAATTCAAAGTTTTCTGCTTGAATCAGAATTGGGTTCAAAGTTTGGGAGAGGGCTCTCAAATTACTTCTTTTTCTCTTTTGAAAAGAAAAGTGGGATGTGATTTGGGCCAGTCAGCTTCCTTGATGGTGCAAATAGCAATACAGCAGCCGGATGTTCCCAGGGCTTTACATGAATTGTGTTCTGCTAACCCAGGAACTCCCAGGTTTTACTTAAACACATTGGCCTGGTACCAGCTCATCCATCATGCCAGTCTCTAAACAAACAAAGGCCAACCTGCAGAGGCATTGCTGAATAGGACGCAACAACTGGGGGATTAAGACCAATTCCAAGTTGTACTTTCAATACCTTTCAAATAATAACTCAGTTTTTAACAATATTTTTTCTTGGAACTAATATTTCTTGTCTCAGGCCCTTTTATTTCTCAGACCCATTTACACAGAAGAAGAGCAAATCAGTTTTTGGTGGGGAGGGAAGACTGTGGAAGGGAATGCATGATAACACAGAGAATTCTTCCGTGAGTCAAACACAAGAGGGAAGAAGACACGGTGGGAAGTATCAAGGCAAATGGGACCTTCACAAAATGCTGAGATTTTCCATTTCGAAATACCTGACTTCTAAATTAAACACCCCTCTGTGTTGCCATAATGGTTACGAATATCCAAAAGCTTTTATTTTTGACATCCTACTTACTTTGGTTGACAAGTTAGGGTTTTTTTCCCCATTTCTTTCTTCTTTGCTGTTTGTTTAAATTGAAAGGGAAAAAAAAAACCACTCAATTCCGCTAAGATAGACAGAAACGTGGAGACTATGAGGCTACGTGTTTGGGTAGGTCCACTGATAGAAAATGTTCAATTTTTAGTAAATGGTGATAGAGGATACACAGCATTAATTTTGTAAAGTGTGATAGAAGAATCATAATGTATAATCATATGAGTAGGTTGTCAGAACACAATGGAAATAAATACCATGCTTTCTCAAAGATACACAAATTACGCATCTGAGTGAAAGTTCGTAAATAGCTCCCAATGCTTCTGCCAAGAGAGACAACTCGAAGCAGACATTTGTTTGACTATGGACTTTTAAGTTCAGTTGAACTGATATCATTGATTGCTGGTAAAACGATCAACTATTTTCCCAGCCTTTAGATTTTCTTACTGTTTCCTCCAAACTCTTTATACTTATTTTAAGGTTGGATAAGAGGCACAAGTGATATTCTCAGTACCCAAATCTCCAATAATGAAAGGATCCCCCAGTTTTGTTGGCTTAGCTATTGCATAGTCCGTGCATAACGCCAACTTACAGCAGGAGTCGAGAATGTAGTAAGGTAATGCCTCTCATGCATGATAGGAGAGATAAGAAGACTTTTAAACTCACTTTTAATGATAAGGAACATTATTACTGCATCTTCAAGTCTTACAAAAAAAGAAAACATGAAGTCATGGCTCCCCAGAGCTATTTGCACACCAGTACCCAGATAGAAATATAAAGTCCAACTGTCAAAGATGTGGAGGAATTCAGTATTATGGAGATCAAACATTTGGGTTTTTTAAATTAATTTTATTTTGCTTTATTACAGTTAGTTTCCGTTGTGGACTTGACAGAAAACGTATAAAAAGTGGCTAATTTGGCAACTGTCTTAGTCTGTTTGGGCTGTTAAAATACCATAGACTGAGTGGCTTATAAACCACAGAAAGGTACTTCCCACAGTTCCAGAGGTGGGGAAGTCCAAAATCAAGGCACTCGCAGATTCTAATAAGACAGTGTCTGATGGGAGCCTACTTTCTGGGTTCACTGACACCTGTCTTTTACCTGTATCTTCACAGGGCAGAAAGGGTGCCTGGGGGTTCTGAGGTCTCTTCTGAGGGCACTAGTCATTTTGGAAGGGCAGTTCCTTCGTGATCTAATAACTTTCTAAGGGTCCCACCTTTTAATGCTATCACATTGGGGATTCAGTTTTAACATGATTTTGATGTGGGTGGGAGAGTACAAACATTCAGTCTAGGGCAGCAACTATTTGCTCTACACATTCGATCAGTGTAGATCGATAAAAATGGGATGTGATCAGAAGTGGGTCAACTTTTTTTTTGCAAGGAGTCAGAGAATAAATACGTTAGTCCTTGTGGGCCACACTGTTTCTGGGTCTCTGTGGCAACTACTTAACTCTGCCACTGAAAGCAGCCACAGGCAATATTGTAAAGGAGAGTGGCTCTGTTTCAATAAAACTAAATCTGTAAAAAAAAAAAAAAAAAAAAAAAAAATAGGTTGGTGGTCCAAATTTAGCCTACTGGCTGTACTTTGCTGATCCCTAACGTAAATAATCAAGGTAGCTGAATCAAATATTTCGAGCTAAATGGAACTGAGTGAGTCATTCCATTCAAGCACTTATAGAGGCATACATAATCTCCAGTTTTGTACGTAATACAGAATAGTTTCAAAGTGATTAAAGGATTTTTCCACAGCCATACAGAATGAACCGCTTTCCTCTCTGTTTACACAATGACAAACTTTTCTAAGTGCACCAAATTGAATATCCTGATCACCACAAATTCTCACGTGATAACCTAAAAAGAGATCAAATCAAAGTGGATTTAGTTTCAAAAACAGGTTTGAATTGGTCCAACAAAGGCCAGGATTGCCATTCAAAACTTTTGAATTGACCCATCACAATTAAACTCCTTGGGAACTAGTCAAATACATTTTGCATCATGGAAACTCAATTTAGAGATTTCTATCAATCTAGCTTGCAGTTTGGGGTTGGAAAAAAAGGAGAGAGAGAGAAATCGTAAAATCTATCCAAAAGCAGTTGTTGAATAATGAACCTGTAGCCAGTACACGATGTGCTAAGAATTAAGAGTCATGAAGGCCATGATCCCTGAAAGTGTTTACGTTGTGCTTACGTTGACTGTAGCTCATTTCAACACATATTTATTAAGCAGCTGTTATATAACAGGCAAAAATACACAAGGTACTGTTCACCTTTAAGAAGCTCACAAACCAGAAGGACCGTAAAGCTGAGCATACCAGTATTTGCACCGGACTTCCCTGCGTGTTTCCTTTCTAGTTTGTAGCACAAAACATGCGTATCGTCATGCTGATGTTTTGCTCATGCTTTCTTCCTTTTCTTTGGAGCAGTTTCTCCCACTAACACTCCATCATACATGGTGCACAGAGAGGGAGCTCTGGCAAATTTTGGATAAGATTCATAGAGAACCTGAAGAATGAGTTGCGATTATTCAGGAGGAATGGGAGCCCCTGCACTACTGCAAAAGGAAAGCATGCGAGGGAAGCACTATAGCGTCATGAAACATCCTGTTAATGCGTGCGGCCATTTGTAAACAGTTGAAGCCATTAAGATCCGTACCCATTTGATATGCAACTTAGAGCCGCCAGCCACTAACACCATGATATACCCACAAGAAGATTCTGATGTGCCCCTCTGCTTGGAGGATGCAGAAAACAAGTCTGACAAAAAGGAATAAGAAGGAAAAAGCTAAAGGTTTTTAATCAAGTTATTAGTGACTTGGTGTTTGATGTAAAGCCCTAGTTCTCTTTCTCCCCCAAAATCTTTAATAAAATTTTTATTACAGCTAATGCACTCGGAACTTAGATTTGTTTTCTGAAGATTTCATGACTGTAGAATTTGTCCTCAAAGCTGATGCCAGCTGAAGAGCCTAGGTTCTTCGTGGAGACCCAGTCATATACTGGATATATCAAGTGTTTCCTAGTTGTCAGGAAGGGAGCTCGATGATATAGATGGAAAGATGAATCTACCTAGGGAGCTGAACACGAACAAAGAATAACCACAGCCCACAGCACTTTGATAAGTGTAAGAAAAATAAATAAATAAATAAATAAATAGAGGCATGGGGCGTCTGGGTGGCTCAGTCACCTAAAGTGTCCGACTCTTGATTTCAGCTCACATCATGATCTCAGGGTCCTGGGATCGAGCCCCACATCAAGCTCCATGCCCAATGGGGAGCCTGCTTGATAGTCTCTGTCTGCTCCTCCCCCCAATCATGCCCTCTCTCTCACTCTTAAATAAATAAGTAAAATCTTAAAAAAAAAAAAAAATAGAAGCATATACCAGTGATTTGGAAGCACCAAGGAGGGAATGATTCATTTTACCTAGGGAGGCCCTGAGAAGGCTTTCCAGATGGGATGACATTTAAGCCAACTTTTGAAACATAATTGAGAGCTTACCAAAAAGAGAAGAATGTTAGGAACGTCATTTAAGAGAAAGAAAACAAAATACTCAGAGAAAACACTGTGTTTTAGAAGACCGCATACAGATCTGTGAGTTTGAAGCATAGGTTGTGCGAGGTTGATGAGGCAGGAACCACACCATCAAGTCTTTGAGAGGAGGTTCGTGAGCAAAACTGTTGGACTGAAGTCCAGGAAGAAGAAGTAGAACAAACGGGATCCATGCGTACGACTTGCACTAAGCCCCAAAGAATGGGTCACATTGATGACCACAAACCGATCAACCAAAAGAGGCCCGATCATGTTTTTTTCACTTCTAGATCCCCTTCAATACTCAGTAAGTGCAGAATAAGAAAGCTGTATGCATGCAGCTTGACTTATTGACTCATTGCCACAAATACCACCAGAAACCTATCTTGGGTCTTCAGATGTCCCTCCAACTCTCTAACCACAACATTGGTAGAAGAAAATATATTCCAAATAATTATCAATATGAGTGAATCTTAACAGACGCTTCAGACGTCATATATCTCGTATATATACAAAGATGTAGAAGGATCTGGACCAGGATCTGAAACAGGAAGCTATTTCTAAAAGGTTTCTAAAAGGATTTTTACACACACACAGGTTTTTAGAAAACTGTTTTCTATAAGTCAAGCAGAGAAAGACAATTATCATATGGTTTCACTCATTTATGGAACATACGAAATAGAAGGAAGGGAAGAATGAAGGGGGGGTAAACAGAAGGGGGAATGAACCATGAGAGACTATGGACTCTGGGAAACAAACTGAGGGCTTCAGAGGGGAGGGGGGGAGGGGAATGGGATAGGCTGGTGATGGGTAGTAAGGAGGGCACGTATTGCATGGTGCACTGGGTGTTATACGCAACTAATGAATCATGGAACATGACGTCAAAAACTGGGGATGTACTGTATGGTGACTAAAAGAACAAAATAAAAATTATTAAAAAAATAAATAACAAAAATTAAAATTAAAAAAAATAAAACTACTAAAAGAAACATAAAAAAGAGAAACCTGTTTTCTAGAATATTGGAGGTCACATATTCCACCCCATCCTTGCTTTTATTTTAAAGTATAACAATGCCTGCAATGTCCACAATAGCTAAATCGTGGAAGGAGCCGAGATGCCCTTCAACAAATGACTGGATTAAGAAGTTGTGGTCCATATATACAATGGAATATTACTCAGCTATCAGAAAGAACGAGTTCTCAACATTTGCTACAACATGGACGGCACTGGAGGAGATAATGCTAAGTGAAATAAGTCAAGCAGAGAAAGACAACTATCATATGATTTCTCTCATCTATGGAACGTAAGAACTAGGATGATCGGTAGGGGAAGAAAGGGATAAAGAAAGGGGGGGTAATCAGAAGGGGGAATGAAACATGAGAGACTATGGACTATGAGAAACAAACTGAGGACCTCAGAGGGGAGGGGGGTGGGGGAATGGGATAGACCGGTGATGGGTAGTAAGGAGGGCACGTATTGCATGGTGCACTGGGTGTTATACACAACTAATGAATCATCGAGCCTTACATTGGAAACCGGGGATGTACTGTATGGTGACTAACATAATAAAAAATCATTAAAAAAAAAATAAAGTATAACAATGCCTAACTCATGCAGCCCACCAAAATACATACCCTGACTTTTACAGCCATTAAAAACTTACTTAAAAAATATTCATTGAGTACCTACTATATAACAGGGAAAGCTGCTATACTACTCTGTTTACTGATACATGAAGATTCCATAAAATAATGACAAAATCAGATTATAAAACAGCATGTAAATGTGATTCTAGTTTATTAAATTATTCATATATGTACGTGATAGATGTGTATATGTTCGTTCACACACATTAAGCCAAACTTTGTTTCCAACAGGAGATCTTTCATTGTGTCCACCCTGCTTTTCATACTTGTAGCTCAAAATCATTTCTTAAATTCAGCAGGAAAATAAAACATGACTAAGCATTAATTACCTTTCTTTATATGCTCTCCAAGTCCAGAAACAACAAATTGTTAATGTAAAATGTCCCCATACTCAGAATGTTTTTCTTAAACAGATAGATACGGCGCTCACCTCCTCTGTGCAGTGAAATTGCCCTACTTCCTCTAAGAGGCCAGACTTCCGGACTCCATGTTGAAATGGTAGAAGTTTGTCTTCAAGAGGAAATAAATCTCTGCCCCGCTGGCTGCTGTTATCCCAGCTTCAAATCCCATTTCAGTTTATCCATTTTAATCGAAACATTTATGTTGTTTATCTTTGCCAAGAAGGCTTGTAATCCCCCTCATTAAGATTTTTAATAGATATTGCAAGTCTTAGAGCAAGAGCCACTAAGAAGCAATTTAAAATAACAACCATGTCTGCCGTATGGGTTGTGTTGGACTGGAGGGAAGAGATAAGAACGTAATATTCATAAACAAGAAAATTTCCTCTCCTGTTTTGCCATTATTTTAATCCACGTGTTTAACATCCTTTTGTAAAAAAAAAAAAACAAAAAAAACTGTATTAAAGATCTTCAATATAGTACTACGAGGTTACATGATCCTGAATCATGTTAAATGTATTTTTAAATGTTTATAGTTTTTACATACATTGTGGTTCAGATTAACACACTATCTGAACCATTTCTCAATAGTATCAGCACCGAGCTTGTCATTTTTGTGTACCATAGCCTGAAGAGACCGGAATTAGAGGACCAGAAGCAGGACATATGATGGAGAAGTATAAGCTTCAGGAAAAATCACAAGGTATGTCACATGTGGATAAATTCTTTTTAAAAGAGAAAAAGTTGGAAATTTCTTGGAGAATTTTGGAAGACTCTAAAGAATCTTTTAAATCAGTTCTAAGTGATTTAATTCAGTGAGATGCCCTAATAGTAAATTCCATGATGGTACATTATCTCATTTGTAATGAAAGGGTTAATGCTACCTGGCATGGTAGTGATAGTTCGGGGATATATGGCTACGATTAACAATAACGTGTTCAACCTTGTTCTTTAAACTTGTATTGTTTTACCTTCACCTCGGATGGATGGATGGATGGATGGATGGATGGATGGATGGATGGATGGATGGGTGGATGGATGGATGGGTGGATGGGTGGGTGGGTGGATGGGTGGGTGGATGGGTGGATGGGTGGGTGGATGGGTGGATGGATGGGTGGGTGGATGGATGGGTGGATGGATGGGTGGGTGGGTGGGTGGGTGGATGGATGGATAGAAAAATAGATAGAAAGAGAGAAAGAAGGAAAGAAAGAGATTTCAATTCCTATTTGCCACTATTTTAACCCAAGCTATACCTATCTATCTATGGGTCACTTAACTAATAGATCCAAATATATATAAATAAATGATTGATAAACACGCATACACACACACACACACACACACACACATTTTCTTTTGTTTGGCCCTACAAATCTAAGGCCTTTATCTCAGTACAACTTTTTGGGTAAGAATGCTTGTGTGATATTAATTACATGCATTACATAAGACCCTACACAAATATCCCTCCTATCACATTTCTGTTTACTCCTACCACCAGATTCTATCCACAATCTTGTCCTTTATTTGTAGACTCTCTTATCCACACTCAGCTGTTCTCAATTTTATAAGATGTACAATCATAAGTTAAGTCAATATTTTTAACAAAAAGATTCAAGAAGAAACCTTGTTGGCTTAAAAGGTGGAACATTGGGAGATTGGCATCCTACAGAATCAAGGACAGGAGTGGCCCTCAGAGAATGAGCATTGGTGCCACCTCAGGAAGGGAGCTCCTGAGCGAGACACGGTTTCCTCTACCGTCAGGATGCCACCAATACACCAGGGCATGCTGATTCGTATATACCTTCTTACTCGGGTCCTGGGCCCCATGGCTAGTCGGTTGGCCTGACCTAACTGGGCAGTTTTCCACCACTGCACTCATATGGGTTTGCAGAGCTAGCCAGCGTTTCAAAGGACACCTTCTCTGAGTTCTACGCCTGCCCTTGAACTGTGCCGCCCCCAGTGGGGGTAGCGCCCCTCCTCTCATATGAACAATAATAACAGCAAAAATGATCATAGAAATGCAATGGTGGACTCTGCAAGGAAATCATGGACTCTGCAAACTAAATGACCTAATCCAAAGGTTTCCAGACATGATTTTTCTGTTTAGCTGTAGTACCCTTCCAATAGAGAAAAGTTTATCCAGAAAACTAACTACATCAGAGGAAAGTGGAGCTTCTCTAGTGAGCCAAGGGACCAGTGTCTTCGCCCCAGGTTAGCCCCAGCCAGGGGGTGCAATGGAGCACAACGTCAGCCTCCAGCTAGCCCTGCTCCTGCCTCGTAGCTGGAATTCACTGGCGGACACGTCCTCTAGTTTTATTTGATAGATGAAAGAACTAAGGCCCTTGGAAGTAAAACAACAAGCCCCCAGACATGGTTATAGGGCTGTGAATCTATTTTTTAAATGTATTTTTTCGAAATACAAAAACTGCATTTTTTACAGTAATTTCTAGTTTCCCAAGCACTTCTAAATGGATCTGACCATATTTCATTTAACTATCACAATAACCATGTGGTCCAGACAAGGCAGATTTTTTTCCTTATCCTGGGTTTACACATGAGAAACTGAGGCTCAGAGAGGTAAAAGATTTACCCCAAGTGACCTTTCTTGTAAGGAGCAGAGGTGAGGTCAGAATGGGGGGTCCTCTGGCTCGCTGCTGTTTTATCCACCGTGCAATGTCCTCATGATTCATATAGATAATTTGTCCAAAAATATCAGATAACTAAAGCTAAACAGGCTATCATATGCTTTTCAACTAACTTAAGCCTTTAAAATAAAAAACAGGAGTAGTTAACATAACAGCTAAGCATTCATATCAAGGAGTACTAGGTTAAATAGTATATAACAATGCAGAGAGGTAAATTGGGTATCTCAGCAAATCTCAATCAAGTATGGCTTGGTTCAAAAGAAACAGCTTTCTAATTTATGCTGAATCTTTTTTGGCATGTATGGACCTATTCAAATATCTAAGGCCCTAAAGAACTTTCTCGAGTGTCCAACTCCCACAGCTTTTCATTGCTCCTGGTTTCCACTGGCCTTAACTGAGAGGTAAAATGGAAATACTGAGTTAGAATTAATCTTCGCCGTCTCAAGCAGCACTCCTAGAAATGACCTGGCCAGGAGAGCTGGTGATAGGAAACCCCCCCACTTCCCTGCAGCCCCGTTCTCTCTCTTCCCCACCTCTGCAACTCTGCTCTCACCTAATTTCATAGAAACCTTGAACGCGGCTCCCCGTGCTGTCAGGCTGAAGTCCAAACAGCTTTCTTCACAATGGTGGATAGAATCCACCTCAGTGTCTCCATCCTTTAGCATCTGAAACCATTCTCCCTGGGGGTACAGCTCATCTTTCAGAGATTTAAACTTTTTCTTACACAGCTTGACAGAAACCACAAGGGAGAAAAGATTACGGCCACACCATATGTCTGTTTCTCCATGACTCTGTGTGTGTGTGTGTGTGTGTGTGTGTGTGTGTGTGTATGCGTGTGTGTGTTTTCCCAATGAGAGGGGAGTATATTTTCTCTTTTCAAAGAGAAAGATTCTCCCCTCCCCTTAGGTTTCTAGCTGCTGGATGCTTGCTGATTAATTTAAATCTACACATAACTGGTTCCCTTATTAATGATTCTGCCAGGTTTCCAGAACATAGCAGGATTAACCTGCTCTGAATACAGACTGTTCTTTTTTAAAGGGGCCATTACCTTTTAATAAGAACATACGAGGATAGCATGGCAATACTCTTGTTTATTCATGGGGAATACCAAGAGTTTCTCCACAAACTTTAAAATATAGCGGCCACTGAAAGTTAAAGGTAGCAAAATCCCCATATCATGGTAACAATCAGCCATCAATGGGAACAGACTCAGAAATTTCCTAAATGTGGGGCAGAGAATCAGGAGTGTCCAAAACTCCAACCAGGGTGCCTGGGGAGAGTCTCAAGGAGGTCAGGTGAGCCTGAAATGAGACTATAATTTCGTTAAGCACAAATCTAAGCAAGCCCATTAAACTATGTTTGGAGAAAGAGCGTGGGAACAGCAGGTGGTTTGTAAGTATAACAGAAATTAAAAAGAGAGTAGCAGTGGAAGCTCTCAGCCAAGCACTGTCAGAGAGAAGAAGAGTTTGGCTAGGCCCACTGCATGCTGGATCAGAGCACCCAAAACCTCCTGAAAATTTCGACATCATCAAGCTCGCTCTGGATCCCAGTGCAGTCTCGCCCCCCATAGCTTACCACATAGCCTGCTTTGAAGAAGATAATAGGTGGGGCAGGTGGAAACAAAGATCATTGCATCCGGCATCGTGCGTCCCCGTGCAAGCAGGTGCACCCAGATCTAGTTACCGGGAGTCAGCTTCACATCTCCTCCTCTCAGTGGATTCCTTGTCCGAGTCGTTAAGGCCAGCAGGTTGGAGGAGCTGGATCCCAGCTGATTCTCTAAGAACGTGACACCCTGTGGGCATCTGAGAGGCTAGCTGTCCTTCTACATGCAAGATAGATTTGCTCTTTTCTAGCATATGCTTTCCACTCACCACTGCCAAGGCAATATCTGTCTCTGCGTACTCACCTCGCAGAAGTGTGGGGAGCAGTCGAGGGAAAGGTGCGGGCTCAGGGCCAGCGCGCACGGACTCTTTGGTATCATCTTACCCGGGGTTTCCCTCTTACCCTTACATGGCACGGGACCTCAAGAAGCCTGCTATTTAATTGATACCCTAGTTTCTGAGGCTTCAAATAAATGACATTGGGATGACACACGTACGACAAGAAAAATGTTCTGGCTTTTCTAAGTTATCTGACAGCCACGAATAAAGTCGCCCATCTACACACCGCCACAGAGACACAACCCAAGCGACCATCTCTAAACTTACACAAGGTGAGCTAGTTCCCTCACAAAGATGAAATGAGACCGTCTCCAGCCTCAAGGAGCTTACAATATACAGCAGGGAAATACACATACAAGCAGGGAAATACACATACTTTGCCCTCTGGGATCTCTATAGGATGAGCGATTTGATTGTGCTGGGAATTGCAAAGGGGTTGTGGATTCAATTTTTTAAAGGGACAGTACATAAGATCATTGTTCCAGCATGCACGTGTATGCAGTCTGATGTGATAAGTAAACCTTCCAGGTATTAAAACAGAGAGAGAGAGAGGAAAGACAAGGCAAGGGAATTTAATATTTTATTTTAAGGAAGGGAAAAGATGAGGGATTAAATATTTCCCCTCCGTTGCTAGGTGTTCTCTCTGTTGCTATTCTAGAGCTGAAAACCCCAACCAAAGAAACTGCAGACCATAAAATGCTACATAGACAGCAGATTTGGGAGCTGTCCAGTTCAATCTGTTCCCACCAAATACCATACAGTCCCCAGAGCTGGGATTTCCTCTAAATCCAGGATTTAGCCATGTGTCTCCATGGCAAGCCTGAGGTTCAATTCCAGGAATCAGGTTTGGCCTTCCTCCTAGTGCATTAACAAGACTCTAGTAAGAACCATAGCCTGTCAGCAAGACAAACTCAAAGACCAGCACGACTACAGTATCTTCTAGTGAAGCAAAACTGCCCAGGAAAAGATATTTTGGACTTTGCAAGAGAGCTAAAATTTTAATAAAAAATGAAAAGACTACAGGGGAAAAGCAAGATCAGAAATACAAAATAGTTTTTAAGAGCCTATATTTTTACTAAGCACATAGTTAAATAAAATGGGAAAAAAAAGGAAAAACCCTGGAAAGCATGGTTCCGACACCTTTCATTGTCCAATTTTTCTAAATCAAGCTTTTATGTGACCTCTGTTCATACGAATGATGTAAAAGTTTAAGCCAAATGACCCATTTTGCTTAGTGTTTGTCCAGGCAAAGCCACTGACCCTCTCTCAAACTACCTTTCCAAATAAGAAGCTTGTTTAACTTTATAGGATTCTGTACATCGAAATACCACTGGCTTCTTTGCTCCTGTGTATCTTGGGTAACTCAAGCAAATTAAATTTCTGATGTACTTCCACCAGAGGGCAGTAAACAAACAAACAAACAAACAACCTGTTTACTGAACACAACTGCTTCTAAAATTGGATTGAAACAAATGTTATATTGCCATTAACCTGCGTTATTGGTTCAGAGGTTTTCAGCACGAAATGTTTATTTGATCACTGCTGGACTTCTTACACATTCTTATTCTCTGTCACTAAAAGCATGACTTGTAAACACATCCCAAAATGAAATTGGGGAGGCTGCTTTTGTAAAATGAAAAACCTGCCTTCCCCTGTTCTGTCCATTCACCCAGGGACTGTCTGGGTCCCACACCCCAGCCCCGCTGGCCAAGGAGCTTGATGGGAGTCGGTCACCCTGTAAGGTGTCGGAAGGACAAACACTGGCAAGAGGCCCGCAAGGAGCACTCTAAGGAGAGTTGTGAATGCTAAACAGAAATCCGGCAAGAAAAGGAAGAACAGGGATGCCATCCAGTGGTCAGCCGGTGGCCTTGCCGCCTATGTGATCTCCGCACTACCTCCATGGAAAGTGCTAGAATGCACTTTGCAGGCTCTGAATCTTAAAGGTAACAGGGCTGAAAGAAATCGTTATTCCAGTCTGAGCAAACCTCCACCACACAGCCTACTTTTCTAACTTGCAAAATGGGAAGAAGGTAGAGTAATTGAGCCAGGGACCTGGAAGCTGAAGGGAAAACCCACCTGGCTGAGAAGCTCTCGAGTGCAGCTGCTTTCCTTGAAGCTTTTTAAAACCCTGATTCCGGGGACCACCGAGACCTTCTGAGTTACAACCTCCAGGAATAAGGTGTTGTCTAGAAAAAGATGAGTCCTGGCAGAGAGTCTCACCTGACCCAAACACTGGCTTGAACACATTGATTTAATGCATTCTTCCATCTTTAGGCAGCGCTGTGCTTCGGCTCTCCCAGCAATATGTGCCTTTTCTGACTCTAAAATCTTTCACACCTACGCTCGTCATTCATTCCAGCGTCCCAAATCCCAAACCGTCAGGGAATTCTTCCCCATCTGAGTCCAAGCTCTGCAGCTTGTTGGCTGCATAATCTCGCCTTCGGACAGCTCAGTTTCACAGGAAGGAATGGGGTTCTGAGAGTACTCACCCTGGAGATTCGCTGGGGAAAGTAAAGGGCTGAGAGCTTTAGCTGTCACTTAGCATGCACTAAAATGCTTATTATTGGTATCATTTATTATTACTCTGGTCTGGCTGCTCTTTTGGCTTATTTTCATTTGCTTAATCCCCAAGGATCTGGGCATCTTGCTGAGCCTAGGGCTTGATATGCAGCTAGCTGTCTTCCCCGCCTGCCCCAACCGTCCCCAGGCCCGTACGGCCCTTGTTGATACTGACAGATTCGCCTATAGGCTCAGTCGAACCCATTTTCTGAGCTAATACTGATCACAGCAGGAGCTTCAGTGCCCCATCAGCAAAGAGATGGAATGAAGAGAAACATTTCTTGAGGACCTACTATGTGCCTGGTGCTAAACAAAACGCATTATGTCCATCATCTCACTTAATGGTCTCAGCAATACTCCAAGGTAGGCATTAAGCTCCCTGATTGACAGAGGAGAAAACAGAGTCTTAAAGAAGTAACAGCAAGGGCCACGCTTCCCTAGGGGCCTCCGAAGGCTAGGAAATGAACTGCTCCCTGTGATCAGATCTGGGCACACCTCGCCGGGCTCCGGCTCTGAGGCTGATGGCCCTGTGCATTCAGGGGTTCTGTCCGGCATCCGGGTCCTCATTAGCACAGCCGACTGGCCTCCCTAGCTGGGATGCCTTGTCTCGCACCTGCATACCCTTCCCTAGGAAGCTGAATTCTGTTTCCTATATCCCTTGGTCCGGACACGTGCATGGCTTTGATGGATGGAAAAACCTGACTGACCTCAAGAATCACCCACTGCTGCTGCCCCCCCCCCCCCAGCAATGCACCTCCCTCAGATGCATACGAACCAGTGGAAGCAAGCCCACATTTGCCAAGGCTCATGGATACCACACACTCAACTACTGGCTGCCTTTCCCAAGAAGACCAGGCCTACAATTGCCTCCAATTTCCCCAGCAGTCTGTTCTTTCCTGCTTCCAGTTGTTCTTATTTCCCACCACATGAAGCTGCTGAGGCCCCAGCGTCCCTCACACCTGAGCCTGCGTGAGTCATGGCATTACCAGCACGCTGTGTGAGGACAGGCACCCACCAGAATACATGGAAACCCAGCAGCATTACAGAATAGAAGAAGAGGAGTCAGGATGAGAGCAAATACAAAACACAATAAAACTGGAAAAATAGTAAATCCCGTCACTATATTTTTGCAAAGTAGTCGAGCTCACTTGTAGTCGGCAAATATTTATAAACATGCCCATACACATAGGAAACAAGTTACAAGGTTAGATGCCATGTCAGCTAGGAAGACAATCAAGAGATAGCCCTCACTCTTAAGGAATTGTATTTTGAGATAAAAGCACACAATTTTAAGTGTGAATATTAATACACGGCAATATATGTTAAGGACCATATGAATAACATGTTCAGGGTGTGCTGTAGAATTTGATAAGATTTTGCACAGCCTCTGGGGATCAGAGGCAGCTGCCCAGAAAAAAATAGCCCTCTGCTGGGCAATGTATGGTGAGTAGAAATTACTTAAGCAGTGAACCTTGGGGTGGCCCATCAAGGTTTACTAGAGAAAAGACCAGTATATATCCATGGAGTTGGAGGCCACCGAGAGCATCTGGGCATCAGGTTCCGCGTGGATTGCATATGGAAAGTTGAGGTTGAACTGTGGACAGAGTTGAAGTTGCAGGTGAAGGTGAAGAGTTCAGCATTAATCTTATAGACAAGAGGATCCCCGTGTGACTTTGGAGAAAGGAATGATATAGCAAAAGTGTGCTGCGGAAAATTCATGTGGCAACAGTTAGTAAGAGGCTTGGAGGATGTCCTGGAGGTGCAGGTGGTCAGTTCAGCATTTCCTCACATGTGTGTTGGTATGTTCATTGGAAGTAGAAGAGAAGTAGAAGGAAGTAGAGGATGAATTAACCAAAGATACTTCAAAGTCAAATAAAGGAAAGCCATACTAAATCAAACAAAGTCAAATGGGTGTCTTTTTTTGCTGACCTTCTCAGAGCCTTTGTGTTAAGCCTCCAAGGGAGATATAAAATGTAACATTTCCCAAACTTACTTAGTTGCCTTCTGAACCACTTTCCACAGTGAGGCTTCTAAGAATAGCATTCTGAGATACAAACTCCGGAGGGCGGAGGGTGGCCTGAAGCAAGTGACAGATGTTGGCATTTTAAAGAGGACATCTTCAGATCTCTGCTGTAAATTGTGGGGATTAAAGGAGAAGGCAGAAATGGGGAGACAACTATATCCTTCCATTCCCGCACTGCACATGTCTTGGTGTCATCCTTGACTCCTGTCTTTCTCTCAAATTATACATCCAACCCATGAGTAACACCTGTTGGCTCCACCTTCAAAGTTATATCCAGAACCACTTGTCTGCAGAAAATCACCATCATCTTTCTAGTCTCTTCCTTCCACCCCTGTATTCCAATGGTTTGTTCTTTCGCAAAGAAGTCAGACTGATTGTTTTAAACATGAATCAGATCGTGTCCCTCCTCTGTTTCAAACCCTGTAACGACCCCCATCTGGCTCAGAGTAAAAGCCGAAGTCCTGACAATGGCCTTAAAACCCAGCACGTCCTCTTCCCCAACCACGTCATCTCTGACCTCGCTTCTGCTACTCTTCCCCCTTTAACTCCCCTTCAGGTACGCTGGCCCCCTTTCTGTTCCTCGATCGCTCCAGAAACATCCCTAACCCCGAGATTTGTGCTTACTGTTCTCTCTACCTGAATCCTAACCTTGTTTTTCTCACTTGTTATTTTTTTACCGTCTGTCCACTGCTAGTAGGAATATATGCCCCGATAGGACATATATAGTTGTATCCCAATTGCCCAGCATATAAGAGGAGCTATATGTGTTGAACTAGCTAATTAAATTCCGTCAGCAGTGCTTTGTGTTTGAGAAGGCGTTATCTATATTTCATAGATAAAGAAATTGAGAGTCAGAGACGATTTGTAATTTGTGCAAGAGCCCAAGTTAACACGTGGTCAATTTACCATTTTCTAATTTTCAGATTAGAATCTAGGTCTCTTGACTTTTCAACTATACAATAATCTCCTAGAGCTGTGGAAACAGAAAAATAGCTTTCAGCAAATCAAAATGGCTAAATTCACAGATTACAATAGGATTCTGCTTTTTTGTAAAGAAAAAAAAAAGGATATGGGCTAAATATCATGCACTTCCTTTAGCTCTTTAGGACTGTTCAATATAAGACTGTCATTTACATTCTGTATATGTCAAGCAAAGATGCAGAATGGAGCTAAACATACAAATATAATCCTGTCTTCGTGAAACCTCACGTTACAGAAATCTGTCACAAGTGTGTGCTAGTCTAGAGGACTGCTGCTGCTTACTTTATAGACATCTTGAGGGGCTTTTTCTGACCCCAAGAAGAGGTGATATCTACATTGGCAAGATGTAAGACGGCAAAAAACGAAAATTGTTATGAAAACAACAAAGCCACAATGTTTACATCTTGTATCTATGAAAAGTAACAATCAAGCAGCCCAGCATTCCAGTGCATCCACTGGTTTAAGGTGTGGGTAAGTTCTGGGAGAGAGGGGAACTATGGTCTCTTCAACTAAAGGACACAAAAATTCTTCTCTAAACTGGACTTGTTCTCTCCCCAACCTGTGGGGATCTCCGTAAGAACTCTGTACACGTTAGGCTAGGAATGACTGGAGTTACTTTTCAATTGATCTGAAATGCCCTACTACACTATCCTGGTCCCAGAGATATTGCAGGAACTGATTTTCCCCTTGGGGAAAAAAAATGAGGGTTGGAAAAATGGGAGGAAGAATTGTGGAAACAAAGGCATTCAAATCAGAAGACCAGAGATGGAGGGAGTCTGTTTCAGAAAAGATAGTTGTTCCAGATCAGTGGTTCTCAGGCATTAACATATATGGGAATCACCTGAAGGGCTTGTAAAAACAAAACAAAACAAAACAAAACAAAACACAAGTGTTGCGCTCCACTCCAGAGTTTCTGATTTAGTATGTCTAGGAATGAGCATTTCTAACAATTTCCCAAATGATGCTGTTGTTGCTGGCAGGTAATTACATTATGGCAATCACGGTTTTAGATGTACCAGTTACCTAAATTGGACTCCAGACTCCATTTTGGGAAAAATGTAACAAGAAACCCACAATCCTCCAGAATGAAATCCCACAGAATCTTAAAATGGTAGAACTTAGGGGCGCCTGGGTGGCACAGCGGTTAAGCGTCTGCCTTCGGCTCAGGGCGTGATCCCGGCGTTATGGGATCGAGCCCCACATCAGGCTCCTCCGCTATGAGCCTGCTTCTTCCTCTCCCACTCCCCCTGCTTGTGTTCCCTCTCTCGCTGGCTGTCTCTATCCTGTCGAATAAATAAATAAAATCTTAAAAAAAAAAAATGTTAGAACTTAAAAGGCCGTTATGGAGCCCTCAAGTTATGAGAAGGAAATAGAGGTCTAGACAAGTTACTTAATGTGCCCAAGGTCATGTTTTTCAAACTGCAGATTAACACCCTCTCGTGGATTATAAAATCAGTATAGAATTGGATGACCAAGAAAAACAGAGAGAAGGATCAAATTACAAAAATGAGGAACAAAAGTGTGGACATCACTACTGACCTTTTGGAAATAAAAATGGTCAAAAGCAAATACTATGAATAACTGTGTGCCAACAAACGAGATAATCTCAATGAAACAGGCAAATTTCTAGAAAATTACAAACCACTGAATCTGACTCAAGACAAGACAGTAAATCTGAATCTACTCTTACAAATAATGAGATTGAATTAATAATCAAAACCTTCTCAAAAAAGTGGTCCGGATAGTTTTCCTAGTGAACTCTACCATATGTTTAAAGAAATAACACCAATACACAAACTCTTCCAAAAAACAAGAGAGAACGCTTCTCAACTGATTCTGTGAGGCTAATATTACTCTGATACCAAAATCAAAAACATCACTGGGGGGGAAGAAAAACAAAACTGCAGACCAACATCCCTCATAAACATAGACATTACAATCCTCAACAAAATACTAGCAAAACCATATCCATGAACATATAAAAAAGATTATATACCATGATCAAATGAGATTTATTCCAGGAATATGAGGTCAATTTAACATATGAAAATCAATAAATGCAATATATCACAGTAATAAAGGACCAAAAAAAAAAGCATCATTTCAAAAGATGCAGAAAAAAGTTTGACAAAAGTCTATATTTTAATTTTACCATTTCATGATTAAAAAAAAAAAACACTCAACAAAGTAGTAATATAAAGGAATTTCTTCAACCTGATAAAAGACCTCTATGAAAAACCCACAGGTAACATCATACTTCATGGTGAAAGACTGAATGCTTTCCTCTAAGATCAGGACGAAGACAAGCATGTCTTCTCCAGCCATTTATATTCAACATTATACTGGAGGTTTTAGCTAGGGAAATTAGACAAGAAAAAGAAATAAACGGCATCCACATTGGAAAGAAAAAGTAAAACTATCGTTATTAATATACGACATGTTCTTATATATAGAAAATCCTAAGGAGTACACGTGGACACACCCACACACAATAAAAACAATTAGGACTAATTTAGGAGTTCAACAAGGTTGCAGGATACAAGATCAACATACAAAAATCAATTGTATTTCTAGTCAATTCTATCTGTTGTATTTCTAATACATTTATTTTTTTAAAGATTCATTTATTTATTTTAGAAAGAGTACACATGTGAGGGGGAAGGGGAAGAGGAGGTGGGGGGAGAGAAAGAGAGAGAGAGAGAGAGAGAAGCAGATTGCCCACTGAGTGTGCAGCCCAATGTGGGGCTTGGAGAGAGAAGCAGATTGCCCACTGAGTGTGCAGCCCAATGTGGGGCTTGATCTCACTACCTTGAGATCATGATCTGAGCTGAAATCATGAGTCGGACACTCAACCAACTGAGCCACCCAGGCAGCCCTACAATTGTATATCCATACACTATACAGTAGCAATGAACAATCCAAAGATGAAATTAAGAAAGCAATAGTATCTAAAAGAATACTTAGGTATGAAATTAACAAAAGTAAAAGACTTGTACCCTGAAAACAGCAAAGCTTGGCTGAAAGAAATCAAAGAATATCTAAATAAATGGGAAGACATTCAGTATTTGTGGAATGAAAAACTTAATATTACTAGGAAGACAGTATTTCCCAAATTGATCTACAGATTCTTTGAAACCTTTGTCAAAATCCAGGGGGATTTTTTTTTTTTTTTTGCAGAAATTGACAAACCAGTCTTAAAATGTACGTTCAAAAATGTTGCAATCCAGAACAAGACAAAAACTCTATCACCAAATTTCTTCTCATCAAACCCATGAATTTATTAAGATAGTGGGTAGAGACTGAAATTCTTAGTGCATCTTCCAAAATCTAGGCATCAGACAGATATCAGATATATTTTCTTTGACCTTAGAACCACAGAGTTAGGATAACAATGAAGTATTGGTACCATGGTGACAGAATAAAGCATGAGCGAAACATGAAGATAAAAACTGTATTCATACAACTGTGGAGAAGGAAGCTCTCTTCCTGTTCAAAGGCAAAAAAAAAAAAGTGCTTTTGAAAGTGAAGGCTGCCTCAGAGCACGTGTGACCTGAAGATTTGCAGGAAAGAGAAAAAAGACAGAAGTCTTTCCATCTACAGCTGGCTGTCACTACGGAGCAAATCTGCAACAGGAGACAGACTTTAAAGCACCCAGCTCCAACGGGAGGGTCTCCAACAGCTCCACTCACTTCCAGTGGATTCAAGTGTGTGAGTCTATTGGCAAAGCTCAGGCACGGTCAAGTCTTGACTTGATTCTTACCTTCCCCAAAAAAGAAAATAAAACTGTTTCAGGTTTACTCCCCCTTGTCATCTCAGTCAGGAATCAAACATTTTTGTAGGTAGACAAGGTGGATTCGACTTTTAATTCTGTCACTTACCGAGAAATTTTTTAATCTCTAAAACGAAAATGAGAGTATCTGTAGATCGTGGTGATCAAATTAAAGTGAAATCTTTTCAGTTGCTCCTTGGAGTATTTTGCAGGCTGGGCAACATTATCCGAATGTTTTAGATGAAAAAACGAATCAGATGCAATGATCACCTGAAGATTTATATACCTTCTTATTTATAAGAATGCTCTGGGATATGGGGATAACCTGTGAGGATGCGGAGCAAATTCTTCCACCATCTTGGGTTTCTCCTCCATTTGTAAGGGGAGGAAGGATCCAAGCGGAAAGCAGTCAATGTTAGAAAGGTGCACTCCTTTACCTGCGGCTGACTGCACAGTTATTCCCTTCTCTGAAAGCTCTTCCCAGCTCCCTCTCCAAACTTGAAATTAATAGGAAAGCCAATGGCACAAACAACAGCAGTGCCTACTACCGAGTCTGCATACCAGCCTCTCACTGAGCAAAACTGACACCGAAGGTGTTTTCCCCAGTGTTTCAATCATTTAAAATGCTCTATTTCTGAAATGAACGCTTTGCTTCTTGCTTTTCTCTTCTTCCACCCCCATGAATTACGTTATTAGTTCCCCTCATTATATTGATCAGTAAGCAAAGAAATTCATTCATTTATTTATTCAATGAATTGGAAATATCAAGAGCGCAGTTCATAACTCTGTAAAATCCCAAAAGTTTCTACCTTCTCGGTGTAATAGCTAGAATGATGGTAGAGTTTTAACTTACATTCAGGCTCCTCTCAGTTCAGTCTTCCTAATCTTTTCTATAGAACATCCTTTAAAAAGGAAACCATTATTTGGGAGGGAAGATCTTCCTTTTCAATGGGGAAAAAAGTAGGGGAAATAAATCCTAATCAGGCGATTCCGCTCATTTTCCTAGTTGAAGATAACTAAAAGGCATAAAACTTCTTTATTTTCTAATTAACAGGTGTGGTCCTCGTCTCAGGAAACTATGCATAAGTAGTCCATAAAAAGGCAGAGGTCCAACAACACCATGCAAAGATAGTAATTAAAACAGAGGGAGAAAGGCCTATTATAAATTACACTACGCTTGAGGCTATAAAAAAATCTTTTTAATTAACTGAAAGAATGAGGCAAACAACCTCTGAGCTTTTATAACTGGCTACTGAAGTTTGGAGACAAACAACATAATGATTTTTTTTTTCAATGTGTCATTGGTAAGTTGAATATCACTAATCACTATCTCAAGGGGTGTGGATTATCCTGAACAAATTACTACAAATATTATCGCTGAAGATTTTGGAGTTTGTATTGCTTCTCTGTAGTTCACCATTCAAGCAGAATCCAGAAACAGCTACTGTAAGAGCAAGACTTTTTCTAAAGAACAAAGGAGTTTGGGGCGCCTGGGTGGCACAGCGGTTAAGCAACTGCCTTCGGCTCAGGGCGTGATCCCGGCGTTCCGGGATCGAGCCCCACATCAGGCTCCTCCGCTATGAGCCTGCTTCTTCCTCTCCCACTCCCCCTGCTTGTGTTCCCTCTCTCTCTGGCTGTCTCTATCTCTGTCGAATAAATAAATAAAATCTTAAAAAAAAAAAAAACAAAGGAGTTTGTCCAAACTTATGTGAAAGTCACAAGAGAAAAATCCAACACTATAGACATTAAACTCAAACATGTATATACCTATTTTCTCTGTTATAGGAGAAGCAACTTATTTTAGAAATAGTGTCTTAGAGATTGTAGACTCCAAGGTCTGTTGCCAACTTCATTTGTGTTTTTTGGGGGTGACTTCCACCTTGGTCACTCTCTCAGGTGTTCCTACCCATTGCATCATCAGGATGATGATGAAATCATTACCAATATGTTCTTAGGTTTTCTAAGAAAATCATGCCTGTAGCATGGTAATGGTGATCTGTTGTGTTGAGTTCAAACCTCTTTGCAAAATCTGTCGTGCATCGTGGGCTTGAAACTTGGAGAGTGAACATCAGCGCTAAGTTGAGAAATCATCTGTCTGACGCTATTAAATAGAATGATTCAAGATGGGTTGGGGGAGAAACTAATCCTTGGGAACATGGCCTGTAAATTAATCCAATCAGGTATGTTGAGCAAAATTAGAGACGGTTTTAGGCCTCCCATTTTTCTCTTCATTTTCACTATTTCTCCCCTTAGGGCTTTTTTTTTTTTTTTTTTTAATGACATGTATCATCTCAACAATTTACTTTTCCTTACACAACAGAAAAGAAGAAATATGACCTCTAAGCACTTTAACTCTATTAAAGAAAAAGAAACTTAAAAGTCTAAAGCCTAGGAGCAAACCACTGGCGTATGAAAGCTCTCAACGGACGAGAAACGTCCATGGAAAGACAAAGGGCATCATTTGGGAATTAATAAGGTCTGGACCTTCGCTCTATGTCAACACAACTCAGCCCTCATAATACGTGATTCCATTACCACGTGGCTATGCCCCCTTCCCCTTATTATCAATCATGAGCACCACAATTACAGAATAAGGCAGCTCAAGGTCACATTGAAGGATGATTCTTGAGACTGGAGTGGAGTTCTAAGCAGAGCCTCTAGATGGCACTCTTTCTTATCAGTAGTCAGTGTGAACAGTTTTCTTTTCTATCTCCACAACAATCAAAGGACTAAAATTGGTCCTCTTGCCTTATAGTTTGATAAGATTGCCCTATGCCATCTTAGTTGAAATCTGGATGCTTACATAATACATTAGTTTACCAACAGCAATTTGCGCTCTTAAGAGAAAAATTTCCTATATCATCAGAGTGTTTCAGTTCCTGCTGCTGTGTCCTCATTGAACCCTGCATAGCCAGTTTTCCACCAGGTGGACATGTTTGTTTCAGGTCTATGCAGTCCCTACACCCCACTTTGGACCCTACTTCGAATGTCTCGAAGGTAACAAAAGAAGAGGGAAGTCATCATCTCCAGTCTTCACTAAGGCCAGCCTTTTAGACTCCTTACCACACAGCTGTGTGGAGGTAGGGGTCATAGTATCTGTGGTTAGAAGCAAAAGAAGCTGAATATAGGTGGGAGGGAACTGGCTTTCCCATCAACCCGAGACTGTCTCTGTAAGTACTGATTTGGTGGTCTCTTGTCACCAATAGCTTTAGGGATGCTTCTAGAAAGTTCACAACTAGCCTTAACATCATTGCAGGTACCCCACCACACTATTTCCTGGCTAACTAGGCAATGTCCCCCAAATGCTACTCCTTCCTCCATTCCCAACACACACACACACACACACACACACACACACACACACACACACACAGTTCTCAGGAAACCAAGCACTTTATCCATGCTTTGCAGGGAAACACATTTCAGCTCTGCTGGCCTGGACATAATCAGGATGTGATTATGATAACCGAGAAGTATAGAAGATTTGAGGATAGGTTGTAGGGTAGAAAACTGAAGAGTTTATGGAATTCTTTTCTTTCATGCTTCAAGTGATATTTGGTGAACATGCTTTTTAATGTCTGGGGGTTTTCAAGAATTCAGAGTTCTGCATAACTGTAGCTATTTCAGAGAGTGACAAAGAGTAAAAACCAGTATTTCATTCAAATTTATTTTCTTTCATTTTATCTTATTCCAGCTCCAACTCTCTGGTCCTGCCGACAGGCTATTTTCCAAAGATGAACCTAGCCATGGGTTTGCAGACTGACCCCATATGACCAGAGGGCTCTGGCGAATACAACGCAGGTTGACTTTCAAGACTCTGAATTTGAAAAATCTCTCTTTAACCCTTTGTCCTCAAAGCAAAGACCCTTGTGCTTCTTTGCAATTATGAATTCTTACAAACATTCTGTCCTCACTGAGTTATTTTTTCTAATAGCTTATCTTGCTGAGACATAAAGCAACGAAGGTCATAGGTGCCATACATAAAAAATTTAGTTATGTAAGTTGTAGTAAGTAATTTAAATAGGCCATTTAACTAATCCTGGGTTTTATCCACAAAGCCAAAGGTCTTACTTTGATTGTTCAGTTCATATCTCCTTCCTTTTTCACTCAGAAAACTCTTCCTTAGGATTTGGGAATGGGAAGAGAACTATAGCTTCAAGTTTACTCGGAAACATTTAAAGCCTGCCATTTTCCCAAATACTGCTTAAATGTTTAGAGCTCCATAAAACTCAAGCTGCATTGGATGAATTCTGTAAACATCACCAAATGCAGTTTTTCTAGAAAGAAAGCCACCAAATTTTTAAGACACAAGATAAAGCCTCCAGATGGCCTTCTCTGAAGTGTGCGTACTAATTGGGTTTCCATGTCCTTGTCTGACACTCTAGTCCACCCGGAGTGTCCCTTTCTAGAGCTGAGCCTGGGAAACCAAAGTTCACACAGAGGCCCAGGAGAGGACAGACAGATAAAACAGACCACGTGGGACTGATTTATGGGAACTTGCCCCCCCCCCCATATTAGTCCATTTATTTCCAAACAAGCTTCTTCCTATCTGACAAAATGCCTAAAAATCTACCTCAAGAAGATTTCTTCTCCTGGATCTGAAAGACCTACTTGTCTAGCTCCCTAACCATACCCGAATGTCCTTGGGAAAGGTACAACATCCAGGATTTATTAGCAACACCTGTTTTCCCTTAACCGCCTTAGATGAAGTGTCAAGGAAGGAAGCAGCAGTGCAGAGAAGTTAGGAGGCTTGCCTAAGATTACACAGCTTGTAAGTGGCTAAATCCATGTAGTGCTTAGGAGTGAGGCTTTGGAAGTAGCCAGGAAACCACCCTGCTCCCATTCTTCTCTCTTATCTGGGCCGTGGACAGGCAGACAGGCACACAGCTCAAAGAGCTACTGGTAATTTCTTAGGGCAACAGCTCCAGAAAGGAGATGGGAAGGAAAGACATCTCACTTCTGTGGTTAGGCAAGTTCTAGGGCCTTGGTTTACGGGAGAAAAACTTGGGTTTTTGTGTCAGGAATGCCCAATTCCAACCCATGAGAGAAAGAAAAAGCTCAAGGTCAAATCGGTTTGGAAAATGCTTCTTAATGTATCTCTTTTGGAAGATCTGTGATGAATATTGGCTTATTAGAACGGTCCTGAATTCCACTTGTAACATTTTTTTAACCTATTTCCCCAAACTACTTGATCAAAGGATGCTCTTTTTCCTAACATTTATTGACATCTCTCTAGGAGAGTTTGGGAAATTCTGCTTTAGTGGAAGTTCTAAGAATTTGGTTTCCTCGTGATGCCCTGCGCTGCCATGCAACCCAGAACAGAACTCTCTGCAACCCTTCCTCCTGGCAGAAGTTATTTGCATGAGTTTTCTACCAGAAGGCACAATCCGAAAGGTCCTGAAGCTTTCCTCGCTTGGAACACCCTTTCATTAAGGCCGCTAACAATTATAGAGAAAAATCTGTTGCGGAGCAAATGGAAGTAAAACCCACTACTCTCTCTTTTCCACCTGCTGCTCTTTCCTTATTTAAAGAATCCCCTGAGCACCCTCTTTGCTAGGGAACTTTTCTTACCACCCCCAGGCAGAGTTAATTCTTCATTCCCTTCTCTCTCGCGGCAGAAGTGTCTTTGTATTACAGTACTTGATACTCTTGCATCGGAGTATCTGCTCACAAGCCCGATTCTCTCCATGCCCTCGAGGTAGTTCAAGGCCATGGCAGATGAAGGAGGTACCTTCTTAGCTCCACCACCTGCAGCCCATGGGATGTGGCAGTGCTCCCGAAGTTCTGTGACAGGCATAACATTCTGAGTCGACAACTTTAAGAGGCCAAATACAAGCACCATATATAAATGTAAACTAAATTGATTTAAATTTTTAAAGTATGGAGAATCAGACCGCATTGAATAAAGAATAATTAATACCTACATGTATTGATTATGGCCATTTAATTTTTCAAGTAGAGAAAGAAAAGGGGGAAAGGAAGAGGAATGAGGTAGGGAATCCGAGGAAAAATATAACAACAACCAACAGTAGGGGAAAAATACGTGGAGAAGAAAAATAGAAAGGAGAAAGAAAAATTATACAATAATGCAGGGAAAGCTGTAGGGAGGAAGACTGAAATAAAGCAAAAGAAGAGCTAGAGTGGAAAATCTGGTGGCAGAAAAAACAGGAATGAAGGAAGAAAATCTAACACTTTTGAAGTATTAGTGCAGGAGTTTACAGTTCAACTTCCTGTTATCTCTCAGCATAGACTAACCATGACTAAGTAAACCATTATTCACAGCTCTACAAATGTTTTTTTATCCTCTGACCCGCTGATGTTTCACTTTGAAGGTCCAGTCAGTTGGTCCATAACCGCTGCCATTACAACTACTAACTCTGTGGAAGGGAGTTCACACGTCTGGGCTCTTGTTCCCTTCAATCTACTGGCTAAGATTGGCCTATTCCAACTGAAAGTGTCACGGCTTACAAACTTTTAAAAACCTTCGAATAGAAATGTACTAATTAGCTATTTGAATGGAAACAAATAGAACTATAATCAATGTTTGAATTGCAAACAAATATTTTACTTGTTTTAACTGTTCCCATTGATTTCTAAGCAGTGGCTTTTAAAAAATATCAGAGTATTTTCTTTTTTACTTTTTTTTTTTTTTTGCCAGGTTTTCTCTTCGGTAAGATCTTCCTTTCCATCTCGTCTTATCTTCCTAAAACGCCTTCAGGTTCCAAGGCAATTACCCAGTTTCCTTTGTGGGCCTTATCTATTTTTATTACTTAGCAATAGTCAGTTTCCCTCAAGCAGGGCTGGGGTAATTAACCGGAATAACAGGGAATGACTCAGATCCCTGATCCAAATTTCTCTTCCAGCTCCAAGTTCCAAAAATAGTCCTCTATTAGTCAAAAGGCTCCTTTCAGTAATATTCATTGCTTAGAGGGTCTGTGAGCACATTCTTTATACTCAGGAGCCTGTAAGAGGCTCTGTGTTTTGGCTTCCCAGCAGGAGATTTCCCTAGGCTCATGTAAAACATCGAGTCTTACAAACCTTTTCAAGCTTTCAAGCCCAAAATATCATCAGGAACCTCTAACGAGCTCCAGGACATCAGGACAGCAGTGAATTCTTTGGCCTTCAGTTTCATGATCCATAAAATGAACCCCTGCACAAGGGAAGCTCTAAATATTAGCTCTAAAATATTCTATTTCTAAAGGGACTTGCTCTTCAAGGTCTACCCCAACTTTTACAAAATAGAATGTGAGGCAGCAGGGGCGCCTGGATGGCTCAGTCGTTAAGCGTCTGCCTTCGGCTCAGGGCGTGATCCCGGCGTTCCGGGATCAAGCCCCACATCAGGCTCCTCTGCTATAAGCCTGCTTCTTCCTCTCCCACTCCTCCTGCTTGTGTTCCCTCTCTCGCTGGCTGTCTCTGTCTCTGTCGAATAAATAAATAAAATCTTTAAAAAAAAAAAAAAAAAAGAATGTGAGGCAGCAATTCTGCTCAGAATTCAACAGAAAGACTTCTTGCAAGATTTTTTAAAGTTACTTCCCTAAATCAGTCAACCAGCCACTCTCTACTGAGTCATGATTATAGCCAAATATATACACAGCTAGAATTCACAGGAAGAGGTGTCTGGCCCCTGCCCTTCAAATTTGGAGAGGGCGTACAATGAGAGAATAAGTGACAATCATAGGGATACAACGTGAGCCCCAAATGAACGGTAAAACAATAAACTCCTATCAGGAAAACGTCACATAGGCTAAGGAGGTCGTAACAAGCATCAACGGAAAAGTGGAATTTCAGTGAAGTCTACAGTAAAAAGTATGCTTCAAACGGGGATGAGATGGGAATGAGTATCGGGGTGGCATACATTTTAAAAAAAAATGTTTCACTTGTCACTCATCTGTGTCCTTCGGGTCTGCCGTGCCTGGCGGCACCCTGCAGTCCTTCCACCTAGAATGTTCTTCGTTCACGCAAGTCTTTTACAGCTCCCCACCCCCCGCAAATCTAAGCACAAAAACCCTTCTTCCGTGAAGCCGTCTCTGATCCTACCGTTGAAAGTTACCCTTTTCTCTCTTGACCGTCCACAGCACCTTAACTTTCTCTCTTTTAAGAGATCAGCATCTGTCACTGACTCCCCTCTCCTGGACTTGCACGTACTCTCCTACATCTGCAGCTAGACTTCACAATCCTTAGGAGAAGGTGCTGGTGAAATTGACCTTTGTTTACTCATGGTACTTGGATCAAGGCCTTGCATTAGTCACTCATTCAAGTATTAGTTTTTCTTACTTTTTATCCCCTCATTCGTTCAACACAAATGTATTGAACAATTGACTATGTGCCAGTGACACTGTAAGAGTTATACGGACATTTCCCTTACAGTTTGCATTCTGATGGGGGAAAACGATTAATCAATAAACAAACTAATAAGTATACAATGTGCCCAGTGCTTGTAAGTCCTATGAGGGGAAAAAAAAGACTAAGGAGTAGCTGGAAATAGTTTAGATTCAGTGGCCAGCATTTATTATGTTATATAAGTGATATGTCATTCTAAGGTAGAAACCTATAAACAAAGAGACTATTTTGAGGCATTGGACAAAATAAATTAAGCAGTGGTGAAGTTCTTAAATTATCCCACTGCAAGTAAAAGTAATAAATATAATTGATACTAAGACTCAATAATTAGTATTGCCATGTGTAATAAATTAGCATACATTTATTGCATGTCTACTATCTGCTAGGCAATGTAGTAGATAATCCATTCGCTAACCAGAGGGGTATTATTATTGTTCCCATTTAACAGATGAAGAAACTAAGGCTCAGATGGGTTAATATGCTTCAGATTACTAAGTAATAACGGATGAGGTACGAATGGAATTTGGATCTCTCGAACACAAATGCTAATGCTGTTTTTACCAAACACCTGTGCTTTCTTAGGAATGGATGAAAGAAAGGTTTTTCCTCTGACTGCTTCCTGGAGTCGCCCCTCTGAAGAACACCCTGATATCTCCCCTCAGCTTTGTGTCTGGCTGTATCTCTTTTCGAGAAGCAATCATCTGAGCATGGACCAGAGGTTTCTGCAGCCAGATCTTGGAAGGAACAGAGAAGAAAGCATGCATGTTCTAGTTTCCCACAAAAGGAATTTGGCCCTGGGCTCCTGAAAAAGGAGGTCTTCTGTGTCCACATGGACCACAGAAGAGATGGAGCCAACCCATGGAGGAAAAGCCAGGCCCACAGGCTCCTGCCCTGAGCAGCAAGAAGCCCAGCTCAAATGGAATTCCAAGCTTCAGGGTCTGAAAGCCCAAGGTCTGGGCTGAGGTTTGGTGATGAGACACGGATTCTCTACACCTCTGAGCTCTGTGATGTGACGGGAGTATCACCGCCCTAAAGAAGGAATCAGGTTTCTAGGGTCTGCACAGAGGGAGTGCAAGAGGAAGGCAAGCGCAGAGAGAGGGCACTGGTATCCGTTTTCCGCAGTCTGTTCCCTCTTCTGGGGAGCGGACTTCTCACTTCATCAGGCTGTCACATGCCCACCTCAAGCTGGCGGCCCTGGGAGCCTGAGAGGAAGAGCGGGAGCCTCCGGCCTCCACCCAATCAGGGCCACGCTAGCCTGCTGAGCAGAAATGCGCAATTAAAATTTATTTGCATTAGGATATCAAAATATACTAAATAGGCAAGGCACGAGGGGAAATCTCCTAATTACTTCCACAAAGGAGTGTTTGTTCCCAGGATGGAGCGAAGACGCTGTGGGAATGAGCAGGAAGTCACTTCGCAGCCTCTTCCTGGGAGGCGTCCATAGACGATCATGACCGGAGCAGATGCTGGACAAAGAGGAGGGCTCCCCTCTTCAGTGACCAGCTCCCTCCTGTGTCCAGAAGCCACTCCCGCAAATGTCTAACTGCTAAACCGAAACACAAGGAACTACCAGAGCCAGTTCTAGAATGCTCTGAGGATGTGCCACAGCCATGACTGCTGCTGAGAGCACGACACAGTGCCTGGCACACAGTAACTGGGCGCAGTGAGCACCGCTGCTATGAATGCGAGGTTTCTTCAGCATAGCCCGTGTGCTGACGCAGAGGGCAGGCCCGGGGACGAATGCCTCACCCAGAGGCCGGTGCTTCTAGGCGGCTGTGAGTCGTGTGAGGGCGTCTGACAGGATAACTCTGCCCGGCATTCGTACTAGAGGGGGAGGAAGAGATTCAAGAGAAGGGGCAGGGGGGCGCCTGGGTGGCTCAGTCGTTAAGCATCTACCTTCGGCCCAGGGCGTAGTCCCAGGGTCCTGGGATCAAGCCCCGCATTGGGCTCCCTGCTCTGCTGGGAGCCTGCTTCTTCCTCTCCCACTCCCCCTGCTTGTGTTCCCTCTCTCGCTGCCTGTCTCTCTCTCTCGTTCAAATAAGTAAATAAAATCTTTAAAAAAAAAAAAAAAGGGGGCAGGAAGAGAAAGATAGGAGGAGAGAAAAGGGACAGCGGAGGCAAATGGCTCACAGGAAACCCTGTGGAAGAGAAGAAACAAGTAAACAGTCTTCACTTGACTGAGAAGAGGAAGCGAACGCCTGTCGGCCTTGCCAGAGCCGCTGCATGACCATGAGGCAGTGAGCAGGGGAGCTCAGACGTGGGTTTCGAGCACAGGTATCCCCCTGCTCTGTGTCTGGATGGTGTTCTGTCCACGAGGCCTGACACTGCAGTCACGACTGAGCTCCAAACCACCACCCGATCCCTGGGAGGCAGGTGAGACTGGCTTTCCCTCGGTTCCTTAACATAAACCCACATTGACGGAGATTCTCTGCAAGGCTCCCAGAAAACGTGAGAGACACAGGAAAGGGAAGGAACGCTAGCTGAGATCACTGAGCTCCCGGAAGACTGAATGCTGCTGGGAGTTCCCAAGGCCCGTTGGTTATTTTGCCTGTAGCAGAGCTGCCTAGAGAATCGGAGGAACGAGGAAGCTACGATTCTGTGTGTTTCTCAAGCACCCGGGTTACCCGGTATTCATCCCAGTGGGGACTTTTCTTTCATACGCTCCTTTGAGGTATGCCTGATAAGGTGACACGTTTGTCCTTCTCACAATGCCTGTATTCCTCTAATGTGCTTGTTAAAATGGTAACATTTCTGTTTGAAAATAAGGCACGTCTGTTGTGAAGATTTTAGAGAAACCAGGCAAGAAAACAAAAAGCTTTAAAAAGCACCTGCACTTTTATTTCACAGGGATACAGCTAAATACTTGTGTATTTTCCCAATGTTTACTTCAATACAGGCAAGGCATATACTACTCTCTACCTGCTTTTCTCACTTTATAATCTATCTTGAACACTTTCACCTGTCAGGAGGCATTTTGCTATATCATCTCTAATAGTTGTATATCCATGTAAAGAGAATTGATGGCAAACTTAATGTAACCAATCCTCTATTGCCAGGCTTTTAAATTGTTTCCAGTTAATCTCTGTCATAGAAACACTCTGAAGAACAATCTTGTATAAACTTTTATCCATATACCTGATGGGGATTTTTGTTTTTGTTATTGTTTTTTTTTTTTTTTTTAGCATAGACCCCTAAGTGGAAAAAAGTATTCAAAATTTTAAAATGTATGAAACTGATTATCAAATGGCCTTCCAGAAAGTGCATAGTGAGTTAACCTCTCCACAGCAATATGTGAGAGTATCCATTTCCTATGTCCTTGTCAACATTGGACCTTACTGGCCTTTAAAGTCCTGTTAATGTTTTCCCCATGGACTTATAACAGCAGTTTTCAACACTGGCTTCTCATTAAAATCACTCAAGGAGCTTTTGAAAAGTGTCAATGCCTAGTCCCCATCCACTGAAATAATTCAGAACCTCAGAAGTGGGGCCTGAACATTTACCTAAAAGAAACTCTATACTTAAAACAGTCACATAAGATAGTCCTGATTTCAGACAGATGTTACCCACAGTAGGAAGGATCCATACAGAGAATTCTACGTAAGTTTTTCTTGCAACGGCCTTAGTCCTCAGCCCTGTGAAATCACCGTTATCCTGAAGAATATCTGAAAATTTTCTTCCAACGACCATAACCAGATCAATTTTACACATCAGGTTAATGTATGCACGCGGCACCTACTCTTCACTCTCCCCCTCCCCTCATTCCCTGCCGTCCTTCCTGCAGACCCCAGCCCCAGCATCACTTCCTCAGGAAGCCTCTCCTCCTCCCTGACCACATCGCATCGCACTCTCACGCCCCTAACACATCCAGTAACTCTCTTTGGGAGCACTTAATACCATCGTGGTGTCGTTTGTGGACATTCTGAGATGGGAGTATTCACCGTAAGCCGGCATAGTGGGGAAAGGTTCATGAACAATCAGAGTGGATTTCAGAAACGGGTAGCATTTGGACAGGCAGAAAGAAACACGTAGGAGTAGGAAAGCCAGAATCATTAACCTTTATAGGCTTGTGGACACATTTGGAAAAAGGCTGAAAGTTAAAAACTCTCCAGAAAAATCCAAACACGCCCACGCAGCGAAATAATGTACATGTTTTCAGGTAGTTCATAGAACTCTAAGCACAACCATAGATCTTGACCCCCAGTGGACCACATTCAGCTCTTTAGGAAGAGCCAGCATAATGATTAATCTCTCTCTTCTAGCCAAACAACATGGGCTCAGGAACACCCCCAAATTCAGTCATCACTGTCCTAAGTAAACAGCAGAAATACCAGACTGCCAGCTACCACTGTGTCCAAATTAATGGACCTATCTATGATTTACCTTTGCCTTAGTAAAATGGGGTAAGTTGGGGCCAGAGGAAGGAAAGAAAGGGACAAGGAGGGTCCTGAAGTATAGTACCCAATTATGGAGCCAACAGAGCAATGATTCTTTTATCTATTTTATGCAGTTAACATGAGTACCTATCGCAAGACAAGAGAAGCCAAGAAATTCAGAGTTGAAGGTAAAATTCTCTCCTTGAATCACCTTGTATCTTTATATTCCCTGTCAAGTGTTTTACTTTAATGAGCACAGGGCAAGCTGGTGTTTGTTCTATCCCCTGCCATCCCCCCCCCCCCCCAAGAGCATCGGTGCCTCAGGGCAGGAACTTTGTCCTTTGGCATAACGCCATCTGTGGCATCACTCTGCAGTGCTATATAAAAAACCACCACACCTTAGCTGACCCCATTGTGTCTAGACACCTTCATTACTATGCAGGACAGGACAGACGGGCAGCCCCACATGCCGCAGGGCCGGCCTCCACTAGGAGCCGCATCATCCCAGCTCTATGTACCATCCACTCCCCATAGCTGGTCTTCCTTGGCACCTGAGAAATGTTTAGAATCCCACCTGGGAGTTCACCAGAATACCATTTACAGCAACAGAGCTTTTTTGTTTGTTTCAATTCTAAAGCTCCTTGACAAAGACCTTCTTAAAATGGACCAAATAGTATGTGTGATATTCATAACTTTCCACCAAATTGTTGTATGTGGAAGTCAGTTTTACTGCTTCATTTACACACCAAAATGGGTATGATTTTACTATCCCAAATTCTGAAGCAAAAATAATTTCCCTTTAAAAGGACAAAAGTGGCTGGGGCTCCTGGGTGGCTCAGTCGGTTAAGCATCTGACTTGATTTTGGCTCAGTCATGATCTCAGGGTTGTGAGATGGGCTCCATGCTGGGTGTGGAGCCTGCTTAAGATTCTCTCTCTCCTTCTGCCCCTAATCCTCTCTGGGGGGGGGGGGGAATAGAATTTAAAAGGACAAAAGTGGCTTTGGAGGTAGTGGTTAGTCAATTAATATAACTATAATTGGTGGTTTACAGCTTACCCTCCAGAAAAAGATCTACTGTGCTTTTCCAGTCAGGCTCCCCATGGGGAGGAGCCCTGCTCAGAGCCGGGTTACTCCTTGACAATACACCAGCCTTCCCTTCCTGCCTTCTTCCTCTCTCTTCCCTCACCTCTGCTCACTCACTATTACAGGTTCGTAAGACAAAGTTAATGAGACAGGCTTCTGAGAAGCCTCAGGAGGGTCACAGTTACACACTCACATATCCAATCAATGAGAATATTCACGTCACATTCATTCCCACCGTGGTTCTGTAGCACCATATTGATTTCCCATCCGTAACTGTGTAAAGCCAAGGGACAGAACGTCACCTTTTCCCTATGACAACATTTGCAGCATGTTTACTGGTTTGGGAATGATAAGCCCCTCATCCTGAGTTTAAAGTCTGGTAATTGACTTCTGCTCAATTTATGGGATGGGTACATCCTTCACACTAATCCTTAGTCCTTGGAAAATATCATTACCCAGAAACGTGCAGTACAGAGTTCATTTTGGAAAGAAATGGCTGATAAAATGGGAAGGTCTGTTGAGGGAAAAAACAAAGGGGGTTGGGGAGGACATGAGGTCTGCCCAGGAGACATAAAAAGGGGTAAGATATAATGGGGCCTTTTGAAAACATTGTGAATGTTCACATCAGATATATCAGCCAGGAGACAGAAGAAGAATAGTAACTCTGACTTTCGAGCACTTACTATGTCCGCCATACCCTTTGTAGCATAATTATACTGAAGAGTCACAACAAAACCTGTGAGGATAATATTATGATTCCCAAGTTGCAGAAGAAATGGAGGCAGAGAGAAATTAAGTCATTTCCCCAAAGTCATTCAGCTAGAAAATAGCTCCACTAAGATTCAAACTAAGGTCTCGCTGGCTCCAAAGCCCAGGCTTTTAATTACTATACCAGCCTGCTTCCCAAGTCATATAGACCTGAGTATTAATTTACAAAGTCACAGACATATAGAGGCACTTCTGTCTATATTATGTATGAATGTATGTGTGAAAATCTATGTATTTTTACGTAACATGTAACCCTCACAATTACCCTGAAGAACTAGACACTACCAGCATCAACCTGCCTGCTTTGCAAATTTGGAAAACTAGATGCATTCATTAATTCATTCAACAAATATTTAGAGCCTATGCTTTTTTGCCAAATGATATACTAGGATCCAGTGATACACGAGTCAGAAAAGATGCTTGCTTTCTTGGAGCTCATATTCTAATGACAGAAACAGATAAAAACAACACACAGAAAAATAATAAGATCAATGAGTAAATAAAACTGGGTAAATTGGTTGAGAGCGAGGTGGTTTGCCTACTGACATCATCCCCTGAACGTTTGCTAATTGTGCCCCAAACTGACTTCCAATTTCCACTCACACCTCTTTCTCATTTGGCAGAAAAGCTTGGCGTTAACACGGGCATCTCTTTTTTCCTAACATTATATACCCAGTTTATTGGCACACGCTATTCATCCCACAATCGAAATATTTCCAGAACCCAGCCTCTTCTCACCACCTCCTCTGCTACCACACCGGTCAGAGCCAGGATCATTTTAATAGCCCCTAGCTGGTCTGTTTTTTCCCAGTCTTGTCTCCTACAATCAATTCTTAATAGCAGCCAGAATGATCCTTCTTAAAACATAGGGTGTTTGCGCTGGCTGGCTCCTTGGCACTCACTCCCTCTCTCACCTCCTTCAAGCCTCTGCTCAAATCCCACTCTCTTGAGGAAGCCTGGCTTGCTACCGTCACCCTGTTCAATTTTTTCCCATAGCGCTTAACACCTTCTAAAATACTACATAATATATTTATTCAGTATATTTTTTGTTTATAGTCTGTCTCCCTCCACAAGAAGGTACATTTCACAAGGGTAAGATTTTTGGGTTTTGTTCACTAATGCACCAACAATGCACAGCATAGTACCTGATATCTATAATTCCTTAGTATTTGCTCCAAAAATAATGTTCGGAAAAAGCCTCCTTTCCATCAACTTGAATACAGCTGAAGAAAACATCAGTGCACTGGGTATGTAGATTGAAGCACACAGAGAAAGGGGAGTAGAAATTATAGCAAAGAGATGAAAGAGCCCTAAGGGGGCACAATGACAAGTTGATGTGTGACCATAATTCAAGTCCTGGGAGGCACAGATACCAAAGAGGGACAGAAGCAATATTGGAGGAGACGGAATCTAATAACTTTTCAAAAATGAGGAAAACTTCAAGCCACAGATTCAAGAAGCAACATACAACTCATGCAGGGTAAATATAACAAAAGCACACCATGGCGCATCGTGGTAAAAATGCCATGAGCCAAAATTACAGAGAAAAATTCTTTAATCATTCTAGTACTGCCTTGCAAGAAAAGTGGCTAAGTAGGGTTACCTTCCACTCAATCTTGAACGCCCTTGTTTCACCTTCTTCACTTTCAGAAACCCACGTGCCTGAGACATACAAGTATAGGGATAGAGCCCTAGAACTCCTCCCAGGATAAAACCAGATTCCCAAAATGGTAGAGGCTTTGAGTACCATTTCTCACACTATCAACACAACATGGAGGTAAGCATTTTTTTTTAATGAATAAATGGCATTCACTTATAAAAGATTCGCTGGTCTATAGAAGATGGGAATATGCCACCAATCCCATTAATCTTCCTCTATGAAATTCTACATGGGTAGTGGTACTGTTTTAACCGAGTTTTTCATTATTAGAGGACACGGAGCCAGAGAGAAGGGCAGTGCGTCCAGATCCCCAGCTTCTCTCTGAAGCATCGGTGAAATAATGGAGAAAACGCTTGAAAAGAAAAATTCCAAGTAGGTTGGTCTATTATGCAGACCTTGATCTTAGGAGTATCTTTTAAATACTCAAGTAAAATTTTAAGTGCACATTTCTGTCAGCTAAAGTTGAAGGGGAATAGGAGCTTAAAGGCATTTTCTGAGATGTTTAAGAAAAAGACAAACCATCACATCCATTAACCATCAGATACTCTTTTAATATAAAAATAAGCTACTCTGAACCAAATATAGGGGGGCCCCTTCTAGCGTCAACAGATGTTTAGGCTTGATTATCTGGAGATGAGAAATATACTCCCTGCCCCCAAAGTGTGTGATAAAGAAGTGGCAAAATCTTTAAAGAAAGAATGCAAAATGGTAATTTGGGGGGTTTGATAACCTTACAAAATGGCAGTTCTCCAGAGAAAGTGATTACATTCTCTCCTTAATGCCTGCCACCCTTTCCTTGTAGATTAGAAACAACATGGTGGCAAGAATGCCACTGTCATTTGATAGTTGTCAGAAGTCATTTTTAAGGCTTTCATCTGGCTCTGGGAAAGCCATCTTGAAATGGAACTAAAGAGAGCATTCAGGAGTTGATGACAAAATTGCTTTGTGCTTTAGAAAGAGCATTATGGAAACATGTAAAATTTTTTCTCCAAGTGACAAAGCTGTCATCTTAGTCAAATCAATGTGGCATCGTATTAGTGAGATAGAATGCGAAAAAGCAGAGTGGAAAAGTTATCCAAGGTCATTTTAGCATTAAGGCTGAAAAGGGAATTATATGGATGTCAGCCCCGGGGGTTAGGAGGGGGGTGTGGACTCCCACAGGATGCTGTGTCCACATGGAGAGTATGGTCTTGAGATAATAAACCAGTCCTCAGATTCAACCGGAACCAACTCCCAGGTGTTGTCTCAGGCTGAAAACTGGATGGAACATTTCACTGTGTAATGGGAAATACAGGTGACAGAAAAGTATGTGAGCAAAGGGTGGCTTTCCGAGGCAAAGAGCCTCGAGGATACTGCCTGAAACAGCTTTAACACCGCAAAGCCATGATAACGTTACTTTGATAATATTAATTGGCCTATTACCACGCCACATAGCAGACACTGTTCTAAGTTCTTTACATTAATTATCTCATTTAATCTTTACAATCGCCTATAAGACAGGTACTCTCATTCTCCCAGTTTTGCAGATGAAAAAACCTGAGGTTGATTTACTTGCCCCAAGTTACAGTTGGCAGAAGGGGTAAGACATAAATCCAGGCTTATCTGGGTTCTAAGGTATGTACTTTAACCACCAAGTATCTTACCTCCTGTTGGCTTTCCAAGCATCACCAGAGTGCTGCTCCTTTCGATTCTTATGTAACACAAGTTGTGCTCCACCATTTCCTGAAATTAATGAAACAATATGTCAGCACTTCCTTGTCTACCTCACGACCAAGACACAACCATCCCGACGTGCCAAAGTGAGGTGCCAGGCCAAAATGCAGAATTTACAAGGAAGTAGTCAACAAATATTTCTCCCCCTCCCTCTACCATCTGGAGGATCCCTCAGCTAGATCCAGAAACTCAAAAGTGGTTAGAATGTGAAGAGGAATTTTCTAAAAGGAGATCATTGAGAAATCTAAGCTATGAAACTGAATCCCTGGAATAGGGAAGCTAAGAGACTGCCCACCTCCTCATTTCAAGCCTCCTGAGGACAGAGATTTCACTGAGCCACTTTGAGAACCTGCTATAGGTCCCTTTTTGGGGGAGGGAGGACACTGGAGGTTGACTTCTGCTTTCTAAGTAACTACATACCCCCATGTTGAAGTCAGTTATATATGTGTCTTCTGCATGGACCAAATGGAGGCCACATGGAGAGGTGACCTGGCCCAAGAGGACATCTGGGAAGTTAAGGGGACTCTACCATTAAGAGCCTGTGTATGAGGTGGACCACAGGGAAGAAGAAGGTGGGGAGAAGTGGCTAGCCTAATCAAAGCTCCCAGCTGAGTTATAGGAACCGGTCTAGGGAAGCCCAGCATAAAGCCCCCAGTGAAACACTGGAAGCATCCATGAGGAAAAGGTTCATTTTAAACCCCTTCCAAGCAGAGTCCAAAACTAGAGAGGCTATCAGACACCAACATAGGAGGAAATTTTCAATGCCATCCCTTGACTTCTTCTTTCCTCCTACTCTTCAACTCTGGTAGTACCCAAAAAGTACTCAGTGAGCAGTGCTGAGTGAGATGAGAGAAGAAGACAAGCATAGCCCCTTTCCCAAAGTTGGGCCATCTGCCAAATCAGGCCTTCAGCATTAAATGGGAAAAAGGTTTTGAACTGAAAATGTGTTTTTACACTTAAAATATCCATTATTGATGCATGAGAAGAAAAGTAATCCAGTGGCAGGAAAAAAGTTACCCTCTCTGAATACATTTTTAGGAAACCATTGAAGACAAAAATAAATTGGTTTTGATTCATCTCCCATGAATTGTGTGTTTGTCACACCGTTTGCACTAGTATCACGTTCCGATGGAGCATGTCGGGAATGGGGAGTACAGATGTGTATTCAAGAATATGAGCTCTGAGACTTTTAAGGTTCTCCAAGAAAGACAAAAACCCTTTTTATAAAAAGCTTTTTCAACCCCTTACATTCTTCCAATCTCATCAGCATAGCCTTAGCTTCCCATACAGACGATGGGGATTCACACGCAAGAGACGACAGTCTTCCGAGGGCAATGGAAATAAGTGATTACCCTAACAGTCATCTTGCCGCTCAACCTCTGCCTAAAAAAGCATACTCACTTCCAAAAATTTCCAAAACATAAAATAGGATCATAAAACAGCGTTTACTGGGTGGTTACTATATAAAGACATTGTACTAATTGCTTTACATGAATTATCTCTTTTGATCCAAATAATGCAGAGGTTTTTTTTTTTATTATTTAAGAGAAGATATTTATAGGCAAAAATGTGATATCATTAAATAGCATGTATTCAGAGAGGAAAGAATACTAAGTTTTCCCTAGGCAAATTGGGGATGACATTATAAAGAAATATTTAAATAACATTTTTATTTCTGAATATAAAAGTGATACATGACTATCGTATAACCCTTGGAAAATGTACAAAACTGTAAAAAGGAGATGTACATTTTATTCTATTTCTTTTGACACAGATGGAATCATGTGGTATATATGATTTGGTAAAGTGTTTTTTGATTAACATATCATGCACATTGCCACCATAATTAAGTATTCTTCAAACGTAATTTTTAATGAATGTTTAGTGTTCTATCCTGTTGATGAATAATTTATTTTTTAAATTTTGTTATATTATTTATTTTTAAATTCCTTGTTAACCAAATCCTTTCCACACTCTCATAAAATAGAGTAGAAATTCTTGAAGAAAAATCTTTGTGTACCTGTCTCATTACCGAGGGAGTAAAATAGCTTAGCCCAAGTTATGCTGGAGTAACAAGTGCAAAATTCGGTGGTTTACCAAACACAAGGTTATGAGGGGTTTAGTTGGTTTGTTTACTTGTTTTATCATTGACATTTCATGCCAACAATCAGTTTACGGTAGATGAAACAGAGCTCTGCTCTATCACCTGAATCAAGGGAGGAGGAGGACCTCTGCCAGAGGTATTACTCTTTTTACATCAGAGGGAAAGGAAAGATGGCAGAACATGCAATGGTTCTTAAAGCTCCTGATAGGAAAATTGTAGGCAATACTTCCACTCATATTGGGGGGGGGGCAGAAGGAAAAAGAGAGAAGAGAATCTTAAGCAGGCTCCACACCCAGTGTGGAGTCCAACGTGGGGCTCGTTCTCACAACCCTGAGATCATGACCTGAGCTGAAATCGAGTCAGATGCTTAACTCACTGAGCCACCCAGATGCCCCTTCTACTCATATTTTAGCAAGCTACATAGACGAGAGTGATATTGGGGGGGGGGGGGGGCAAATAATCCTGTATCAGAGTAAGCCCTATAGGGATAGTCCTGAATGGAGCAGCAGCAATTATTTTGACAATAATACAAGCTGCCATAGGGAGGTAATGGTTGATCTTGGTCTAAAAGGGTAAAAGGCAGTTCTTCAGGTAGGGAAAAAACAAGGGAGGAAGAAGGAAGAAGAAAACACTTGTCTCTGGTACAGCATATCCCGGCACGGCTAGATACGTGGATAGTGAAGTTAGTCAAAGATTAGTAAGGTATGTAGATGAGAAATGAGATCGGAAGTAGAGGGCTTTTGAGTCAGGGCATCAGTCGGGGTCACTCAGATGGACCAATTAAATGGAATTATTGAAGGGAGTTAAATAGAGGAAAGCTTAAGGGAAGCCAGAAAGAATAGCGGAGTAATCTGGGGAAAGGGATTGCTGGGACTTTTTGCCACCTCTAGGATTAAAGGGGCAAGGGAAGAGAGTCATTCAAAGAGGCCAGGAGAGTGGCCGCTTGAAGTAGAATGCCACCTCTCAGAGTACCTGCCTGTAAGAAATTCCCCACCCAGCAGGAGCTGTGGTCTTCAGGAGAGGGCTACAGGCACTTGTGATGACCCTGAGGGAAAGAACAGGATAATAACCTGCCTTCACTCTCCTCCTATGCCCCCATTTTCTGCCAGGGCCTCCCTTTGGCTAAGCCTCATAGAAATCAGAGAAGTCGGGGCCTATGGCTGCAGGCCTTCAAGGTCAGACTCCTGGGCAGAGACAGCACAATGGAATTGCAGAGAAGGAAAGAGAGGTTCTGGGGGGCAAATGGAAAAATGGACACGCAATGGAATCATTCTATGAGGAGCAGTATATGTAAAACTAAATGAAGACGTTGACAGCTAAAATGAATCAACGGGAAAAATTCAAAAAACATTACAGTGTAAACAATGTCGAAACAACTGGATACAGAGGGTAGTGAGCAAGGTGGCAATACAGGAAGGGAGCAGAATACAAGTGAGAAGAGTCGGGTGGGGAGAAAGCAAGTGAGTCAGGTGGAGGACAGCATGGAACTCGAGATGGAAATGTCCAGAAGGTAGTTAGAAACATGGGTCTGGCACTCAGAAGAGAGAGGGAGATGGATTAGATTTGAGTGTCACTGACAGTTGGCTGCTACAATGCCTGGATAAAAATTTCCAAGGAGAGCACATGGGATGAGAACAGGGCAGATGAAGCCATTGGGATAGGAGAGAACCAGTACCGAATGTCCTGCACCCCACCACAGAGACTCCGGGGAGACAGCTGCGTCACTGACGCAGTAAGAAAAAGACAATCTCTGAGAAACAGTGTCATCGTCCAAACGTCACACAGGCTTTCAGCTCACTGACACACGTTCTTTTCAGGCCTGGAACTCCAAGCTGTGAACCCGGTTTAAAGTGGGGGTTCCCGACGGGTAGAAGCCAACCCACGTTCTGTCCACAGGAAGACACCATCATCCTAGGTCTTGGAGGGTCACCCAAAGTTATTTTCTGAGGTCACTGAGCCAAAATACGGTGGATGAAAATGAGACACAAAAGGAAACAAGATAGCGTGTAAGAACCAGCGGAAAAAAGAGAAAAGAAACACAGAAGTCAGATAACTGGAATTACCAGGAATAGATTATAAAACAACTGTGTTTACTACGATTAAAGAATTACAAGGCAAACTGACATGCTTAGAAATGCAAAGTTAAAAAGAAGATACTTCTAGGCTCCCAGACAAGCCACCAGTGACACTGGGCATTTACCCAGAGCCTCTCTGCTGGAGAAAGAGCCTCTCCAGCCAACTACTAGGATCTCCGATTCACTGATCCAACTGGAATGCAATCAAAATCCTATCTCTGGGAAGTTACAGCAGAGAGATTTTTTCGTTCCCCAGCACTGTCTACAGCCCCCTCCTGAGAGGACCTTTAACTCAAAGGATTCAACAGTCCAGCTTCCCGGAGCTGCATTCTGTCTCTGAATGGACAAAGTATTTTATTCATGATGGACAGCTGCCCAGCTTTAGGATAACTTAAGCCTGACCCAAAGGCAGACACACAGGAGAGAATAAATAACTTCCAAATTTCCTTTCAGGTGAACAGGGCTGCTTTAACTTAGAGGTCGTGGCAGGTGCAGTCCAATAAGTGTTTTTCTGCATGCAACTTTATTGTCCTTCCAAATAATAGAAATTCTTCCATTTTCTGTCAATAGTTGACTCTCAGAGCGGTGGTATAAATTTTCTTTTTTTTTTTTTTTATTTGGGCAGGAATCACAGAGCCATGGTACACGTCAGGCACTAAGTATTTATTGAATGAATAAAAATTTTTTAAAAAATGAATGGAGGCATTTTCAAGAAAGTCAGGAAATTGCACCAACAGTTGGTAGCCAGATACTATTTTAAATCAACCTATTTTCTGAACCATTTTCAGTTGTTACCCGAAACTTTAATCAATGTCATGAGAAAATATTTTGCCAATAACTGTACTTTTGAGAATTTCAAGTAATCGTGGGCTCATGCGGAAAACAAATGTGGGCAGCATTTTGGTCCTGAATATCACCCACATTTATGTGTGCTTACTCTACGTATATTAAAATCCTACTGGGAAACATAAACATTAGACATCTGCCTCTGAAAAGAATGTGAACAAAAAACATTGAGAAGGTTTTCTCCTGGCCTGTGATGTTCCATTTAGGACTCAACAAAAGGCTGACAAATTGAAACATAAAATTGCTTTGAAATGTTCTGGAAAATAAATAAGAACTGTCTTTTCATCATTTTTTCTTTTGACACGGATTACACAAAGTGAAGTCTCCATGGACAGCCTATGTTGTCATTTTTTTTGTCTCTTCAACAATGCTAGATTCTAGGAAAACTTTAAACCCTTGTTCCACCCCCCCACCAAAAAAAGTTACTAAAATAACGTCTGTGAGGGTTTTGAATGAACAGTATTTAGTATCCGTTATCTTAGATGGTAAACAGTTCATGCAGAGAATGAGAAAGAGTCAAAACAGCAGATTCTGTCAGAAGAAAATATTTCTGGAATAGTCCCTGGAGATCTTGCCAGACCGTGACCACAGGAACATGGCTACAAAGAATTAGAAAACCTCACGGAGGTCATATTAAAGGGTGAGGGGATAGGCAAACATGTTTCTCTCTCCTCTCTCTCAGAGAGAAATCCAAAACTAATAAAAGAGAGCATGGTAGTGAGACAGTAGAATAAAGTGGCCAAATGGAAGTATTAACATCCATGCAGAAAAATGTAGAATGAGGGGCAATGGTTTAAGATTTGCCATGAGATGGGTAAATCACAGCAACGGTAGGGGTAAATAAGCCAAGTTTTAAATAATGCGTTGGTTGAAGGTATAAAGAAGTGTATAAAAAGATATACATCTAGAAAGATACAAATTCTTGTAGACCAATGGTTAGTGAATCAGGAGGTGAGTAGAATGACCTGTGCTTCTTTACTGGATTGGAAGCTCACACGAGTCTACTGATCAGACATTTATGGCGTGTTCCACAATTTGAGAACTACTGACAACTTTGAGGTCACATGGACAGTTAGAGGGATGGAGGATATCTTTGCAAAAAACGCTAAAGAAATCTGATGACCTTTTCTCTGTTCATGAAGGACTGTTAACTAGAGCAATTGAATTCAATATCCTCTAAGAAAAAAAGAAAAAGATGGCTTCAGTTGCATTACAAAGACTTTAGATTTACCCTAAAAGGCATGTCCTGGGGGAGATTAAGATGCTGACTTGTTAAAATGGAGGACATTGCAGAACTTTCTTCTACATAAATCTTCCAAATTGTAATAAAGTAAATTTAGCTAAATAAAATTTAGCTAAAATTTAGCTAAGCAACATTTAGCAGAATAATAGTAACCAGTGATCCACTTATCCAGCAGTGAAAAAAAATCATGGGAAGATAAGCAAGGCTTTAACGGATTAGGCTTCGTTGTAGACTTTGTCGTCAAAGGTCCCGTGGGATATCCCATAAGAACACAGCTTTCCCCCACGATAGCGCCCTTTATTTCAGCAACTCAACTCTCTATGACCTTCTCATCGTTTCCCCAGAATCTTTTATAGCAGTACTACTTCTTAAAATAATTAATTCCATAGATTACCCTTATACATTTGGAAGTCGTCCTCTTTATTACGGAAGTATAGTTGACCCACAATGTAACGTGAGTTTCAGGTGAACAATATAGTGATCGGACAACTCCATACGTTCCGCTACACTCACCACAAGGATAGCTCCCATCTGTCACCATACAGTGCTATTACAGTATCATTGACTATATTCCCTATGCTGTACCTTTCATCCCTGTGGAAGGCATCCTTTTAATTTTCTCAAATTTACTTTCCTAAAATTTCAACAAGTGCCTCCTTCTTCCTACTTTTGGGAACGTGGGTAGCACATAGTGTCTCTTTTAGCCCTCCAGTCACACTGCTCATTAATATCAGATCCCGGTCAATCTCCCCCTAGGTATTCACCTTTCTAAAAGAAATGAAATTGAAATCTATCTTCAAAGACTATTTCTCCATCTCCTCTATCATTTTCTTTTCTCTAGTCGGAAGCTTCTAAATTAAGATGCATTTATTGCCTTCATCTTCTGTGGGCAAGTTACTGAGCAATGGGGTCTGGAAGAAATGCAGTAGGTTCTGCAAAACTCTTCTGGTTAGTTTCCTGTATGGCATTTTCTAGATAGTTTCTGCATGGAGAGAATCTAAGCGGTGTTCTCCTAGCCTAGTTTCCTCCCCAGAGAAAAAATAAGATGCAAAGGAAGACAAAGGGAGTCTTAAAAAGACACAAACCAACCTGTGACTTGTAGTCATCTTTTTGTCCCCAGAGCCTGCATATATATTTCCTGATAATAATATCTCACCTTTATGGAAAGATTCTGTGTGCCAGGAACTTGGCTTTATGCTCATCATCTATCTAATCCTCATAACAACCTTATGGGGTAATTATAAGAGTAGCTGACATTTATTGAGCCATTTATACATGGCAGGTACTCTTTTAAGTATCTTACTCATACCATCTCATTTAATCATTAAAACAAATTCGTGAGACAGTCATTTCATTAGCCCCATCTTAAAGATGAGGTCATTGAAGCTTATAGAGTAAGGTCACACAGTTAAAAATGGAGCCACCAGGATTGTAACGTGAGTGCACGCTATTAACCACTATGCTACACTGCCTCATTTAACAAATAGTAAGTATACAAACAAAGAAATGAGCCATGAGCGAATGGCTGAGTAAATAACTAGAGCTAACAGACAATTCTTGAGCATAGAGAATTTGTGGGCATTGTAATATGTGAAAGTTGGATTATACCATCAAAGCTGTATTGTGCTATCATTCAAGGTCCTTTTAGTTGTAGATTTCTGTGAAATTAACAGTCCAAATACATCAACTCAAAAGCGTTTGCCACTTCTAAGATTTACAAGACCTAATCAAATTCCTGACTTTTTGCAACACTAACAATCATGAAAACTCCTTACAAACATTAGTTAATGAGCTTTGTTAGTCTTTGTCTTCCTGATGAAAGGAATCAAGCAGTCCTAATCAAGCAATACAATAGTGACGGTCTCAGCAAAGCAATGCTTGCTTATCAGTTACTTCAGCTTGTGTGATCCTGCTAGGAAGAACTTCAAAACACAACAGAAATCAGAGGGGATGTGTGTGTGGACAGAAATAAACTTTTAAGAAAAATATGGGAGTCCTTGTCTAAGAAGCATTCCTTTCACTCACATTTATTTGTTAACTCCCTAAGTGTCCGTTTATTTCAAAAATATACTATAGAAGTAATTTTATTATCTAGCTGCCTGTGAAAAGAAAAAGAAAAAAAATCAGCGTGACCCTGAGATGATCTGAAGAGGCTGCTTGAGGACGTCAAGGAGAATGTCACGCGCTGCTAACTTCCCTAACCCCCATTATAAGCGCGATCAGTAGATCTCGGCACAAGTCTGAACTTCCTGCCAAGGCTTGAGAACCTCTTACCAGACGCTAAGTTTACTACGGAGTGTTTTGAGAAACTAGACTTACGATAACATTCTAAACAAGCATCTTCAGTTTCAGCAGCTCGTTTGTTCTACTGAGATTCACCCGACCTTCACCCAGGTGCAAAGAATCTGAATGAGGAAGAAACTCCAGATTATCTCGTCCAAGACACATGAGAAAACAGCGGACATCCTTTAGGTCTCTGGCTAGGTAGTGGCAGAGACGAATAAGAACAAGGGTTTTCTGTTCTTGGAGTCCCCGCACACCCTATTGCACACACTGACCGTATTAAACAGGGTCCTGTATTAAAGAAGCAGAACCAAAAGCAGATATAGATAGATCGATATCTAGCATGAAGGAGGACTGGGGTGCGCTTAATCAGTGCCCGTGAGCCAGACTCCTTGCGACGAGACTGGGAGGAGGGGCCTCCAGCACCCAGGGCACCCAGGTGTTTCCCATCTCAGCTCTCTTCTGTCGGCCCACTGTAGAAGTCCCCCAAGATCGGGCTTCCTCTGAGAAGAGAGGCTGCAGCGGCAAAGCCTCAGGCCTGATCCTGCTGCCTTCCGAGCTGCCCCTTCTGCTCAGCATTTCCAGCCCATCCTCTCCCTGCCCTCTCATCTGGCCCCGCACTTAGTCCCCACCACCACCGGAAGCCACAAAGCACACCCTGCAGGCCTCAACTGTACCTTGTTTCCCTTTCTGGGAAGCCCCACTCTGCCCTGGCCTGCAGGTATCCCCCATCATATTCAAAAAAGGAGGATGGGGCGCCTGGGTGGCACAGCGGTTAAGTGTCTGCCTTCGGCTCAGGGGGGGATCCCGGCATTGTGGGATCGAGCCCCACATCAGGCTCCTCTGCTATGAGCCTGCTTCTTCCTCTCCCACTCCCCCTGCTTGTGTTCCCTCTCTCGCTGGCTGTCTCTATCTCTGTCGAATAAATAAATAAAATCTTTAAAAAAAAAGGAGGACATTTCCTGATGAAGGGTCTTGGGTCAAGGGGCCGGCTCCCCCATCACAGGGTGCTGGCTGTTGGGGGGTTGGGGGCAGACAGGAGATTATATTTATTATAAAGGAGATTTATTATGAGGGATTGGTTTATATGACTATGGAGCCTGAGAAGTCCTCTAATCTGCTGTCTGCAAGCTGGAAACCCAGAGAAGCTGATAGTGTAATTCAGTCTGGGTCCGAAGGCCTGAGAATGTGCAGAGGCAATGATGTGACTCCCAGTCTGGGGGCTGCAGAAGAGGAGATGAGATGTCCCGGCTCAGTCAGTACGGCAGGAAAAACACAGGCGAATTCCCCCTTCCTCGGCCTTTTGGGCTTTTGTTCTACTCAGGCCCTCAGTGGATTGGATGATGCCCACCCATGCTGGGAGGGCACTCTGCCTCACTGAGTCCACCAATTCAAATGTCAGGCTGACACATGAAATTAACTGTTACACTGACCCCCCCGCCTTTCAGTTCTTCCAGACTTCAGGTCAACCTGCACCTCCAGAGAACAGAATCACTGGCAATGAGCCAATAAGCTGGCACTAGAAGTTGTCAGAAGAGAGTGAAAAATGTGCAGAACTAGCCCATCCATGCACCTGTTCCGTAAATGTTTGAGAAACACCCATGTGTGAAGCACCACGCAAGGCCCGGAGAGACAGGAGGGGATATGCCTCAGACAAGATCCCTAAGGACCTTACGCTGATTGGGAGACAGACATTTTAAAAAGAAGGGGCAGTATTCCAACAGTGTGACCAAATGAGTAGGCATGCATTTATAGAGTGTCCCGTGAACCACTCCCTGGGTTAAGCACCTAAGGACACAGCAATGACCAAGAGACATAATCCTTGTTCTCAGGAAGTTTACAGTCCAGGTGGAATATCATACTTACAGTAGTCTTAACCTAGGATTGATTATTGGAACTGCATTTCAATTTAATTTTTTTCTTTTTTTGGTAATCCTCTGTATTTTATTTTGTGCATTTAAAAATATTATCCTGAGATGTGGCCTCCGAGGTTTCCCTAGACTGCCAAAGATGTTCTTGATGCCAACTTTGGGTCTATGACTCTGCAATGTGAAATAGAGAAGGCACCCTTAAATAACTCACACCTTCTCCATCGTAACAGATACATTCTCATCATGAAATGCTGGAATTTTTATATATTTGAGAAGGGTCTCCGGTAACAAACATTAGCCCATAGGCATCAATATATGATCACAGACACCGAACGTCACTGGAGCCCGAGGTCAGACCCCATCTCTAAGAATAGTCCAGAGCATCAAGACAGTGAGCAAATGGACAACAGGAAGGCACCCGGAGTACTGAAAACAGTCAGCCCGGGCCCCCTTGCAGCTCCCTCAGCCACGCCCCTTCCTCTTACCCGAATTTCTGTCACTTCTCATGCCAATTAGGTAGAAACGGTGAGCATTAATCCTCTGTGTCATAGCAGCAGCTCATTGCTCCTCCAAATTAGTAAAAATGAGAGCTGACAGTCCAATATAATTTAGAGATGGAAGGGACTTTCAAAATCATGTGGTCCAACTTCATTTCATAGATGAGAAAACTGAAGATTAATAAAATTATGTGACCTACTCAAGGTCACAGAGCTTATTAGGGAGGGAGCTGGACCTAGAATTTAGGATTCGTAACATCCAGGAAAATGTTCTTATCACTTCCCTTAGTCCTCCATCATGGAAAGGTCACAAATGTCAGTATAGATACATTTTACTTGACTTTGGATATACCGATGTGCACAACACAAGGTGGGAAGAAAAACAGGGCAAGCCCATAATTCATTATAGAACAGAAGCTAAAGTCTATGCGACGGACTTCAGATGCGTGAATGCACACATATAAACCACATTTTTGCCTGACACTTCATTTCAAAATCTGCTTTTTGGAATTAAATCATTAAATGCTTACTAAAATTATCTTCATCTCTAAAAAGCATCCTATTAAGGGGCCCAGTACTTCTGCATAACGGTCTCATGATGGATTCTACTCCTGCTGCTCAGTTTTGATGGTATAATTTCCATTTTCATCTTCCAAACAAATGCAGTGGTGTCATTCTCCAAGGTTCTCCTGGCTCTTCTCCAAGAATTACTGAACTCTGACACCCATAGAATCTAAATAGATCCCGAGACGGTAGACAAGAGGAAAAGGATATTCGAGACTCCTATAAATCACTGCTCCCCCTGTCCTTTAAAAATGAATAAAGATGAATTGTATTCTATATATCCTCCAGACAACTTCTCAAAGCCAAAGAAATTTTGATTTATGATATTCCTCCGAACATCAACTTTCAGAGCCTCCTACTCATTCACATTTATAACTTACTGGCGTAACACCAAGTTCTCTCTACTTATCCCCACGCTGTCCTGTATCGCGCTTCAGGACGGGTGTGTGGCCAACATCATGCGTGTCACCGTGCATCTATCACGTGTCGTCAAGGTAAGTAATGCTGCCCAAAGCGACATCCTCAAAGCAGCACAGGAATCAGGCCTTCCCGCAGTAAACAACATGCTCGAGCCAAACACTTGCCGACACTGAGCTCCTTTTGCTCAATAGCCATATGCTTTAGTTGGGGAGATCTAAGCGACAAAACGAAGATCTTTATCTTTTGGATAGCTTTCCCCAAATACCCTGCCATTTCTAAAGTACTATTTGTGAAGGGTTGTAAACCATGTCGGGCCTTTTACACACCTTACAGATCGTGCTTGGTATTATTTCGATCAGGGTAGCTTAAACATCACTTAGAAATGGGCACGCGTGACGGCACATGAGTCATTCGTAAGCACACACATGGGAAAATCTCGCTTTGAGTCTTTCATTCAGCCGTATGTCTCTTGCTGTCCAAATGTTCTGTAACCCACCATGAACACACAGGTCCATCAACTAGTTTCTTATCTAGGGTCCTGTCTGGAATCCAACGTAGGTATGTGGCGTCCATGTATTTTATTAAATGGGGGAAGAAATGCTGGAAAAGAGGGGTAGGGGAGCCTTTTGAAAAATCTACGTTTGAGGAAGGCCAAGAAAGATAGAGAAAATCCAGTACCACTTCTACAAAAACTTTTTAAAATCCCTTTCTCCCCAGAAGAGGTAAAGTTGACCACTCCTTTCTGTGTGGCACCAATCTCCCTTCCACACGCTTCTGACACAGTGCCCGTGGCATGCTATGTCAATTCTCTGTTCACACTTGCGTCTCCCTCTGGCAGATGAAAAGGATGTTGGCTCCCTGCCTGCGACCCTCACACCCAGCACAGTGGGTAGCATGTAACAGGCACTGGATCGAGTCTGAAAGTTTAAAGTGGAATGGATGCATTTGCAAAAGTCGGGGAAAGGGACGATAAAGAGAGTAAAGGAGACATAGATAAGTATGAAAGTAAAGACAGAAGGGGATGGATAGAAAAAAAATGTGAGAAATAAACATGGGAAGAGAAAAACTGAAGATCGTTCAGCATTACCTGACTCTATGTCAAGTGGCTTCTAGGAAAAGAATGTCATGGGTCAGGGCTAGAGATGAGTAGACTGACAGAGAAGTGAGGCTCCCCAGATTTCTAGTGCTGCCCATGTGTTTTCATCAGAATGGTCTGAAAAGTGGCTGCTTCTCCACTCCCACCCCTCTCCCCCCCGGACTAAGGCACAAACACCCCAAAACGGCATTTGTTCTCAGACTCAATCACTTATCTAAAATTATTTGACGCAGCAATTTCCCTCTGAAGCCACGGTGAAGGGTATATGGTCCTTGTAACTACGGAAGTTATAGCTCAGTGGGAGAGACCAGCATTGATAAGATAATCACACAAACTAAACCTGTCACTATGAGAAGACTTATGAAGATTAAAACATGGTTCAGGGAGAAAACAAAAGAGAATTGGACCCAGTCAGCAGAGCAAGGCTTCCACGAGAAACGAAGCTGGGACTGAGCGAGGAATAAACCAGGTGGTTTGAGGGGAGGTGAGCATTCCAAGCAGGGGGTAACGGGACCACAGTGTGCAGGAAGGAAGTGAGTATGAAAGCAGGTTAAATTGCTGTATGGACAGGATTTTAAGAGGGGCTTCCTCTTTCATTTGCAGTATCAACTTCAACAAACTGCAAATAAATAGAGTCTCCCACTGTGCTGACGGGATGCCTCCAAGGAGACGAGAGAGATGAGTGGATCTCATGAGCCCTGAGAGGAAGATGGTCAGCAACGTGGTCCAGGGCCAGGTCTCCTATTTCATGTGGCTGACTGACCATTCATCTATGGCCTGGGTTTTTTGGTTTGTTACTTTTTTTACCCACAAAATAGAAATATATTCTACAGCTGTTTAAACTGTTTTTTTTTTAAGTTAATGTTATATAGTGAATATCTTTGTTAGTCAAATATGGGTTGCCAACATTCCTTTTAACTGTTAAAAATTATCCCATCATAGAATTATAACACAGATTCTTCAACCAGACTCAGTGTTGGACATGTATTTGGTTTCCAATTTTTTTTTAAATAAAAACAACATTGAAAGGACACGTTTTTGTACCTGTCCTTAACTATTTTATGTAAATGGTCCTGAGATAAAGTACAGCGTCTGGAGTCAAGCAAACCTTGTCCAGCTTCTCGTTGTACCACTTACAACTGTGTGGCTCAGGCAACTCAGTCAAATTCAGTTTCCTCATCCATAAAATGAGGATTCTAACAAGACCTATCTTATCAGATTGCTTGGAGCCTTAGCTGAGATAATTCAAGCAAAGCACACAGCAAGGTGTCTGAATATAATAAGCCCTCAATAAATAACACCTATTCTTCTGATGAGAAAAGTTTTATGGTTAAGACTTTTGATATATACTGCCAAATCGCCCTCCAAAAAAAAAGTCACATGAATTAGTTTTTTATGGGCCACATGTTGAGACAACCCAAGGAAATACGTTCTTTATGGAGCAGAGATTCACGGTACCATCACTGCTTCTGAAAATTTCCTTATAGAAAGGGTCTAGTTTGAAAGCAGTAGCAGACGCAGCCGGTGCTCTGCTGTATCTCATTGGATCCCTTCACCACGTTCGCGCACATTGGCTACTGATGTGCTTTTCAACCCCAGCAGCCAGCTGCGAGTTTGCTAGGCTTCCTTCAGGCTGCTGGAATGTGCTTTGCCCTGTGCCTAAAGATAGCTAAAAATGCTCACTCCCCTCACCCCAGGCATAGCCCTTAACCAAAGGCCAACAGGTGTAAGTATATATTAATACTCCAGTGTCCTTGCTCCCTCCTGAGGACGACTCTGAGATATAACCTACCCCGTCTCCAAACCTCTCCCATGGGGCGCCCGGGTGGCTCAGTCGTTAAGTGTCTGCCTTCGGCTCAGGTCATGATCCTGGGGTCCTGGGATCAAGCCCTGCATTGGGCTCCCTGCTCTGCTGGGAGCCTGCTTCTTCCTCTCCCACTCCCCCTGCTTGTGTTCCCTCTCTCACTGGCTGTCTCTCTCTCTGTCAAATAAATAAGATCTTAAAAAAAAAAAAAAATCCGATGGACCTGAACAGGCCACTCTGTGGGCCTTGTTTGCATGGCCTTCTTTTCCCTGACCCTTCCTTTCTCCGTGTCTTTCATCGTCTTTTTCTGGAAGCGTTTCCTAATAAGTAACATTCACAGAACTCCCCATGTTGCAGTTTGCTTCTGAGAAACACAAAAGTCAAGTTTCTTCCTCTTCGTTGTAAGGGTTTCAATTTCAAATCCTTGATAAATTATTTTCTAACAGAAAACAACATGCAGTTTATTTCTTGGGGCTTTGCCTACAGTAGCATTGTTTCCATTTTAGCAGGAAAGGAAAACCTGGAGAACAGGCTAGGGGAAGCAATGCAGTTTGTGTTTTTGTTTTGTTTTTTCAAGATTTTATTTATTTGACAGAGAGACAGCCAGCGAGAGAGGGAACACAGCAGGGAGAGTGGGAGAGGAAGAAGCAGGCTTCCCAGTGGAGCAGGGAGCCCTATGCGGGGCTCAATCCCAGGACTCTGGGATCTCGCCCTGAGCCGAAGACAGACGCTTAACGACTGAGCCACCCGGGCGCCCCCAGTTTGTGTTTCAATGGAAAGTGTACTCAGGTAGTGAGTGCTCAGATATCCTGGGCTCTAATCTCGGTCTGCTGACAACTGGCTGTGGAATCCTAGCAAGTCACACACCATTGCTAGGTCTCTGGATATCTACTGATATTCTCTAGGGCTGAAGAGTAGCTACTGAATATGTCTGGGGCTCTTTCACGTCTCCGAAAATATCGCCCCCTGCAAAGGTAGACATCAGATTGGGGTTCGTGTATGCCTTTAATCCTTCCCTTTCAAATGTCTTTGAAGATACCCACACTTCTATCACGTGCTTCCTCATTCCAAGCTCATTTTTCTTCTGTCATGGCCTCTTTGATGAGCAACAGATCCTATCCCTGCTGCTATAGAAAATCCATCCCTCGTGCCTCCCCCGCCCCCACAAATTTCTGACTCTTTCACTCAATACATCAACCACCACGCAGCTTTGAAGCTCGAATATTCTCAGCGGAGCAGGCATGTTTGCAGTAGATCAAAAAGGAGAGAAACTGAATCTACAGCACTTAGCCTCTCATTTGTGCCATCCGGGTAAGCAAAGCCCTCTGAGTTCAGAGAGCCCACAGTGGGAGAATAGACAGTCCTGAGACTGAAGCCTGGTGTCCTCTTCCCGCGCACGTAAGAAGGCACAATGTATTAATGAGGAACCAGAAGGCCTGGGACAGTTCAAAGTTGTCTCTGAAAGGCAGCAGGCTCCATAGTTTTCTCTCCCAGGGAAGCAGACTCCAATTATTCTGCGAACAAATGGATTGGGAGGGTTGGCAACTTCTGGCTGAGAACAAGGGCTTAAAAAGAAAGGAAGCCTATCCTTATTTCAGCAAAGACTTAAATCTCAAGGCAAAGCACCCTATATACACAAGGAGACCAGAAAAAAAATTTACGGGATGAGGATATCAAAAAGATGGTAAGGGTGTTGATCAACAGGAACTCTTTTACACTTTTAGTAGAAGTGTCAACTGAACGACCATTTTGGAAAATATTATGCCATTACCAGCTGAAGTTGAATGTGCATATTATGGGGCTATGCGCTCAGATGAACAGGTAGAGAAATCCTTGCATACGACCGTAAGTTCATACATTTCTTATAGACCTGAGAAACAGGGACCGACACAAATGTCCAAATATTCTCTAACAAGGATATGGATAAACAAATGAATCAATTAGCACGGTGCACAAGTGTCTATTTCTCAGTAATGAAAATTAATGAACTACATCAAATGTCATAAATAAATCTTTAAACGTAGTATTTAAAAAATCAAATCATAGACTATGGACTGTTTTACCATTTTTGTAAAGATCCAAACCAGACACTGAAAACTAAACAATGTGTTTTTTTTTTTAAGTAGGCTCCACACCCAGCATAGGGCCCAGCCCAGGGCTTGAACTCATGACCCTGAGATCAAGACCTGAGCTGATATCAAGGGTCAGACACTCAACTGACTAAGCCACCCAGACACCCCTAAATAATGTATTTTTGAGGAATACGAACACATGTGACTTAAAAAAATTTTTTAAGAAAAAAAATGCCAAAAAAATTTAAAATCGTCATTATCTTTAGGTGGGAAGTGGGCAGAGGCTAGAGAGCAGCATGCGTTGTTCTAGTTTTTGTACGGGGTCCAGGGTTCGAGAGTATTCCCTTTATTATTATGCCTCACGATCATCACATATACTTCATACCATTATTTTGGAAGTATCAAATATTACCTAAAAATTAAATTTTAAGTCATATAAATCAGTGGGAATGCACCTCAAAAAGGAGAAGAAAGGAGAGGAAATGGCAAAATGGCCTCCCTTCTTAGTAACCCAAAGACATTTGCGAGCATTCGTTCATGTGTTACTCTGCAAAGTTATCACCACCGTCTGATCCACATGGAAGAGCCAATATCACACTTCTGTTCCTTCATATTTAGACGTGGAACAGTCATTCCTCGTCTCCCAAATTGTCAGATTTCGTGGAAGTTTCAATGGGATCGTAATACGAATTGGCAAGATGAGAAGCGTGTCACACGTATTCTGTGGGATTGTGCCCATCTTCCCAGATCTACCTCAGGAGATGTGAAATGACGAAGCCCTAGAAACACGTACTGGCATTTGCTATCACGTCGGCTTAGCACGTCACAGAAATTGCAGAAACCGTGGTTTGCTCTTTTTTTCTAGTGCTTTGTCATTTCACGTCTGTGAAAGCACACACCCGCCTGCCTTTATGATCTTTTTAAAAGTAAAATTCTGCGAGGTAAAATTAAATAATAGTGGTAATTTGGAAATTCGTGATTGTATAATTCCCATTATCGGTGATCGGGAGCAAATATATCATTTCCTCAGGGTATTTGTTTATCACGTGAAGAGGTAAGAATTAAAAAAATACAAAAATGCATTTTGAAATATTTTCCAAAAAGTTTGCTTGATGCAAACAAAATTAAAAATGTAAAAACCAGTTAAACAACTTTGAGATATATTGATCCATACGATAGTAAGTTAGTCGACTGTTTTCCTTTCCCCACTAAACAAAATAAATTATTTTACACAACAGACCAATTGAGGCTCCATCTCTTTGCTTCTAGTAACAGCCCTGCGTGACCACAACACCCTAACCAGGGCTACCAGAATAATCTGTTCTGAGCTCACCCCAAGCTTACTTATAATTTTATCATTTATAAAACAATCGGGCTGTAAAATAATCACATCAAGTACCTCCTTTAGGAAGATGAGAACAAACAGTCATGTGGTGAAGAAGTAGAGCCATGGAAGAGTCCAAGGACTTCCTTAAAGTCACAGGAGGACAAAAACCAAGAACAGAAAAAGAGATTTCCTACCAATCAGTAAACTGAGCTATATTTCCAAGGTTACCTTGACTTCTTAGATCATAGAAAAAGAGAAACCCAATTACCATTAGTGTATTATTTTACTGAATTTCTGTTGTATCACCTGATGACCAGTGCAGGGAACAACTTTCTCTCTCTCTCTTCTTTGGTTTGTGTACTAGGAGGAAAATAACTTCATCCGAGCCCCATCTCCCTCCCTACTCAGCCTAGTGTTGGACAGTAGACATTTCCCTCTATTCCATCCACGAGAAGTAATGAGCAGGCCTGCTGTTAGCAGCCTGAAGTTGGTTGGCAAAGTGTATTGGCATCTCTTCTTCAACCTAGTTTTAACTATCTGACATTCTAAGTAATAAGTCCCAGTGTGTGGGCTCTAGGTTTTAAAGTAAATGTGAGAAAAAGAGGCCTCCTGGGACCTCAAGCATAAGGTTGAGGTCTCAACTCAGTTTACCAGAGGGCTTGCATTTCCAGGAGTAAATAGCTATAGTGTAAGGGAGACATTAATCACTTGCCAATGTCAAGGTTGTCTAAGCTTTAATTAGGGACCCTCTCCCCCAGTCACAAGTACAAAGATTCTATCTACTATTGGACCAGTAGTTATCAGTTTTCTCTTTTTCTTGGACATTAACGACATGAGTATCCACACTGGGCAATATAATAAAAACTAAGCATATTCTTATGGGAGACTGGTATTTGTCCTGCTGGTCCACCAACAGGTGAAGTTCTATAGCTGAATGCAGTCCTACCAGACATTATGAGAGCAACAGCTGAAAGAAATCTCAGGTACAGAGAATGGGAGGTGCATCAAATAAAGACTGAGGGATCTACAAGTGAAGACCCAGCTCCCATACGGTCCTAGGCACTTGCCTGTTATCCTCCACCACCATCTTTCCCAGTCCTCCCACTTGACTCCTCCCCAAAAGCAGGCTTTCTCCCTTCCCATAATAGATTCTGTTGCTACCTCAACAAGATCTCCTCTCCTAGGTCTGGACTGTGGGTGTTGGAAGCTAATGGCTCACTCCTGAATCCTGCCTCTCTTAGAGCTCCCTGGGAAGTAACACACCATCCCAACAGCTTACAGTCAATGGTGGATACAGTGCTTCTGGACACAGAAAACTCAAGTTCCTCTCCACCAGGTTCATTTCCATCAGAGACTTTCCATCGGCTCTAAAGTTCATTGCCGTCATTTCCATCTGAGACCCTACTTTACCTGAACCCACATCTCTGCCCATCTTCTCCTGCCCTATGCTGCTTGCCTCACTTCCTTGCAAGTTTCTCCTGAGAGCATTCTCTCATTAAAATCATTTGTATAAAAATTCCCTTCCCAGGCTCTGCCTCCAGAGGACTTCATCTTAAGATGCTTCTCAAGCAAACTTGCCAGCGTCAGCTCCCAGGCCACCAGGACTTCTCACTCGTAATCAACTCTTCTTTTTTAGAGGTAAAAATACTTTTGCCCCCTCTCTGTCTTGCCCAGAATACATCTTTTTTTTCCTCCTCCTCTCTTCTCCATAAGCCCCATTTCCCTCTGTATTCCCCCTCTAATATTATTCTTCTCTATTATTTTCTTGTTCTTCCAATGGTCCAGTACACCTACAGAGCAATTCACTAGCAATAAAAGATCCAGCTCCATTTTCTTGAGGGCAGGAAGGGCTTTACCTTCAAACCTGCCAATGAACTAATGAAACATCTTTCAGTATCACCATGAGAGTTCAAATTTAAATAAGTTATTTTGTTTTAATCAGTTTAACATAATAATACTGGTAACTTTTTCATAAATAAGTACAAATCAAGTTCAGTAGTGAACATGAAAGAAACTCACAGGTGAAGAACGTTTAGGAAAGAAAGTAAGTTTACTTGCAAAAAGCTTTACAGTGGAGTTTGAGCTTTAGAAAAACTAGCTGACCATATTGAAATAGTCATTTAAAGAGGAAAATTTATAAAGTTATGAGAAGATTACAGTTAGTCTCTTCATGGTAGGAATGTTCTCTTACATGACTGTCATATCAGTAAGGGTTGTCACCTATCAATGTCGTGAAAGCCACAAAGAAAGTTGGTTTCATTGGGAAGCCAGTAACATATTGTAAATGGCTATGGTTTTATTTATTTTGGAGGCTAGAGCAAGAGAGGTGACCCTGGTTTATTGTTGTTGCTGTTGTTAGATGTGACACAGCACACTTACTTACAATGAGGCAGTGCAAGCTATGTTTCACACCGGCTGTTCTTTGTATATCGCAGAGATGAACTGATGGATTCCAACAGGAGTCGGGTATTTATCTTCTTCTTTCAAAGGCCCTGTTTTTAATAGTACTTCACTTTTTCTTGTGCAGTTTTCCCAAAAGACTTTTGTTTGTTTTATTGGAGAGAGAGATTTATTTTAAGAAGTTTGCTTATACAATTGTGGAGGCATGATAACTCCAAAATAGGCCAGCAGGCTAGACACCCAGGGAGCAGCTGCAGATTGAGTCCAAAGTCGGCTGGCAGAATTCCCTCTTGCCCAGGGGAGGCCAGCCTTTGTTCTATTAAGATCATCCGTTGACAGGATGAAGCCCACCCACATTATGGAGAGTAGTCTGCTTTACTGAAAGCCCACTGCTTTAAATGTTGATCTCAGAAGAAAAAAAAAATCACCATCAAAACAAAAACAAGCAAACAACACCTTCGAGAAATATCCAAGATAATGCTTGACCAAAAATCTAAGCACTGTGGCTCAACCAAGTTGACCCAAGATTAACCATCAAAATGACATGGGCAAATTCCAAATTCCAAGGGTTTTTGCCCATTATTTAGGTTTTCAGAAATGAAGATACACCCTACTCGTTGTTCTAGAGTAGACCAGATCCAACATGTCTCAAAGCATTTCATCATAACCAGGGAATCACAATCCCTTATTTTAATTAATTTAGTAATTTTTAATGGAAAGTAGCTCTTCTCATTGGTGGGTATGGCTTTATCCTCTATAAAAGATCTTCCCTTCTCCAGTATCAAAGTTCCTACTCAGTGAAGTTGGTAGAGTCAGCTTTATGGAAAAAGTCTTGAGTAAATTAAACTAGTTACTGGATAAGTTTTCAGAGAGTGCCAGATACTGACTCGGAACCTATGTGCAGCATTTTTAAAGGAGAGATGGATACGTAGTGGATGCAGACGAGAGCCCAAAGACAGACGTGTCAAGACAAGAGACAGGGAAGCATGGTTTCCAAGTAAAGTCCTAACGATCCTGTTACTAGTGAAAGGAAAGAGCTACCCTTTGCAGGGGTAAAGTATAGATGGATGAATTTGGAACAAGGTGATGACAGATGACTAGCTGTATGGTATGGAAAGAGAACCGTAAAGAAATACCAGGAAATAACATTGCCTGCTGCTAGGGTGAGCTTTTTCATATTCTCGCTCTTGTGAGCTTGGATCACTTTAAGAACTTCAGCATCTGCTCACGGGCAGTCAAGAATCCAAACATACGAGTCATCTTTCAACAAAATATGTGATAAATCAGTAGTTTTCAACCTTGCTTACACATTAAAACCAACAGGAGCAATTTAAAAATCCTTATGCTAAGGCTACAGCTCAGTCCAATTAAATAGCATCTGTGGTGAAACACAGATATCAATGTTTTTCAAGCTCCCAGGTGATGCCAATATGAAGCCACAGTTGAGAACTATTTACATGTATCCTTAACATATTGCGCATAAATAGTTCAGCAGATACAAAAGTTGTATGGGCAATAGACATGAATTCTAGAAAGGTCTGAGGATTTTAAGTATAAAAAGGGGGAGCTATACATTTCTCCAGAATGCCTGGGTCACAGATAAGAAATAAAAAATGCTCTATAGCTGTGATGGGACTCAGCCACGCAGTGATTATAACATAGATAGGACCCCGGAATACGGCCTCCATCCGCTAAAGACATACCAAAAGAGCAATATTTGGATATAAAGCACTGAGAGGACTCAAAGCCATGAGCTACAAAAATTATATAACAAAGAGGCAGGATTTCAGGTTCTAGACATTCGGTTTTGCTGTCTTTTCCAACTCACACTCCTAAAAAGGCCGGCATATTAGAGAGATTAGGTTGTTCTGCTATAGGGCCTCCACAGGGCACTCGTGATGCCCCCTTCGCTCAGGCTGTAGATTAAGTGGTTCAGCGTGGGAGCGGTACATACCACCGAGGCCACTGTACCGTTCCTGGGGGAAGCTGAGACAGCCAAACTAAGGCACCCCCCAAGGCCTGTTCCATAAAACAAGCAAACTGACAGGTGAGAACCTCAGATGGAGAAGGCTTTGTATTTCCGTGCTGATGGTAGTCTCAATACCGGAGGAAACTATTTAAGGTGTGAGAGTTAAGGACCATGGAGAGTACCACACTACTAAATACAGCACCAGTAAATACAATAATAGGTTATGGGTGAAGATGCTAGAAAAGCCAAGGTTGTGAAGGCGAGAAGGGTCACCGGAGAAATGAGAAATTTCTACATTGTTGCAGAATGTAAGTTGTGATACTATCAAACTGTGCAGCTGGGATCCCGAAAGGCTGATTGAAAAAAGACACCAGAACCCAAGGGACCATGAAGGTGGGAATTCATGATGACTAGATAGTGCAGGGGATGACATATGACCACCAACTCATTAGGAGCAGATTGTCCAAGCACCCAAAAAGAATTTTAAAAGACATTTGCATCAAGCAGCCTGCATAGGAGATGACCCTGCTGTGAGTTTGGATGTCCGCAATCATCTCTGGGATTGTGATGGAAGTGAAACCAATGTCAGCCAAGGACACGTTGGAGAGAAACTGTGCAGGGAAGAGGTGGGAGTCCGGGTGACAGAATAATGAGCAGGTTCCCAAGTACAGTCACCAAGTACATGGTCTGCAACGGCCAAAAGAGGAGGGGCTGCAGTTCCAGATCATGTGAGAGGCTTAAAGGAGAAATTCCAAGACATGTGTTAGATTCGCTGGTCCCACGTGGCTGGGACACCTTCTGCACTTACTCACGCTCCGATGTTCTTCCCTTCTTTATATAGATCCAAGTTTCCGACCGAAATCATTTTTCTTCTCTCTAAAGAAGTTCACTGAATATTTTTTGCAAGACAGATCTACTTGCAACAAATTCAATTTTTGTTTGTCTGAGAAAGTCATTATTTTTCTTTAACTTTTTAAGGATAACTTCACAGGATACAGGATTCTAGTTTGATGGTTTTCTTCTCTCAACGTTGTAATTATTTCAGTGCACTCTCTTTTTGCGTGCATGGTTTCTGAGAAGTCAGATGTTATTTTTACCTTTGCTCCTCCAGAAGCAAGGTGGGTTTTTTTTGTTTTGTTTTGTTTTTTTGCCTCTGGCTTAAGATTTTTTTTCCCTTTATCTTTGACTTTATGAAGATAATATGCCTAGGGGTTGTGTTTTTTGTTTGTGTTTTGCTTTTGGTTTTTTGCCACTTAACCTGTTGGTGTTCTCTGAGCTTCCTGGATGTGTGGTTTGGTGTCTGACATTAATTTGTGGAAATTTTCAGTCATCATTGCTTCAAATGTTGCTTCTGGTCCTTTCTCTTATGCTATTCCACATATGCATATGTTCAACCTTCTTTAACTGTCCCACAATCTTTGGATATTCTGCTGTCTGGGTTTTTTTCTCTTTTCCTTTGCTTCTCGGTTTTAGAAGTTTCTATGGTCATATCTTCAAGCCCAGAGATTCTTTCTTCAGCTATGTCTAGTCCACTAATAAGACACCATAGGCATTCATAATTCCCATTACAGCGTTTTTAATCTCTGGCATTTCTTTTTTCTTTTTTCTTAAAATATCCATCTCTCTGCTTACACTATTCGTCTGTTCTTGCATACTGTCTACTTTCTCCAGGAGAGCCCTTAGCATTTTAATCATAATTTATTTTTGAATAGGTAAGGTTCCATGTATTTATTTATTTAAAATACTTAATGGCTTCTCTTTTTTAAATGTGTATATTTAAGGTACGATTCAAAATATACACTCCATGGTAATCCATGTTTGCCTTATAATATACATTCAAGCCATAATTCGATAAAAATTTAAAAAAGTTGATTAGCAGTTGATGCTTTAAAAAAGAAAGAAAACAAGGGCACCTGGGTGGCACAGTGGTTAAGCATCTGCCTTCAGCTCAGGGCGTCATCCCGGCATTATGGGATCGAGCCCCACATTGGGCTCTTCCGCTATGGGCCTGCTTCTTCCTCTCCCACTCCCCCTGCTTGTGTTCCCTCTCTCGCTGGCTGTCTCTATCTCTGTCAAATAAATAAATAAAATCTAGAAGAAAGGAAGGAAGGAAGGAAGGAAGGAAAGAAGGAAGGAAGGAAGGAAGGAAGGAAAGCATAGTCATTTTAAATTCTTTGACCAATAATTCCAACATCTCTACCATATCCGACTCTGAACTGATGCTTCTCCAGTCTCTTCAAACTGTTTTTTTTTTTGTCTTTTAGAATGCCTTGTAATTTTTGTTGGAATCTAGACATGATGTACGAGGTAAAAGAAACCCTAGTAAATAGGCATTTAGTGATATGATGGGGAGGGAGAGGTGGAGCATTCTATCGTCCTATGAGTAAGTCTCAGTTTTTTGGTGAGCTGTGATTCTGTCAATTTCACCAGTGCTTCTCGGTTTGTCTTTTCCCCTACCTGAGATGGAGCAGAATGGCTGGACGGGGCTGGAGTTGGGCATTTCCCTTCTCTCAAGTAGGTTAGGCTCTGACAGAACCCCAGCAGGTGAGGCTACGGAAAAAGAGTTGCTCCAAAGGGCAGGCCTTATTACGACCAACAGAATGCTCTGAAGGATTTCAAAATTGTTACCTTTTCCCTCCCCCTGCTGGAAGCATGAAGGGATTTTTCTCCAATATTCACTCCAAGGCCCTGCTAGAGCTCCTGGATGTGAAACTCACCAGAGTGTGGGGCCCTCCCATGACTGGGTCCCCCTAGAATTTTTATCTCTCTGACTGTCCACACTGAGCCCCCAGCAACTCATCAATTACAGTTTAGGTTTTCCTACTCCTGCACTCGCTCCCACAAAGGTCGCTGCTTATGGGTTTCTGATCCTGTAAGTTGTGATTTTTTATTTATTTATTTTTTGGTATCGATCTCCTTATCTCTCCAGTTTGGGGATCAGCAGTTTCCCCTGTGACCTCACTTCTCTGATAGATGTAAGAAGAGGTAATTTTTTAGTTTTTTTCAGTGTTTTACTTAGTACGATGGAATGGCAACTTCTAGGCTCCTTACATGTTGGCCTGGAAACCCCTCAAAGGCTTTTCCAACACATAAAACCCCACAAGCGTCCACTAGTTCATTACCTTTCCACAAATTGGAACATCCTTTGTAAAACCTATCTCAATAGGACATTACAGCCAGTCATATTAAAACAAACTCATATTGGAAAAATACATATTTTTAGGTAGACATTCTCATGACAATTGACTAGGTTGCCTTTTTTTTTTTTTTTTTTTGAGAATGAGAGACAGAGTACACTCAAGGCGGGGGGGGGGGGGGCAGGAGGGGCAGAAAGAGAGGGATAGAGAATCTTAGGCTCCATGCTCAACACAGAGCCAGATGTGGGGCTCGATCTCACAACCCTGAGATCATGACCTGAGCTGAAATCAAGAGGCAGACACTTACCCAACTGAGTGCCCTGATTAGCTTCTGTAAAAGTTCATCTCTTTCCAGTCTGAGCTTGCCTCTTTGGAAAGAGCATAATCATTTACAAAATAAATGATTTAATAATAAACAGTGAGCGTTTTCTAGTTTTTTTTTTATTACCTAACTAAAACAGATTTGTCTATTAACAGAGACTTAGTCTAAAGATGCTGTCCAACAGAGAACCACCCCCTAAAAAATATGCTGTCTAATCGACATGACCCACAATATCTATGTGCATGGAGATAACCAACCTCGCTTCCTCATGGCCTCACTCTATGATATGAAGACAAGAAGGCCACCCTCTTACCCTAAGGAATTCCTAGTTCCCCTGGATTAGTTCATATTTTTCCACAAGCAAAGTCAGAGGTTTAAAATCTGTTCTCCACGCCAGCCAATTTTGCCCTAAAATATTACAGGAAAAAAAATGCTTAAAGTTAAATCCACACGAAGTTAACGTTTAGCATTCACCTTGAGCCCTGCACAAGAATTCTATTTCTGCTTGAAAAAAAAAAAGTGGGAAATTGAAAGACTTTTCTAATTCAAGCTTTAAGCCTACTTTTACAAAAACTTTCTATCCAATTGAGGCAAGCATAGCTTTTTAAAGATAAATCAGTATCGGCCTGACCTAATAAACCACCATAAAGTGCATTGGGGAGATGTCACGCCAGCAGATGTTGGGTCTATTTAATCCTGAGTCTGGCTCAGCAGTGCGTAATGCTATCATTAATCCGTTGAGAGCACACCCCTCAGATGATAATTAGGAAGGAACTTTTTTTTTAAGTAACCATAATTACAGTGACACTCTCAATAGCCCTAATTATGGAAATGAGTTTCACATTAAATTCACCTGCCTGATAATATACAGTAAAAGTCTATTTCAGCTGAACTATGTTGTTTGTTAAAGCCGCTGTGCGTGAGGTTCAGGTATTCGACATGAGAATAATAGAGCCATCATCTCCAGAGTTTCAACTTAGATTAAAAGCTAGTATTAATTTGCCTAGAGTTAGTGTTGTATGCTTGGCATGAAAAAGTACATCCCTAGGCAAAAAGCTAGAAGATTCCAAGCAATAATCTAGTCCAGGTTTATCGCCTATTTTTATCTGATGCCCAATGTTTTATTTTACTGAGACCCCATAAGACACTAAGCAAGGCAGGCAGCTTCCTGCTGTTTCTTATGCTTAAAAAAAAATAAAATTCATGAGTTTGGTGCTGATTGCTGGTAGTCTTCCTCAACTGTTTAAGTTTTATTTGTATAAGTAATCCCTACATGCCATGTGGGGTTTGAACTCACAATCCCAGGATCAAGAGTCTCTCGCTCCTCAGACTGAGCCAGCCAGGCACCCAGTCCTATTCATTTTTCATCCTGAGAAAAGTGATAGCATTTGTGAATATGCACTTGGAAACTATGAACACAGGCGTGCACACAGATTCACACACACAGGAACGCACACATGCACACACTCACGTGATGCTTATAATAACCTAATTCTCTTAATGTAGACATCTCTATTCCCCCAGGGAAGAACATGGAGTCATAAATTTGTCTTTCAGAGACCCTAGGCATACCAGAGTAATGCATTAATCTTCTCATATTCACCAAAAGGTAAAGATGCTGAAAAAATTGATAGCGGTCTTTTGTTTACAAGGAAGAATAAAGAGAGAGAGATCTAAGAAAGAACTATGTGGCCCCTGGCCTTCTCATTTTTCATCCTTTTGCTTGGATTGGCTCACTCAGAATTATTCGTCAAATATTCAGGGAGACTAAGAGTTCCAAGTCTCCCCTTCTAGCATCCACCAAGCAAACCACTCAACCTGACTTTGCAAACTACTAAAAACATCTCCTCTCCTTTGTTCTCAGCCTTGTTACTCTGAAGTTTGGAAAGGCTCTCGGACTCTGCAAGGGAAAAGGAGAAAGAGGACAGGGTGATTTATTTTCCCTTATTTTTCCCTCAAAATTCCAAATAAAAATGGCAAATGAGGACAAAAATCCTGCCACAAGTCATTGTTATGAAGGTGACTTTATTTTGATGAAAGTTGCAAATAGACAGAATATATTAACTCTGTTTTGAACCTTAAGACAACTCTTTCTCTCGTCAACTGCAGTCCCAGTGGTAGAGTTGAATGGGGGGAGATATCAGTCATTTCAGTCCTCATTAAATTTTTGGCCACAAGCCATTGAACTAAATTCAATAAGCGGAAGCTCTGGAATTTACATTCGTTCTTTAAACAAAGGCTTCATTTCTGGACAATGAAGTTTTGAGTACAATTTGTTCTCCTAACAGTAGAAGGTTCAAAGGGAAGAAATTAATTGGACTTATTGTTCTTTTCTCTCCTTTCCCGCCCCCAATGTGTTAAACACTTCTACAGACCTCAAATGCAACTGTCCTTCATTTGCTGAAATTTAATTCAATTAAAATTTCAAAACAGATACAGAATTGATCATATTAGGAGTCAGTTCTTTTTTTTTTTTTTTAAAGAAAAACTATCAAGGTATAAATTGCTCATTGATCCCTGCCCTCTAGTAGCTTTTAATCTTAGTCACGCCAATTTAAGATAGAGCCCTGCATTTGGTCTCTGCTGGGACTTAAAAAGGAATCTAGCCAATCTGATTCCAGATCTTACCTAGGTTCATTTCCTAGTACGAAGAAGAGCCTTAAAGATAAGATTCTAACAGGGATAACCCCACCATAGTGGGAAAGAAGTCAATTTGTGGCTTTTCCAGATATCGACATTTTCTATCAAGGTTACTAATAATTTATTTCAAGCACCAAAGGAAGGAACTGTTATACAGAGGGAGGAGACCAAGGGTGGGGAGAGTGGGGCTGTGGCACGAGTCAGAATAGGGAAAAAATCAGCACTATTATAAAGTATGGTTCATGAAAACAAACGTTGTTTTGGTGTCTGTGGTACTTTAAGAAAACACGTAACCTATAGAATCCTCACTATGGCGATAGTATTAACTTGTCTCGTGTGTTTTAAGAGAGTAAAATGTGACCTTTCCCACCCACTCACTGCCCCTTTATGGAAGACGTACATGGAGCATAATCTACACCATTCGGATGATGTTCCCGCATTCTGGCTTATACTATGTCAGGACTATTTTATTACAGCGAGATGGAAAGAGTACCAGACCTCCGGTGAGAGTGGAGTTCTAAAAGTGGGTTCTAACCCTAATTCAACCATTTACTATCCTCAATGCCTTCAACGAACACCTTAATTTTCGGAGGTTCAGCTTTCTCCTCTATGAAATATCCTGAGCTGGGTATTTAATAAATGTGAAGAAGCTTTACAAAACTATCTATCTGTATGATGGCAGGAATGACCACGGGTGATGACAAGGTTGTTCATTGCCATTTTATAAACAGAGGAGGTCTTTAAGAACAGAGATAGGACTAGACCTTTCTGTGAATCTGCCATATTACACAAGAAGTAAACAGCTCTTGAGACTGTACGAAAAGCTCTTTTGATTCATACGTAGGCAAGCTAGAAGGGACCTGAGACATCATCTAGTCCAACCCAATTAGAAGACTGAGCTCAAAGCTGATTCGCTCAAATAACTCATGGAAGTGGTACAGACATAGAACCGGACCAGAGACCCCCTGAACTGGGCCCTGTACCATCCACACTAGACTGCGGAAGGTTTCATTCAGGGAAAAGTGACTGCAAGTCCATGTATGTTTGTGATGAAAGGTGGAAGTCCCATTCTTCATGGGCAGCTGACTGACTGAATGTATGAATATTTTGACAGAGCAGCTCTTTTTCCAAAGGGCTGTCATCCTAGGCATTCACCATTTGGGGGAAGAAGCAAGGCAAAGCATACGCAGTAAACAGTGCGTGCTCCCGGCTACTAACTAGAATTCTAGAGAAGCAGGATTGGGATTGCCGACCGAACAAGGGAGAAGTGGCACGGTAGGTGTTTTTCCACCTCAAAACTCTGCCTAGGAAGCTGCATTGAAGGGATTATATACTCGCCATGCAAGTAAAAGACAGACACACGAATGGAGTATAAACTTCACTATCAGGTATTGAGATACATTTTAGCTTCTTCAACTCAACCCCTGAAAACAAGGTCCTAATGACCTTTCTGGTTTTCCTTATAAATTTATCCTCAAGGAGGTCATTAGAGGCAGGCCTTTGGGATGCTACCTTCTCCCTCATTCATTGAGTTATTTCTGGGAGAGTTTCAAGGACAAGAACTGTGAGAGGCGGGGTCAGGAGTACTTCACCTGGCACAGCAGAGCGGCAGGAGCTGGGAACAAGCAGTCAAACCCCACGTTGGAGGTATGATGTGTTTTCCCCCTTGCAACCCTCTGAAGTCTTTGCACATACATATACCAGCAGCTTCTCTCTCCCCCAACCCTCGGCAGTTTGGTTAAAGCCAAGAGACGGTAGGGGAGAGATGCACATATGTTCTGCTAATTAATTGCCACAAGGACTCCCCAAGGAGCATAACTTCTAGATGCAGAGAAAGCAGCACAACAGTGACAGCAAAGTGTGGTCCCTGGCCATGGCCCTATCAGTCTAGAGAATCTCCTGGGGCATCCTACAAATATTTTTGAAAGGAGCCTGGGGCTTTCTCGGTTACTAAAGCTATATATTTGCAGAGGCAAAGACTTTCAGATTCTCTCTTAGAATTCTATCCCATTTCTGAAAACCCACAAAAGAAAACCAACAGTCCCAATGAAACAGGAGCGCCTGGTACCATTTGATCTGTTTCATTATTCATGTCCTTGACCCAGAGCAGAATTGAACCCTCAGAGTGGCCTGACATTATTGGAGTTGCTCTACTCAAACTTGATATTCCAGCTTAAGGTAGAAGAAAACAGGGGCAAACTTAAGGCAAATTAACAAATTCTGATTTGCTATGGATTCATAGGCCGGGGTGGATTTTCAAGTTTTTGTTCGGAAGCACTCTCAATAAATCATTACATTCTGCAAGACAGAAAGTAGCAGATTGCTTATGGGTGTTCAGAGAGGTTGGAGGGGGAGAGTGCATTGGAAGGGAATGAGAATGACTCAGTCCGCCCACATGTCTCTGATGTACTGGAAATAGGATCTTCTGAAACCAAGGGTCAGACTAAGTGATGCAGCAAAAAAAAGTCCTAAGCCTTTTTAAAGTTGCCCAGTTTCCTCGGGTTCATACATTTCCAGATCATGCTTTAGCAGCCTGAAGCTCAAAGGCCACCACTTGTTTATTTAGTTCTTGCGTGATTTCTGCTGAGAGTCAACCCCGTTTTGATTAATTGCACTGGCTATTTTATAGAAGCAGTGGGTAACCAAGACTGGCCAAGCAGCAACTCTGATATTGGCTGGATTCTTTGAACTTGTATTCAATTTTACCCGCTGCTCCTCTAAAAGAAAATATTCCTTTGGTTTTTTATAAACCCGAGATCTTCCCTAATTACGCTGGTTACCACATATACAGGAACATCGCATCAGGATCTGCCTTTTCCTTTAAACAGGGCAGGTGAAGGCGGGGAGGTTACTCGATCGATGACACAAATATTTTTCCATAACTACAAGGGCCCTAGGAAAGACATTTATGAAATATAAAGATTTCTCAGAAATTGACAACGCAGATGAGAAGAGGCCATGCCAAGAGTTCCATGTAAAGAGTAAGAGAAGCTCAGGCGGTGGATGAGAAGAGGCCAGGGACCCATGCTGCCCACCCATGCTCCAGGAAGGATGGGAAGATGCTAAGGGCATTCTGACCTGAGACACATTCCAAAGTAAACTTTCCTAAGAGCAGGTTTTTTTTAACCCGGTATTTGTGGCAGATTGCAAAATTCCTGAGGGGAGATGACTGAAGAGAAGTATTTTTTATCTACACAAAATAGATGTTTTCATATCACATAAATAGTAAAGAGGATTTCTGATGATTTCTTTAGAAAGGAAAATAAAAAGCAAGGCAGCTGCTATTTAAATTAACAAAGAAATAGAGCTACGGCTTTTTAAGAGTTCTTTCTAAAATAAGAGTGATATTTTTCTTTAATCTCTTTCAAAGCTATCATGAGTAAGCAAGGGTCATCATGAGTTTTAAAGAATAGATCGCCCAATACAAATATGAAAAGATGTGAAAAATTAGCCGAATACAAACCATTGGGGGTTCTTATTGTTCTAAGTTAGATTGATTCTTACGGTCTTCCACAGAAAACAAAGATTTTTAAATGTTACTAAGATAAAATTCAAAACAAGTCTCCATTTATAGACCACATCTTTGATCTCCCCAAAGTAAGAGACCTATAAATCGACTTCAAAGCATCAATTTAGCATTTCTTATTCCTAGGTGAATATTTGAATCACCTGGGAGCTTTCAAAGAATGTGCTCATATTTTTCTGCAGATTAATTAGTATTTTTTTTTTTTAAAGTTCCTCAAATGAGACTAATGTGCAGTCAGGGCTAAAATATACGAATTTACCTTCTTATTCTTTGACAGTTATTTTATTTCTATGGCTCTGTGCTTTTTAAATGTTCTTCCAAAGATGCTCTGTTTGATCCCTGCCTTCATATTCTCGTAACCTTCTAGATAATTCTATACCATATTCTATCCCCTAATCTTCCGGTTGACCCTCCTTTCAATTTTGTCTTATAGTCCTTCGTCTAGGACTATGTTTTCTCTCTTTATTCCAAAACTCTGATGTACCCATTCTGCTACATGTGTGTTGACTTACCAGTTACTCTCACCCAAACATTACCATAAGGCACACAACAAAAAGCAAGTGACAGTCTCTCAAAAAGGAATTGGTTCCATAAATTCCTCGATAATGTTGATGGTGGCAATGTCTTACTAAATAAGAGACTATTGATAAATCAGGTGGGCTTAAATGGAATTTCAATTTCAGAAATGTTAGGCATATTGATTCCAATAATAAACTCTGATCCTAGCCTGAACCGGGTATAGCAATCTGCTGCTAAATTCCAGACAAATGAAGAATTTTGATAAAACAGAGAAGCCTGTTGTGGGTTCCCCAGTTCTATGGATGGAGTGGCTCATAATCCGTGCAGGCAGAATAAAAATTTTCTACTTAACTAAGATTTGATGTTTCTCTAAGCCTAGAAGAGGCAGTGAGTTCCATTGACATTTGCCAAATGCATGTGGTGGTTTTGCGTTGGTCACTGCAGCTCAGTGAGGAGCAGATCCTATTACAGTAAATTCCTCTGCAAAAGAAAGAAATTACAGCTTCATATATGTTACCCATATATGACAGATCAAATTACGGCTCTTAGAATGGGTTCTTAGAATGACATGCCGGTCAGGTTTAAACCAAAACTGTGTGAGCAGGTCAATGACTGGCACAAAGGCAAACCTTGACTTTTCTAAAGACGTGGAGTTTAGGCAGAGCTGTTATCTACCTAAAAGAGGCCTAACATACATTAGGGTCCAGAAAAGCATCTAAAATTCAAAGAATAGGCATTGGAGTCCCCCCAGTCCACCTAAGGTATGTGACCCCAGGCAGACTATTTAATCAGTCTCCTGGTGTCCTCATCTTTAAAATGGATATAACACCCCGCTTACATGGCCAGGGAGGAAATAGAACACACACACATACCAGCATTGGAGGTAGTGTCTGGTTTCTAAATGCGCAGGGACACACAAAAGGTCTCTTACAATGTCAGTACACAAAGCTCTCTATCTCTGTATTAAGCCACATGTAGTCGTACAAATACACAAAAAGAGAAACGCTCATACAAGACAAAAAAAAAAAATAACGTTCTTCCCATGCATCTTCTTTCTAAAGATGGGGTCATACATATTCCCAAAACAGACGGGGAAAAAGCAACAAAGCTCTTACCATCAGTCACAGCCCCCCTCAGCTTTTCCAAGAATGCTTTGGAAGATGAATGAGGTGAAGAAGAAACAGCTCTCACCAGTTAGGCCAGTGAGGTGATAAACTATTAATTCAATTTATTAGGGTCTAACTTGGCTGGGCTCTGCAATTTACAATGATTATTTCTCTTTCATCAATTAGCTAAATCAGTCCCAACTTAAGATATATTTTTGAGCTCCTAATGATCCAACTTGTCTGTTGATACAGATAAAATCTACCAACAAATACCAAATTTCCTCTCCCATTGATTTTGGGATGTATTGAAACTTTGAAAACATCTCTAACTTAAGAGGAAATGGTTAGGATTTGGGAGAAATGCCCAAAACATCAATGTGGCTTATATGGTGCTTCTTAATTTCCTCCAAGTTACAGTGTTCAATGGCTCAATTATATCCTAAAGTGAAAGACTTGCACTTAGTATGTGCTCGATGGGTATTTATTATATACTTGATAAACCTATCAAAAATTTTATGAAAGTCCTTTGGGGTCAACCTGAGAATAAATATTTGAAGAATTTGAGACTCTCAGGAGTAAGAAGATGGCATCACAGACAAGAGCACTGTAAGAACAGTAACACATTTAAAGTTATACTGCAATGGAGAGGAGAACATAGGAGTGGAATGTGAGTCTTACACAACCCAGACAGATGTCCCTACCAGCCAGATGAAATGGGTAGGAGAGCAAGGCTCCATGTGAAGGTTCTCAGGGGAAGAAATTTAGACCAGAAGAAAAAAAAAAAAAATCAATCTATATATCACCATGCCCTCCTCCTCTTCCCCATCTGAAAAGAGACTTGAGATTAAGTGACCTAAGAAAGGCATATATTGACCATGTTTCCTGAGTTGATTTTTAACAGGAAATTTGATTTCTTTTGAATTAATCTGGTGAGAACATTTCAGAGTGTGCAAGGTGTAGATAATTTAATTCCCCAAGTAAAACACTTGAGCTGTTTAATAACTTGGTGTTACATTTGATTTTATAAAAATGAGTTCAGGTCAGGCGTGTTTGTTCCAACAATGAAAATCAATACTAGGCATACTAACATACATTCTACTAGAAAAAAATTCAGCTCAACTCATTTGCCAAATAATAACTAAGCGTGTAGCAAGTGTGAGGCATAAGAGATTTTTAAATACTTTATCGTACATCTTCAATACAGGTATGTCATATATTATCTCATTAATATACACAAAAAAGACTAAGTGAAAATAAGGCGACAAATAGACTAAGTAACTCTCCAGGTTACATACAGTAAATGATGGAGCTCTATTCAGCTCTAACTTCACGTTCTGTGCTCTCAACCGTGTCCTGCTTAGGACCAAATCCCTCACCTTAAGTGTCTTATATTCAAAAGGACAGAGAAGACGGCATTCAAATAACTACATCATATCTAGTGTAATAAGGTAGGTAAATACAAATTAAGTCATATCAGGTGATCGTGACATCACTTCAGAAGAACATAGTATTTAAAGTATTAGGAACTGATATTTAAAAACAACCTATGTCGCGGGGCGCCTGGGTAGCGCAGTCGTTAAAGCGTCTGCCTTTGGCTCAGGGCGTGATCCCGGCATACCGGGATCGAGTCCCACATCGGGCTCCTCAGCTATGAGCCTGCTTCTTCCTCTCCCACTCCCCCTGCTGTGTTCCCTCTCTCGCTGGCTGTCTCTCTGTCACATAAATAAAAAAAACAAAACAAAACAAAAAAAAACAACCTATGTCGTGAGTTTTAAGCCAGAATCCTAAAACAATATTCAGTGTTTTAAACCAGGGCTAGTTTACTTGTAAAATAACTGATACAGAGAAGTAAAAAGGGCCCTCACGAGTCACTGAATCCAGTCCTATTCTAAAATAAAAATCGTTCCTAAAGAAGTCCCGAAAAAGTGTTAGATCTTGACATCTTATACTCCCAAATTCCAGTTATGTCTTGATACCCACCACATATTAAACAGAGAGGCGCCAACCCAACTGGGCCCAAGTTACTTCAAATTCTCTCCATCCTTTTGTAATTAAATGTTTCCTTAACAATATATTCCATTAACACCCAATCTACATATCAAATTCCTTTTAATCCCCCAGAAATTGCTTGGTACAATTTTTAGTTTGTTTGCTTGTTTTATTTCATATTCTCTTTTCTCGTAAATAAGCATTTATTGAGCACCAATTAAATCAGGACTGCACACATCTGAGGGTGCGTAAAGTTATGATCCCTTTATGTATGGGTCCTTTGGGAGCTCACAGTTTAGAGAGGTTTATGCATTTGAAAAAACTCCATAGGAGCTAAAAAAACGTTCTAGAGAAGGAGCCCTTTTTCTTTTTATAGCCTTGCAGGATGGGAAAACCTTAGATTACCAGATAAATCACAATTTTATCCTTAATTAACTGCTTTATTCAAATGCATATTTGTTATTCTAACTCCTATGGGCTCTAAAACAAAGGAAGTTGAAATATAATTTAGGGAGAATCAACTAAATCAATTTGTTTCCTACATGGGCCCCCCATGTTTCCACTGTTCCACGCTGTTTCATTTTCTTGTAGATTTCCTATAAGCTTTTATTCCTTTTTTTTTTCTTTTTATGATTTATTATATTATGTTAGTCACCATACAGTACATCCCCGGTTTCTGATGTAAAGCTCGATGATTCATTAGTTGCATATAACACCCAGTGCACCATGCAATACGTGCCCTCCTTACTACCCATCACCGGTCTATCCCATTCCCCCACCCCCCTCCCCTCCTATAAGCTTTTATTTCTAAAAAGCTAAGGGAACTAGATATCATACCATGGTCAAAGTCTTTATTCCATATTTTCAAGAATTCTGTAAAAGTTGGGTTCAGAACCAGAGTTAGTTGAACAATAATCTCTACCCGACAAGCATGAGGATCAAGCCCTAAGCAAGTGGTTTAGAAAAGTTTCTCAGGTAGAATGAGTCCAGCTTGGCAAGTAACAGTCTCTAAACAGTAGTACCATTTGCAGGACATTGTGCTGGAGCCAATGTCAATTTCCCCTCAATACAGAAATAGAAACAGAAAGAATGAAAATGGAAAAAGCCTTTCAAGCAGTATCAACACACGCGCACACACACACGCACACACACAGTCACACTAAACCATATTTCATTCAGAACCTGCAAATCGCTGGAGTCAGACTGAGCGGATGAGAAAAGATTGCTTTATTTCTTACTACCTGGTCCAGAGACTCCAGATATTTACAATTTCCAGCTCAGACAAGAAGAGCAAAGTGAATACAAACTTTTCCAGCAGAAAGCTGGTAAATCTCACAGGCTTCTACAAAAATGAGCTCAGCCTTCACTGAGCAGCAATATCTCAGAGGAGGGCAGGGAAGGCAGGGCTGGGCTGCAGGCACTGGGAATTTTACCAATCATAAGAAAGCGGAACTTAAGCAGAAGCAGTTGCAATACAAGGAAGTAAATTGTTGAGGGAGCAGCCTCTCTGGTAATCCCATTTAAACATGAGAACTGTGTTTGCAAAAAACCTGAAATAATCAGTATTCAGCATGCTTGTCCTGGGGGATATGGAAATGCCCAGGACCACTGAAGGCACAGAAGTACCAAAGGACTAAAAAGATCATAAACAGAAGAACAAAACTCCTGCAATGACTGCAAAGCACACTAGTGAGAAGCTGCATAGGATAACATAGAAAGTACCGGAAGGTTCTTTTCTTCCAGGTCTGTCTCACATTTGTAAAATTAAGACACTGGCTTAGCTAAAATTGTTTTCAGTATTAAGATTCTATGAGTTCTGTGAAGTGCCACAATGGAAACTATACAAAATAAACATGATAGTATAGACAGCAGCAATAATACTCAACTACAGAGACAGGGGGACAGCTAAGGACGTTTTATGCTACACAGAGGACCCAACATTCAAGCAAGATTGGGGCAACGCCATACCCACTTCAACTCTCCAACTGAAATTTTGTATTAAATTGTTAAGAAATGTACCACGTCCTATGTTGTATAGACACACTGACGAGTACCATGACTTCACAGCATTTATTACCCTAAGTCCTCATTAAAATCTTCCATGACTTCCATTGCTCCAAATAAGATCCCAAACTCCTGAACCATAACCTACAAGGCCCAATATGATCTGACCCTTGGCTTTCTCTTCAACCTCACTTCCTCTCTGGTTCACTTCATCTGGGGTAACTGGCTCTGTTTCTGTAGTTTGGCTGTGCCAAATTCATCCCAACCTCAATACCTTTTTCCTGGCTATTCCTTCTGCTTGCATAGCCTTCTCCCTGCCCAACAAGAGGCCAGCTCCTTCACATCATTTGTTTCACCCAAATGTCACTTAACTAAGAAGCCATCCCTGATTCCCCCATTAGCCACTTCATCGCACTGCTCTTGTATTTTTTTTTTCAGAGTACTTATCATTCTCTGAAATTAAATTATTTGCTTACACATTTATTTTCTGTCTTCCCCAAGTAGGACATAAGCTGAATGAAGGCACAGATGTGATCTGTTCAATGTACTCTTCGACATCATAGATGCTCAAAAATTGTTTGTTGACTGATTAAAAAACAATTTAAGTAGTAGCATCTTTGTTCTATTGTCTAAGTAATCTCAGATAAAAGGTTTAATGACCTGCTCAAGTTAACACCTCCAGTAAGTAATATAAGATTAGTGCCTGGGACTTCATTTTTCTTTTTAATTTACTTGAGAAAGAGAGAGCGAGCGAGCACACAAGCAGGGTGGGGGAGGCAGAGGGAGAGGGAGAAGCGGACTCCCCACTGAGGAGGGAGCCTCATGTGAGACTCAATCCCAGGACCCTGAGATCATGACCTGAGCCAAAGGCAGACGTATAACCGACTGAGCCACCCCGGCACCTTTAGTGCCTAGGACTTTAAATAACCTTTCCACTAGAATTTGTTTCTGCTTTCTGGAGTATTCCATCCAATTGATCCCCGAAGCTACCTTTCATCATTCTTTATAACTAGCGTTAACTACCTCAGTGTATTAGTAACACTAGTCTGTGCATTAAAGTGTTTATTTTCAAGCATGTGTTAGCGTGGAGATAAGGCTCCAGGGAGGGTATCGAAGCATAAGACTAGGGATGAAATTTGGTAATAATTAAAAATCATATTTTTCTATTGTGATGAGAAAGAAAGGGACCAAGAGGTAATTGGGGATATAACTAATTTGAGACTTGGTACATTTCAGTATTGGCAGTCGTTGGAATAAGAGTCATGGGTTTGAAATTCTCTATTCTGTATATACTGAAATGTTTCAAAGCATGGGCTTGAAAGCCTGGATGTGGACCTTAACTGCCATCTCTGTATCACCTGTGGCCTGTCTGCGCTTCGGCTATAAACAGGGGTTACTACCAGGATACCTGATGAAGAGTGAACGAATTTATAGATCCAGAGCTCTGAGGTTAGAGCCTGGCACAGAACACCAACCAACATGTGTTAACTAATGTATTATCCTTAGTTTACACCTTTCACCATGAGACCTCACCTCGCAAAAGACATTGGTCATCTCATTTTCAGACGAACCTTGTTATGCCACACAATATCTTCTGTGGCTGTGGCTGTCTCACTCATATATCACCGCATACCGCCCAAAACCTTCTAAAGTTCACGTCAACTATACTCCCAGGGCTGAAAGAATTTCAGTGGCCTCCTCGCCTCCATTCTAAATTCCTGGTCTCTGACAGGGGCTTCAAACTTTTGGTTCACTTTTAGTCTATGTCCTGTGGACTAACTTCTAGGTTATACTTTCCACAGGGCTTTCTCTTTAGGCTTGCTCCTGGCCTCTCTCTCAGTTGGTTTTTGCACCCTGCTGGGCATCTTGGATCTGGTCCCTGCGGACAGGGACATGAGATCATAAATGCTACAATAGGGCACCCTCCACACGTATAGTTTAATAAAACTATGGGACTGAGTTAAGATGTCTAACTTAGAAAAGAATGGACATGACTTAAGTATGTGCTGTGAATTCATATCCTTTTCCTTAGCTCAGATTCATAAGTAATACATCTTCCTTGTATTCTCACTTTTTAGTCCTATCACTGTTTAGCTAGAAAATCTTTTCCAACGAATTCTTCTTCCACATTTCTCCTCTGTTTCCTCAAAGCGCTGCATGCTCAAAATGACTGGAAATATACTTGAAGGCTATAAAAGTCCACCATAGTTCCTGGATCTTCAGCAAAATCTTGGCTAGAGAGTATCTTGCTCTCTCCGTACTTTCAAACATTTCTATATTTTCTAACCCAGAATCTTTTACAAAATCACTTTCAAGGGTACATGTTAGCTAGGTGTTTCCAGGAAGCAAGACTACATGAACTGAAATATCAGCATATGCCACATGTTCTATAGTCTTATTTTTATTAAGAAAGTCTTTGGTGAAACAAATTATTCTTCTTTGAAAACTAGGCATCTAGGAAGCATAAACCTTAAAAACAAAAAAACAAAAAAAAAAACAACAAAAAAAAAATAAAACCCACCCTCTAACATCTCACCACTGTGCTCGCTAAGGGTGTTATACACTCTGTTCCGCGGGTGATTATCCAAACCAGGTAGCATCAGTTGATCAATCCAAGTGCCCCGTCTTGCAAAATGAGGAAATACCTTTAATAAGCACATACATTAGAGCTACTAAAGGAAAATAGCTCTATTTCAAAATACACCCTTCCTATGTAAGTATCTCATGAAATAGATCCTATGGTCCATGGAGAGCAGCCCCTTCTGCTTGTCAAGTCAGATACACTCAACTCAGAAAAAGCACAGGGAAGAAGCAGAGCCAACCTGCTACATAAAACCCTTTGCCCAGTTATCTTACCCATCCTTTGAGAGAGTATTATCAAATTTAACTTGAAAAGCACTTAAGCTTAGGCACAATGAGCTACGAGGCCAACATCATTGATAATGATAAAATTAACATTGCCAGTGGGACTAAAAAAGTATAACAAAACATTTCCACCAGAACTGAATTCAACTTTGGGTGAAGGGTTAGAAAGGGGGTGCTATATAGTATTAGATCTGGCACTCTCTTCTGGCTATCTACAGAGCTCACGTTTTCTCTAGTTAAACATGAGAGTTCTCCCTACCTCAGCAAACACCAGGACCAAAAACAAAATACCACTTTCCTTAAGGGAGAGCAGAATGAGATTCATAACTGGAAGTACCTCAAAACAGTCATTAGTCAATGATCAGAGAGACAGGTAGGATGATAACCAGTGAAAGGATTTTGGTTTTGAGGGTTCACTTTGTAAGACTTCTGTGGTCCATTAACGTATGTTATTTACATCATGGAGTAAATTGCAGCCAGGGACTGCCAGTTAGGAGAGCAGGGTGCCATCGGTCTCAAGGGAGCATAGTGGACTCATCCCAGATGACACAATGTTCGGGATAGAGAAATACCAACAGGCAACCCGTGAGGTTCACCACCTAATAGGGGATCAGAGAGGGCCTAAAATGTAAAGCAGAGCTGAGTTTTAAGCAGGGGTGGAGGACTAGCAGGTCTGGGCTTTGATCGCTGCCAGCACGTACAGATCATTTACGCGGGGTCAACATCAGAAATAGGAAGATCAGGAGAATTCGGTCATAATTTTGAAAAGGATACAAATTAAAGACATGACAAATATGAGAAGTTTACAAGGCAGAAACTGAAAACTTAGTGACCAATTGGCTGTAGGGAAGAATGAAGAAGGAGAAAGAAATGTGTGGCTCGGACTTAATGATTTGTCCAAAGTCACACACAACCAATCTGTGTCTGAACCAAGCAATTTTGATGTATTCCTTCAAACCTGCCTCAGTGCTTTAAATTCACTGGAAACTACGTGAACATTAGTTGATGATAATTATATTACCCTTCTGTAATGGCATCCTTTGCATTGCTCTTATTCAAACAATTCCTTGAGTCAGCATTTTAAGTCTGAATCCTTAAAAAAGCTGCCGGTGAATTTAACATACCCAGCTATTTAAAAGCCAATTAGTTGCAGGTAAGAACAAATCTTCCTTGACAATGCCAGTGGAGTCAGCCTTTTAGCTTTTGGTTCAAAAGATTCCAGCATCACTATTAATCTAGGGGATCATCTGGATCCTTAAATCTCTAAGACTTCCTTCCCAAGGTCCAGGGATGCCTAAATGAGCTCAGAGGCCAGGGTCCCCCGACAGAGTAAGAAAGAAGCTGCGGAGACAGGATAATAGCTCTTCTTCCGCACGTGGTCTTGAACCTAGCATTCCAGTCCCACCCTGAAAGGAGACGTCTTTCCTTCTCAAGGCCCACATCAACCCTTATGGCCACTGGACCAAAAAGTAGAGTCAGAGCTCATCACGCTCTGGGGGGACGAGTGCAAAGTGTGATTAGGGAGGAAATAACTTATACTTCAAAGGAATTGCGAGGTTATGCCAATTCATATTGGCAGAAACCTGAGTACTATAGATGTAAATGGATTCTCAGAGTGTTAAACCAAGGAGGATGGAATTTAATATTGGATCAGGTTGAATTTACTGATATGGGTGCATTGCCAGACATTCTGGATTTCATGTGTTATCTCTAGCAGTGGGAAGTGCCTATAGCAGTTTGCTTGGTGGGGTTGAGAGACCAGAACTTCCTTAGCATAATGTAAAGGAAGGAAACAAAAAGTTAAGAATATAGGGTTGTTGCAGGGAATTTATCTTATGTGACTTGAACGGCTCCCAAACAACTACATCTTTCTGGAAAGACCAAAAAATACTCTCTTCATTAAAATATTGAGAAATACATCATTGATGGGAGTACCAATACCTTTGAAAAGCTCTGTGGGACCTGGACTGCACAGGCCAGGATGAAGGTAGGATATGCCACCACTGAGATGTCCTCCCTGATTTTAGAAGAGATAAGGGGATCCTGGAGAGGCAAAGGCCAAGTGGGAATAGTTAACTATCAGAACCAAGGAAGATATAATTTCCAGCAGAAAACAGAGACCCCATGGTAGCCTGAATGTTTTGGCCCTCATGGATCTGAGAGTAGCTCACTGATGATGGCTTTCCTAGGAATGAAAAAGCTGAGCAGGTTGCTTCTAAAAGGTCACCTGATGTCCAGGAACTGAACCTAAAGGTCCACAATGGAGAGTCGAGACCTCTCTTCTAGTTTCCGCAATGAAGCAAGTTCATAGACTTTGAGCTTCTTGATTAAGAAAAATGTTGGGCCTCCTTCAGGAAAGGCAATGTAATATTGCACAATTATGTACTGAAAATCTTTTCCAAGTCTTTCCATAAGGTAACTGCAGACCATTTTCTAAAGTGACCATGTACCAGAGAAAGGGAAATACCAAGATCTTTCAGGGGTTTCTAGACACAGGCTCTGAATTAATACTATTTCCTAGGGATCCAAAGCACCATTATGGTCTACTCGTAGAAGTGGGGAAAACAGTGGTCAGCATACCTGGAGTTTTGTCTCAGGTTTTTCCTGCACTGAGCCCAGTAGGTCCATGGAGGACCTTGTAGTTGCATACTTGATTCCTGAGAAAGATGTTGAAATTAAGTTGCTTAGCTCTTGGCAGAATCCTCACACTGGTTTCCAGCATTCATACGCTTACGAATGGAAAGACAGAGGCTAAAAGTGGGAATGGATCCTATTCAAGAAAATGTCATTATCACCCTATCATTAGTTTATAAACAGTACAGGCTATAGCGTTGCCTAAGACAATTATGTTTTAAGATACAAAATCTAGTAATTACGCCCTGACACTAGAACCAATGAAATAGATTTTCTCATTTCTGTACACTAAAAAAATCTGCCAGCCTTTGAGCTCTACATTGTCAATGACGGCTTCACATGATCTCTGCTTTCATCCCCCAAGGACAGCTAATATCTCTGATACTTGTTCTTCTGTCTCTGTTAGACACTCTATATTTTAAGTCAGTCTTGTAGCCCTTAGAAGCAGGTTCACGGATTAAACCATGACCATTTGCTTTCTATGTCAAAATAGATTACTTTCAGTAGAGACCATAAGTCAAATCGATCGCGTCCCCTCCCTTAATGAAAGAGTAGATAATATGTACTTGTTAACTATCCCTCTCAGGAATTTTTTAAGTTACCACATAAGAATTTTGACTTAAAGAATCAGAATATTTCCAGTGTCACTATATGAGAAGTATTCAATAGATTTTAAGTAGAATCTTTTTGTGCATGCAAATACAAAGTAAAATTTGGTATATTGAAAATCACATAGAATCAAACTCCTAAGGGGAAAATTTACTGCACTGAATCATAATGATAATGTTCTTTAAAACTTCCATCGTTATCCCTCAGCAAGATAAAAGCAAAGTGAGAAATAAACGAATTTTTAAAAACTTCTGAAACCCTTACATTACATAAAATATAGAATTAAAAAAAAAAAAAACATGCTCTGGGGTTATGCAAAATAGGGTCTCCTATACAGCACCATCTGGGAGGGAAGCCAGTAAATAACAAGACAGTTACATTAATAACTGCTTTTTCAGATTTTTGTTAAGAAATTGTATTTTCACATGTTATCTCAGTCTCTCTTTTGTATGTTCAAAGCTAATAACAGAATCTGATGTTGGAGCATAGTCATGACTTAAAAATGAAAATTTGTAATTAGAGCTTACTAGACCAGTCTGTCCCTATTTTCATATATTATAGATTCCTTAAAAATATGAAAAAAAGTCATTGTGAAAACACTTTCAGGGTCACCTGGGTGGCTCCGTTGGTTAAGCGTCTCCCTTCAGCTCAGGTCATGATCCCAGGGTCCTGGGATCAAGCCCCTCATTGGGCTCCTTGCTCAGCAGGGAGCCTGCCTCTCTCTCACCCTCTCCCTCTATCTGTGCTCCCCCTGCTTGTGCTGTCAAATAAATAAAATCTTTTTTTTTAAAAAAGCACTTTCATAAGGAAAACAATTTTATCCTGAGAGCTAAAGGATTATAAAATCACAAATTCTATGTTATTTTTCTAAAGCCATCTTTAATAATACATCCTCGATATTTCATACATGCTCTCTATTGTGATTTTTCTTTACATATGAACACAGTGTATGTGAGATTGAGACTGGGTTCAAAGCCTGTGAGATTGTGGCTAAAGACTTACTTCAAGCCTCCAGCTAATAATTTCCAGCTTTGTCTGCATTAGTTTAATTTTGTGAGACTAGTCATTTTAGCAATAATAGGAACATCTTAACTTTTGTTAGTCCTCATGTTCCTTAAAAAATAAGGGCAAATTAAAATAAAATCCCCAAATAATTGTGACCTTTGCTAGTGCTAATAATTAATACTCAGATTATATTTTTATGAGCACTTATTTCATGTTAGAACTGTATAAAACCTCTTTACATACATTAATCCATTCAATATTGAAATACAGTGAGATGCTATAATTATCGCATTTGAAACCGAAGCTTAGCAGAGTAAATTGCATAGGATTTCACAGCAAGCAAGCAGAGGAACCACTTAGAAAAACTACATAAATGCTGGTCACCTCTGTGTAGTATTTTGAAAAAGGGATTGTCCAGCTGACATATTGGAAAGTCTGAATTCAGTGTCGGTAAGGAAGTTTAGGGGTATTACGTTGATTAGATTAAAACCAACTATACAAATGTGAATGTATGAGAGTTGAGACCTGCATCTTTTCTTAAATAATTATAACACAGTACAAAGAAATATTTATTATAAGTCTGAATATTAGTTTTGGTAGAATTTCACATTCAGCTCTTAAATTTCAGAATCTATCTTACCAGCTGTCCAACACCTGAGACTTCCAAACAAGCAAAGCATATATTAAGATTGTTAATTCAACGAAGAAAGATCTTGTACAATGGAGATTTTATGTTAAATACTCTAAATCTACTGCCTAACCTAAAATATATTATATTATACATAACATATATAATAACATATATAAGGCATCTAAGTCATGAGGTCATGACTTAACTTGGATAATCTGACTAAAAAGACTGGGCCTAGCTTGTCTTTGGTGTGTATGTGATATTTATATCAATTAAAATACTTTCAGTGAGGGGCGCCTGGGTGGCTCAATTGATTAAGTGACTGCCTTCGGCTCAGGTCGTGATCTCAGGGTCCTGGGATTGAGTCCCGCCTGAGTTCCCTGCTCAGCGGGGAGCCTGCTTCTCCCTCTTCCACTCCCCTTGCTTGTGCTCTCTTTCTCTAATAAATAAATAAATAAAATCTTTTAAAAATTTTAAAAAAATAAAATAGCTTAAGTGCTCACTAATACATTTCTGAAATATTAACATCTCCAAAATTTGTATTATATGTCAAACACCAATTCTTAAAAATCAGTTTTATTTCAACTCTGGATAAATTGTTTTTAAAAATAAGCCAGAGAAAAATGTGCAAACCAAATTTGTAGAGAGTATCTACTTAACGGTAGAAACCTGAATGCCTTTATTTAAAAATGTTAATAGACTTATGCAGGGGCGTCTGGGTGGCTCAGTCTGTTAAGCATTGGACGCTTGGTTTTAGCTCAGGTCGTGACCTCAGGATCATGAGATCTAGCCCCAACAGGCTCTGCACTCAGCAGGGAGTCAGCTTGAAGATGCTCTCCGTCTGCCCCTCCCTCTGCTCGTGCCTGCGCACGCTCACTCTCTCTAAATAAATAAATAAACCTTTTAAAAAATGGTTCTACACTTATGCGTAATTTTCCAAATATTTTCTCACCTTTAAAATACTGTGATGTCTGTATGTACGGTAAAATGTAAACTACTGGTAATATTTTTGACTTAATATGCTTTTTCAACCTAACACCCCTAGTGTTAGGAAATCTCTTCTGTTATCCATAACCTAATCCTCAACTACAATGAGTTCAAATGTCTCTTGTTGGCCTTTTAAAATTTATAGAATTCATGGATGTGCTTGAGTGAAGCTCAGACTCAATTAACCCTATTGGACCTCACACTCCCCTTCTGTAATATACATTTTTGTAACCAATACTCTTATAAATAATATGATTTATCTACACCCATAACTACTAAATCTAGATTAAATAAAAAGAAAACAAGGTAGAACATACTGGTATAAACTGGTATTTTGAGACAGAAGTTCTCAGACATAGCTGCATTGCAACAGTGCACCCACCCATGAAGACATAATGAAGAAGTCAGGTTCCTATACCCGCATATGGAATGACCGTGAATGGGGCATGCGCAGTAAACGCACACCGATGGGCTGGAGGGCACTGCTCAAATGCATCCGCTACAAGCAGCAGGTGTTCCCACTGTTGGCGCGATGTATCAAAGTGGGAATCACATCTTCGTAAAATCAAAAATAAGGCAATATACAATTCTTAATACATTACAGTAGTATTTCTGAAAAATTCAGTTTATATTAAAGCTCTGAAAAGAAAATAAATCACTTTGTTGATAGGTAAAATTGAGTTACATTCTAGGCTCGGATAATTATAAAGGGATTCTCACCGATGTGAATGACCAGACTAGACAGGGGACGGACAGTGCAGTACACGGGACGGTTCTATGTTTATAAAACTGATCTGGACTTGGCAGGACAGCTAACATCTCGGCCCCATCCATCAAACACCAATAAGTTCTCCCAGTTGCTGTGATAACCCAAAATGCCTCCACACTTTTCTAAAACTATCTCTAGGGGGTCATAATGGCACTGTTGAGAACCACTGGCTAAATCATCTTGGTTATCTGTGTGACCTAAATTCACTAAAAAACTGCCGAGACCATGTTTTTGATTGAGTTGTAAAGTTCTAACAATGACTGTAATCAAGAGTTAGAAAATTACTGTCCATGTGTGTTTTATAGTTCATGATAATTTGCTGTCACAAGAACAGGGCATGAAAGCAAAATTAAATTTATGGGTTTAAGTACCGTTATTAACGCTTTTATACAAGTGAACCAAGAGTAAAGACTAATTAAAAATGGCTTCTGGTGGGCCATTATATCTGAATCTCACTTTGAAATACATTTCGTATCTGTTTATCACCTGAAGCCTCTATGCCAATCTACTTGCTTGAACTGCTCAATTGCATTTCATGGCACTTTTAAAGCTTAGTTAAATTTTTGCAACAGTGCGGGTCTGCCCTTTAAGGCAAGGCATTTCTTTCGATCAATCTGATTTTCATACCAAAAAGGGCTTGCGAGATTTTCCTCCTTTCTGGACAGCAAGTACTAGTTGCCTGTAAATAAATAAATAAATAAATGTTAGCTTCCTATGGCTGTTTTTAAGGAGGGAAAAAAAAGTGGTTTGTGGCAGTATGAATGCATTTGAACTTAGAGGAAAAGGAGCAGAACGTCTCCTCCCTTGAGACACATCTACGCCTAGAACCCTATATTTCATCCAGATCTCAATGATGAAAAATCTGACTCATATTTGAATCAAAATGGCTTGACATTATTTATCTTTGTGGTTCCTCCACCATTTACATTACGTTGCCAAGACCAGAAAACCTAATGTATCTAGGAATAAACCTGAGTTTAATAAAATGATTCTTGTTTCTACATCTAATTTTATCTCCCAGAAGAAGCCAGTTTCTGCTGCTGCTTGTATTTGCTTCTATATTTTTGTGGGAACCGATACCCACCAGTCTTCTCTGTTTTTGTGGCAACTGTCAACTACGAATCTGCAGCAGGAGGAGGAAAAGCCACAGGCAAGCAGGGCACTCCCGGCTACAGTCAGCCCGGACTGCTTCTCATTTCTCCTTATCCCAATTCCCAAACATGGCAGAGCTGACCTCGCCCCAGTTCCCAAAATAATCCACCAAGCAAGCCCGTCCTTGGTGCCAGGTGTCTAGTTGTTTATGCCAGGTACAAGAAATCATTCTTAACACCTTTGTTCCCCTTACACTATCCCTCTGATATTCAATTCATAGAGTCCACGCAATTTTACCTGATAAACCTAGGATCCACCCCAGCTGCCCATCTTTTGCAATAGCAGCCTTCCCTAAACTCCCATCATTTCTTGCTTGCCATATTACACGAGCCATCAAATTGGTCCATTGGTAACTACACAGCTCCCCTATGCCCTCTCCACAATATTTCCACAATGGATGTCTAAAAATATGATTTCACTGCTTTTAGGCATCGATATATTACAATTGATCCCCAAAAGTTCCTTCACATGCCCTACTAAGCCCTGCCTCAGTGGCCTCTATCTACCATTCCTACCTCTCTCCATTTCTGGCTACCTCTGCCTGTTCACATGGTCTCATTTCAGTCCCTCCATCCCGACATGCCTTCCTCCAGAGCCTTGAACGTGCCATTTGTTCTTCCTTATCTGGGGAGAGGGCATATGAGAACAGAAAGAACTGGATTGGAACCGTTATCCGGGTTCATATGCCCAGGGCACCTTTGCAAGCTGTATAACCTTAAACCCTCCATGAGCTCAAGTTGCAGGATCTGTAATATGGAGACAAATAACAGAACCTAGATCATAAGTTATTCTCAAACAGATTTAATACATGTAAAGCATTTAGGAATCATCTGGCACGTGGTGGGAAGTCGTGATTGCCGAATGTCATCCCTCCTCCCTTCACCTAATTAACCCCCACTAACCCTTCAGATCTCTGCTTCTGTGTTGCTTCCTCAGGGAAGAATTCCCCGATTGTCCTAACCTAACCAGGGCATGCTCCTTGCAAAGAGTCAGTTAGTGCTGTGTAGCTCTCCTTCACAGGGCTTGTTACGGTTAGAGTTTTAAATTTATTTGTGTTAATGTCTGATTAATGTCCAAATCTCCACTAATATAAACTCCTCATTGACAGGAAATGTTTTTAGGTTTGTCCAAAAGTGCATCCCCGGTAACTAGCACAGTGCCCCGAACCTAGCAGCACTCAATATTTGCTGAATAAGTGAATGTTCTTCTACCTTCTTCCTTGTCTTTCTGTCCTATCATGTGATTTCAATTTATCTTATTTAGTGGTCTTCCCAAAACCTCCCAGTTGGGATTAATCTCTCTATCTGCTTGCTCATTGCTATATTTTTCTTTTAGAATAATAATCATTGTCAGGGCGCCTGGATGGCTCAGTCAGTTAAGAGTCTGCCTTCAGCTTAGGTCATGATCTTGGAGTTTTGGGGGTCGAGTCCCCACATCAGGCTCCCTACTAAGTGGGGAGTCTGCTTCTCCCACCCCCTCTGCCCCTCCCGCCCAGTACTTGCGTACATGCATGCTCTCTCTGTCCCTCAAATAAATAATTTAAAAAAGAATCAATCACTGTCTACTTTGTATCAAGTTACATTTGGTCTATATTCATATCTCTCCCCTATTTCTCTTTAAATCATTAGAATCAGGTTTCTAAAGTTTAACTTGGTTTCTAATATTGAAATCGGATGTAGTTAAAGCTTTCCGATGATTCCTCAGGGGGTAAAGTCAGCCTCTTCAGCCTGTTAGGCATACAACTCACGACCCGATCCCAGCCAATTTTCTTTCCAGCTGCATATTACATTATACTACCTCTAACCCTCATTGCATTTTTAGACAGGAGTTCTTTACATGTTACCTCTATGGATAAGCATGTGCATCACACTGCACAGTAAAAATAATAAATAACCCCCCCAAAACAAAAATTTATAAAAGGGTTCGCTTGTCTAGTTCTAGACTCCAAAGTAAGTGAAACCTTGAACCTTTCCCATGAGATGCTGACTCACTGACGAACATGGTGTTCTTTCTTACTTCTATAACGCTAAACGTCTGAAATGTATGTGTGAACACACCACAATGTTTGTGGACACGGAATCGTGTGAAAAAAACATGGCCATTTTCCATGAATAGTCAGTGGGGAAAACGCGTTACTGTTTTCGGCTCTTCCCTCTCTCCCCTCTTCCCGACTTGTGCTTTGCATTCCCACCCCCTGAAGATGAGTGTACGTCCTCCCACACCACTGCTATTGGGCATGGCCACATAGCTCGCTGTGACCAATCGGTTGAAACAGACAGTGTGTCCGTTTAGACACCAGTCCTTAGCAGACATCACCTTTATTCACTCATCTATGGACTTCTGTCATCACCTGACTCAACAAGTCCCGGCTAGTCTACTGGCCCAAAGAAGATAGGATGGGACATACCTGGAATGGATGAGCCCTTATTGAAGCTTAGAGCCACCAGCCAAATCCAGACCAGAACTAACAAGCCCCAGGTGACCAGCTTATATGCTTGTTAAGCCATTAGATTTTGTAGTAGTTACGTAGCATATTGACAAGAGCTAAAACACACGGTTACCTTGGTAATCTTGTAGGGATTTTTTTTTCTTTAAATACTTGCTATATTTTTATGAGCCAGGCCTTTTAAAGCCTGGACTTGCAATCTTAACAGGTAAGCTTTTTTTTTTTTTTTTCCCCTTTTCTAAAAACTTTATCCCTGAGTCATCCTTGACAAGAGCAGGCCATGAAACTGCATTCGAAATCACTTTTTAATCACTGTGGGGAGTTGTTTATTCCTGAACACAGTTCGTTTCTCTGATGTTCTCCCCTTGGAAGGAGTTCTCTCCTCGGAGATGCCTGAATTCCTTGTCTAAATAGCCTTCTGGCAGGCTGCTGTCCTTGAATTTAAATTTAAATTCTTCCACTGGTTCAAACCACCTGATACAGATAACGTTTGTTGTCCAGTTTCTGGTCCTTATTTAGAAGTTATTTTTATTGCAACAAGTTTATTTTCCCAAAATGTCTGCAAATAATATTTCTAGTTCTACATACTCTTCTCAATCCTTGATGCTTTCCCATCAAGAGGTGTAAGCTATTTCCCAGCCTCTGGAACCTGGAAGAACTTTGTGACCACCTTGGCAAATAGAATGAAACAGAATGTCTGACTTCTGTAAGAGATAATACACTTTCTGCCTACATCTCCTTCTCTGGGAACCCAGTCACCATGTCACATGTCAGGCTACACTTGGTGTTCCAGTCAACAGTCCCAGCTAAGGGACCGGCTGACAGCCAGCATCAACCATCATACATGTGAGTGAATGGGTCTTTAGATGATTCTAGTCTCCAACACCTGCTTTCATCAACTTCTCGAATGGCAGAGCTTGTACCTGCCCTTCTGTTCTACTGGGGGCTGGGAGCATCCATGTCTGGCTGCAGCCACAGACTTCTGTGAAAAGTAGCCCTGGGCTCAAGGAAACGCAAGGAAAGGAAAAAGAGAACAAAAGAAGCTTCCCCTCACTCATCCGCCCCCTGCCCTCTATGGCCCTTCATCCCTGGAAGCTCTCTCCACTTCTACCAGCTCAATGCAAACAGGAGCCTCCCAAAAGGTTTATCCTATTTGTTTTCCTAGTTCCTGAACTCTCCATTTATCTCTCACTTCTATAGATTTCTCAGTGTTCATTTTAATGCGAAGAGACAGCTCGTGCTAGTTCACGATCTTGGCAACAAATACATATTAAAAAAAAAAAAAGCACAGATAAAACAAACATCTTGTTTATCCATTACCTACACTTTGGATACCTATTCATAGTTGATCAATTTTCCAAATACTGCCTTGACAAGATAAGCCCAGCGAGTGTGCACACAGATATATTTGGCACTGTCTTTGCAGTGCCAAGTTACACGGGGTCCCTGGTTGGGAGAATATGAGGGCTTCAGATGCCTACTGTCTCTTGGTCCCTGATGGAACTTCAAATAACAACCAGATGTACACTTGGTTCCACCCAAGTTAACATTTCTAAAGTCCCACTCTATTCAAATAGACCCCTTTCATTGGAGTTTCATACACAAAGAAATCAAACCACACCTTAGATAAACCAGTGACAAATATGTCAAACAGCCACACATTGCAAATGGTCTCCTACTTCATTGGGAATCAATTCCTAGTGACACTGTCTCAAGATCCCCAGCACTGTTCTAGTTTCCAGCGTTTCCTCTGTGTTTCCACGTCTACTTTCTTGGCAAATTTGTGGAGGAGAGCTGTACCGGTCTTCCAGAATATACCCTGCGTCACGATGCAAAATCTGTCTTGACTGAATTAGAAAAGAGTTTCTCCTGATTTTCTCTGCATGAGCTGCAGTCCCTTTACACCCTAGCTTTCTCTGGCCGTGTCTGCCGCCGTGGCCCTACCACAATCCAGGCTCCAGCCTCACCGCCCCAAGCTGACAACTAGGACCTCACCACATGATGGCTACTGGGCCCCTTTGATTCTTTACATATTTTAAGGCACTTTATCCCTGTAGTTTGGGGAGAAGAAAAAGTAAACACCTGACTGATATTCATAATGAGCACGGGGGGGGAGTCTAAAATGATTCTTAAAATAATTGATTAATGTTCTGGAGTAAGAGGATTAGAAGTAAAAAAAAAAGAAGAAGAAGAAGAAAGAAAAAAGATCAAGTCTAGAGAGGCTAGCAGAGTCAGATGCATTCATCCATACAGATGGGAGAAATCTGTGTGACCATCTGCTCCCACTCCCTTATTTTGCAGATAAGGAAAGCAAGGCTAGGAAATGTGGCTGTAGTCACGCGGTGGTCCCCGGAAGTCAGAGCATGGTGTGATCTGGCCCAGTGTGTCTCTGCTCAGGGTAGCGGCCCTGGCGTGCCCACCTCGGAGTAGTTGGCTTCTCTGTTCACTCCACTAGCACAACAGGAGCCCAGGCACAGGGTGACCTGTCTGGCCACAAACACAGAAGTTTTGGGGAATGTCTGCTAGAGCACAGAAATACATCTCGGTCTCCACAAGAGACCTTAAAATAGCTCCCATGTGGCAGCACCGCTTGGATGGCTTTGCAAAGACAGTCACTGAGCCAACAAACCAGAGGAAGTTTTCAGTTCAAGGTTGAAAAAGCTTTCAGCCCAAAGTCAAGGGGCTGGGACCTCAGTAATGTTCTAATAATCCAGAAAGGTATTCAGCCCTGCGGGTACTGAGGACTGTTTAAGGGGAAGTGTTGTCAAAGCTAAAAACAAGGAATTCTCTTTTATTGAAAGCTCTTGTTTCTGATTCATTCTGGGTGGTGAGCAATGTATCTTTAGGTGGGAGGGTGATTGACATGCAATTGTGGATGCCTGGCCACGGCCTTCTGGCTTGCACCTGCCCGTCAGAGTACAGTGTTGTGTGGCAAAACTGAACCGCAGAAACAAAAGTAAACAAGGGAAGTATTTAAAGTCCCTCGAATCCCAAGGTGACCAAAGTACTAATTAATATCTCCAGATACTGGGCCCTGAATAACGACTTTTCAAAATAAATGCCGTAATTCACCAGCTATTATTTTTAACAAGGGGACAGTCTTGGGAATTCACAGGGCATATGGCTGGATAAAGTGCTTTTATTTTGCCCCTAACACCATGCCATATGAAAGCAGGCATTTGACGCATGCTTTTGACCATCCTGGAGATGACTTTTCCTTATTGTGAGAGTTACAGTAACATCGGTCAGAATTAAGGAAGGATTTTACCTCCTTATATGAAGATCTGCGGAATTATTATAAGAATTTGTCTTCTTATTCTTAAAAAAAAAAAAAAAATCCAAGAACTGTTAATGATCAGATGAAATGTACCAGGACATTTTTTCCCACATTTTAACAGTGAGTATAACTTTTCAAAAAAGAAATGTAAGTGGATAATAAACATATATAAAAATGTTCAATCTAAGTAATGACCCAAAATGCAAATTAAAGGAAAAACAACTAAATTAGCACAGATTAAAAAAGAAGACAATGCCTAATGCTGATAAGGGTACAGTGAAGTGGGCAATTCTCTTTTGATGATAGAAGTGTAAATTAATTTACATTCTGGGGGAAAAAAATAACTATGTATCAAGAGCCTGAAATTGCTTATAGCCTTTAAACCAGTGATCCTATTTATAGTTATCTTGGCTGAAGAAATCAATTTAATACAGACAAAGCTTTATGCATAATGTCGCTTATGCCGGCACATTTATAATACTTGAAAAGTCAAAACCAACTTAAATGTCTATGTATGGTAAGATTTAAAGAATAATTAATAAAACCTATAAAATACCTACACATATACACACAAGAAAATATTTTTACTAGAAAAAAAATTTTCAATATCTGGATGATGAGGTTCTCCAAATTCTGTAACAGGCATAACAAAGTAAAATCCTGAAAATGGAAGATTTTTTCTTAAAAATCTATAAAAGATACTGACTTAAGTCACTTTGCAAGGGTTTTTATTCATTATAGAGTTTTATCCCACTACGATGACCTCTTCAACGATGACCTCTTCAGTTAAAATGAGACCAAACGTGTCAAAGTCTCTTGTTACAAAGTAGCTCCATCAGTTCCCAGACCCTGAAAAAGGTGCTAGCCAGCCATACGGAAGTTTGACTCTGGATCCAGTATCTGTGCTGCGTACCCGCTTCTCAGCCTCTCTTGAGGAACTGAGCCAGACCCCAAAGTCGAAAGCCCTGCGCAGCTGTATCTCGTCATCACCTCATTTGGGCTTCTTTCCTTATGTCGTGCCAGGTCCCCCCAGTCATTGGCTTCATTGTCTGCGCTGAAAATATTACCCTCACTCCTGTGAATCTTCCACTTCACTGGAAACCTATTTCTAACTACGCCGGCTGGTCTCATTCGATTACTCAGCTACTCCGTTTTGTACCTACTTGCTGGAATTAAACCCCTTTTGATAGAGGGCCCGTAACATGAATGGAGATTTCCCACTTCTAGTATACTTCAGCATACACTCTGAAACATGGGAACTCCATCTCTTGGTAACAGTTTACTAATTTGTATATATATAATTTAAAAATATAACTGGCAACGCCAAGAGGCATATGTAGGGATGTTACACTTGCCAACTTCTCTGAAGAACGCCTGTGGAAATAATGAAGGGAAGTTTCCTTCCTTCTCCAGGCTCACTGATCACATTTGGCAAGACTTCCCCGTGTCACTGGGTATCAGCACAGCCCATAGTAAAGGCCCCGAAAAAGGACCAGGGAAAGCCAACTCTAAAACAATGGAACCATGACTCTTCCTAAATATCGTTGTGTAATGAATCCTAATAGGAAACAATTAACAGCCAGGCCTAGGACATCAGCTTTCTATTATTTGTGATTGATTCGCTTTAGGCAGATGTTTTGAACTATATCATAGCCAATTTCATGTGATAATAAGCCAAATCAGGAAGGGATTCTACCATCGTGGAAAATGAAGTGGCCTTACCCCCAGGTGAAATTTACTCACTTATTCATGGAAGGAAAGTGACCTGATTAAAGAAGAAACTGGTTATACGAATTCTTTTCTTAGCACAACCATTCGAAACAGATTTTCCCAAAGTAGCAATACATTTTAAAACCACCAAAGGCTTAAAGCACTTGACAAAAATACAGTGCGTCGTGCAGCAAAATAATCTCTTACCCATTGACAAGACTGTATTGTCTATCATTATTTTTGATGGTTTGGAAGGACATTCAGCCATCTCTTAGGAGTTAAGTACCCTCTCTCCTCCTTCCTTCAGTGTCATTTGTCATAAATTGAGAACTTGCTTCAAAATTATTGCAGGTTTTTCAGAATATCTTGTGCCTTGCTTTCCTGATCACCAGCTTATTGCTCTCTCCTGTTAATTTCCCGAATGTTTTGAAGTTACAGGTTTTTCTTTACAGATCCTATTCATATTCACACAGGGAGATGTTTTTCTAAGGGAAGCAGGGAAGCTGCAAAGAAGAAAGTGTTTCCATTATTGACTCAGGCTACAAGCTGGAAAAAAAAAAAAAAACGGGAGCAACAAAAGACTAACTGAAGCAAGAGGGAAACCAAAGTGAAAACGTCCCCAGGATGCTGGAAAGATGAAATAGTCCGAAGAGCAGCAGACCTTTGAATAAACACTAGGGATCTGGAGGAAAGTTAATTAGAATGAAAATAAAATTTTTATGAGAAAATGGGAGAGAGAAGAGAATTGAAAAGGGCATGCAAATAAAAAAGCCAGAATAAAACGGGGATTGAATGAAATGTAGCAAATAACTAGGAAGGGCCAGGCTCACCTTCACCAGTGTTTCACTATTTGGTAAAATCTGTTTCCTTGCTTTAATTGGCAACGCTCCACAGAACAGGAGAGCGTTGAGCGGTCCGGTGAGTTTCCTCTACCACCGACTCCGTGCTCTATAAAATAGCCATTCCTTCAAAAAACAGCCATTTTTTAAGATGGGGGAAACCATATCTCTGTCTAATCCCTATTATCTCTTGCCTTATGTAACCATCACTGAAAATCTATTATCTGTCATTAAATAAACTTTAGGCCTGTGACTGTATATCTGTGGACATCTTTCTGGAAGTCAGTGACCCAATGAGACAGCTACTCAGGAGGCAATCGTGTAGAAACACAGAAACGAGAGAGTGCATGTGAATCATTGCCCGTGGCTTCGATTTTCCCTAAAGCCAAATAAGCACAATTTGGACGTGTCTCCTGGTGATATTAATTAAACCAAGTGGTAAGCCTAGACCAGGGGCACAGCCCAGGCCAGGAACGTAGAGTCATACACAAGCAAAAGGCTCTGTTTCCAAGTAATTTACAATTTCATGGGGAGGGGAAAATAACAGAGAGCAGTAAGTACTACTAGGGAGGAAAATATAAAACATCTGAGAAGTTCAAAAAAGAGAGACATTAATTCCTACTAAGGGTCTTAGAAAAGCTTCCTGAACTGAATATTGTTTGGGGGTGGGGGGCTTGAACAGAAGAGAAGGAAATAGAGTATTTGAAAAGAAAGGTATTTTGAGCAGAGAGAAATCATAAGCTGTGTCCACGAAGAACATCTGAGCCAGGCTGTCTAAAGCACAGGGCATAGGAAAGAATATAGCTTGGGTCTTCCATCCTTTAACAAGGCTAGACGGAGAGTGGTCAAGAGCCAAGTTTCTAGAGCCATACTGCTTGGATTCAAATCTGTTCTCTGGCACATCCTTGCTGTGTGACCCGGGGCAAGCAAGTCAATTGTCCTTGTGTCCATTTCCTTTCTGTAAAATGGGGATTATATGGCCATGTATTTCATAGAGTTGTCATGGGAAACGGGCCTCAGAAGAGTCCATGGCATACGATGAGCCTCAGTGAATACGAGTTATTAGCACCCTTATCTAGGGAGTCTGCGTACATAGGAAGGTCACGAGGCAAATTAGCTGGTCTTTTCTCCTAGCTACATCAAAGTAGCTCCTTTAACTTAAACACAGAAATCTTGGGCCCTTGGAAGTGGGGGAGCAGTCGTTAAAGATTAACCAGTCAGTAATCGGATACTCTTGCATTCCTGCTCTTACAATGTACATAGGAGAAAACAGCTCCTCTGAGAATTTTGTTCACCTACAAGCCTAGAAGCTCATTGGCCTTGTTCAGCCTGCCCATGAGACAAGGCAAGTCAAAGAATGGCTAGTTCCACAGGAAGTGGTTTAAAGTGGGACATTCTTTTTCTGTGTTTATTTATTTGCTTTCCTCCTTAGTCAGAAACTCTGGTGTCTGTGAAGGTCCAAATGGGCCCCGACTCAAAGATCCACTTATAGGGGAGGGAAGAGTTTTCCTGGACCCTCTTAGGGCCCCTGGCTGGGTCTGAAAATTAAACTGACAAAGACAGATCAACAGGAGAAAGGCATAATATACACTTATTTAACATGATTCACACGGCGTGAGAGCCTTCACAAGGAAATGAAGACCTGAAGAAATGGTTAAACCCGAGGATTTTGATGCCACGTTTGACAGAGGGTGGACAGTCATATAGATAGATATGACAAAGAACATGAGGTAAGTGTAGCAAACTGGAGGAAACAGCAAGGTTTATTTATTCAAATTCTTCTTGGTGTCCTTCTATCTTGGAGATAAGGATACTCCTTTCCTCCAGGTATGGAGTAGGCACCTCTCGCATGAGGATTTATGACCCATTTCAGGAGAGAATGGTGGCTTCTGCCATTTTCTCAAGCTCCTTCAGCTTAAAAATATTCAATGTGCCAAGGTACCATATTTTGGGGGTAATGTGTCCTGCATCCCGTCACACCCCACTTCGAAGGACAGTTCCACCATGTAACTCTATTTCCACAAAGAAACCCAAATCAGTACTAGTTTCTCCCTGTGTCTGTACAGAGAGTAAAAACAAGAAGATTTTGGTAAATTCATTTTCCTTCCTCTCTCAGCATATTCGTATTTTTTTTTTAAATAGTTGAGAAGAAAAGAAAACTACACTGCAGTTAAACAAAAAAGCAGAGTTGAACCTCAATTTAAATATAAATAAATCTGAACCTTGGGGTCATTTATAGTACTAATCCTTTCTGGAATATGACAGGAGTTGGGTGACTAATGGTCATCTATGGCCATATCTAAGAGCCATGGAATATATGCTTAGCAAGACACTAAAATAACTTAGCTCAGAAGGACTCCCATAGTTTCTTCTTCCCCACCATGAATGAATAGCTGTGCTATGAATTGTGACCTCCTCTAGCAGAAAATAGGTTTGCAGAATGTGAGAATGCCCATCCAGGAGGGAAAGAAAGAAGGAATAAACCTCTCTTTGAGAAGGAATCACTATCGCTAATTAAGACGGAGATGTAGACTTGCAAAATACAAATTAATGAACTCTTTTACACTCAGAGAGACATCTTCAGTGTACTCTCCACCCCTCCCCTCCCCATCCTTCCCCGCTCCTCCTCCTTCCTCCCTCTCTCCCTCCCCCTGCCCCACTCCTCTCCCTCTAGGCCTAAGATATGAGAACTACTTCTGTGTTTGGCTCCATTTCCCATTTTTGTACAAATCTCTAGACAGATAAAGACACGAGCTTCATTTTTCTCACTTTCTAGGAAGGCTAAAAGACACACAGTATAGGGGAAACCTAGTTAGCCTCCTTTAGTATAGGATTCTATATCCCCTTACCAATTATAATTGCATTGTCTGCCTGGAAGTTCTATTTTAGACACCAAAATGAATACATGCCTAGGAATACTTTATTGTTCTTTTCCTTATTTATAGCTTACTTTCTCCCTGGTGAAAGCTTAGTTTATTTACTGAATTATGGAACAGAGAATTTGGTCAATCCTGGGCTTGAAAATGTAGACCACAGTCTACATGTCCTAGTAATTGATTACGCTGAATTCCAAGTTACTTCTTGTCCATACCTAGCTCGCATTTTCTGATTATTTTACAAGTGATCGTTGAGAGGATATTGCCAGCGTTGGCTATGTAACACTGTGCTTCTCCTATTTCTATAGAAGCACTAGAAGCCTTTCAAAGAATCTTTCATCTATTAACTCTCACAATGGTTCTGTGAGACACAGCGACATTCGCATCTTTGAAATGATAACAAAAAAGTCAGCTTCAAAAATCTCCTGATTAGGAAAACAATACCCTAAATCTATCACAAGGAACTAATGTGGTTTCTGTGCTAACTCAACTTTGAAATTCCATTTTCTTTATATTCCTAGAATTGTTTCTGTTTTTTTTTTTTAAAGATTTTATTTATTTATTCGACAGAGATAGAGACAGCCAGCGAGAGAGGGAACACAAGCAGGGGGAGTGGGAGAGGAAGAAACAGGCTCATAGCGGAAGAGCCTGATGTGGGGCTCGATCCCATAACGCCAGGATCACGCCCTGAGCCAAAGGCAGATGCTTAACCACTGTGACACCCAGGCACCCCTAGAATTGTTTCTGTTCTTAAACAAAGGTTCATTTCTGCCACTAATTGTCTTTATAACTTTGGGCAAGACATGTAATTTCTCTGCATCTGAGATTTCTTATCTATAAAGTAAATGAGGATTTCCAGCTAAAAATGGAAGCTTGACACACCTCAAAAATGACAGAAGATCGTAAAAGGTACAAACCCATAAAAACAGAGAATGGAAGATGGAACGACCACAGATGAGACATGTCAAGAGCAATGCAGAGGATGAAAAACAGATAGATGAGGGGCGATTGAGGCAAAACTGCAACCAAACTGGCTGTAGAGGAGAAAGTCTGGGGGCACCTGGGTGACTCGGTCGGTTAAGTGTCTACTTTCAGCTCAGGTCATGATCTCAGGGTCCTGGGATCGAGCCCCATGTCGGGCTCCCTGCTTGGTGGGGAGTCTGCTTCTCCTTTTCCCTGTGCCTCTGCCCCCCACTCATGCTCTCTCTTGCTCTCGCTCAGAAAAATAAAATCTTAAAAAAAAAAAAAAAAAGCCTGCAAGAAGCAATCTGATCGCAGTAAGCTCAATAATGCCCCTCTATCTAATTCCTATCCCCAGAACTGCCCTACGTTACCGTACATGGCAAATGGGACTTTGCAGGTATGATGAAGCTAAGGATCTTGACATGAAGACAGCAGCCTGAATAACCCAGGTGGTGTCACATAATCATAGGAGGGGCAGGAGAGGCAGAGCCAGAGGAGACACGTTACACATGCATTGGCTGGTGTGATGTGGCGCCATAAGCCAGGGAAAGCAAGCAGCTTCTAGAACCTGGAAAAATCAAGGAAACCAATTCTCTCCTGGAGCCACCGAAAGGAACACGGCGCTGCTAACACCTTGATCTTAGCCCCATTAAGACTCAATTTGGGGGGCGCCTGGGTGGCACAGCGGTTAAGCGTCTGCCTTCGGCTCAGGGCGTGATCCCAGCGATCTGGGATCGAGCCCCACATCAGGCTCTTCTGCTATGAGCCTGCTTCTTCCTCTCCCACTCCCCCTGCTTGTGTTCCCTCTCTCGCTGGCTGTCTCTATCTCTGTCGAATAAATAAATAAAATCTTTAAAAAAAAAAAAAAAAAAAAAAAAGACTCAATTTGGACTTCTGACTTCCAGAACTGTAAGATATGAATTTGTGTCATTTTAAACCAACGAGTTTGTGCTAATTTGTTCCTGCAGCAATAGGAAACTCAGACACCAATTCATGTCACAGAATTTAGGGTAGACTCAAGAACTGGAAGCAGCAGACACCTCCGAAGGTGGGGTGAAAGATGGACAGAAGATGGGGTCAATGAGAGTCTATATAAGAAAGACTTAGCCCCCCCCCCATTCTCCTCTGTCACTCTGTGTAGTAAGGTGACAACTCCTCCCCTACCACCACAAAAGGATCATTGTTATACCCTAGAAAAATAGAACCAACAAGGCCCCAAATTTGGGAAAACTCAGCACAATGGAGGGAAAGGATGAGGCACTAGGCTCTGAAAAGCATCTGCCTATTGAATGGTGAGGAAACAGATACCTTCCCCAGACTCACAATCCTACAATGTAAGGAGACAGAGGGTTTCTCTCTGAGGAACAGCTACGGACGCCTATACAGGACCGTCAGTGGGTCATTGGGTTCCTGCTCTACACTCCTACAGAGAAGCCCAGCCGCCGAGAGGCCCCAGCTACGCACGCAAGTTCCCACATAGTATTCTAGCACTTGGCTTTTAAATACGCAGGGGCAGGCAAGACACAAGATTCTTGAGACAGCCAGCCTCGGTTCACATGCTGACTCCAACATTTATTAAGTGTGTGACTGTGGATAGGCTATCAACCTTTCTTTCAGCCCACTGTTCATATCTGTAAAAGGGAAGGATAAGATTTCTACTTCCTAAGGTTGTAAAGATTAAATGAGATTTTAGATAGAAAGCATTCAGAATCATGGGTAGGGTCAGAAACGATAAAGTTCAAAAATAAACACACACAAGAATTCAGGTGGAAAAGAAATAATGTAGGGGTATAAAGAAAAACTGGCCCCCCCCCAAAAAAATTCCTTTTAATTAATATCTTCAAGTGAAATGAGAAGATGATGCTACAGGAGGGAAAAAAGTCAGAGAAAGCTCTTGAAAATTAAAAATATGTTATCCCAAATGAATATTTCCATAGAGGGGTGCCTGGGTGGCTCAGTCGGTTAAGTGTCCGACTCTTGATTTTGGCTCAGGGCATGATCTCAGGGTAGTGAGCGCGAGCCCCGCACTGGGCTCCATGCTAAACATGGAGCCTGCTTAAGATTCTCTCTCTCTCCCTCTCACTCTGCCCCTCCCTCCTCTCTCTCTAAAAAAAGGAAATTTCTATAGAATGTTTGACAAATAAAGTTTAAATATTCTCCCAGACAGAATAAGAATATGAACAATATAGGAGGAAAAGTAAGAAAAATCAAGAGTCGATCAGATGCGACCCACCATTGCTCCACCCACAGATTCATGGATATTTATGTAGGTACAAATCCACTATACATGTCTGTATATTCATTTTTTTCCATGGCTATTTTCCAGTCCAAAAGAACACCTGCCAAGTGCTAGTGGTATTTTAGGAGATAAAATTTGTATCTTGAACCACAACTGCATAATCTGCAAATAAACTGCATATAACACCAGAAGCCAAATATATTGTTCCCATTCCTTTTCCTGCTTCCTCTTTCCTTTAAGCTTCATCAAGAAACAATTAGGAACTATATTTTTATCTTTTCCCTTCAATCTAACTCATTCTGGGCAGTTAGCCTCAAACCAACATTTTATTCTTGTTTAATTGCCATTATAAATGTGAAAAAGAAGGTTGGCAGGAAAAAGATAAAGTAATAAAACCATAGTTTCAATAAACTGTATAATTTGTGTTCAGATTTGTCAGTTCTTTATCCTTCCTATAAGTGCTGTGTGGTCTGTGTATTTCTAGACCCGTTCGTCCTTTCTGCACCTCAGCATTACCTGAACTCTCAGAACCTGCTTTAAATACCTTTTAGCTGATTTGTGGCTCACTGGCTGCATTGGCTTATTCTCCCACACAGAATATGATGGTGGAAAAGAAGTTTTAAAAAAAGTAAAAATTTTAAACTGTTGAGATTCAGAGAATTCCATTATTCTGCACGGAACGTATTGTAATCAATTTCTATAAAACTGAGCCTCACCCATGGCTTTTTTTGATCAGAGATTTAGTCCTTTCAGTGACCCTGTATAGATTTACATAAATTTAACATAAGCTACATTTAATTACATCAGTATTTAACCAGGTGAAAACTAGTAAAAAATGAACATCGAGAGCTGCCTTTAAATGTGCTTTTTAATAAAGAGCTGTTTAAAAGAGAGAGAGAGAAATCCATAAAGATGGTTAGCAGTTGGGCTCCCAACCCCAAGGTTCTTTTCGTTTAAGGACAGAAGCATCAGGTCATATTCAGCACCAGCTAGCAGCATTGTTTTTCTTTTTTTTTTTTTTCCACCTGCTGTATTTTTCAATTATTGGATAATTCAAGAGCCACCTGCTATCCAGAGCAGAAATAGATAAAATGTTAAGAAAGAAAAAAAAAAAAAAAAACCCAGACTTTAACCAGTGAGATTTTAGATCTGTGGGTGGATTTTATCAGCGTTTTCTCCTGCATTCATTATTACCATGATTACCAAAAGTAAGCTCTGTCAATACATTTAATAGAGTTCCTGCTGAATGTATCATTTAAATAAACTAGACCCTTTACCTTTAAGGCAAAATCCCAGAGTAGCCGATACAAGCAACAATTGAAAAATGCCACCAAAACTCATTCTTATCTGGGAATGGACAACGTGTATCAAAATCGGAGCATGCCAAACTTATATAAAGACCATACATAGAAAGGTTGTGGATACAGAATGTCCTCAACCCTTTCAGACCTCAAAACACCACCTTACTTCTCTGAAACCCAAACCACAACCAAGCTGACCTTGGCCAATAGTACCATCTAGTGGTTGCTACAAAAGATGCCCCCCTCCATCATTTCTTCTTCATCTCCTACACAGTGATCGTATGATTCCACTCTTTCATTACATGCAACTCTGTTCGCCTTACCTCAAGTAACTTTCATCTGGGGAAGCAGGAAAATTTTTGATTTTCAAAATAATTCTTATTGGGTTGTGTTTTGTTTTATACCAGAGTAAAACACAAAAAAGCATAGAAAGTTATAATACAGATATGCAAATACAAATGAAAATCAGGGGCGCCTCGGTGGCACAGCGGTTAAGCGTCTGCCTTCGGCTCAGGGCGTGATCCTGGGGTTATGGGATCGAGCCCCACATCAGGCTCCTCCGCTATGAGCCTGCTCCTTCCTCTCCCACTCCCCCTGCTTGTGTTCCCTCTCTTGCTGGCTGTCTCTCTCTCTGTCTAATAAATAAATAAAATTGAAAAAAAAAAAAGAAAATGAAAATCAAACATAAACCCACCATCCCATACAGTCACTAATGCGCTTCCCCATTAAGATGGAAGATTTAATACAGCACAAAATTTCCCTTCTTTATCCCACCCCATTAAACTACAATAAAGGGGTTTTTGTTTTGTTTTGTTTGTTGTTTTTTTTTCTTTTAAAGACATAAATCAACCAGTATGGGAGTTACTGGAGAAAACAGTGACACAGTTTTAGAAGGTGAAACAGATCATGAGAAGAAATTGACTTCCACACCCAAGGCAGGAGAATCTGAAGTCAACAGTGCGGAAAGCTGATAAACAACCTAATTTGCCCTATAAATTCCAGCTACTCTAGAACTATGAGTGAGCAATGGAGACAGAAACTAAAATTAGGGAAAAAATGTATTACAGTTGTTTGAGTTGCATGTAGACCCTTTTTCCACAGCATGCTCACAGATGACTGCCTCTTCCCAAGGCCAGCAGAATCCTAAAGTTTCATCTTGAATGAGTCAAATAGGATTTCTGAAACAGCAACAAACAACTGAAGAACCGTGTACCACACATAAAGGGTAATTAAGGTACCAAAAGTATTTTAAAGACTTTGTTCTAAGCGCTAAAACCTTCGGCCCTTGGCCCTACTTTTCCACAACTCTGGGAGCCAGACCTCCAGGAACCAAGCTGGGAAAACTCCAGGTAACCTCAGAGAACAAAGTAACAAGGACATAAGCATCAAATCACCCTACAGTGAGGCTCAAAGGCCCGCACAGTCGATAAGAGCTTTAGGCTCACTTTTAATTTCCAGCAGACGACCAAAGATCAATGAACGTTTGAAGAAATCAGTTAACAAGAAAGATAAAGACAAAAACCAGGAAAAAATAACTTTAAAAAAGGCTTAGAGAAAAAGCTTAAAAACAATCTATAGTTAATATCCCCAGAGCATTAAGAGGAGATATTACATCCATAAAGTATGGTGCTAATAAGAAAAAAGCTCTTAGAAATTAAAAACATAACAACAGAGTTTTGTTTTGTTTTGTTTTTTTTAAATCAATAGGATGTTTGGAAGATACACTTGAGAAAATCATGAAGAAAGTACAGAGATGGAAAGATGAATGATAAAGAGATGGAAAATAGAAAAGAATAAATCAAAAAAATTGAATAACATACAAGTGAAGTGGCATCCAAATATTACGATAATCTGAATAAGAGTTTCAGAGAGAAAAAATGGAGGGAAGAATATCATAAATTAAATCATTCAAGAAAACCCCCCAGGACAAACAGACCTAAGTTTCTAGCTTGAAAGGAGTTATGAACTGCTCAACACAATAGATAGAAATAGACCCACACCTAAGGCACAACACTGTAAAATTTCAAAACACCGAGGACACGAGGGCGCTGGGTGGCTCAGTGGTTAAGCGTCTGCCTTCGGCTCAGGGCGTGATCCCGGTGTTGTGGGATCGAGCCCCACATCAGGCTCCTCCGCTATGAACCTGCTTCTTCCTCTCCCACTCCCCCTGCTTGTGTTCCCTCTCTCGCTGACTGTCTCTATCTCTGTCAAATAAATAAATAAAATCTTTAAAAAAAAAAAAATCACCAAGGACACAGAAAAGACCTAAATGCTTCCTGGAATTTAAAACAAAAAACAAAAAAAGAGGTCATAGGACACCTGCGTGGCTCAGCCAGTTGAGTATCTTTGTCTGACTCTTGGTTTCAGCTCAGGTCATGATCTCAAGGTGGTGAGATCAAGTCCCGCGTGGGACTCTGCACTCAGTGGGGAGTCTGCTTGAGATTCTCTCTCTCCCTCTCCCTCTGCCTGGCCCCAACTCTCTTTCAAATAAATAAATAAATAAATCTTTAATAAAAAAAAAAAAACTGGTCACATACAAAAAAAAAAAAAAAAGGGCATCAAAATAGCTTCTGACTTACCAGAAACAATGGAAGATCAAAGAAAATGGAACAATGTCTTCAAAATTCTGAAGGACAAGGATTTGCAACATAGAACTCTATGCATGTTGGGTGGAAAAGTAAATAAAGAAGTATAGAGATACAGCTCTCAAATGTATCTATCATCTACCCCTTCTCTGGAAATCACTGGTAGTTGTGTTCCACCAAAATGAGGAAGTAAACTAAAGAAAGAGAAACTAAGAAAGGAATATATAAAATGTAAGAGATAATGCACCCAACCTAAAAGAATGGTGAAGAGAATCTCCAGGATGATGGGGAAGTAGGAACCCCAGAATAACTGTTGAGCCACAAGGATAGAGGGAAACTGGTTTATTTTAAAACATATTAGAAAGTGCATTACCAAGAACAGCATAAGGGGGCGGGGGTGCCTGGCTGGCTCAGTGGGTTAAGCATCTTCCTTCGGCTCAGGGCATGATTTCAGGGTCCTGGGACTGAGCCCCACATCAGGTTCTCTGCTCATCAGGGAGCCTGCTTCTCCCTCTCCTTCTGCCTGCCACTCCCCCTGCTTGTGCTCTCTCATTCTGTCAAATAAATCAAAATAAAATCTAAAAACAAAACAAAACAAAACAAAAAACCAGCATAAGGTCCCATGTCAGTAGGCATCTGTCCCTCCAGAGGGAACAGGCAGACATAATTAAGATCAACCAAACCATTTTATTAATGTTATCTACAATAATGATGGCATACGGTTGGAACTCAAAGATGAAACTCTAAAGAAATATATTTCTAACATGATTGACCAAAAAAAGCCTGACATCACTTTTTTACTAAATATCTTGACAAGAACCTTTTGGTCCTTAAAGACTGTAAGACCGATTAAATACAAACCCATCCAAATATTTCATTCGTGTGTGTGTATTAAGGCATACATACATATAAATGATGGCATATGTATAGAATTTCTCCGGAAAGATACATGAGAAATCTATGATATGTGTTGTTTCTGGGGAAGGCCACTTAGGAGAAGTAGGAAGGTATGTGGGAGACCCTGATTTCACTATTTACTCTTCGTCTTTTTTTATTTCTATGACACAGGTATACATTAAGTGAGTAAAACAAAATGTTTCCTCCCCCAAAAGAAGAAGAGGAGCATTTAGGTGCATTATCTGCTACTCCCACGTCCCCATCTAGCTCTTACAGTTTTGTTTACTCACACATACACATCATTTCCCTCTTTCCACTTGTGATTCTGTTTTTGCCCAACAATCCTCGAGGGGGAAAAAATCTCTCTTTTTATTTCATTTGTGAAGCAAAAAAATTATCCTAATTATGGTTGATCAGCCTAAGAGTACTGCTAATGATATTTCCATATCAAGGAAGAGTAAATCCATAAGTTCTGAAGGGAAATTAACCATAATAGTCATTGCCATCAGTTTCTGAAAACTTTGCCTCAAAGGCTCAGATCATTCAGATTTTTAAAATAATTTTCATGTATCTCCTCTTTTCCTCTAATTAAGACTACTTTAAGCACCAGCTTTAAAGATTAAGTGACTATTTCTTATTCAATTTGTTTTTAGATGTGTTTAATTACTGTCCTGCTCCCTGGCTTCCCCATTTCTTACACGCAGGCTCCTGATTCCAGCTGCATGAGGTCTGGAGCAGAGTGACAAAGCTATCGAGCTTGGTGCACAGGCAAGGCTAACTTAGAACAGCAGGAGCTGGGGACCTCCGGGGCAAGGAGGTAACTGAAAGAGAGCCTAAAAACAATTTTAGGAAGAAATAGCAATAAGCAGGTGGACGTGGCATCTTCGACCTGGAAGTAAGGGATAGCCAAGATGTCCAGGTGTAACTGACAGCCAAAAGGCTCCACGATGGGCAGCAAACAAATGGCCCCATGGGTCAGTGGGAAGAAGCTTCCGGAGACTGACAAGGGCGGCCATTGGAGAAGTAAGGCAGGATGGAAAGCATAGGAGGGCCAGATAGGGATCATATCAGTAACTGGGATGCAAGATTGGAACTAGGTCACTGAGTAAGAGCCAGTAACAAGCTCTGATCAGGCCAAAATCTGGTCCTAAGTCAACAGACTCCTGAAATACAACTCTTTAAAAGGAGACCCTTACAGTCTCCTTAAGCAAAGAGACTTGAAGAAGAATCTAATTGGACAATCTAATTTAGGAAGAAAAATAAGAGATTTGAATGTTGGGATTAAATGGCTGTAGTCTAAGAACTTGGAGTAGGAACAGTAGATAGTGGTAAGGAGACCAGGCAGGATGTCAGCGGCCTAGGGACACAGTCATCACTTATATGCTTCATGACACAAGAAAAGAGTATTCTACATTTTAACCCATCGAAGTCACCTTTGTAAACATGAACTTTTCAAGTTAGAAATTTCTTATATTTAGGAAGCATTTATTACTCTTTTGCCATCTGCAATGAATTAGATCTTAACCATTGTTTGGATAACTCTGGGATGGTTGCATTAACTGGGTGGATTCTAAAAGTCCTACAATAAGCTACACAGGCTTGTGCAGGAGCGCACACACACGCACCCACAAAGACACACACACACAAGCTCCCACTCAACGTGCCATGAACACTGCCACTGAAGCATTCCAGTCGTCCCACTTCACCAGTGTGCTTCCCATAAATGGAGCCCTGTGGGATTTCAAAGCTTCCTTTAGAGACCTTAAAAGTTTTTTATTCTCAATACTTCTTTACCCGAATCCATTTATTCGTGGTTTTAAAACATGGCGGGAACTTCAGTGAGATCTTGTAAATATGTCTTTCATGGACATTTCATCTAATCATAATAAAGATGGCAGGATCAATTCAAAGTTATCACGTAAAGGACTACAGAAGAGTTCTCTTGCCGATGGGTGTTCTTAAGAGTAAAGGAAACATATGGCTGAGGGACTCTAAGCCATTCTCAAGGTAATAAACTCGTGCAAAGGAACAAGAATCGATTAAAGCAAATCTGCCATGGATGTCGGGCTTGACAAATCACCTCGCAACTTTGCAACAGGTAGCTGCCTCGGGTTACCTTCCGATCCACGCGCTGAAGGGAACGTCTTCAAAATCACTCCTTCTGTCACTACCCTCAAGAGAGGCTTGTTTATCAGAGAGGCACCTTTGGCTTTTAAAACGAGAAGGACATATGTTCTATGATTCCAGGGACTGCAGGAGTCCCGGGCACCAGCAGATTAGAGGGAAGTGTTCACCTGGTTCAGCTCATTAAATTCGACGGCGGTGCTACCGGTGCAGCAGGATAAGGAGGCTCATAAATCTGCAGTTGGCTGTGGATTTACGACGCAGCGCGCGCACGCGCACACGCACGCAGAGCCTCGCTGCAAATGGCCTTAAGAGACAGCACGTCATCAAGGCCGCCGTGTTATGGCGAAGCACCATTTAGACAAAAGCGCTTCTCCCAAACTGTCTTCAGCACACTTCCCTCGCACCCAGAAAGCAGGGGCTCTTCGTCAGACCCGTCTTGCACATCGAACTTTCACACTGGGAGGTGATACAATTTCTGAGGGGAACATGCTATTCAATTTTATAGAGTTTGACAAGTCAAATTTAGAGAAAAGAATTCTTCATGCTCTCATGTATCCAGGGAAAAGCAGCCAGTCTGGTTGCCCTCCCCACCCCCACCACACACACACACCACCCACCGCATGTAAATCCTATCCACCTGCCTGGTCCATGCAAAATTCAAGGTATCTCTCCTTTCCGAGGTCCTATGGTTCTTATTTGCACTAACAAATGCTCAGCATATGCTATTCCATCTTACTTTTCATTTTAAGGTTTTATTTATTAATTGAAAGAGAGAGCGCGCGCGCCAGGGAAGGCGCAGAGGAAGAGGGAGGAAGAATCCCAAGCAGATTCCGCAATGAGCACATGAAGTCTGACATGGGGCTTGATCCCACGACTCTGACATCATGACCTGAACGAAACCAAGAGTGGGACACTTAACTCACTGAGCCACCCAGGCAACCCCCTCCACAGCTTACTTTTTAATAAGCAAGTTTCATGTATTCCTTGCTCAATACAAGCTCTGTCTATGTTATGTACGCAGCATAACCCACCGTGCAGAGTAGGCACGTGGGTACTTGCTGATGGGGGTTTACTGTTACCAACTCAGAATACGAAAAAGCAATCTCCTTGAATTCATTTCAGTAGTATTTATGTCAGTGATTATTTTCACTGGGCTGCTCAGATGCTGCCTAGGCAGGGGGATTTGGAAGTGACCAGAACACCATGTCTGGATCAAAATCTCTCTCTCAGGTTGCTGGTTTTCTCCTTTTCACTCTGAATTTTCCCATTAACAGGTTACAATATAAAAATAAGGGCATAATTCCCACAAACCTCAATAACATACATGCACACAGCATACAGCATCTCTCAACTCAATAGAAGCCCACGTATGCTACAAGGAGGAAGAAGGTCCCCTGGGAAGAGATCCGTGTGGAGGATAGGCCAGAGGCCAGAAGGACAGGGTTAGGATACCTTTGCTTCCTGGTCTGCCCAGGCCAGTGCCCGTGTATTCCAGTCACCTTAGAACAAATATTCACGAAGCCCCCTTTCTCTCTCAGAAGTGCCCCAATCTGGGCAATAAATCATAGACGTGTGAGGCTCTTGGGTTTAAACTGAGGCCTGTGGGCCTCTGGAAGGAATTGAAGAGGATTATTCTAAGAGCTGGAACTGGAACTCACTCCTCCAGACTCCTGATTCAGTACCTTCCCCCCCCCCCAACCTCTTAAAATAATGCAGTTATTGTTCTTGAATTATCTCCTCTTGATTACTTTTGCCTCCCTCCCCCCCCCAGATATGAAGCCTTTGGATGCTTGATACATCGCTGGTCATTCTTTCCCTTGATCCTTGGCATTGAGGACCATGTTAACACCATAATTAGTAGCTCCCTATTATGCTTACAAGCCTTCTCAGCTAACAAAGAAAATCACACACAACCATTTTATGTTCTGAAGAGCAAGTTCTTGACATTTGTGAGGGATGAAAGCTTCACGACCTGCCAAACTCATTTTTACAATTTTTTTACTCCAACTGATTAACTTCCTCTTCTCTTCCTCACTAGTGCCAACAACTGGATTTCTTTTTAGATCTATTTTCACAATCACTTCCTGAGTGTGTCTACATACATAACAAGTCACGAGATGCGGTCGTGGGGTGGTGAGCGAGGCATCTTCACCAGCTAAAGGAGTCTCCCCGGCACAGCTCTGCACCAGGGCTCCCAGTTGTCTCTCGGCACAACGATAACACAGGAGAGACAAGGCTTTAGAATGGGGGCTTCTGCTGCACAATTCTGGGTTGCCATTCACGTTATATATGCAACACAGCCGCCCTACTCTTGCTTTCCACTAGTCAAAAATCACAAATGTCAGGGGCGCCTGGGTGGCTCAGTCGTTAAGCGTCTGCCTTCGGCTAAGGGCGTGATACCGATGTTCTGGGATCGAGCCCCGCATCAGGCTCCTTTGCTGGGAGCCTGCTTCTTCCTCTCCCACTCCCCCTGCTTGTGTTCCCTCTCTCGCTGGCTGTCTCTGTCAAATAAATAAATAAAATCTTTAAAAAAAAATCACAAATGTCAACCTGTGAATTCCAAGAATCCACTATATATTAAAAAAATACAAATTACGTTAGGCAAATGTTTAGGTTTTTTTCCCTAGGTCGTTTTTGGTTCTGTCCAAACGAAATCGGAATTCAGACTTAGGAGATCTTCTTTCTCTCCATAATTTCATTTATTTTAATTGTCCATGATCAAGCTCCATGCAAACTTTGATATCAAATTTGCAATGAAGAAAACAAAAGAAAATCATCTGGGCTAGGTGCCACCTCTCTTGATCTAGTTTTGTCACCTACCTAAGGAGAGACAGGTTTTGATGGATCTGTTTACACATATCTAGTCATAGAACATAATGATTACATTATGCTAACCTGGCACTCTGCACACTTACTGCAGAGAGCTGGCATACACTCCCCTGGCATTTATCACAGTCAGGTTTCTAAAGAAGGATGAAAATGGAAAATTTATTTGAACCAAGTTTAATCTCCCCTTATACCTAATTTCATGATTCAGAAAGGTTGCTTTTTGTGAATATGACCCAAAAAGGCTTTTAAGCACATATTTGGGGGTAATATGGAAATGAGTTCAAAAATACAGCTTGCAGAGTTCACCACTGACCCAAGGATTCACATGAGATGTACCCTTCACTTCAAACAGAACAGGTAGTTATCGTATAACACCTTGCTGATAGTTGATGCTTCCTGGCATGTGGTAAACCATCTTTTAAAAAGTTTCTGCATCAAAGTCTTTTCACAGAAGTTCATGGAGAAAAAAATACATCCAGCTGTTTTTAAAATGCAAAATGCTTAACTGACAGCATGATTATCAGTTGAAACCACAGAATACTTCATTGTCAGGGGTTCTCAAGGGCACATTTCGCAGCCTTGCAGAATTCTTACTCATTAAATCTTGGTTCATAAATAAGGTTTGCGTCTTCAGGAGGTGGGTTTCAGCTCTTAAGTGCTTGTCATCCCATGGGCAACAGAAAAAGGAATGTTCTGAGAGTTACTAATAGAAAAATAATTACAAAAGATGAGGAACCCAACATTTCATCCCCTGAAGAAACAGAGCTAGATCCCTTGGCAGTGCCAAGTGGCATCTTGAGGTAATTAGATAATTCTATACCAGAAAAAAAAAAATCTCTAAGTGAGGGGGGTGGAATAGGCTTTGGGTCTTCCTGGTACAAATAGGCTCTCTACGTTGTTGAGAAAATCTCGGCTGGCACTTTCCTTTGCCTGTGTGGGTGTCACTTCTCTATACATATACTTTCACAGACCATGATTCTTTAAGGATTTTCTCATCGGGACCTATAAGCAAGATTCTGCCCACATGAGCCAGAATTTAGTCTACTTGAGTTGTTTTGTTTCTTTATTTTTCAACTTTCTTGTAAATAATTTTAGGTTTACGGAAAGCTACAAAAATAGTATAGAGTACTCTCATACACCCTTCACCCAGCTTTCCCTAATGTTAACATCTTACAGAACACCGGTACGTTTGTGAAAATGAAGAAATGTGGGCACGGTGCTATTAACGAAACCACAGACCTGACTTGTATTTCCTGTTTTCCACTCGTGTTGTTGGTCTGGTCCAGGGTCCAATCTGAGACAGCACCGTGCACACAGTCATCATGCCCCCTTAGTCTCCTCCGGACAATGACAATTTCTTAGTCTTTCCTTGTTTTTCTGGCTCTTGACACATTTGGTTTGGGCTGTCTGAGGTTTTCTCATGATTCGACTGAGGTTATGAGTTTTGGGGGAAAATACCACAGGGGTGAGGTGCCCTTTTCATAACCATCCCTGGGATGCTTTGAGCAAGAAATAAAATGATAAAAAGTTCTTATCCTCAGCACAAAGATGGAACAGCTTAGAAAAAAGGAGTGGTTTCAATATGAAAAATAATTGTTAACGTGAAGTTCCAGGTTCTAAACCTGGGTGTGTTTGCTTTAAAGCCTTTTCAAGTCTCTTTAGACAGAGATCTCAACCCAAGGATTACAGCCCATCTATGCGTTGCAGTTATTGAAGTATTAAAAGAAATTTGGCATTAATGATAGAATACTAACACCTAACTTGATTAGCTATCTCTATAAATTGCAATAAATTTAAGAATATCGCCATAGTGGCACCTGGGTGGCTCAGTCAGTAAAGCGTCTGCCTTCAGCTCAGGTCATGATCTCAGGGTCCCGGGATCAAGTCCCACATCAGGCTCCCTGCTCAATGGGAGTCTGCTTCTCCCTCTCCCTCTGCCCCTCCCCTCCCCCTGCTCATGATTTCTCTCTCTCTCTCACACACACACACACACTCTCTCAAATAAATAAAATCTTAAATTAAAAAAAAAAAAGATCACCATAAGAACCATTCTCTTATTGACTTGCACTGAATATGCTCTCGAGTGGGAGAAAAAGGGGTAGTATTACAGGTAATATGCCCACGAAATAGGCACTCATTCACAGAGGCGGAGCACACACACAAGCACTAGAATATCCTCTGATAGGTTCATTTCTTTTAAAAAAATTGATAAGGTTTGAAACCAATAATCTCCAAAATATTCATCTTATATCCTTTCGTAAAGCTGTTTTAGCACGCACCCTCCTCAGGAAGGATTCTTTCTCCCGAAAGAGTCTAAGACACTGACATCTGTGCAAGGAGTTTCTCTTCAGAAATGAGTCCACCAAGAAGAACAGGAGTGGACTCTGGAAAAAGGAAAACAGGGAAAGGTCAAAGGTCAACCCAAAGTTGCATAATTGAGCTGGTTACTACCAGGAGTCAATGAGGTCAGAGTCAGGCTGTGAGGAGCCCCGCAGAATGCACTTCAAAACGGTCCACCTGGGACTTGGGAAGGGAAAGTATTTATTCACTGGCTGCTGGCTTACATTGAGTTAAGTTCCTTATTCTTCTAATTGGTGCACGCTTGAGAATAACTGGACCAGGAGAGAGAAGGCCCAGAATAATCAGTGAGAGAGAGGGCGCAGCGGAAGCATGAGGCTGATGGGTCACACCTGTGCACAGCTGCTTGCCACAGATGAGCTCGAGTAAAGGTGGAACAAGGGTACACGAGCCTGGACACATGGGGTCTCTAATACATGTGTATTCTACACACTGATATGTGTGTATTCGTATACAAATCCATGTGTTACTCTCAATCCATATTAAATATTGGTAAAGTTTATTTTGTTCTTACTTTTAGATAAAAATAGAAATAGAAATATTCTTCCTACCACCCCGCGAATGGCCTTGTGAACCCCTGGATTGCACACAGTCTACCTTGGAGACCAGTGATTTCGACTAGACAATATTCTCAAATGATTTTAAAGAAGTTTTTCCTGGCTACTTCTAGTAAGAAAACTGACAATGTTCATTGGAAACAAAGTCCAGTGGAGAAGCTCATTTAGATCATTGACTTCCTTTCTCCTATAGCAGCTGCAATTAGTTCCACTTCTCTAGTTAAAAATAATAAGGGTCTTTTATAAGGAAGTGTGCCATAGAATGATGGTTCTCAAATTGGAGTGTATATCAGAATTACCTGTGAAAAGTGTTTCCAAGACCTGTGAAGACCCAGATTGCTGGACCCTGACCTCAGAGTCTCTGATTCAGTCGGTCTACAGTGAGGCTTGAGAATTCAGATTTCCAGCAAGTTCCTGAGAGATGCACACACTGTCGGTCGGGCGGTGGCGGCAGTCTAGAGAGAGGTGGGCACTCTTTGAAAACCACTGGCCCAGGAGAAGAGCACGGGCTTGGACATCAGTCTGGGTTTAAACCCAACCTCTACCATAAGCTGCCGTAAGCTTCTCTGTGTATCAGCTGTAAAATGGGAATTATTCTGACTGCTTCAAGCCCCCATAGGAAGTAGGGGAGAAGGTAACACTAGCAAAGTGCCCCGTGTAGTGTTGGGCACATTATACATTTCAATAAACCACCATCAGTAAAAAGAAAAGTACTACTATCGTCAATTATTTCAGCAAATATGTCAGAATAAAAAGTAATTTAACAGATTTAACAATAATTTGGCAGAAAAACAGAGCTTTCTAGCCCAGATGCTTTTTTGAAACATTGAGGATAACACAGGACTGCCACTAAAATTTTGGTTTTCATAATCAGTTAAGGATTGTCCTGTTATTATTCGTGTCTCTAGTTTCTACTTCTCACTTCTCCACTTGCCCTAGCCTCTGTGTTGCCACTAGATCTTTCATGGAAGTGCGTGGGGGAGAGACAGCGATAGCCCCATGTGCCCGAATACTAACACTCGGAGTGGCGTTCCACGGCATTGGGCCACCAAGCAGTTTCCAGGAGGTGGGAAACCTCTGATGACTGGGAAAAACTCTCTGATGATGGAAAACCCTTTCTTTGGCAAAAATGGGATAATAAAAACTGCCAAGTGTCCTGCGGAGCTCTAGACAAATGTTTTGGATTTTAAATACAAAATACTTTAGGTCGTCCAGTCCGTCAGCAACATTTTCAACTCAACATTTTCTTTAAAATGTCTGTATTCATCTTAAAAATTATTTTTACCATGTTGATTTGCTCATCTACAAATGTATGCTGCTTAAGTAGTAGTTTAAATGTAAATTTTAATGAATGCTATGAATCAGTGCCTAATTTGCACATTTTGTTAATTACCTGTGGTTTAGGATAATCCATCCAAGATGTTCCCTATTACCCTGGATAATTAAGAGTTGACCTATTTTCAAATTTTCGCAGCTCAAATAGAATGAATTCCAGTCAATTTTCTTTCCTAATAGAAAAAACATCATTTATTTAAATAGTCTATCAGACGTAATTGGAATGTAAAATCTTGGGAAGAAAATTGACTTTCAAAGGTCATGGAATCTATCCTCCTACCCTTGGGTAGACTGTCAAACCAGCTAGAAAAGAATATATTCCATCTTTTACAGCCTATTTGTAAAATGTAGCCAAGAATGTGCACCAGCATGAGGAGTGACTGGTTTCTCCCTCTTCAGCATCGGAGTCCTTGACTTAAAGGTCCGTCCTATCAGTTGCCAGTATTTGCATATGCAAAGTTGCCAATACTCACGTGTACAAACATACATACAAATAGACCCAGACACAGCCTAGACATATCCTCATACACAGAGGCTTGCCAATGAAGATTCACACAGCACAGAGAGCAAAAAATTGTCTGCCTCAGACAGCCTTTGACTTAATATCAAGCTGCATGTTGAGTCCTGATGCATTGAGCTTACACTTCAGTTCCTCTGCCCGGATCTTGCTGTTCTCACATAAAATTTAACCTACCCACAGCCGTCCCCATCCCCATCCCCTAGCAACTGTCTTTTCCTGTGGATCAAATTAAAAATCCCAGAGTCATCCTTTATGCCTCTCTTTCTCTCACATCATGTATCCAGCCTATATTTATAAAATACTAAATATTTTTTGGTGGATTACAAATATGGATACAAATTCCTCCTATCCTGCTAGGCAGTGTCTTTGCAATGTGACTTTGCTCCTCCTCCCATTGAGAGAGAGTATATTTCCCCACAAGTTATATCTGGATTACCTGTGTGACTGGCTTGAGAAACAGAATGTGGCAGAAGTAATGTTCTGTGACTTCGAGGTAGGTACATTGCAATACCCACATTCTCTCTCTTGAAATACTGTCCCGAAGCCACCACATAAGGAGGCTAGTTTAATCCTAGAGGATGAGAGGCTGGGTATAGGAAAGCCAAAGATTCCTGGCAGATGAAGGAACCCATCTTGGACCTTTAATCCAGACAGCCTTCCAGCAAATGCAGCCATGTGAGTATAGAGGAAACCTCAAAGGAAGCATCTGGTCAACCCACAGATTTATGATAAATAATAAATTGTTTTAAGTCACTAAGTTTTGGGAATGTGTTGCCCAGCCACTTCTCACTATCTGCCCTACCACCATTTTGAATGAAACCACCACCACAATTACTTCATTGCTTCTTACCTAGCCTCCCTACCTTTGCCTTTGGCCCCTAAATTCTCAACACAGCACCCCATGTGATCCCCCCAAACTAAAAGCCAGATCATGTCCCTTCTCTGCTCCAAACCTACCAAAGGCTCTTATTTCACTCAGAGTGAGAACCCCTATACTTAATGTTCTACATGGCCCAACACGGTTTAGCCCCCTCACCTCCCTGACCTCATCCCTTAGTGTACTCTCTCACTCCACTCAGCTTCAGCCACATTGGCCCCTGTGCGTCCCTAAACACTCCAGACAGTGCCTTCTGCCTGCAGTGCGCCTCTCCCAAGTATGTCCATATCTCACTCACTCCCCTTCTTCAAATCTTGATTCAAATACACCTTCTCAATGAAGCCCACCCTTACCATCTTATTTAAAATTACACTTTGCCTCTGTATCCTGCCAGGACTTCTAATTGCCCATACTCTTTCTGCATCTCTTATCACCTTCTATTATTCAATACAATTAACTTACTTATTATGTTTATTGATTGTCTTCCTCCATGAAGGCAGAGATGTATATTTATTTTGTTCATTGATTCCTGGCATATAGAAGCCACTGGATGAATATTACTTGCATGAATATTCATTATATACAGGAAAGGACAAAGGCTTTGATAATTCATTTTAAAGGTTTAACAAATATTAGTGATTTTCAGAAACTTCATGGATGTTTTATTTGAATTTCCTATTTCAAATACGCTTTCATCATTTTAAACAATAGAATGGAAAACACACACACTCAAATATGGTATTGACCAAATTTTGTGTTAATTAAAACAGCCTCATAGCCGTCATGAATGGAAGCATGGCAACTGTATCTTTCCCTGTTGCCCCTCCACACTTTCTGTCCTAAAGCCCCTCAATTCAGCTGAGCCTCAGCTTTCTCCAGCAAGGCTCGCACGGAATCTGCCCTGCTGGAGCCCACCCCCTCCGGTGTGCAGTGAGCTCAGGTGCCCGCAGGCAACTGCTAAAGTCATTCTCCATGGAAACAAAAGGAGGAATGACGGCATATGCATAAAACATAGAGGAGGGAGTAAAAATATTTTTTTTTAGAATGTGTTTGAACTTAAACGACCGTCAACTTAATATACACTACTAGTATATACTTAGGATGGTATAGATGACCCTCATGGTAACCACAAACACAAAACCTGCAATAGACATACAAAAAATAAAGAAAGCCAAACGTAACACTACAGAAACTCATCAATCACAAAGAGAGCAAGAGAAGAAGAGCACAGAACTATAAAAACAAGAAAACAATGAACAAAATGGCAGTAAGTGCATACCTATCAATAATGATTTTAAATCTAAATGCCCTACATGCTTCAATCAAATGACTTAGAGTGGTAGAATAGGAAACAACAACATCCATCTATATGTTGCCTACAAGTGACTCACCTCAGACCTAAAGACACATACAGCCTGAAATAAAGGGATGGGAAAACACTTATCACGCAAATGGAAGTGGAAAAAAAAAGCTGGGGTAGCAATACTTATATCACTTAGACAAAATAGATTTTAAACAGACTGTAACAAGAGACAAAGAAGAACATTACATAGTGATAAAAGGATCAGTCCAACAAGAGGATATAACAATTGTAAATATCTATGCATCCAACACTGGAGCACCTGAATATATAAAGCAAATACTAATAGGTATAAAGAGAGAAACTGATGGTAATACAATAATAGCAGCAGGGGACTTTGATGCCCGATTTTTATCAATGAATGGATCATCAAGGCAAATTAAAAAAATCAATGCCTTTGAATGACACATAAGACCGGATAGACTTCACAGACTTATACAGAACTTTCCATCCAAAAACGACAGAATACACATTCTTTTGCAGTGCACATGGAACATTCTCAAGGAGAGGTCACATGTTAGTCCACAAAACAAGTCTCAATAAATTTAAGAAGACTGAAATCATACCATGCATCTTTTCTGACCACAATGGTATGAAACTAGAAATCATTCACAAGGGGAAAAAAACAGGAAAAAACCCACAAATATGCAGAGGCTAACAAACATGATACTAAATAACCAAGGAGTCAACAGCAAAAAAAAAAAAAAAAAAAAATCCAAGAAGAAATAAAATAGAGACAAATGAAAATAGAACACAATGGTTCAAATCTTTGGCATACAGTATAAACATTTCTAAGAAGGTAACATACAACAATACAGGCCTACCTGAAGAAACAAAAAAAGCTCAAATAAACAACCTAATCTTACACCTGAAGGAAGTAGAAAAAGAAGACCAAACAATGCCCAAGGTGAGTAAAAGGAAGAAAATAATAAAAATCAGAGCATAAATAAATGACAGAGATTAAAAAAGAAAAGTAGAAAAAAAGAAATGAAACCAAGAGCTCGTTCTTTAAAAAGACAAACAAAATGGGTAAACACTTAGCCAGACCAATTAAGAAAAAAAGAGAAAGGACCCAAATAAAATCAGAAATGAGAGAAGTAACTGACAGCACAGAAATACAAAGAATTATAATACTATGAAAAATTATATGGCAAAAAATTGGACAGCCTTGGAGAGATGGATAAGTTCCTAGAAACATATGATCTTCTGAAACTGAATCAGGAAGAAATAGAAAATCTGAACAGTTACTAGTAGCAAAATTGAATTGGCCATCAAAGACTACCAAAAAATAAAAGTCCAGGACCAGATGGATTAACAGGTGAATTCTACCAAACACGTAGAGTTAATACCTATCCTTCTCAAACTATTCCAAAAAATAAAAGAGGAAGGAAAGCTTCCAAATATATTCTACAAGACCAGCATTACCCTGATACAAAAATCAGGCAATGACACCATACACACAAACTACAGATCAGTATTCCTAATGAACATAAATGTAAAAATCCTCAACAAAATATTAGCAAACTGCATTCAACAATACCTTAAATAGATAATTCACTACAATCAAGTGGGATTTAGTCCAGGCATGCAAGGACGGTTCAATAATCACAAATCAATTAACATGAAATACCACATAAACAAAATAAAGAATAAAAAACATAGGATCATCTCAATAGATACAGAAAAGCATTTGAAACAAATTCAACTTCTGTTCACAATAAAAACTCTAAACAAAGTGGGGTTAGAGGAAAAATATCTCAACATAATAAAAGTCATATATGAGAAACCCACAGCTATTATCATACTCAGTGATGAAAAACTGAGAACTTTTCCTCAAAGATCAGGAATGAGATAAGGATGTCCACTCTCACCCCTTTCATTCAACATAATACTGGAAGTCCTAGCCACAGCATTCAGACAAGAAGAAGAAATAAGATGCATCCATATTGGTAAGGAAGAAGTTAAACTGTCACTATTTGCAAATGATGTGATACCAAACATAGGAAATCCTAAGACTCCACCAAAAAACTATTAGAAATAATGAATTCAGTAAAACATCAAGCTACAAAATTAATACCCAGAAAATGGTAGCATTTCTATACACTCATAATATAGTAGCAGGAAGAGAAATTAAGAAAACAATCCCACTTATAAAAATCTTTTTGCACCTAACAAATAATACCTAGAAATAAACTTAACCAAGAAGGTAAATGACCTATATTCTGATGACTATAAAACATGAAAGAAATTGAAGACAACACAAATGGAAAAATATTCTATGCTCATGAATTGGAAAAATATTATTAAAATGCCCATGCTTCCCAAAAACAATCTACCGATTCAATGTAATCTCTATCAAAATGTCAACAGCATTTTTCATAGAACTATAACAAATAATACTAAAATTTTTGTGAAATCTCAAAAGACCCCAAATAGCTAAAGCCATCTTGAGAAAGAAGAACCAACTTGGAGATATCACAATTCTAGATTTCAAGTTATACTACGAAGCTAAAGTAATCAAAACAATGTGGTACTGGCACAAAAACAGACACAGAGATCAACAGAATAGAGAGCCAATAAATAAACCCACACTTACATAGTCAATTAATCTATGACAAAGGAAGCACTATACCATGAGAAAAACATCGTCTCTTCAACAAATGGTCCTGGGAAAACTGGACAGCCACATGCAAAAGAATGAAACTGGACCATTTTTAACACCATACACAAAAATAAATTCCAAATGGAAAGTGTGAGACTTGCCTGAAACCATAAAAATCCTAGAAGAGAACACAGGTAGTTAATTTTTCTGACACTGGCCATAGCAACATTTTTCTAGATATGTCTCCTAAGGCAAGGGAAACAAAAACAGAAATAAACTATTGGGAGGGACTACATCAAAATAAAAAGCTTTTGCACAGCAAAGAAAACTATCAATAAAAAAGGCAACTTACTGAATGGAAGAAGATATTTACAAATGACACATCCAGTAAGAGGTTAATATCCAAAATATACGAAGAACTTATACAACTCAACACAAGAAAAGCAATCCAATTTTTAAAAATGGGCAGAGGACCTGAATAGACATTTTTCCAAAGCAGGCATACATAGATGGCCAAGGGACATGTGAAAAGATGCTCAACATTACTCATCATCAGGGAAATGCAAATCAAAACTACAGTGAAATATCACCTTCCACCTTCAGAGTGGATAAAATCGACAACACAAGAAACAACAAGTGTTGACGAGGATGTAGAGAAAAAGGAACCCTTGTGCACTGTTGGTGGGAATGTAAATTGGTTACAGCCACTGTGGAAAATAGTACAGAGGTTCCTGAAAAAGTTAAAAACAGAAATACCATATGATGCAATAATTCCGCTACTGAGTATTTATCCACAGTTAACCAAAACACTAATCTGAAAAGATATATGCACCCCTATGTTTACTGTGGCATTATTTACAATAGTCAAGACACGGAAGCAAGCTGAGCGACCATCAAAAGATGAATGGATAAAGATGTGGTGTGTGGGTGTGTGTGGACCCTCACACACCCCACACAGGAATTTTATATAGCCGTAAAGAAGAATGAAATCCTGCCATTGGCAAAAACATGGAAGACCTAAGGAAATATACCACAGTGAAATAAGTCAGAGAAAGACAAATACCGTATGATTTCACTTTTAAGTGGAACCTAAAAAACAAAACAAATGAATAAACAAAAAGCAGAATCAGATCTGTATATAGAGAGAGCAAACTACTAGTAGTAGAGGGAAGGGGGTGGGGAAGATGGACAAAATGGGTGAAGGAGAGTAGGAGATACAGATTCCCAGTTGTGGAATGAATAAATCAGGGGACTAATATGATTAGTGATATTCTAATAGTGTTGTATGGTGACAGAGGTAGCTACATGAGTGGTGAGCATAGCCAGAAGCACAGAGAACTTGAACAACTACGTTGTATACCTGAAACTAATGTAACATTGTGTATCAACTACACTCGCACAAAAAAAAAAAAAAAAAAAAATTAAGAAAAAAAAAAAGGAGAAAGCCAAGAAGAAACAAAAATCAGGGAACTAGACACAGCATCTGGAAACCAGGAGAAGGCAACTGGAATTCCCAGAATGATGGCAAAGGGACGTTCCAGAAGTACCAGCAGGAATGCAGTCTGCATGTCTCCAGAAGAAAAGAAAAAGAAAAAAAAGGAGCAAGCTGACGGATTTGACCATGTGTAAAAATATATTGAGAGGCATTTTAAAAACTGCTGGAAAGTGTGGGAGGACCCAGGCTTAGGTTGAAGAAAAACAGAGTAAAGAAAAAAGTGAAACAATTATTAGCTACAGAAAAAATGATAATGTTGCATACTTGAAATAAATATAACAAAACTCACTCTCGTATCTACGAAACTCCTTCCAGCAAACATCGTACTTAATGGTAAAACATTAAAATCATTCTTGAAATCAACCATGAGACAAAGATGTTTGCTATTACCTCCTATATTTAAATTTTTTTGTTTTGGGTTTTGATTTGGGGTTTTTTCGAGAGAGTGCTAGAGTGTGTGTGCGAGCAGGGGGAGGGGATGGGCAGAGGGAGAGCAAGAGAAAGAATCCCAAGCAAACTTTTAGCCCAGTGTGCAGCCTGACATGGGGCTCAATCTCACAACCCTGAGATCACAACCTGAGCTGAAACCAAGAGTCAGATGCTTAACCAGAGCCACGCAGGTGCCCCCACATCTGTTTAGTTTTGAACTGGAGATCCTAGCTAATGTGCTAATGCAAGGAAGAGAAATAAAAGATATAAGATTAGTAGGGAAAAAATACTATTGTCATTATTTGCCAACAACCTAGTTTTGTACATAGAAAATCCAAAGAGTCTACAGGCAAAATACTAAAATTCATAAGGAACTTTAGGAAGGTATCTAGATACAAAGTCAACGTACAAAAAAATTATGTTCCCTACATACAAGCAACAAACAACCAGAAAATACGATGTTTAAAATTCTACCCTTTGTAATAGCATCAAAAAATTTAAATACTAGGAATAAATCTAATAAAAATTATACAAGACGTCTGCCTACAAAATAAGGGAGAAATTAAAGCTACTTATATGAATAGGAAAATATACTATGTTCGTGGATTGGAAAGCCCAATATGGTAAAGTTTCAGATCTCCTCCAATTGCTCTGTAAATTCAATGCATTCCAACTAAAATTCCTGCAGGGTTTTGTCGTCATTCTTGATATTGACAAGCTGATCCTAAAATGTGTATGGACATAAGAAGGTCTAAGAACATTCAAAATAATCTTGAAAAAACTTAAATCAGAGGACTTTCAGAAAGCAAGGATTAATATTAAGTCACAGTAATTATGGCGGTGTAGAATGGATACAAGGATAGAGAAATAGAAAGATGAAACGAGACAGAGTCCAGACACAGACCCACAAATACACGGTAGGCTAACATACAACAAAGTGCCACTACAGGATAGTGGGAAAGAATGACCTTCTCAATAAATGGCACTAAAATAAAACAATTTTTTTTAAAAGAATCCCACAGGATAAACAGACAACTGAGAATGCAACAGAGACAAAGAAAGTGTTTTAGTGTTTGGATCTGCTGTGGATAACGGTTTTCATCAACTATCAGTGAAGGGTGGCTTTTGACCCTAAGAAAGAAACTCATTGCATTTGCTTTCTTTTTTAAGACCGTCTTTGATTTTGCAGAAAAAGGACCAACCGACAGTACGTAAAATATTTTCAGGTAATGGAGGACTCTGGAGGAATTTAGGTGAACATATTTTGCTGAATTTTGATACACTTCTTGGCAAATCCTAGCTGTTCTAAAACTCACTCCATTCTCCTTCTAAAGTTTATTCCTGATTTCCTGGTGATACAGAAGAAACACTCTTTATTCTATTACTTTTTAGAATGGTGCTTAAGGGATAAATATGTTCCACATCTGAAATGTTAACTTCTGTGTATAGCAGGAGTTTTCTTACTTTATTTTCTTTCTGAAAAAAAAAAAAAAACAACAAAAACAAAAAAACAAAAAAAAAAACAAAAAAACGCTATCCTTTGCTCATTTTTCTTTTAAACCATTTATTGAAGTAATATGAAAAATTCCTTTCTTCCAAACTTAAAGCCCACGAAAAAATGATTTAATGATTTCTGCTCTCCTCACCCCATTCCCATGGAGTTCCCAATCAAATTTGAGAATTTATCAAAGGAAATGTAGGCTTCAAAAAGAACACAGTGTAAATGACTCTGATTTTTCTCTACCCAAAACTCATAAAATTAACTTTGAAAACCCTTGAACCGCTGCATATTTGAAATGCTAGCACCTAGTACAGTGCCATGCTCCCTGCAGGCATTCAATAAATGTTAACTGAATTGAATTTAAATTTAATTTGAAGTCTTTGAGGGAACTGAATTAACCACTTTTTCGTAGCTTTTCACTTTACACCAAGGAGTCTTTTCCCTGGATTTATTGTAAATTAATTTCAGAACTTAATGTTTCAACGAAGGCAAAGCAACTCAATACACAGCTTGACAAAGCTGAAAATGAAAAGTCTCCCTGTGATAATCAAACTTGGGTACCTTTGCAATAATACTCCTCACAGAAAATCAAATGGATAATAGTCGATATGTTTAGCATCTTCTAATCACAGTAATAGCTCTTTTTAAATGGGTTCCAAAGGGAAATGCTATTGAATATTTCACCGGTTCACAGTACCAGTTTTGTTAGAGAATATTCATGGAGCCTTGTGCAGTGCCTTTATAGAAGCCGATAACCATTCAAACTCTCTTTGACTAACACTGAAATAGTAACGACAGATCTTCAGCCCTTTGCACGATGGTACTGAGCCTGTTTCTTCTACCTTTGTCTGCACTTGATTTTATTGTTGCCGAGTAGCTCATTCATTCTCCAGAATGAATCATCTTCCCATGAAACAGAAGATGACCTGAGCTGGAAGATCAAGTTCTGCCGAGCCAGATGACTGGTGGATAAGACATTTCCGCCCTCCATCGTCCTACCTCTCGCTCTGGGTCCGCAGGTCTCTTGTTTCTCCTCCCAAAGGTGTGTGTATGGGGGGGGGGGTTGTTTTTACGTGGAAGGAGAGGATTTGTGAAGATGACAAAAATGGGGCTATACAGAATTTTCTCACACTGGTTTTCTGGTTCCAGTATAGAAGGTCAAATATGAACGAAAGTCTTTCTACCCTTGTGCACATTGCCCAGGAGGAAAAAAAGAACTAGGTGTTCTCTCTTTAAGGTAACACAGTGAGAGCAATCTGGGACTTGGAAGAAGACCAGAGGACTGAGATACTCCTACCACTTTTATAGTGGTTCTTATGAATAAAATTCAGAGACTCATCACTGTGTAAGGAAAAAATGTCAAAATAAATAGGTAATGGAGATGTGTCCAGAACTGTGGGCAGTCTCTCTTCTTACCTTAAGCCCACTGAAAGCAGGTCTCCAAGGCAAATCCAGCTCTAACCATTAGGGAGTATCTGAGATTTACTGGAAACTGAATAAGGAGTCTGGGAAATGGTTACAAGACACACTATATGTAAAAATGTTATTTAAAGCCCTATTAAACATCGCTGTGGTACCCTGTGGTAGCCCATGTCCAAGCCCATGCCCAATGATCCACATTCCCTGACATCTACACCCTTGTGTACTCCCTGTCCACACTGAATCAGAGCCGATCTGAGTGATCAGCAGTGATAGTAATGGCATGCCATTTCTGAGGCTATCATAAAAGGCATTATAGTTCCAACTTGGCTTCTTAAATGGCACCCTCTGGGGAAAGCTGGCTACCACATCATGTGGATGCTCCAGTGGCGCCATGGAGTGGCCCACATAAAGAACTGGGGCCTCCAGCCAATAGTCGGCACTAATTTACTGGCTATGCTAGTAGAGTGCTCCAGCCCAATCGAACTGTCAGATGACCACAGCCCCAGCCAACATAGGACTGCAACCAGATGAGAGACACAAACCGAACCCGACTCCCCAAATTCCTGACTCACAGAATCTGCAAGCATAAGAAATGATTATTTCAGGTCCCTAAATTTGGGTACTTTGCACAAAACATTAGATAACTGGAACACCTTCTTCTCCAACTTTCCTCCCTGGCTGCCACCGACTTCTTCCTTTTACACATTTTTCCCCACATAACTTTTATGTATCTTTTCCTGCTTCCTGAGTCTTCAGAAGTAATGCCACTCCTTCTCCCTACCCACCCCCTCTCTCCACCTTTCTGGACATCTCACTTTAAAAGTACTTGTAGAGAGAAGAGGAGGACTTTCTATTTAAATTATCCATAAACTATTTTCATTCTAGCCTTACATTTTTAAGATACTAGTTCCTAGATTTAATTCTAATTACCCAAAATACTTACCCCTAGAAATGGAGAACACCTTCAGCTTGTTTTTTTCTCCCATTTCTTCATGAAATCTGCCCAGCCTGCAGTCTCCCAAGGCAGCCTCTGAATCCCACAGCCAGTCCCCCTCCTGCTGATTCCCTGAGCCCCATCATTTCACTTCTTCCCCACTGCTTAATACTGTTATTTGTTTCACTCTGATCCAAAGAAAGAAGAATTGACTGCCTTGGTTGATAATGCATATTCAAAAGTTGAAATCAGAAAATTTATCATTTTTTCCAAATCTCTTTTATTCAGGAAAAAAAAATGTTTCTTATTTTGTAGGAAATGACAGTTTTCTGTTTAACAGATAACATATAATTAAAATCAAATAATGATTTCATGAGCTTATATTGTATGTCCATAAACTCAAAGATTCATTTTAGAATTGTTCTAATTCATTCTCTGTGCTCTCATTAATTTCCATAATTCCACCTCAATTCCACATCTGTGTGGTAGGCAAGAGCAAGAATTATTCCACTAGTATTTCAGAGAGAGAAGAAATGGGTTGCTATGGAAGTTTCTTTCTTAATTACATGCATCTTGTGGTCATTCCCTTCCTCTAACACATTCCATCTAGTATGTGTGTATTGGGGTTCTCTAGAGAAACAGAAGCAGTAAAATATACAGAGATATAAAGACTTATTATGAGGGATTGCTTCATGCAAATAGACTGAGTGGTCCCACGATCTGCCATCTGCAAACTGGAGACCCAGGGAAGCAGGCAGTGCAGTTTCAGCCCAAACCTCAAGGCCTGAGAACCAGGGGAACCACTGGTGTAAGACCCAGGCCAAGTCTGAAGGTCTGAGAACGAGGAGCTCCGATGTCTGAGGACAGGAGAAGATGGATGTCCCAACTCAGGCAGATAGCTTGAGCCTTCCCTTCCTCTACTTCTTGTTCTCTTCAGGATCTCAACAGATTGAAGGATGCCCACCAGCAATGGCCTGAAGGCAATCTCCTTTATTCAGTCTACCAATTCAAATGCTAATCTCTCCTGGAGACCTCCTCACAGACACATTCAGAAATAATGTTTTACCAATTGTCTGGGTATCCCCTTAGCCCAGTCAAGTTTATACATAAAAATAACCAACACAATGTGTTTTATGAAAATTCAGAAGACTACGATAGTAAATTCAAAAGTTGTAATCACCCTGGTGTTAATCTCAGCACTGTTTAAAAAACAAACAACAAAACAGGCCATGTGAGCAGATATGTACTAAGAGATAAATGTGAAGAAGATGGGGGGAAAGCCAAGATGATAGAAGAGAATATAAATTAAGGTAATCACATGAAGAGAAGAGAAGAATTCTTAAAGATCTTTATGAGTAGAGAGTCCAGAACAGCGACTCTCCAACAGTCCAGTAGACCTTCCTACAATGATGTGGGTATTAAGTATTTGAAATGTGGCTTATTGAGCATTTGAATTTTTTTATTTTAATTAATTTTAATTAATTTAAACTTAAATTTAAATAGCCTCCTGTGGCTGTGGGCTACTATATGCCAGTGCAGTTCTAGAAGCCAAAATGGACCTTGTTTTTCTTAGTGCCTGCAGGGGTCTGGCAGGGAGGCGGAATGGTGAAGAAGAGAGGTCACAGGATGAAACATCAAATAACCCGTGGTCTGATCCTGATTGTGTCATGAGCTTGAGCAAGTCACTTGGCCCTTTGTTTCCCATCTGTGAGTGGGGAGGGTAGCCATCTGCTGGGCCCATTTCACAGATTTCCCGGAACACTCCAAAGGAGATCACAGACAAGAAAACCTGCGATTGTAATTCTGTCGTTCAGATCCAATGTGCTATTGTTTATTGACGGAGAGTGAGTCGGCAAAGAGGAAACCAGGAAGAAAAAGTTTGACTTTCTGTACAACGAGCGCTCTTAAGTCAGGTTGCCCAGAAGTAAACCCCAGGAAGATTTCCCTGCTGGTGGTGTACTCAGGAGAAATCAAGAAGAGAATGGGAAAGCAGGACATGAAAGGGGAGAAGGACAAGCCAAGTCCCATTCTTGCCGGGATCCTCAGGGCACCCAGGAACGTAAATGACACCTCGGAGTTTCTCAGCTCCAGACAAGGTCGCTGGGTTCTTACAGCTCCTTGTCATGAGCTGCGAGCTGCCTTGGAAGACATAAGCTCCCCACGCTTGCAGCTGCGTGTGTGCGTGTGTACCCTCGACACGCACGCAAACATGGAGGCTAAGGCAGCAGGCGTAGTTCCAACATCCCAAGTACAGGCAGAAGAGCCACAGAGGGGCTGGCCCACAGAAACGAAGGCCCACAGACGGCAGGGGAGGGGCGCAAAGACGTCGGAAGAGGTCCCAGGGGTCTGAGGGACTACCTAGCAACGGACAAGGGAGACTAGATAGAGAAATTCTAGAAATGAACACAATCCCTAAATAAGCTGACTTAGAACATGAATAAAAAGAGCATCTAGCTCCAGCAATTAATCACAGCGATGCTTACGATAAATGCTCTAGGTTTAAGTTCTACATCTTTGGGGTTTATACTTCCATATTCCAGAAAAGAAGTAAAATACTTTTAAACAGTTGCTCTGTTTTTCCAGCGGATCAAACACAGGGATATCTCATTGACTTCAGAAAGAATATGAAGTTAAAAATTAGATTTACTGCAGACAAGTCCAACCAGAGTGGCCTGTCTACTAACACATTCTTGTTTGGGTCCACTCACTTCCGCCTTCCGCCTACGGCATCTCCGGCTCTTCAGCTTCCGGTTTTCTTTTTTCTTCTGTTTTTTCGTGGGGTTTTTTGGTGTTTTGTTTGGGTTTTTTTGTTTTTGTTTTCATTTTTTTCTCTCGTAAGGATTGTTGCCAGGAAATACTGAAAACTGCTCCAATCTGTTCTCTTGGCCAATGCTGATTTCTTCCCTAGCTCTGTATAGTTCTGACACAGCATTGCATCATTCCTGTGTTCACTTTCTCTTACTACGTCTAAGATAAGAATTCAGTAGTATGTTATTCCAGTATATTCCTTTAAGAACTATCGGTTGTAAAGGGGCCATCCTTATATTCGCATGGGTCTTTCACATTTATACTTGAAAAACACGAACAAAAATGGGGGCAACCCTGATTTTAAAATACTTGGCTATGAAGCCTATCCATCTTTCAGTTACTTTTAAGATAGAATAATGAAATCCATGTATCCATTTAAATGATATGAGCAATGCTTAAAATTTTTCATTGCTTGAAAAGGAGACTTTAATATCTAATATGCACAATAGACTCAATTCCAAGAGATATTCGGCCTGAAAAAGCATCCCAAGTATTAAGTTTATCCAATGTAAGGATCGCATTACACCATATTTTTAAAAAATTTTCCCCCAGCAAATGAAGTGAAAGTGTAGCATATAATTTCTATTTTTCTATTTTCTGTATAGTTTCTATTTTTCTGCCTTCATAAAATTAAATACCCACTTCAAGAGAGGAAAAAAAAAAATGGTGTCCAGATATTTCAAAAAGTCACACGAGTTAACAACAACCCTTTACAAAGAAAATATCAACATTGGTAGAATAATAATAACCAAAATAACAACAGATCTCAAATGAATAACATGCATTTAAAATATTCACTATTTTAGGGGCACTTGGGTGGGTCAGTCGGTTAAGTGTCCAACTCTTGGTTTCGGCTCAGGTCATGATCTCGGGGTTGTACGATCGAGCCCTGCTCCGTGCTCTGCTTGTCCTGTCCCCTCTGCTCCTCCCCCGACTCATGCTCCCTCTCTCTCAAATAAATGAATTAACGAAAGAATGAATGAGTGAAATATTCACAATTTTACTCTAAATCTCTCAACTAAAGTGAAAATCTCATGCAGCATCAGAAACTGTAAAAATATGATTGTTTGCATTGAACTTTTAGCAAATTGACTGTTTTAACCAGCTCCGAATGTCCTTACAACTTCTTAATTCATGATTTTTCTAAGTTCTAACCATTATATCTGATATGTCGCTATTTCCACTAGCTTGACCATCCCAGTTGCTTTTCACCAACTGACTCCTCATCAATTTTTCACAACATCCACATACAAATGAGAAAGCCAACCATGCACCAAATTGTGGGGCAAGTAACAGGAATGGTTAGATAAACACAGCAGAGTCCTTTCATTACAGAGTTGTATATGGGAGGAGATCGAGAGAACAGATCACAGTAAGTCCCATCTAGAGGTATATAGCCATCAGCAAAAAAAAACAAGCAGGCACAGCTTCTGAATGACGGGCTAACCTTCTCTTCCCACATATGCACAAATACAAGACTGATTGGTATGTAGGAAAAATATATCCGGCGTTACTCCGAATTAAAGAAATGCAAATTTAAAAAATTAAACATAATTTCTTTAACCTTCAAACTGGCACAAATCAAAAAGTTTTGAAGTATAAAAGGTTAGCAAAACTTAATGGAAGTAGGCAATCTCCTATCCTTCTGTTCAGAGTATAAATATGGCAGTTTCATATTTTTAAGTGCAAATATTCCTTGTCTCAGAAATTCCACTATTAGGCATCTGCCTTGCAGATATATGCACAAAAATTTACATCATGGTATATGTATAGATAACATTCATCTCATTATCTGTATAAGAGCACAAATAGATACATGTAAGAGCACAATAAATAAAACCTAGACACAGACTATCACTAATGCTTGGTTAACTAATTATTAAACACACACAAATAGAATACCGTGCAACCATTGAACAAGAACTGAGTGTATCTGTTTGTGCTCTAAAAATACTCTAAATATACCATGAAGTGAAATCTGATGTGAAACAGGAAGATCCTGTCTGTGACATTTTAAAGTATACGCATGTGTGTGTATAGAGAGTATATATAAACTATAGCTACCTACTATGTATGTACTATGTATAATTATAGTCTGAATATAATATATACAATATATAGCATATACACATTAAATATATTCTGTATATAACATATACTACCCTGTGGTATATACCTATAGTGTATACAGAATACATATCACCATATATATGTGTGGCTACTATATCTAGCCGGGATATGTATATATAGATAGGTAGATATATGTATATACACACACCCGTGTGTGTGTATGTATTTGTGGACCATGCCTAAAATCCATCTGGAAGGTGACTTTGTGTAGAGAAACTAATTCTAATTTTTTTTATTTTTCTGTATTCAGCATTATTTTTCTGTATTCAGCATTAGGTATAATTTGTATTTAAGAATGAAAGCTCAGAAATATCTTCATTGGAAAAGTGTCTGTTCATATCTTCTGCCCATTTTTTGATTTGTTTATTTGTTTCTCGTGTACTGAGTTTGAGAAGTTCTTTGTAGATCTTGGATACCAGTCCTTTATCTGTAGTGTCATTTGCAAATATATTCTCCCATTCCGTGGGCTGCCTCTTAGTTTTTCTGACTGTTTCCTTGGCTGTGCAGAAGCTTTTAATCTTGATGAAGTCCCATAAATTCATTTTATCTTTTGTTTCTCTTGCCTTTGGGGATGTGTCATGAAAAAGGTTGCTTTGGCCGATGTCGTAGAGGTTGCTGCCTATGTTCTCCTCTAGGATTTTGATGGATTCCTGTCTCACATCAAGGTCTTTCATCCATTTGGAGTTTATTTTTGTGTATGGTGTGAGATAGTGGTCAAGTTTCATTCTTTTGCATGTAGCTGTCCAATTTTCCCAGCACCATTTGTTGAAGAGACTGTCTTTTTCCCACCGGATGTTTATTCCTGCTTTATCAAATATTAGTTGCCCAAAGAGCCGAGGGTCCATTTCTGGGCTCTCTATTCTGTTCCATTGGTCTATGTGTCTGTTTTTGTGCCAGTACCATGCTGTCTTTGTGATCACAGCTTTGTAGTACAGCTCAAAATCCGGCATTGTGATGCCCCCAGCTTTGTTTTTCTTTTCAACAGTTCCTTGGAGATTCGGGGTCTTTTCTGGTTCCATACAAATTTAAGGACTATTTGTTCCAGTTCTTTGAAAAATGTCCTCGGTATTTTGATCGGGATAGCACTGAAAATGTAGATTGTTCTGGGTAGCATGGACATTTTAACTATGTTAATTCTTCCGATCCATGAGCATGGAATATCTTTCCATCTTTTTATGTCTTCCTCAATGTTTTTCAAGAGTGATTTATAGTTTCTAGAATATAGGTCCTTTACGTCTCTGGTTAAGTTAATTCCAAGGTAACGTATGGGTTTTGGTGCTACTGTAAATGGGATGGATTCCCTAATTTCTCTTTCTTCAGTCTCGTTATTCGTGTATAGAAATGAAACTGATTTGTGAGCATTGATTTTGTATCCCACCACGTTACTGAATTGCTCTATAACTTCTAATAGTTTGGGAGTGGCTTCTTTTGGGTTTTCCATATAGAGTATCCTGTCATCTGCTAAGAGAGACATTTTGACTTCTTCTTTGCCGATTTGAATACCTTTGATCCCTTTTTGTCGTCTGATTGCTGTTGCAAGGACTTCTAGTACTATGTTGAATAATAGTGGCGAGAGTGGGCATCCTTGTCGAGTTCCTGATCTTAAGGGAAAGGCTTCCAGCTTTTCCCCATTGAGAATAATATTTGCAGTAGGCTTTTCATAGATGGCTTTTATGAGATTGTGAAATGTACCTTCTATTCCTACACTCTGAAGGGTTTTAATCAGGAAAGGTTGCTATATTTTGTCAAATGCTTTTTCAGCATCGATTGAGAGGATCATATGATTCCTGAGTCTTTTCTTGTTGATATGATGTACCACGCTGATTGATTTGCGAATATTGAACCACGCTTGCATCCATACAAATGGCTAACAGACACATGAAAAAATGTTCAAAATCATTAGCCATCAAGGAAATTCAAATCAAAACCACACTGAGATACCACCTTATGCCAGTTAGAATGGCAAAAATAGACAAGGCAAGAAACAACAATTGTTGGAGAGGATGTGGAGAAAGGGGATCCCTCCTACATTGTTGGTGGGAATGCAAGTTGGTACAGCCACTCTGGAAAACAGTGTGGAGGTCCCTTAAAAAGTTAAAAATTGAGCTACCCTATGATCCAGCCATTGCACTACTGGGTGTTTACACCAAAGATACAGATGTAGTGAAGAGAAGGGCCATATGCACCCCAATGTTCATAGCAGCAATGTCCACAATAGCTAAATCGTGGAAGGAGCCGAGATGGCCTTCAACAGATGACTGGATTAAGAAGTTGTGGTCCATATATACGATGGAATATTACTCAGCGATCAGAAAGAACGAGTTCTCAACATTTGCTACAACATGGACGGCACTGGAGGAGATAATGCTAAGTGAAATAAGTCAAGCAGAGAAAGACAACTATCATATGATTTCTTTCATCTATGGAACATAAGAACTAGGAAGATCGGTAGGGGAAGAAAGGGATAAAGAAAGGGGGGGTAATCAGAAGGGGGAATGAAGCATGAGAGACTATGGACTATGAGAAACAAACTGAGGGCCTCAGAGGGGAGGGGGGTGGGGGAATGGGATAGACTGGTGATGGGTAGTAAGGAGGGCACGTATTGCATGGTGCACTGGGTGTTATACACAACTAATGAATCATCGAGCCTTACATCGGAAACCGGGGATGTACTGTATGGTGACTAACATAATATAATAAAAAATCATTAAAAAAAAAAAAGCTCAGAAATAATTCCGGAAGTAGCAATGGAACACTAGGAAGATGTAGGACCCACTCACTCATTTACTCTGAGATAGAAGCCCCCTAATTATTAAGAGCTGAGATATCCAATCTCCTTAGTAATAGAGGCTTCCCCAGTGTTTCCTAGGCCATGGAGTTGTCTGGCAATTAACTAATGTCCAATAATGATCTGTAAATTAGTAGATTCATCACATGCGCAGCTTCTGCCACCAAACTAATGGTTTGTTTAACAAATGGCTGATGTCTCCATTAGAGAGGCTCCTTTGTTTCTAAACAGCATTTGTTGCATTTGGCAAGTGCCCCAGCGTGGGTATTTGCTGGCTGGCACGGTTTGATTCCTGCAACAGCAAAACCGTGCTCTACAGTGCAGGGCAGTGGCAGGGAGCTATACAAGAAGGCCCCCAAATTCTGAAGGTTTGGGGCGGGGGTTCCATTGTAGAGCAGACCTGAGGCTTAACTTGCTTCCCCTGCTGGCCTGCCATTCATTCATTCATCCACTCATTCATTCAGCAGGTGTTTACTGAGCACACACTATGTGCAGACAATACTCGAGGAATTAGAAATGACTAAAACCAAGGAAAATCCTGCCTTCTGGAGCTTATGTTCTAGTGGATTGATGGATAAAATAAGAAATTAGAAAATACTGAATTATACCATGTTGGATAAGTGTGTGAAGAAAATAAAGTAGGAAAGGGACTTAATTTAATGGCCCTCCCTGAGAAGGTGATCGTCAAGTAAAGATCCAGAGGAGGTGATGAAGCAAGCCTCAAGATATCTGAGAAGAAGAATGTTCCAGGTAAAGCAAATAGCAAGGGAGCACACCCTTCCAGGAGGGTGTGCTGGAATGTTTGGGGTACAGCAAGAACAACTAGAAGGTAAGCTAGAAGATGAGGTGAAAAAAGATACCTGGTTGGAATTCATGAGTCCACACTAGGGAAGGCCTTATAGATCATTGCAGGTACTTAGACTTTTTCTCTAGGTAGGATGAAAAGATACCGAAAGGTTTGAGCCAGGAAGCAACTGGACACAACATACGTTTGTAAAGAATCGCTATAGCTCAGCGGCTCTAAATTGAGGGTAATTGCCCCTCCTCCACCAGTCAGGGGACTTGGCAATGTCTGGGGACACTTCTGACTGGATGCCTTGGGGCAGGAAGTTGTGCTCCTTCAAGCCTGTGAAGCGTCCTGCAACTCCCCACACCAAAAAATTATCTGGCCCAGAATGTCAGCAGGTGTCCAGGTTAAGAAAACCTGTGTTGGGCTGTGAGTAGAACACAAGGACAGAAGGGCAGCAAACAGGAAGCAAAACAATCCATAACATAAACCAGATGGGGGAGTATGGCTTGGACGAGCTGGTAGAGGTGACAGGAAGTGGTTACTTCTGAGCATAGATTCCATATGGCTGGTGAATGACCGGATGTAAGATACAACAGAGAGGAGGCAATGGTGAGGGTGAGATTCTTGGTCTCGCTCTGCCTTCTGAACCTTGTCTTCTTCTAACTCGGAGGTCTTCACTCACTAATGTTCTTCACCTCCCTAACCTCCCCGTTAATGCCACCACTCTGCCTGCCACGTCGGGTTCCACACCACGGTGTCTAACTTTTATCCGCAGGGTCACACTGCACTTCTCACCCTTTCTGTTCCTCCAAAGCTGTGCCAGAGCACACCTGCTCAGTCTACACCCAGACTGCTGCAACACCGCTTTTCATGACATCACACTACTGATCCAGAGTGCTCGGCTCCCTGCAGCAAATCCCCAAACAATGCCACAGTGAAGACTTGCCAGTTTAATTTCTAAACCTTCTTTCCATTCACCATCCATTCCAAACATGCTGACTTGGCCATCTTCCACATGGACCTCATTTAATTTCCTTCCTCTGGAACTTCCTCTTTCTCCTTACCTCTAAAATGGTTTGAGAATCTCACCTGTTACAAAACCTGACTCGATCAATACCCATCTTTCTAAGAAGCCTTCCACAATTCAGCCTGGGTAATTCTGTTCACACCTCTACTGGGAAGTTGACTAGATGACTGCTTTGGTGGGTTGCTTTGAAAATTATTGTTCTGCTGATTTCCCTGCATATGCCAGAATCTTCTGCAAGTATCATGAAGAAAAAAAAAAATCATGTATTCTGTTCTCTTCTTCTTCCCTAGGGTTCTGTGTAGCACTGTCCATACAGGAGAAATGAATTAAATGCCTTGACTTACAGACCGATGAAAGAAATGCTGCCCTATATTTATAACATTTTTACAATAACATTTTGCCTCAGACAGGTACCTCATCCCACCCATAGCCTGGTCTCCTGTCCTCCAGTTACCTTGTCCTCCACCTGCTTCTACCACTCTCAAGGCCACCCTCACTACTGTCATTATCAACAAACACCACTCGACTGTCCTATCATAGCCTCCTAATTGGCCTCCCTGTTTCCTCCGCTCCTTGCTCCTCTACAGTCTATTCTAAACACAGCAGCCAGAGGGTCACACAGGTTAGACCACATCGCTTCTGCTCAAAATCTGCCAGCAGCTCCCATCTGAGAACACAAGACAAAGTCCTTACAATCACATCCAAGATCTTATTAGATTTTGACCCCTGTTATTTCTCTGGTCTCATCTCCTTCTCCCCATCGCTCTGCTCCAACCAGCCTGACCTTCTCGGTGTTCCCCGGCATACCCAGCATGCTCGGCCTCCATGCTTCTGTAATGCTGTTCCCTTTGTTAAAATGCTCTTCCCCCAAATAACTTACTTCCGTATGTGTCACTTCAACCATCCATGCTCATTCTAATTAATGAAGTTGTACCTCCCACGATACACCTTTTCCTCTGTCCTTGTTTTTTCTTTATAGAACCTACCAGCATCTGATGTCCACACAACATACTTATTTTTTTTATTATTTACTGTCTTTCTCCCTCCACCACAATAGAGACTCCATAGGGCAGGGATTTTGAATGTTTTCTTCACTACACCCTCAGCATCCACAGCAAGGTCTGGAAGGTGCTCGATGAATAGTTGTTGAGTAGGAGTTGCCTACAGCGCCAGGACCGGTGCCCAGGCTCATGCCTTTGCACACACGCTTGTGTGCACGCACACACATACACACATGCATGCACACATATAAAGTGGGGCCACAGATGCACTGATGGAAAGATAAAAGCCTTCAGAAACCTCCCTTTTTTCTCTGACTCTTGGCTTTGCACTGAGTTCGCTCCTTAATTCAAAGACTATGGAAATCATACCTGCACAAAGGACTGAATGACCAAGTCATACTCTGTTGATTCGCTTCTTTAGACAAAGTCCACTCCTGAAATGCCTGAGTTTTCTGCACACTCACATCACTAACTTCGCAAAGCCTGAAGTGTCAAGCCTTTGCAACCAGAGATCCAAATAGCATCCTCATCTCCTTGATAAAAAGAAATAACTGGCTTTATCTCCGATAGGATATGGAATTGACTTTTATGCATTAGTCATTCAACCTTGAATTGAATTTTGACAAGCTCTGCAGTGTATTAAATTGCTCCCGCAAGGATGAGAAGTGTACATTCCTTATTAAATGTGTAACAGAACTCAATAATGCCTGTCATTTTTCACTGCAGAGATGAACTTGAATTAAAGCAGAATTAATTCAGCTAACTTAAGCAGAAGTCTAATACCAAGTTTATTTCAGTTACGGTATAAGACAAATAAATCAAATTCCTATGCAAAGTTCTGTAGTAGTTCAAACAATAATCTCTGATTCAAAATGATAGCTAGAAATATGTCAAAATCAAGAATTTTATGACTCCTTTATAGTCTACAGAAAAGCTTAGATGAATGGCACATGTTAAAAAGAAATGAACTATATTTTTAGAAAGGACATATAGTTGCAGAAATTAGCCTGTCCTTAAAGACAGCTCTGCTATATATTCAGAGGCAACTGCGTAGACAACTAAGGCATAGGTAGAGCAGGCGTCTAACATTTATTGAGCACCTACTATGTGCCAGGTACTGTCCTAGGCACTTGACATTCATCATCTTGGTCCCTGTAAGAAAAAATAATGAAGTACTCCATTTTACGAACAATTTAAGAGACCCGCATTTAATTATTTGCAGCCAGTGTTTGAACCCAGGTCTGTGTGAGTCCAAAGCTGTATCACCTTCCAACTGTCACCATAACCACGCACCTAGTGGAACGTGTCAGGAAGAAGAGGCAGACGACAAAAATGGTGGAGGGTGAGTGACTACAGAGTAGGAAGAACTCCGAGCTAGAAATCAGGGCATAGTTTGCTAAATGACTTTGGACATCTTCTTCCTTTTTCTTCCCATCTATAAGAAAATACTTCACCGTATACAATGAGGTGTTATAAAATAACGCTAAGACAATATGCAATTAATTTGCTTGTGAGGGGCTTCCTGCCTTGGTAAGAGCTTGGATCAGGTTTCCCCTATGGTCCTGCCCATTCTAAGACATGGAGCTCCAAAGATTGTATGATTAATGCTGAGATGAATCACTTTCCGAAGTAACTTTCTAAAGTAAAGCCTAGGGGCGCCTGAGTGGCTCAGTCAGTTAAGCAGCTGACTCTTGTTTTGGGATCAGGTCATGATCTCAGGGTCCTGGGATTGAGCTCTGCACCCAGCCCTGCTTTGGACTCTGGGCTCAGTGAAGAGTCCGAAGAGTCTACTTCTCTCCTTCTCCCTCTGCCCCACCCCGTGCTCGCACACACGAACTCATTCTCTAATAAATAAATAAATCTGCAAAAAAAAAAGTAACCAATCACCCCCAATCTGTTTATATATATACACATATATATTCTTCCATAATCCTATACTTCTATATACTTCTACTTGGTTCATAAAGAATTAATAGCAATGGGCTCAATGCTGAACAAGCTCAAAGGTTTTAAACAAGCCCTTTGCTGTTACATGTTTTTTAAGTTTATAACCACATATCCTGAATCCATAAATATTGAACACCTCCTCAATCTTCTTTCAAGTTCTCCTTAGGTCACTCATTACAACCCTCTAATGAACATCTCACTACATATTTAAATATATGAATCCCTTTACTCGTCCCTCTTGTCTCACTTTTTTTTTTTTTAAAGATTTTATTTATTTATTTGACAGCCAGAGAGAGAGGGAACACAAGCTGGGGGAGTGGGAGAGGAAGAAGCAGGCTCATAGTGGAGGAGCCTGACGTGGGGCTCGATCCCAGAACGCTGGGATCACGCCCTGAGCCGAAGGCAGACGCTTAACGACTGAGCCACCCAGGTGCCCCTCTTGTCTCACTTTTTATGTCTAATTTTGCCTTTCTTGTGTGTAGGACTTAAATACCCTCACCCAGTCATTCTATTCTTTAGTGCACTGTACCATTCACTAAGCCCTCGCCTTTGTAGATTTCAGTCTAATTTCATCAGCTGTGTATTTGCTACATACCATACTGTCACACACACACACAGACATGGATCACCTTTCATTAGTGAACCTCATTTAACCTGATGAATTATTGTTATACGGAACTGGTCTTGGGCAAAGTGATATGGCAGCTGCATTTTGCTTTTACCAAATCCCTACTTTCCTTTATTTGAATTTTCCCACTACCCCATAGCACCAGCAGCCTTCACAACTCCCCAGCCATCCAGCACCATCAAAGCCCTTATATCAGACCTGTGATCTGCCGATACCAACCTTAGCCCCTGATCCTTGCTTTTCTCTTCTTCCTCTTCACAAAGGAGATCTACTCTGTGTCTCATTCTCTCTGTGCCTGGGTCTCTGATAAACCAAAATATGTCAACACTGAACTGCTAGGACTTTTTATCCAAACAAAATATCTGTTCTTTACTGGTAATCATCTAACCCCTTAGGGGGAAAAAAAAAAAAAAAACCAAACAAGTTTGAAAACACCATGTGACACGTCGGTCAATCAAGAACCATTTTAGCACAGATGAGCCATCCATCACCGAGCCCCACCTCTAGATGATTGCCACTCCACCTCCTTACACTTCGGGCCAGCATTGGCAAACTTTCATCCATGCTCCCTGGTAGTACCATTTGAAGGCATTTCACTGTCTATAGCTCACTTCTACGTTCCTAGTGTCCCCTCTGTGTCCTTGTTATCTAATTAACAAGTCAGATCTGCAGAAGCACGGACAGTGAATACCTGATGTTGAGTGAATGTGAGCATCAAATTCACTCTAACTTTACTGCTACTCAGCTCTGTTAACTATAGACGGGAATCCTAAGCTCATCATTTCTCCCTAACCGTGCTGCTGGACTTCTGAGAGTGACTTATCTTTGGATTCTCAATTCCTGGGCTGTGACCAACTGTTGGGACCGCCATGGCCTCTTTCTGGGCCCCTAATGCAACTGCTCACCCGATTCAATCCACCCTTTGGATACCAAGTTCCATTTGAACCTTCTAACTTCTCCAAGATTGCTTTCTTACCCCAACCATTCCAGAGCTTGCCCTTCGCTTAATAAGTCTGCTTATAGTTCTTAATCACTCTAAATCTATCCCTCTTACTGTAATTAAAGAAGCTCTACAACCTGCTAGTTCCCAGAGAGAACAGTCTTATCTTCCACGTTAGGGTTCCATTACCATCTAATCAAAGACCATGACATCTGAATCCATATAGCACCTTCTTCTACTCTGTCCATCTCATTTCCCCAGGATTGCTCCCAAATGCTCTACTATGAATTAATTTGAGAACAAATCAGTCCTTTTCTTCTGAAGTCAATGAATCTGAAGATTGTTCTAATGGCCTGGGCACTTGGCCACAGTGATGTTAGTCCTTGTGTGCAATTCATATCTAATTGGTCAATAGAAGATTGCTAGGAAGTGATAAAGAAGGGGAAATCTTATGAATTTGTTAATTTTTACAAAGTGATCTTAAAGGTTTATTCAAAAAGGTACTCAAAAGTATAGGGCTAGGTAAGCCTAATTACACACCCACCTAAAGACATATAAATCATATATGCTTTATAACCTATGTATCTCTACACTCTTCAAGGAGCTCTCACATAAAATTCTAATAAAATTTATTTCCCCACTCAATGATGTAGAATATATCCACAATATGACCTTGGGAAACAACGTCATAACCTAGGACCTTTCCTGACACATCCCATCTCACACAGCTAAGCCCCATAAGGATGTTTTCTCCTTTGGGTTTGCTGCCTCCCAAGAAGTGCAGGTGATTGCAAGCTATTCGTCTTCATTTCCAAAGCACTCTGGGAGATCAGGAGAGATGAGAATTGATTAATGTTCTCTATGGAAAGTTCAATAACTGTTTAATCACAGCTTGGAAATAAAGCAATGCTTCTGATCTTTTACAAATTAATTTAACGTTGCATTAAAAATAAAATAGGCCGTAAATTGTGCTGTGCAGGGATAATCAATGGCTCATTATCTTTGCTTCCAGCAAAATGCACTGATTCTTTTAAAGCCATTAATGAGCAATATTGGGCAGTACACAGCTGCAAATGTGTTCAAGTATTATTGATCCTACATCTATAAAACTAATCTCATCTGGGCAGAATTTATGAACAATAATAATGCAAACTGTTCTGCAGTCCATACTAAAGAAATAAAGAAGAAAATTCACGTATATAAGGCAAGATTATATGATCACTGGGGAGAAACAATTTCTGAACTCTCATTATAGTCTGCTACCAGCATGTCATGGCACTTAATCACTGTTAAATACAAATCTAATAAAAGGAGATCATCAGTGGTGACCAATGAAATGCTAACATAGTCTTTCGAAATAACCAAACCATTATGACAATTCTGTAATTTGGATTGATGCTACCACTTTCCTTAGGCATTGCAAATTATCTGTAAGGTTACGTCTATATTATTTCATGTTTTATGACATAATACTTATAAATATTTTGCTACTAAAACAGAAACGTCCAGTTAATAGATTGTTTTCATTTTCCAACTTTATAAAATGCATGTGTCGTCCATGGGTCTAACCGCACATTAGATCCCTCTCCCTTCATTGTCCGTGAAGCCCCTCAAACCTATCACGTCCAAAACTCTTGGGCTAGCTCCTGGGGGGGGGGGTACCAGAGGAGTCTCTGGACCTCCAAGACTGGCCCTCGCAGCTTCCTTAGAGGAAGAATGGTGGGAAACTGGGGACTCCCCCTGAATGGGAAAGGAGAAGGGAAAACAGGAATCTAACCACTTCCCTATGTACCTAATTTTTATGTCCCATTTTATCCTCATTGCTGCACAACAAGTACAACTAAATTATTCTCACGCAACACAAAAGTCTAGCTGACAAAGAAACTAGAAGTAATCACTAAAATGCATCGTTACAAAGAGATCACATTTCGCCGAAAGCTTCCACACTAGTTCTCTTCCCTGCTTTTATGGGGCTGCCCCAGCTTTGTGGGGCGCGGTGCTGAAACGCAAGTATTTAACATTTTCCTTCTGCTACCTACTCTCATCTCAAATAGCAGAAATGAGAAAGAACCATCTAGATAATACAAACGTGTAGGGATTCCCAAAATTTGCTAAGTCTTCTTAAAAGCCCTCTCTCAAAATTGTCAACAACGAATCATACCGCACCTTCGGGGGTCTAGGATCGCTGCTGTTAACAACGGCAGCCTGCTGGCCAGAAAGCTCAGAGCCAGAGAGCAGAACCTGATTTTTCCTCTTAACATTGTAAGGCCCCAGGTTAGTGACACTTCCCAATCTAGCAACAGTAGGAAGAGACGTAACTGACATATGGCCTCCAATTTCCTTATACAGTGCCTAATTCTAAAAGACTGTTCTTGCCTATTTATTAAAAAAAAAATCGTATTTTTATTACAGGCACACAAGCAAAATCTCACTCCCAGCAGTTCCTCAAAAAGATTGTCAAACTTGTTATTTGTCAAACTGTCAAGCAGTGTTTCGGAGACGGGTTAGGTCAACACTCAGTCACACCCGGCAGGTGTCAATCTAAGAACACCTGAGTTTCTCAGGAATGGACAAAAGGAGAGCAACTTCAGAGGCTAAGTAAGGCCAAAGGCAGGACCTGAGCCTCCTGGGTAAGACATCAATCCAAACTGGGGAATGCAACCCTTCTCCCTGAAGCAGAGCCATCCTCCGGCTCATCCATGAGGGGGCAGCAGAGGGACGGCCGGGTCTCCCGTGGTACCAAGAGGATTCCTCTTTCTCACCTACAGGCTTGCAAGACAAAGCCCGCTTTGCCACTTCCTGCTCTGGACAGCAGTTGAATGTCACAGTCTCACAGGCAGGGAGACAAGCAGGTGGGAGTGTCTGAGGTCACATAAACTTGTGAAGACTTCTGGGCCTAATCCTAAATTTTGTTTTAATCATAAATTCTTTCATTAAATTAAAACTTGGCATTGGCCAGTTTAGTTTGGATAACTAAGGTGCCAGAGCAAGGACTTAAGCTGGGTAACAACTATGAATTACAAAACCTCTACAACTCTTCCTATGCCTTAATATGAATGAAAATTACTCAGGAATCTTGTTTTTAAAGCACAAGTATATGTGGGGAAAATGCTCAACATCATGAGTCATTAGGGAAGTGTAAAACAAAACCCCAGCGAGATACCACTTGGTACCCATTAGGATAGCCAAAATAGACAGACAATGACAAGTATTGACAATGATGTAGAGAAATTGGACTGTAAGAAATGACAGACATTCTAGAAAACAGTGTGGCAGTTCCTTAAAATGTCAGGCACAGTTACCATACGACCAAGCAACTCCATCTCTAGCTATACCCCTGTTAGTCTGCCAGAGCTGCCGTACAAAACAGTACACGCCGGGTGCCTGGAAGAGCATCAGTTTATTTTCTCACAGGCCTGGAGTCTGGAAGTTGAAGATCCGGGCACCAGCAAGGCTGGTTCCTCCCAAGGCCTCTCTTGGCATACGGATGGCCACCTTCTCGCTCCCTCTTCACATGGTTGTCCTCCATACGCATATACCCCTGGCATCTCTCTGTAAATCCTAATCCCCTGTCCTTATAAGGACACCAGCCAGACTGGATTAGGGCTCACCGTGATGGCTTTTTTTTTTTTTTTTAACTTAATCACCTCTGTTAAGGCCTGATCTATACATACAGGCACATTTTGAGGTACTGGGGGTTAGGGCTTCAACATATGAATTTGTGGGGAGGCATAAATCAGTCTATGACGATACCCAAGAGAACTGAAAGCATATGTCGGCCCAAAGTCTGTACATGAATGTTCAGAGCAGCATTACCCACGATAGCCGGAAGTGGAAGCAAAGCAAATGTCCACCAGCTGAGGAAGGAGTGAAGTATGCTATGTATCCATATAATGAATTATTGGGCCATAAAAGGAACGATTTATGCTACAACATAGATGAACCTTGTAAGTATGAAGCTAAGTGAAAGAAAGCAATCACGAAAGGCCACATATTATTTTATGCCATTTATGTGAAATATCCAAAAGACCAAATCCATAGAAACAGAAAGTAGATCACTGGTTTCCAGGAGCTGGGTGAGGTAGGTATGGGGAGTGACTGCTCATGAGTTCTGGGTTTCTTTTGTGGATAATAGCATTCTGAAATCATTTACCGGCAATGCTTGTCCAACTTTCTGAATATACTGAAAACAACTGAATTGTCTACTTTAAAAGGGTGAATTTTGTAGTTTGAGAAATAAATGGAATGAACCTGTTATTTCAGTTTAAAACCATAGGTATATTCTAGGCCTCCATTCCAGAAAATCTAACTCAGAATATCTAGAAAGGGTCTAGAAATCTGCATTTTTAACAAGCGTTTCCACACTGTGAAAGATTCTTTTGAACGCTGAGAAATAATAAGCTGAAAGTTTGGTGATGTGGGCTCTGGAAACTACTTCAAATGAGAGACCCAGGAGATTTTTTAAGAAGTTGACAATAGAACCCCTCGACTACGTTTTCCGGTCCCGGAGAGATAATAGTCACCCTGGGAAGGAAAAGAGCTGATATCTACAAACTTGCACCCTGAGCAGGTGGGAAGCAGCGACAGCATCTGCCCCCGTGACACAGGTAGCCTTTTGGGCCTTGCGTGTCCTGGTAAGATACAGCTCGAATTCAGAGACCATCAACTCAAGGGTTCATTCACTAGGGAATTATGCATGAAACCAAATGCATACAGTCTAAATAGCAGAGTATTTTGCACTGCGGAAGAATATGGACTCTCCCTTTTGCAGCTTCAACTCTGAGACAAGTGGAGGGAAAAGAAAAGTGACCCCAGTTAAGGAATAACAGAAAAGTTTAGAATAGAAAGATGGCCCTGGATTTTTTTCAGCTCTTACTGGATTCTTTAAACCATTATTGAGACAAATTGCAGGCACACGATGCCAAGGTTCAGGGGTATGGTTAGAGCCAAAATTAAGATACAGGATGCAGAATTCTGTTCCTCCTTTTATAAAGAGAGTAAGGATTTAAGGCCTGGGTAGCTCTACAAAAGTAATTACCAAGTTTCTTCCCAATGCGTGTACTTGATCCAAAGCTAATGAGATAATGTCAAATTATACAACCTTCAAGTATTATCATGAAAGAAGCAGGCAAACAGTGCCACCAAAATTAATTTATGGAAAACTCTTCCTGATTCTCAGACAAAAACAAAAGATTAAGTTGCTGGAAGGACGACAGTCGATCTCCAAGATGGCTTCCGGTTAGCCTCCCGGTATTCACACTGCTGCGTAGCCCCTCCGACAGTGACCAACGGAATGCAGCAGCAGTAATACTACATCATTTCCAAAATTACGTTGCAAAAGACGCTAGAGCTTTCAGCTTGGTCACTCTCATTCTCTCTTGTATCACATAGTCTGGGAGAAGGCAGATGTCATGTCATGAGGAACGCTCGTGCGGTAAGGAACTGGGACCTCCTGCTGGCAGCCACCTTGGAAGCAGATCCTGCCCCAGACAAGCTCTTAGATGACTGCAACTCCAGTCAACAGCTTGAATGCATTCTTCTAAGAGAACCCGAGCCAGAATCACCCAACCAAGTTGCTCTCAGATTCCTGACTCTCAGAAACCATGTGAGATAAATACTGTCTTCCCCTGCGAAGTTTTGGAGTAATGAAGTTTTGGGATACTTTTACATAGCAACAGATAACTTATGCAGCAAGCCAATACTGGTTTTTTTAATACTATATTGTTTTTATCGATTGTACCTAATACCTATTATCTGCAGAAGAGATAACAAAATAAGGAAGGAACTAATGGTGTTAATGGAAAAGCCAGAATCCTTTATTGGGAAAGGAAAAAAGGGCTGAAGCAGTTTGGAGTCAGAAAGACCTGGCTTCAACTAGGCTCCACCATTTTCTTAGTGCAACCCGGGGCAAGTTTCTTAAACCCTCCTAACCAACAGTTGGGGATGATGCCTTCCTTCTGGGGCTTCTGTGAAGTGTTGTGGGGTTTTTGTTTTTGTTTTTGTTTTTTTACTTAAAGAGTCTTTTATTAAAGGGAAAATTAGTCCATGATATCAGGTTATTTTAAACCGAAAGAAAAATAGCATTCTGCCAGCTTATAAAGTGGTAATGTTTAAATCAACTGAAAGCTACTTGCCCTGCTGCTAAATCATTTTAGGATATTTTTCACTCCTAATTTCTATTGAGTTTAATTAAGACATTTGGAGGTACCTGCCCTTAGGTAGAAATAGAAAATTTTGATGAAACTGTCTTTGCTTTCATAATTTGTAAGAAAACATTCCCATTATACAGTATGAAAGAAAATGAAAAGACTCTAGTTCTTCCTGTTATATGCACGTGTGCATACACACATACACACACACACACACACACACACACTTGCTTAGGTTGTTATATCCATATGGGCATACACATACATACGAACCCACTCAAGGCAACACACTCAAATGAGCCTATTCAAATTATCACACACACACACACACACACACACACACACAGTAATACCTACACATACAGGGTTAAACTTTTGCTTCCCCCCCCCCACTGTTTTTTTGTGTGCGAAGTTTAAATAAAGAATCATGTCTGTGAAGCACTCAATGCATAGAAAGTGCCCAATAAATACTGATTTCTTCCCCCCATTCTTTTTGATAGTTTATTGCAATTCAGGATAAAAGTGACTACATTATAGTCATATTTTCTTCTAGCAAATGTATTCCCATTTAGATGCCATGAAAGAAAACATATTAATCGTTCCTACATTTTATGGAACAGAAAAACTTCACTTCTAGCTACACCATTTGAATTCAATGAGTGACTAACTAGATCCTATGACGTACTTGGAATATATAATCATTCATTAGCCATATGCATATGGCTGGAATAAATAACATATTATTAAAATGACTCCCTTAGAATACCAACTTCCTTCCCTAGTCCCATCTTCAGAGATGACTAAATTTAAAGCGACATTGAATTTTTTTTTAAAGATTTTATTTATTTATTCGACAGAGAGAGAGACAGCCAGCGAGAGAGGGAACACAAGCAGGGGGAGTGGGAGAGGAAGAATCAGGGTCATAGCGGAGGAGCCTGATGTGGGGCTCGATCCCAGAACGTCGGGATCATGCCCTGAGCCGAAGGCAGACGCTTAACCGCTGTGCCACCCAGGCGCCCCTAAAGTGACATTGTATTTTATGCGCCGAAGGACAGATAGCACCTTTGGGTAACATTCAAGGAAGTTGCACCCTGATCCCATAATCGAGAAGACTTCAGAGCAGAATTCAATAGAAATTTAGAAATAGTAACATCATACCTGAACGAGTCAAAGAGAGCAAAAAAATTTTTCCTTAGAGGAATGTTTTGGGAGAAGTTACCTCTCAAAGCCTGTTTCTTAGGTTGTAAAACTCTGGAGAGCCTCATTAGGATGGAGAAAGAAGTATCGTGATCAACCTTCCAAGTTTTCTGCCATGAGAGGATATTCCCAGTGGAAATTCTCTGGGTAGCTGGTTCCCTCCCACCCACCAACTGGCACTGACTGCCTGCTCTTGCATGTGTATGCATAAGATGCTGGCTTATCCAACCCTAACAGGTGCCATCCGCCTCATCCAGCTCCGTGACTCACCTGTGACACATCTCACGCTGCCTAGATGATGAAGAGTCCAATGGCGCAACAGGAGTCAAGCTTATTAACAGCCCATCTGCTCAGCCAGACGTTCCTCTCTACTGGATGTGAGAACAGCAGGGGAGAGGCCTAGCAGATCAGACCCACGTACTTCCAGCAGGCTGACTCTAGAGTATTGATCCTGGTTTCAAGTCTGCTGATTTCTTAAAAAGATACATGCTCATTTTGAAATTACCTTAGAGTTTAGAAACTAATACAAATAATCTGCCCAGTCTTAAATTCTTTGATAAGCCATAAACCCTTGTGATGTCCACATCACTTGCACCCTCCCTCAAGTCTTCGCTCAATGTTTTTCTCACTGTAGCTTCTCCAAATCGCCCTGTTGAAATCGTAGGCCTCCACCCCTTGAACTCCTGTACTTCTCCCCTTCTTTAATCACGATTCTTATCGCCATAATATACCATCTTATCTACCCATGGCTTCTATTTAATATTTAGTTCCCTCCAGTCAAATGTAAAGCTCATGAGGATTTATCACCTAAAACAATTAACTAATAGATAAGAGGTAGTTACTAAATGTTTGTGGAATGATTACTACTTTGTCTTCTAATCTTTATGTACGAATACTGTGTTTTAAAATTTTGTTTCCACCTCCTTACTAACTCTACTGCCTTCCCCCATTCGTAATGGACCTATCCCAGTGCTAAACAGAGTGCAAGGGCAATAAATATCAGGAACATCAATCGATCAATTAATCATTGATTCCCCTAGGGAGACATGAGAGAACAGGAGAAAAAGGAAAGAAATCACCTGGATTGAAATATAATATTTGTTATGCATCTATTTACTGGACGAACATTTATTAAGAGCCTTCCATGCTATCTTTACTTTCACAAATGGCTTTGCCCCAGTGAAAGACTGAGCAGTGAAAATATCTACACTCGACGTAGTCACTTCTGTATGCTGTTGGGATTTGTGATTCTGCTTTAATAAACTTTTCCTGAAGCAATAAATTATAAGCTTAAACATAGAATGAGCTGTCTAAGGGTCTGACACAATTATACATCCTATTCTCTTAAATCAGTTGCTTAGCAAATGCAGATAAACTCTCTGATTTACAGAAGGAATTTCAGGACTCTATTTGAAATGCAGAAATGGTTTAAAAACTTGATAGCGTGGGACAGGCTGGTTTCTTATAGGAGGAACAGAGATAAGGAAGACATAGAGCTTAATTTTAAAACTGGACCCAGCAGAAACAGAATAGGGAAGAGCTAACAAGGAGAGAAGGGTCATTGGGACCCAACATCAATGGAACTTAGACTCTCCATGAAACCCCATGGAAACACTGCCATTCTGATAGCTCTTGAGACGCCGTCTAGTTCATCTCATTGTTAGTGGGCAAGTGGTCTATTATTAACTTGCAAAAACTAGTCCAGACTTCAGAGGGTGCCCAACCCACCCAGTGAGCAGTGCCTTATGCACTGGAGGAATATGGGCAGTGTGAAAACGGAGGCTTTTTAAAGTGTGCTCATGAGCGAGCATATGCAACAGGTATGTTCTTTGGAATTACAGACATCCCACAGCTACAAGAGTTCTTTCGCTCATGGATTTAACGAACATTCATTGAGCACCTATTCCACTAACCCCCGGAGACAGTGGTGATGAATCAGGCAGTCAATGTTCTTGACTTCAGAGAGCAGACATTTGAGGTGGAGAGGTAGTCAGGAACCAAATAATAATAATTATTATTATTATTATACAATTATTATTATAATAATTATTATAATATATATTATATAATATATATTTAATATTATATATTTTTATAATATAATATATAATAATAATAGTATAATTAATAGTATATATAATATAACATATACTATATTATAATATTATATATAATACAATAATTATAATATTATAATTAATTATATAACTATTATAAATAAAATTTAAGATATGGGACTATGAGAGAAATATATAGAGTAATGAGAAAGAAGACAACTGAAAGGCCACTCTGAGTAGCTGACATTGAAGCTGTGACTTGAAGGATAAATCAGTCATGCAAAGAACTACAGAAAAAGGATGGGAAGCAGAGAAGCAGTCTGGGGTCAAGACATGAGCTTGTCATGCTCTGCAGCAAAAAGGAGGCCAGTGGTGCTTGAATGAGGGGCTAGTCACAGGGGATGAGGTTCGGGGGTGCACCAGAGTCAATTCATAGAGCAATGCGGGCCAGGTTTAAGGAATGGGGATTTTATTTAGGGTGCAATGGGCATGACCTTCTCCTGTGACTTCCAGGTAAGGCCATATGTTAAGTAGGAGAAACCAAAAACTTCCAGCTACAAACACCTAGAAATGCTGGATGACTATTTTTTTTCCCAAAAACTAAGCACAGATCTGAATTTATGATATCTAAAGAGAGAGTCCTAAGTGCCAGGGAGAAAAGGGGTGGATATTGACAGACAAGGGGTATAAGGAAACATTATGGATTACTGGAAATGTTTTAAATTTGGATGTGGGGAATAAAGGAGTATTTATATAAACACAATATAAAAAATAACTAAGCTATGCACTTATGATTTGTGCATTGTGTATTCTATGTAATAAAATTTTAAAAATAAATATAAGCAAGGAGAGAGGAAACAGAACAGCAATTAGAATGCCAATAGATTTCTCAATTGTGACAACAGGGGCTAGCAGCCAAAGGAGTATTTCAATGTGCTCAAAGAAAATATCTCCATTTAGAGCTCTATGTTCTATCAAACCATCTTCCCAAAGAATATAGGCAAAATAAAGACATATTTAGACAAAGAATGTTACCAAACACAGATCTTCGCTGTGGATAGACTTGAGTAAAAAGGAAATTGGACTTAGTAGAAAAGAGTAAGAGGCAAGAAACAATGACCAGTGGAAAATATATTCTAAGCATCACTAATCTACAGTCCAGTATTTGGGGATCACCAAAGTAGACAATGACTGAGGCTGTCGGTCTGCGTTTTTAAATTCAAATTCTCCTTTAAAAAAATTAAAAAATAGAAAATACAAATTCCCCCTGCCTTTGTTTTCTCACTTATAATATGGAGAGAGTGGAACCTTCTGCACCCAGTAGTTTAAAGACCAAATGTGGGTGCGCACGTGCACACGTGTATGTCTCTGGAGCAGTGGCTGGCAATGGTGAGCTATCATTATTATTACATATTATACATCTCAACCATGTATTGAGCTCTGGTGCCCGAAGAAAGTCCTTTCAGGAATGTCATGACTGTTTCCTTACACATCACAAAGAGCTTATCCAGTATTTACAGTCTTTGAGATATTCATTAAACTATTTTCAAAAGAATATTGGGAATCCATTAAAGGGTTTCAAGCAGAAGAGTAGAAGACTCTGGTTTATATTTTTAAGTGATCCCTGAGGCTATTGTATGGGAAATGGGTAAGAAAGCAAGAAGGAAAGCAAGGTGATGGGTACTAAAGAGGGCATGTGTTGCAACGAGCACTGGGCGTTATACGCAAACAATGAATCATGGAACACTACATCAAGAACTAATGATGTGCAGGACGGTGACTAACATAACATAATAAGAAAAAAAAAAGAAGGAAAGCAAGGAAGCCAGCTGTACTGTATTTCAGTAGGAAGAGTGGGAACTGATAATGCCTGAGTCTGAGCACAAATTATTTTAGGGAGAAAACTAGAAAAAAATTATAAAAACAGAAGTGTATATTGGAATGTTAAATGTTACCAAAGAACTACTGAGAACATCGGAGGACAAAGTTACTAATGATGGAGTCTCAAAATCAGAAAAGGCAACTCTGAAAATGGTCTCTTATTGTTTTCTAGTGTTATCTTTTGTTTATGCAGTACTTCTAACAATCCCAGATTTCCATCCAAACGTATCTCCAGCTGTACCATTGTGACACTACCATTCTCACTCTCTTGCCTTTGACCATGCGATTGTATCTGCCCTTAATGTCCCCCTCTCCCTCCTCTGCCCTGCACAGAGAGATCGCAGCAAACTTCAAAGACCTGCTCAGGTTTCATCTTCTCCGCCCCAGATTTTCTGCAATGGGAATCAGTATTTCTTTCCCTTATTTTCCAAATGGGCTCTATCTAGGATATTAATGGACCTTTCCTTATCCAGTCTACCCTATCTTATAGTTACCTGCATTAACTCTCCCTGGATTACAAGACTCTAAAACTTCAGAAAAATGTCATATTCAATCTGCATCCTTTATACCTTCCAGCAGAGTATCTCTAAAAATATTAAAGGAATCGAAGCGAAAAGGGAGTCACAGTCATTGAACCACCTGAACAATGAGGCCTCTGAGAAAAGACGGGTGAACCTTCACGAGGGAGGGGACTTCAGACCCAGCAGTAGCATAGGTCTCTGACAGCATTAGCTCAAAAAGTTTGCCTCTGAGTGTCGTCCTGATTTTTGGAATACTACTTACTCACCAGAAACCTATTCCTACTTTCTAGTACCAGAGAGGCAGTCGGGGGGGGTGGGGGTGCCCATCACCACCCTGGGCACCCTAATTTGGAGATGTTATTTTTATTTAACAGAAAAAAAATGTTTTCATTCATTAACATCTTGCTAGTTCGGATTCTATTCCTACATTTTTGTAACTGACAAAGTTTTGCCCCATGAGGCGCTTCTTGGAAACTAGCATTAGGAATCAGAATGCTTCCACGGAGTAAATCGAGAGTCCACTCAGAAACAAAATAATATAAAACGGAACTGGAAATCAGCCTTCCTACAGAGTCCAGCAGCTCGAAGTGCTCTTGGAATTGTTGGGATAATGTGGCAATTGTCAAAGTTCACTTGAGGACAACAGAGATTGTAGCATCTTGAACAGAATGTGGCAAAACTTGTCTGCCGCATGTTCCTGTGGTTGCGCGGTGGCTGCTTCGAGACTCATCTATAGAGCTGTATACGTCCCTTCTCCCAAATAACGTGAGGCTTCATTAAAAATGTCAGCTAAATCATGAAGTTAGAGGTAAGAGAGGCTTTTCCCAAATGGCACCAGCATAATTTTGCAAATTCCCAAGTTGGCAGGTTTGGGAAGCCCCTCTGCTCCCCTAGAACAGATTCGTAATCTGTAAAAACACATTTCGATGCTCATCCTCTGTCCAGCTGCCTGTGTTTCAGGCCGATCCTTAGCCTCTAAGCCTGAAAGTTTAGCTCTCCTACCCTGTGAGGAGTCTAAAAGAAGCCACGCAAGAAGACAGAACCAAAGCAGTTTTCTTTTCTGGGGGCTGAAAACGAGCAGATGGCTCTGTACTGGCCAGGGCTTCGTGGAGGCTGGGTGGGGCGGCGGCAGGAGCACAACCCGAGCCTCGGGATCTCAGCCCCTCCACCCGTCCTTGCTTCCCCACCTGCAAAATGGGAATAATAATACTTGACTCACAGTAGAGTCGAGTCGGTGAAATAACGTTAAACGAAGCAACCACATGCCAGGTGTGGAAGGCGAAAGTGTACCAGAGGTGTTCGTCCTTTTTAATACCCCTCAAACCCACACCCCTCCGCCCTGGCATAACCACACTGGCTCTCCCCTTAGAAGGAAGGGTTGAAATAGAACCACATTAAGCAGCAGACCATCTGCACAGCTGCACCAGGGGATGAACTCTAAAGGCTGGTCTATGCTCATGAAAAAATAAGACACGGTTCCAAACTTAGCTGGCAAAATGTAAAGGGCTCGCATTCATACATGTGTTACAGAGATCCATATGTTTTTGAATTTTAAAATTCATAGTTTAACAGTATTCGTTACATGGGATCTCCTGGAGCCTTCACAAGAGAATGAGTTTTGGCAGCAGGAGGATGTTTTGTTTTTTTTTTTTTTTTTTCTGATAACAATTAAAATTTTCATCCTTCTTTTAATGGCTATTGGCTACTTGAAGGCAGCATTACCAAGTGGATGGTGGTATAAAAGCTTGGAGACAGAAGCCAGAAAGAGAAAAATGCTCTGAGTAAAAAAAGTACAGAGGAGAGACAGGGAAAGATTTAGGAAACGTCAATCAAAAATGCCAACTGCTGGAGAGGGTAGAAAGAACACATAAGGCTGTGGGGTCAAGAACAGAGATTGAGAAATCCAATAGGAATTTCTGGAAATGCTATATATCTCAAGATGTAAACATCCCCCTTTTTTCTCTCCTGTGAAATTTTTATTACATTCCTATTGTTCACTGATGCACTTGACAAGTGCATGCTTGTTTTAAGGGAGTTTACAGAGGAACAGGAGAGGTCAAACGATAAATTAAAAATACAGAGGCATACTACATTTGCATTAATAGAAAACTTGTTTCAGTCCACTCTCCACTAAATAGATGTTGAACGCAAACTTAGATAAGTCTGCCGGGGTCCACACTTCCCGGAGGCTACCGTGTTTCCTCAGTTCAGCTGGTGTTTGAGGTCAGACAAGGGGTCGAGACGGGAGAGAGCCAAAGAAGCCGCTGGGCTTGGTCTGAGACCGCTAACCCGTTTCTACGGGTGGAACAACAAAGGGACCTTGACAAAAGCAGCCGTCAAGAGAGAGGGAGCAGGGGCGCCTGGGTGGCACAGCGGTTAAGCGTCTGCCTTCGGCTCAGGGCGTGATCCCGCCGTTCCGGGATCGAGCCCCACATCAGGCTCCTCCGCTGGGAAGCCTGCTTCTTCCTCTCCCACTCCCCCTGCTGTGTTCCCTCTCTCGCTGGCTGTCTCTCTGTCACATAAATAAAATCTTTAAAAAAAAAAAAAAGAGAGAGAGAGGGAGCAGCCACATGTGGAAAGAGGAGGGAGTTTCAGGAAGGCAGAGAAAGGGACTCCTGATAAATGCCACCGCAAGGTCCAGGGAGACGGGAAGAAACCTTGATGTTGGGTGGCAAAAAGGCATCTCAGTGAAGAAACGAGACCTCGAGTAATAGCCCAGATTAACCAACAGACCAACCTCAAAAGAAGTTTGTGAGACCCAGAGAAGAGCTCCATTTGAAGCTCTCTTCTCAAATCCTGCATGCTATCCCTAGGCCAGTTCACGCATTTCTGTGATGTCGGCGACCTTCTAAAGGACCATCTACCTCGAGTCATTCGGCCTAGCCCACAGACCTCCCCCCCCCCGCCCCCAGCTTGGGCCACTCACTATTCCAACAGTCTGTCTAGCACTTCCGCCTGCTTGTTCCGTGGTAATTTCCATTGCACTGCACCCAAAGGGAACTCATCATCTTCCTCCCAAACTGTGCCACCCATTACTTTCTCTTGGTGACCAATGTCCACATGAACACCTGAGAACAGCCTGGGTCCCTCCGTTTTCCTTACTTCCCACAGAAACCACCAACCAAATAGTAAGGATACCAGTAACCCTTTGATATCTCTTTATCCATCGTCTCCCTTCCTCTCCCACGCAATTGGGATTTTTTAGGTCTACATCATTTCCTGCCTGTGTTATTATACCAATTTCCTCATGGGTCTGCTGTCCAGCCTGGCATTCACCTTTATCACTGCCAGAGTGAGCTTCCTGAAACACAGAGGTCATCACACCACTATCTTAGATTCAAATTCTTCCCTTAGCATCAATAATTAACATGGGTATAAGATATAAGAAAATCACTTCACCTCTGTGCTTTCACATTCCTTCTGTACAAAGGGAATTATGCTGAATTTCTCTACCTACAGAAGGATTTCTATGATGATTAATTCAACACTGCTTCCTAAAAATGAAGTTTTAAAGATAGTAAATGTCAAAAAAAAAAAAAGCCCATGATATAAAGATAAGTTTTAAAGTTTTAACTAGAAGAATACTGAAATTTGATAGCGTGATCCCGTCAACATGAAAGGCATAGTAAAATCCTAGAAGAAAATGGTCTAAAATCTTAATGGTGAATGTCTCTTAATGATGTGATTATGGACAACTATTATTTTTTAAAACACTTTTTTTGCATCTCCCACAATGAGCATAAAATTCTTCTATAATAGAGGCAAAATATTCAACTTTTTAAAACCTAAGCTGTCTGAAAGAGGCACTAATATAAAAGAGAATTCCCAATATTTAAAACGACTGTCACAATTCTGAGGAGGGCTGCTCGACTTGATCACTCACTGAACTTTTACAAGGAATTGTCCTCTCTTTGTGCTTCTCCCACAGTTACTGTCTAAGAGACGTGACCAAGACAATTCTGAACCATCCCCACACTCACTGGCTCAGGAGGCTGGAAGGGTACAGAAGGTGACAGTTAATTAAGGAGGCTCCATGTGGCCGGCAGGTCCAGACTGTGGTGGGTAACAATTGTAGTTCTTCTGGGGCCTTGGAATAAAATTCTGAATACTAAGGCAGGCACTAAATAAAGTGTAATTTATATTTGGACTTTAACATAATTGCTGAGTGAAAAAAGCAGCCAATAATATTCTCTACCAATTTTATGCATACCAGCCAGGGGAGCTGAAGAATAACCCCAAAAGGAATCATTTATAGATTCTTTCTTGGCAGCTGGATTTTCATTAAAGGACTATTTTTCTACCTGTCTGTATTTTCAGCTTCTTGGCTTATCTCTTTCAAAGAAGAAGTTTCTTTTAAATTTTTCTACCAAGCAGGAGAGTAGACTGAGGCTAATTACAGGGGCACAGGAAGATTTCTGCAGCTTCGTTCTTCTCACTTCACCCACAATGATCTGCAGAACAATTCTTTAATAAAAGAGACTTTGTATAAGTGGTCTGTAGAAAAACTCAGTAGCTATCAATCAGTGATTCTCAACCAGCGGCAATTTTGGCCCCCAAGATCCATTTCTCGTTATCATAACTGAGGAGCTCCTACTGGCATCTAATGGGTACAGGCCAAGGATGTCGCTGAACATCACACGAGGCACAGGAAAGCCCCCACCACAAACACTGATCCAGCCCATATGTCAAAGCATTAAGGTTGAGAAACCCTTAAGCAATCAAAGAGTAAAACTGTCACTCGCGGTAACCAGCTTTCAAGAGGGGGAGACAAATTCCTCTCGTTGTTAGACCCAAAGTCACGTACATTCCTTCTAAGGGCCTGCCCAGGAAAATTCAGGACTCTCCCCAGAAATCGATCAGTCGTCTAGTCTTCTCCAACCTCTTTCTTTAATACCCAAGCAGCAAGCCTCTCCTTATCAATAGAGATCAGAAAGAGGGCCTTCTAAATTTCATACACACCTGGTCATCCCATTAACTATCATGTTTCATCATATTCAATTGTCATCTGATACTTGACAGAGACTATTTGACAACCTGAGAGCAGAGAGCAAGAACTAGGTCCTGATTAGGCTCAGGGCTGTACAGAGGCCCGGAGTGGAATGGAAGGGATAAAGGAGAAGAGGATCAAGACAAAATCCAATGTCCTCAAATTCTACCTAAATTCATCATGTCAAACAAAATACATGGACTTCGGAATAAAGAGATCTGCGTTTGAATTCCAGCTCCACCATTTAAGAGTCGTACAATATTTGACAAGTAATTACCTTCCTTGAGTATCGATTTCACCCTGTCCTAGGTGGAAATAATTATATCTACCCACCCAATAATTTTTGATCTCCCCAAATAGTAAGTGATCAATAACTATTGCTTTCTCTCTTCTGTATTCAACACTGTAATAGTGACTAGATCACACTGATTTTCTAATGCTCTTCCTCAGTGGGAAACCATGTAGGATCTGAGAGTCTTGGTGTCCACATCATAAAGGATATACGTAAATTAAGTATCAAATGATACATCTAGCATTGTGCCTGGTATTTAGAAAGCACATTGAGATGGTAGCTATTGTTACTCCTCAGAAAGGTCTCATGGCTCTCCGTCATTCCGAAGAAGACTCCTTGGTCCATGCTATGTTCTGATTGAAAGGTCTCCAACACCGTGTGTTCCTGCACCAAGTAGTTCACTTCTCTGGGTATCACTCCCCTAGAACGCCTGAGCGTTCCCCTCACTCCCAGGGAGTCACCAGTGTGAAGAACGTCCAACATCCCTCAAATATATTCTGATTTTTCCCCATCCTGAGACTCCCCAGAATGAGAATTTTTTAACTTTTAAATATCAAGGTTTATGTTCAGCATTGTACCTAGACCTTGGGGGACAGCTGAATAAATCACTAACAATGCAGGACAGGAACCCTGTATCTGGGGCTTTAGATGAGAGAACAGGGGGCCTTTAGACCTTCTTTATCCTTGCTGACTTTGTGGAAAATGATCTCTGAAATTTCGCCCACTTCTCTACTTGGGAATTTACTCTTTCTTCTATTTTGACTTTAGTAACATGAGAGATGGTATCTAACTATACTCTGCTCTGTATCTTTTATAGTTTCTGACCCAGAGCAATCAAAGTCAGCCTCTTAAAGCCATTGTGCGTGCTCTGCTGTCTGGTCAAGTAGACCAGAAGCTTCATTTCTCCTCTAGATTTGTCCTCCTTCCACCCTCCACTGAAACAGAGTTGATGTAGCAAAGACCTGCAAATACAGGCAAACTTTTGTCCCAGAAAAAAATGCCATGATCGGTCTCATCTTTCTATTGCAGTGGATTTTTGCTGCAATAGATAAGAGGATATAATCTGTAAGGAAGTCTCCCATGAACTAATTTCCAGATAATCCTTCAATGCTTCTGCCCAAGACACTAATAACATCTTATCCTTCTTTACCCTGCTCTTCTTCACATACAGCTTGACGAGCATTTTATCCTCTTACACCTGCTCACCTATCTTCTTCCCACACAGACACCAAGCAGATGCTAAGCAGGGCTGACTCATTTGTTCTCATAAACTAATACAGCATGGAGCATGGCCCACTAAAGGTAAGCAATAAATATTTGTTTAAATAATTGCGCCTCGGGGCACCTGGGTGGCTCAGTTGGTTAGGCAACTGGCTCTTGATTTTGGCTCAGCCCATGATCTCAGGGATGTGGGATCAAGCCCCATGTCTGGCTTCATCTTCAGCATGGAGTCTGCTTGAGATCCTCTCTCTCCCTCTGCCCCTCCCCCCACTCACACGCTACATTAATTAAATCTTTTAGATAAATAAATAATTGCACCTAAAACATCTATTTGCATATATAATATGACATAGGGAAACCTTGTATACAGAAAACATGAACAAAGATGCTTTATAAGTTGTTATAACTGTACTAGAGGCATCAAACGGACAGCCACCTGAACCGATGGCAGACTAAGTCATCTCGGCCTTTGAGTAATGCAAGATGGTGATGCCAACTAGCAGACTCAGTTCACAATGAGGGATCCTCATGCCTGTGAGGACTGGCATCAGGGTATCTTGCTTTCTTTCAGGCAGACCAATTCAAATCAACCGCAGGTCTCACCTGAAGGTAGAGTTCTCTGGCTTCATTCCCATGGAACCATGAAGCCTGGATCATCCCTCAGAGGAAGAGCTGCTTCTTTGGACCTTGGGCAGTGATACATTTGAGTCCCATTTACCAATGAGTAGCTCTTAGAATGAGTCCTGACCGTGAGACACATGTGCAGTAATGAATCAAAAAACAAGTATCTTTAGAAATTGTTGCAAATGAAGCAAAAACTTGCTTCAGTAAGAGCAAGAGGGCAAGAGAAATACATTCTGCTTTTACTAGAACACAGTCCTGTATACGGTACCGTAATGAAGAGTGTATTTGACAATAGCAGTTCATAGGTCGTTCCCAGTAATAGGGATGTTCTAGATAACCAACAATTCCATGAGCAAAGAGACGGTGGCTGTTGGTTAGTCAGTTTTAGATACTTGAAATGTTGTCTACAATGACTCGAACTTGAAAACATTTTTATTTTTCTTTAGAAAGAGGAACTGTGAGAGCTTTAGAAAAATCTTAAGAGCCTATCTTGTTCAAACCTCTCGTTTTACAGATGAAGTACCAAAGCCTAGTAGATTCATCTGTCCAAACACACTAGGGGCATAAGCTTGTATTTATTTATTTACACTCCAACTTGTTTCAGAAACTATGTACGCTAACCAAAACTACATTCAGTGCAGCAAGAGGAAATAAGAAATTAAATAAGATTAAAGAGGGATGAGCAGGTTAAGAGTGAGATTTGTTTGTCATAAAATCCGATATACTGGTGAGCAGTGGGCAATAAAACTGGTTCTGAGCTTTCTAACAGCCAATCATATAAAGAAAGAACCTCAATCTGTTTCATAGTTTGGAGTCTATAAAATTAAGAACCAGTGGCTCAGAAAGTTGCCATTCCTGCGCCGAGATCACAGAATCCTTTCTGCCATGCGTTCTCATACAGAAGCCCCAGTCTTCACAGAAAAGAATAAAATGATGGCATCACCCAAAAAGCAGTTCAATAAAAGTGGCTTTTTGGAGGACTAAGATGTTTCAGGCGCATGGCTCAATACTGAGAATCTAGAGAACAGGGAGGACTAGATGGACTGCACACCTTGAGGCAAGGCTCGATAAGCAACATTTGCCTCAAACATAATTGTGACAGATACTAAGGGGCAGTGACTTGTCAGTAGTTAACCTGCCCCGTTTTCACGGTCTCCTCTCTCACCATAGGCCCTCCACTCATCCACTCCGTGTTCCAGCGAGATCCAAGAGCATTCCTCAACGTCTCCCCCCTCTCCCCACCCACTCAGTCAGCAATTTATTAATTTTGTCTCCCACATAGCTCACAACCAACCACTTCCTTCTACCCTGAATTTCTATACCACCCTGTCATCATCTCACCCACAGCAACTCTCTGCATCGGCTCTTGTGCCCCGGCCAGTCACGATCCCCACAGAGACTTTGTGACCCTTCCAAACACAATTCTGACGCGATCGCTCCCCTGCTTAAAACCCTTCAGGATTTCTCTGGTGCCCTTGGAGTAAAATCCCAAGTAAGTAACACAGCAGAGCCGGTATTGAATTGTCTGGTCCCTGACGGTCTCCACCTTCTCCATAACCACTCTCCTCACTCTCTTCACTCCAGGCACACGGGTCCGTGGGCAGTTCTAGCAGGTGCTTTATACTTCCCTCCACCAGAACCTTGAAGTCTCCAAGCATTCACTTCTGTAGTGCCTTACTTGCATGTCATGTTGTAAGGAGTTGTTTGCTGGGGTGATCATATTGTTAAAATCGCTCTACCCCATGCATGTAAACCTCACAACGTAAGGAAATTCATCTTTCTAGCTCACTGTTGTATTTCTTATGTCACAGAGTAGCAGGCACAGCGCAGTTAAACACCTGAATGAATAAGTAATGGGATGATTAAATGGATAAAATGTGAATATTAGAATCTAGCCATCCTATTTTTCCAGGTAGATAGACAATTTCATGTGATGTGTAGAGCCCCATGTGTTGGCAGACATCCTCCACAGGTCTCTTGGTTTCTGCTTGTCTTCCAAGAAAAAGGCATTGATGGCTTTGTTCTGGATTATCTTTGCAAGGATATCTACAAAGCAAACAACCTTGGAAGACAGAGGTGGTATCTCTCTCCAAAGCAGAGGGCCTATGTGTTTCCTGCCCATAAACGTAATGTCTCCCTCTGGAGCAATGGTTTGAGAAGACTGCTAGCAGCGCTATTACACAACTGAGGGTTTCTTAAATTCAGGGTTTCTATGACAAAAATCTGTGTGCACAGCATCCACCTGGACTGTTCTCCATTGCCTCTGTGGGACTTAGCAAGCCAAGGGAACCAATATAAACATGAAGCTAATGTTATTTTCTGTACTGGGAGTAAGAAAGTTCTTTGTCTCTGATCCAAGAGTCTCATGTCTTCTGCCAGCATCTATGAAACTATGGCAGGCTAATTTGATAGCTTGAAGATAGGACAAAATCTTAGACTCTTCACAATTCTTGATACCATGGGATTTAACAATTGGCAAAGCTGGGAGGAGGGGGTCAAGGCTGAGAAAATTGGGAAATCTATGAAAGATGATATTTCAATGGGCTGTGAATTTGGAATCTTCTTCAAAAGGTAATTTTGGGGTAACTCAAAAAATATGTTAACTTCTTGGCCTCAGATTTCATAAATATCATAAATATATTATAATATGGTATTAATAAAAGTGTGATTCTTCGAGAACTTTCAACAGAAATGTCTCAACTCCCATACCCGATCCCAAGTCTATTAAATTGAAACTATACTCACAAAATTATTTTTATAGTTGAGAAATCAAGTTTGCACTGATCCAGTGATACTTCTCCCCATACCTCCTAGAAACCAAGAGCATACATCCTCCCTTAGACAAACACATATATATTGTTCAACACCAGGATCTTAAGAGTTCTAGCTATGCCCACACTGTAATCTCATCCCATCCTGTTTGTAATAACCCCACCGATGTTCTTCAATTCAATACATCACCATCCTATGTATGTTTTATGGTTAATAAATAGATGGTAGATCATGATGACAGACAATGAGAGACAGCATATCCACAAACAAGATAAACACAATATACTAAAACCTCTCCATTTGGAATAGGGCAAGTATATACGGCAGTTAAAGAATTTATAAAGTTTTTCCTTTAACAGAAAGTGAACTGTCTTTTCTTTAAATCTATACATGCAAAATTAAATGATATCTCTAGCAAATAAGGAACTGAGTATTCAGTAGTCTTTATTGCTACAGTAAAGTCTGAATTTTCTGCTTCCCTTTATTTCACAAATAAGCTCCAAACCTTGCAGTGTCCTATATGAAAAGCCCCGCTTGCTCAAATGCCAAGAATGAAAGATCTAATTACTGATGGAAACTCACCTGTGAGCACAACCCAGCAGGAGCTGCTAGCGGGGCTCATTTAGAGTCTCTTAATGGTTTTGATTCAAAGAACTCCCTGAAGACTGAACTGATTACATCAGGATTTCTGGCTGCAATGGCCAAAGTCATATCCACAGGATAGGACAGGAATTATGATGGATATCGAAAGCTCTGCAAATCGAAGAGTAAAATCACTTTTCTACCTGAGAGTTCTGTTCCATATAAAACTTAGAATATATCAACAGTGAAAAGTTAATCTCTTCCCCGAGGAAGTAATGAAGATATACAGCATTCAACTCTGCTGGAGAAAAGAACCTTTTCTTTGTGAAGATTTTCTCCTCACATAACCTAATTGGAAATTGTTTATGATACTAAATAATCCCTTGGATTATTTTCTATTTCAATTCAATTAACCAATTTATAGTACATCATTAGTTTCAGATGTAGTGTTAATTTGTCCGTTGTGTAGAACACCCAGTGTTCATCACACCATGTGTCCTCCTTCATGCCCATCACCCAATTACCCCATCCCTCCACCCACCTCCCCTCCAGCAGCGCTCAGTTTGTTTCCTGTAGTTAAGAGTCTCTCATGGTTTTTCTCCCTCTCTGATGACTTCCCATTCGGTTTTCCCTCCTTTCCCCGCAGGTTCTCTGCCCTGTTTCTTATATTCCACGTCTGAGTGAAACCATATCATTGTCTTTCTCTGATTGACTTATTTCGCTCAGCATAATACCTTCCAGTTCCATCCATAATGATGTAAACGGTAAGATTTCATCCTTTCTGATGGCTGAGTAATATTCCATTGTATATATACAACACACCTTTTTATCCATTCATCGGTCAATGGACATCTTGGCTCTTTCCACAGTTTGGCTATTGTGATCATTGCTGCCATAAACATTGGGGTGCAGGTGTCCCTTCAGAGGACGTTTGTATCTTTGAGGTAAGTCCCTAGTAGTGCAACTGCTGGGTTTAGGGTAGCTCTATTTTTAACGTCTTGAGGAATCTCCATACTGTTTTCCAGAGTGGCTGTACCAGCTTGGATTATTGAATACCCACCAGATTAATGTAGAAAAAAATTGATCAGCCTTCACAGTATGGATAAATTTACTGTGGAAAACTTTCTCTTTTCAAATCAGTGTCTTTCAGATATTAAGATGTGTCTTTCTTCATTTTTTTTTTAAGATTTTTATTTATTTGAGAGAGAGCATGAGAGAGGGGAGGGTCAGAGGGAGAAGCAGATTCCCTGCTGAGAAGGGAGCCCAATGCAGGACCCGATTCTGGGACTCCAGGATCGTGACCTGAGCCAAAGGCAGTCGCTTAACCAACTAAGCCACCTAGGTGCCCAAGATGTGTCTTTCAGTGTGACCTAAGGTTTGGTGCTATGACAAAAAGTTCCAATTTAACTTTTAAAAAATGGTTGTGGGGGGGCGCCTGGGTGGCGCAGTCATTAAGCATCTGCCTTCGGCTCAGGGCGTGATCCTGGAGTTCTGGGATTGAGCCCCACATCAGGCTCCTCCGCTGGGAGCCTGCTTCTTCCTCTCCTACTCCCCCTGCTTGTGTTCCCTCTCTCGCTGGCTATCTCTGTCAAATAAATAAATAAAATCTTTTAAAAAACAAATAAAATAAAAAATAAAAAAATGGTTGTGGGGAATTATTTTCTTCATTTTTGAACCTATATTCAGAGCCAAACATATAATTTTTAAATACACACACACATATATACACACACATATATATACATATATGTATATACATAAATACATATACACACACACACATTTAAAATGAAAACCAGTTAAAGCCCATGTAGATACTCTGCCCTCAAGAGAGTAGAGCATAACTCCCCACTTCTAATATGTGGGCCTAGTGACTTCCTTCCAAAAAGAAGATGGAGGGGACAAGGGACAGACTAGAATGGAAAAACCTGACAAACATGACCTCAGTGAAGAGTTCAAGGTTTACACCACCAGTGACAACTCATGCTCTCTTGATATGATATGATGAGAATGGCACACTTACCTCTGTGGTTCTCCTTCCCAAAACTCCCAATCCTAGTCTAATCATAAAGAAAACAGCAAACAAATCCAGGTTGAGGGACATCTACAAAATACCTGACCAGAACTCCTCAGAACTGTCCAAGTCATCAAAAACAAGGAAGATCTAGAGGCTTTTTAAAGGATATAAACTTTGTGTTATAAGATAAATAAGGTCTGAGGTCTAATGTGTAACATGGTGACTAGAGTTGATAATACTATATTGCATATTTGAAATTTTCTAAGAAAGAATTTCAGTGTTCTCATCAAAAGAGATAAATTTTTTTAAAAAAAGTTTTCCATTTTTCTTACCCTGTATAGTAAAAATGAAAGCAAAATGAGTTATATTGTCCAGTGGATAACAATTCTTATCATATAGTGTTCACAGAATGATCATTAGAGGTGCTCTGATTTGCATGTGAATGGAGAAATTAAACTATACTCTAGAAAGACCAAAAAAGAAAAAAATAAATAAAACAAAGGGGTCTGAGAAACTGTCATAGCCCAAAGGAGCCTTGAGACATGATGAGTAAATATAATATCCTGGATGGGATCCTGGATGAGATCCCAGGTGGATAACAAGGAAACCTGAATAAAATATGGCCTTTAGTTGATAATAATGTATCAATATTAATTCATGTGTTATGACGAACGTACCATAAGATATGAGTAACAGGAAAAACTAAGAGTAGGGTACGTAGTGACTCTGTGCTATCCTAATAATTTTCCTTTAACTCTAAATATATTCTAAAATACAAAATTTACTTTTAAAGTTTTTTAATGAGTCAATAAACTATTTTCTGAAAAACAAATTAAAGCTACAAATTCTGAAGCCAAATTTGATGCTAAGCCAGTTGTGATTACCTGATTATATCCATGTAGGCTAATTATAACATAGTAATATGTAAGTTTTTTTAAAGATTTATTTATTTGACAGAGAGAGAGAGCACAAGCAGGGGGAGAGGCAGAGGGAGAGAGAGAATTAGGCTTCCCGCTGAGCAGGGAGCCTGATGCGGGGCTTGATCCCAGGACGCAGGGATCATGACCTGAGCCAAAGGCAGACACTTAACGACTGAGCCACCCAGGCGCCCCTGACAAATAAATAAAATCTTATAAATAAATAAATAAACCCTTTGGGTAAGGGAACAACAATGATTACCAGTTCCATTTTACCATTGCAGACTGACACACAGAAGACAAGTAGGAGCACTGAGACGGAAATTCAGATCCCAGAGGCAGAGTTTAGTGCTCTTCTCTCTGCCCTTGGGATACTCCGTTGGGCGCTTAACCAACTGAGCCACCAAAGTACCCCATAACAAAGTTATATTTTAACAGAGGTAGAAAGCATTTAAAAGCAAGATGAAGAATTACATATTAACAAACCAAAGAAGAAAAATGCACTTATGCTTACAAAATCTTCCATGTCACTTCTGAATCTCATCTTCTAAATGTCAATTTCTCTAGCAAATGCTTTCAGAACAGAAGCCGCCATTTTACTGTTCCCGGTAAATGCAAACCACTGACCTTAGCTGACGGCAAAAATAAAGTATGCAGAGCTAATAAAGTATGAATTCAGGATAAAAAGTTACATTCTCAGGGGCGCCTGGGTGGCTCAGTTGGTTAAGTGGCTGCCCTCGGCTCATGATCTCAGGGTCCTGGGATCGAGTCCCACATAGGGCTCTCTGCTCAGTGGGGAGCCTTCTTCTCCCTCGCCCCCTGCTGCTCCCCCTGCCTGTGCTCTCCTGCTCTCTGTCAAATAAATAAATAAAATCTTAAAAAAAACAAAAGTTACATTCTCAAAAAAAAAAAAAAAAAAATCCTCCTGTACATGATGCCTGAAAATCCTTCACCAGGGTATAAAGTATCTCACCCCCGCAAAGATCCAATTACAAATTCTCTCTGATTCATAATGAACCAAAATTTCTACTCAAGTCTAAAGGACTGGCAAGTGTTGTTTTGGCTCCACGGGTTGGCAATGGCCTTTCGCAAAGACACGGACTGAGATGAGAGAGAGAGAGAAGGGAAGAGAACTGTACTACTCATACTGTAACTCAGCGTTCGGCTCTATTTGTATTTATGTAGATTTCATATATACTGAAGTGACGTTCTAATTGGTATTTAGGTTCCCGATATATCTCATGAGACTTCATTGAGCTCGTGAGATATATCGGGACGCTAAATACCAATTAGAACGTCACTTCGGTACGAAAATATGTACTGATTTCCAGACACTGAATACTCAACAACTGACTGTGGAAACCAGACCACATGCAAAACGTGGCCTACTCACATTCGGATCAGGAATTTCAGGTGCTGTGTCCACTTAGCGCATGTGAGTAAGGCTACACCTATCTTCCTGCGTATCCAGTTAAAGTACCAACACTCTCTATCCTCGGGGAAAAATTAAGAACATAAACTAAACCCTAGTTGCAGAGTTGTTCCACAGTAATAATAGGGAAGAGCTTATTCCTAACAAAAACGAGACTGCTTAAACGAATATACACCTCTATACAGTGATGTATTCTGCAACCGTTAAAATGGCTATAGAAAAACATTTAATGTCAGGAAACGTTTTTTATGATATACTGGGGTGGGGTCAGTTAACATGCTCTTTCTCAGATCAACCTCCATCATTCTCTGCTCTGTCCCATCTCTCAGGGAACTGTATTTTCTTACCCTATGGCATCTGGTAGTTTCAGACAATGAAAGGCACCAGCGGGACACTAAAGTGTGGGTGTAGCCAAAGTGTCATAATGCTCACAGGTCACCTGGAACCCATTTATTTGTGGTTTCTATGTGTACCTCACCCAACTCCCACAAGCTTCCATGTGGTTTCATTACAAGGGAGCCCGAGCAGTTGTTTTTTGGAGAACTGTTTTCAGGCCACTAGAGCTTGCTTTGCTTAGCAAAGACCTGGAAACGTCTGGGAGGAGGGGGTGACCCATCACCAATGCCTGAGATAGGTGGGAGGAAAACAAAAGCAAACAAACAAAAAAACCCAGCTCCTTTGCTTCAGGATCAGAGGACGGACGTGCAGCTTACACTGCAGGATCTGGCTACAGCCACCCTGAGGAGCTCTGCCTGGCTGTCACTCCTCTCTGATCCTGCCTCTCCACTCCTCCATGGTTCTCCCCTAGGAGCACGTCTGCGGTAACTCCTTACGCACAAATCCCTGCCCCAGGAGAACACCCTCTCCCTCTGCTCCTGCGCCGCCCCCAGCAGGGGCTGCGTCTCTGCCGCAGCTCCGGCTCCTGTCAGCCAACTTCCACCTGCTTGACCAGTGCAGGCACACTCAAGTGTCCTACGTGAAGGTTAGGATATTATTCAGAAGAGTGGGGCTGTGAGATTTGGGATGGGCCTACTTGGATGTCTCAGATAAAACCGAACAATCTGGAACCACCCAAACATCTTGGGCCTCCATTGCCATTTCAGAGTAAAAGGAGCATTTCAGCAACAGGCTTGGCCCGTGTCACTCCCTCATCTCCTGCAGCCCAACGCCGAGAAGCAACTGGCCCAACAGGAAGAATGGTTTGCTGCAGACTCACGGAGGCTGATGTGCTGTTCTCCAGGATGTGGTACATGTTTGAGCCAGAGACCAATGTAAGGTGCTGTGTCCCCCGCTGTCAGTATAGACAGGCTGGAAATTAAGAGACGGGGGTAGAGGAAGCCCTTTTCACTGTTAGACAGAATATTCCATCATTGCAACCTTGTAGCCCTGAGTACAGATGGCTTATGGATCTTAGTTCCCAAGGGAGGAAGGTTCCATAATCATCCCATTAAACGATAAGTAAAACTGTCATCTGGTCACTTTGGGCTTCTCATGGCATGGATTCAACAGGCAGAGGAGTTACCATACTAGCCCGTGATAATACACTCAAGCAGTCAAAGGGAAACCTCATTAAGGCTACAGACGGGGGCAGAAGACTACGTCAGAATCCAGAAGATGCCTCATGGCACCTTGCAGGACTTCCATGTCCACAGTAAAAGTCAATGGAAGATTACAACCCAATCAAGGCAGGACCCCCAATGACCCATGTGCTTCAGGAAGAAAGATTCAGACTCCACCAAGAAGAGAACCCAGGTAAAGTTTGCCTCAGTGGGACAATAAAAGAAAACGATGTGTCCAGGATATGACCTCATGACCATCCAGACAAATGAGGGCCGTAGCAGCTCTGCACATTTTCCTGACACACATGCCCGTATATGTTCACAAAATACCTAGTTTTACCTTTCCCCCTCCTGTACTATTTTGTTTGGGGGGTATGGGTGAGTCCCAAGTTTGTCATTTAGTCCTCAGAAAACCTAACCACAAACAGGAGAACCCGGAACTAATGGAGGTGCGGCCTCTCACCTGGAGAGCCTAGCTTGGCTCACACAGTTACTTCGGGCCTCCACTTGGGGGGAAAGGAGGAAAACGTTTAAGTGAGGCGGAAACGTGAAGCTGTTGCATGGACATTAAACACAGTAGAAGGGCGAAAGGGACACTGAGTCACACAGACACACAGTTACAGCCACCCTCCTGTCGGCTCTCAGATCCATTTCCTGCTCTTCTCCCTGCTGCATTGCCCAGGCAACTATGTTTCCCCAGCCGGGAGTATTTAACCAGAGATCAAAGCAATCATCAGCAAATAGAAACCACACCATATACATTTCAAACAAGGCTAAAATGAAGGGGATTTGTTACACAGCTGATGCAAGAGTTTAGAAGCCAAACAGGATGGCAAGGCAACCCAGAAATTACCAACAGTAGGAAAACGCTTCCCTCCCAGACAGGAGGGATGAAGGGAAGAAGCAGTGCTAAGAGAACACAGACCCCAGGACCATCCAGCTGGAAGGAGATCCACAGAGAGCGCTGCAGACCTGGCGCTGAGCAGTCCCGCCTGACACCATTCTTCAGTATAAATACAGAATCCCACAAGTTTATGCAATATGTTCTCAATTAAAGAAAACACGCATACATATGCATAAAAATGTTCTGGAAAGATATACTTTCAAGTTGTTAACAATGGAAACTCCAGTATATAATAATCTCCCCCTTGTCTGTGGGGGATACCTTCCAAGACCTCCCGTGGGTGCCTGAAACGGTGGATAGTACCGAACCCTATATTATATACCATATGTTTTTCCTATATAGACCTACCTGTGGCAAAGTTTAATTTACAAATTAGGCACAGAGATAATAACGAGTAATGAAACAGAATTAAAACAAGGTGTGCTTAAAAAAAGTTATGTGAATGTGGTCCCTCTCTCTCAAAATATCTTATTGTACTGTACTCACCCTTCATCCGGTGATGAGCTAAGACGATAAAATGCCTTCACGGTGACACGAAAGGAGGTGAATGACATAGGGGTTGTGACCTAGCGTTAGGCTACTATTGACCTTCAGCGATACGTCGGAAAGAGGACCATCTGCTTCCAGATGGTGCTTGACTGCAGGTACCTGAAACCACAGAAAGTGAAACCACCAGTAAGGTTGGACTGCTTTACCAAAATTCTGCTCTTCAATCCACGTAATTCCTTTCGGAGGTCCCAAAGGGGACCTCCAAATATATTCATAGACCATAACGTCCAGCAAATAAATACTCTTTCTTACTCTTGGCTCTGGCCCCAAATCCTAACACGTAAGTCTGGTGAGCGAGAGTAGACTATGATTTCTTCCTACCCCGACCGATGGCGTCTTGCTCCTCCTCTCACTTGCTCACCATTGGACGCACTCTGATTCTAGGTTCCAGGCTGCCTCCGGGCTAGGGAGAAAAGCGAAGTTGAAGAACTGAAGGAAACTTCTCCAAGGCACTCTAGCATCTAGGAAGTCTGTAGCAGCGTGTACAGCTGATGGAGGGAGAGAGCCCAATGGAGGCACAGGTCCTTGGGGCCACGAGAAGGCTGGGCACTGAGAAAACAGCTCCAAGGAACGCCAGCAGCAGGGAGCCACAACCGGCCACGACCCGGGAGGAGAAAAGCAGCTGGGAGAGATCTCGAATGTGGGAGAGATCTTTTATGAGGCACACACAGGTGAAAGCTGTGAGGGCGAAAGGCAGGGTGGGACTGAGGGCTCACTTTTTACAGAAAGTTCCCACACTCTCTTTGAGAAGCAACTAATCATCCAGGAGAGGGGCGGCAAGAACATAGTCCTTTATCCATCACTGTGTTATACTTGCCATCTTGAATCTCTTCCAATGAGCAAATCTTTGTCATTGGCCTAATCTCACTGCGGTCAGGTCCCTCTTTTCAAGACGAGCTCTCTCGTGAGAAATAGAGCAGACGCTGCTGGGTGCCTGCCCACGTCGACTCCCATCTCCTTTTACATCATAGGACTCTCCCACTTCGTGCAGAGACGCACCCTACTCTGGGCACCCAGGTGCTTCGGGGAAGGCTAATACCACGTGTAGCTCCAGGGGCCAAAAGCTGATTGGTGTAAGCCAATCACAGAGGTCGCATTCTCCTTGCTGATGATTGGTTTAGGCACGAGTATATGCGGCACTTGTGTTTGATGAAACACGAGAAGGTATCTGCTATCGGGCTTCTGGGAAAGGCTTCTTTGCTCTTAAGAAGACACATATGAGGGGCACCTGGGTGTCTCAGTCAGTTGAAACAACAACTCCTGGTTTTGGCTCAGGTGATGATCTCGTGGGTTGTGGGATGGAGCCCCTTCAGGCTCCGTGCTCAGCGGTGTCTGCCTGAAGATTCTCCCCCTCTGCCCCTCCCCCAACGTGCGCGTGCATACATGCACTTTTTTTTTTGCAGGAAATTGGGTTGTTTTTTATTTGAGCTATGTCATAATCTTCTTTTCACATGCACACTCCTGCTCTCTCTCTCTCTCTCTCTAATAAAGAAATAAATCTTAAAAAAGAAGGGGAAGACACACATGAGAAACGGAAACACATGAAAAAAGGAGTTCTTCTAGATGGTCATATCTGGCTAGGACCCTTGAACGTGTTGCAGCCTTCTCGAATTAGGAGGGGAACTTGCCTGAGGACAAATCCAAAATGCTGACGATGGCAAAGCAGAAAGACAGAAAGAACATGGAGTCTATTTATCTGTTAAATTAGCCGATGCTGGCACTACCCTCTCCTTGCTTCGTGAGATACTTAATATCCTTGTTTAACCGTGTTAGATTTGGAGGTTTCTGTTGCATGTAGTCTAAAACATTCTAATGGGTATAGGAAGTATCTCAGACCTTCTCCTGGTGAACTGTGCTTTGGCTGGAGTTATTAATGCTAGTTATCCTAACAAACAACCCCCAAATCTCAGTGGCTGAACCCAAGTAAAGCCCATGGCTGGCTCATGATCGGATATGTTTGGCAGCTGACCTTTGCTGTGTGATTCAGAAATCATTGCTTCTTCTGTCTTATGTTTCCAGTATTCTTTGGTGTTTCCTTGACGTCATCTTTGGATCCTCTGCGTTCAACTCACTGACAAGTGAACTGGCAGAATATAAAACATGACAAGACATTTAGGGGCCAGATCTGCCCAGAGAGTTGGTTCATTGCCATGTTTTCTAGGCATGTCCAGGGTATTTTTTGAGTTTTCATTTGTCTACACAGGACAGAAACCCAACTGCACTAGCACTAACAAATTGGGTTCATTTTTACACACACAAATACAAAATCCAAACAAGACAGCTTAGCATGAGTACAACTATACCAAGATGCCACCTAGGACCTAGGATCCTTCTGTCTTTCCCCTCTGCCACCCTTAGTATGTATCTTTCTTCCTTATGCTTCCAAATGGTGCTACACTTCTTGGGATTAGAGTATTAAACTAAATTCCAGACAGGAGGGAGGAGAAAAGGCTAAAAGCATGTTTCAGGGATCTGTCATTTTATTTTTAAAAATAAAATCTTTTAAAATACGGCTTTCCTGAAAGACTTACCCAGAGGACTTCTGCTTATTTTTCATTGGCCAGAACCGTATTTTCTAGCAAGGGAGATTGGTGCAATGGGCCCTGAGCTAGCTGAACTATACTGAGCTACACTGTAACTAAGGGGGAGGGGAGGATGGCTACCAGGTGGGCAACTATGAGAGTGTGCCTCACCTAGTTGTGCCAATCTTCCAGAGCTTCAGGTGAGACCTCTAGTACACTGGTTCTTTTCTCTGCCTCCTTTGAGGCCTTGAAATCAGAAGTCCAACCCATGAGAAGAAATACCCTCACTTTCTGTAATGTCCGTGTATTGAAGGAGTGGAAGACTTCAGATTTGCTACCTGCGCGGTACACACTGGATAGCTAGCTTGTGAAAGCACACCCTGAATGCCCTTGTTAAACACTATCTTGGAAATGGAGAGGTCCTGCCCTCCCTCTATATTCCCATCGAGTAGAACGCGCAGCACAATGTGTCGCCCTGGGGCGCCCGGGAGGCTCCGTTGGTTAAGCGTCTGCCTTCGGCGCAGATCATGATCCCGGGGTCCTGGGATGGAGCCCCCCATCAGGCTCCCTGCTCAGCGGGGAGCCTGCTTCTCCCTCTCCTCTGCCCCTCCCCCTTGCTTGTGCTCTCTCTCTCGCTCGATCTCTCTCTTTCTATCAAAAAATAAATAAAATCTTTAAAAAAAATTCTAAAAATTAAAAAAAAAAATGTGTTGTGCAGCGTTCAAGGTCAGGGGCTCTGGGGATGGCCAATCCAGAGCATCTCCATTGTAATGAAGGGTGTCCAGGTGGAAGGCCTTGGTCTCCTTGGAAACACCGGCTATGCAAGGAGGGGAAGGGACACTGACAGTTGCTATGATAGAAAGCTCATTGCACGTAGACCCCAGCAGTGCATGCTCTGTGCAGTCAGCCGCTCCTGGAGTCCCCCAGTAAACCAATGGCTTGATTGCTGTCACTGGGTCTTTGGCCTCGCCAGGCCGTCACCCACCCTAGGCTTGGAGTCTGAGGGGTGTGGCGGCCCACCACCTCCCACAAGTCATAACACTGGCTTCTTGTTAGAGTCAGACAAAAGTTTGACCTCAGATTGAATAACAAGGTCCCAATGTCATTTATTTTCAACCAAGACACTTTCTGCTGGGTGCTAGCTTTAGTCATGTTTTCCTGAACTAGGAATGTAATTCGATTTATTGTGTCTGTAACTCTGGTTAGCAAGAATGAGAATCAGCAGTTCGATCTCCCTGAGAACTCACACGTAAAATTGAAGAGAGGTCTCTGGGGCATGAATTTAAAGCACCACATATGATGCAACTTCGCCTGGGATGGGGAGGGGCCAAGAGCACCCCAGTGCATTCACGGAGGGGTTTTTAGTTCACTTACCTAACACATATTTTTAAAAATATTTTCTATTATGTGTAAAATCAATATTAAGTAGTTGGGAAGGTACAAATACATGGTAGGCACAAACCCACCATCAAGGACTTTATAAGTTAATACAGAGTCTATGACATGTACCAGAATAACCACAGTACAAATTAGATTATAATAAGCACAATGTGTGCACTCAAAAATACAAGGGACAGAAAAATCACTTTCCATGTGGGTGTTTAGAAAGGTGGTTACGGTATGCAACCGGGTCCTGAGTGTGGATAGAATTTTGATGGACTCAGACACAGGGAAGAAGAAGTTCAAATGCAGGGAAAACGTAAGTATGTAAGCCTAGCAAAAAAATTAATTAATTAATTAATAAAAATAAAAAAATAAAAACTCTGTTCAGAAAATCTAGAAGATAATTGAAAAATAAAATAGCTAACATGGGTTAAGACCAAGCTAGGAGACCATGGAAGACTATATCTTAGATGATTTGAATAGATCCACTTCCCTGGGTTGTAAAATTGGCAAGAAGTCTTTTTTTTAAGGGGCAGAGGAAGAATTTACAATGACAAGTTTCCCAAAGTGAATGTTCTAAGAAAAGGGAGGTCTGGAATCAGGAAGAAGTCTGTCTAAAGTCGCACTGATGTACCATATATACAGTGGCTAACTGAACATAATAAAAAAAATAATAAGGTTTCATCAAGCAGAGGGGAACGTTAAGTCTCTCTTGGTAACTGCTGAAAGTCATTGGTCACGGCATATCTGCAAAACAAAACTGCGGTCTATGGACCGAATTTGTTTCATGGAATATGGGATGAACCATAATACTGAGCTAAGACATACTTACCAAATTGTTTGATTTTAATCATCATATTTAGGGAATTGGACATTTTTAATTAAATATGTAACAGTTTTTGCTAACAAAGGATTTATTTTTAAAATTGAAAAGCATCTCTGTTCTGAAAATTTACTCAATCAATCCACATCCCTAACTGCATGCCAACCAGCCCGCAGTGCTGATAATACAAAGACAGATCCAGAAGCAGAATCTTCCTTCATTCCACCTGTCCCTAATCCAAGAATTGTGTGTTTACTTGGCATTGAGGCCAGCATGGCTATGTCTTGCTGTCATTCACCAATAAGAAGTTCATAGCATTAGTGTATAACAAGTGCTGTCCTCTGACAGCGTGATCCTGAGTTACTGGGGTCACTGACGGGCAGGTGGGAAGCTGAAGATTATTTTCATAATTGCCACCTACTTTGACGGAAACGTACAGTGAACTGCTCTCTTCAAGTGTTAATGAAAATATCGTCTCAAACATATAATTTGAACGGTTCCTAAAACACAGTGAAAGTTTGCCCTTGTTCAAAGGCAAAGAAAAAAATTTTAAGGAGTAGTTAATAGGTAGAAGCAGGGAATAGAAATAAGTTCTCAAGGGGCGCCTGGGTGGCACAGCGGTTAAGCATCTGCCTTTGGCTCAGGGTGTGATCCCGGCGTTATGGGATCCTCCTCCGCTATGAGCCTGCTTCTTCCTCTCCCACTCCCCCTGCTTGTGTTCCCTCTCTCGCTGGCTGTCTCTCTCTCTCAAATAAATAAATAAAATCTTAAAAAAAAAAAAAGAAATAGGTTCTCAAACAGAATGCTGGATGGCAATAGGTGATAGTAAGAGACACTTCCTCTTAAATAATTCAGCTTTTCTTCAAGGTCACTCGATTTATCTGAAATTTTTCATTTACTTTCTGCTTCTTCCAACTGTATGATGGAAGGCACAGTAAGATTTAGTGTAGATGGTATTTCCAAGATATTTTTATATAAATGTTACTTGGAGAAAAATTCTGTATTCCCAGTCCCAGAAAATCAACCCCCAGTCTTACTGAATGTTCAGTCTATAATTACCCTTCAAAATTAGGTATTAGAAGAACGTACTGGATTTAATTCCACAGAAGTATTTTTAATACCATATTTAAATCATCTCTTATTCCTCCTATACGTATTAAGAATTTCCTCCGTTGGGGCGCCTGGGTGGCACAGCGGTTAAGCGTCTGCCTTCGGCTCAGGGCGTGATCCTGGCGTTGTGGGATCGAGCCCCACATCAGGCTCTTCCTCTATGAGCCTGCTTCTTCCTCTCCCACTCCCCCTGCTTGTGTTCCCTCTCTCGCTGGCTGTCTCTATCTCTGTCGAATAAATAAATAAAATCTTTAAAAAAAAAAAAAAAAAAAAAAAGAGAATTTCCTCCGTTAATTTTATGAATGAATCTGACAAACCTCAGGGATTATTTATAAGGAATTTTCAAAGCCACGGGTCAAGAAGACAGAAGAAGTATTGCATTGCTTTATGAAGTGATTTTCTCTCTAAGTGGCTGGGGAGGAAGAATCAAACGTTTGAATTTCAGTGTTTTATGTATAGGAAATGTCTCATTAAGCCAAATTATTTAGGAAATCAAAATTAAGTCCAAAATAACTCCAGCTTTGGATTTGATTCAGTGCTATCTGAAAGACAGATGGGGCCAGGTTTCAGATGGAGGCCTCATGCTACTTTGTTTTGTTTCCAAAAACAAATTAACAATAGCAATAAAAAAAGGCATATGCAGAAGACTAGACTAAAATAAGAAAGCAGGGAGGTAAGGGAATGCCTAAGCTGGCTTTGCAAGAGTTTCTGCTGAATTCTGGAGCCTTGTGTTCTCCTACTTTGCAGTCTGCATAAGTTTCGGGAGATAAAGGCAAAGCCTGGAGTAAGTGCAAGGTAAGGAATCTTTTATAAGAGATCCTCCTTCGTAAAACTGAAAGTCCAGTGAGTTTTATCACCAGTGTAAAGATGAAAAAGAAATAGCCCAGGCATAAAAGTACAATGGCACTGGAAAACGGGGGGGGGGGGGGGGGGGAGTTCCCCTGAGAACTTGTAACCACAATCCCGACTTTATACAAGTTTGCAAGCCCAAGTCATGCACCCTCTGTAATCTATAAAACCCTAACTGAGAATTCAAACTGCTTCTGCATCAGTAGTTACCTAAGGGAACCGGCAGAAGCAAACGCAATTATCTCTGAAGACTTCAAAAATATTCCTACAGATAAAATTCAAAGGAATATTAGCAGATTGAGTCAAAAATCACAAAACATACAAGGAAACAACACTACAGGCGAAAACAAAAAATAACAAATGTTAGGAGCAGATCTACAAAGAATTTGAGATTTTGAAATTATCACAATACTAATAGTCTGCACAGAATATTAAATAATTATCACAATATACGCACAGAAATAAAAGGGAAAGCTGAGCAAGGAAATTAGAAGGAATGGCAAAATATTTGTGAAAATGACAATAGAATTCCTAGAAATAAAAATAATTACAATTAAAAACCCAGTGGATAGGGGCGCCTGGGTGGCACAGCGGTTGGGCGTCTGCCTTCGGCTCAGGGCGTGATCCCGACGTTGTGGGATCGAGCCCCACGTCAGGCTCCTCTGCTGGGAGCCTGCTTCTTCCTCTCCCACTCCCCCTGCTTGTGTTCCCTCTCTCGCTGGCTGTCTCTATCTCTGTCAAATAAATAAATAAAATCTTAAAAAAAAAACAAACCCAGTGGATAGATGAAACAGCACACGAGGTACAACTAGAGAGAGAAATAATGAACTGAAGGATGAATCCTAACAAATTATTCCGAACATGGCATGAAAGACAAAGAAATGAACATTCACTGAATCATTATGTTCTACACTCAAAACTAACACACTATGTCAATTATATCTCGATTTAAAAAAAACTATAAACTTCTGTATATTAAATCACCATACACAAGGTTAAAAGACAAACTGAAGACATATACATGTGAAAAGTGTTAAAATTCCAACCGTATAAAGAACACTTGCAATTTATTTAGAAAAAGATCAACACCCACATAGAGAGATGGGCAAAGGGCACATAAAGGTCACTCACCAAAGGAAAATTACAAATAGCCAAAACATAAGAACAGGTGTCTGGTCTCATCCTCACCTGAAATATATAAAATCAAATAAAACAGCCATACAGTGTTATTCTGTACCCATCAACCAGCAAAACTGAAAATAAGATCTCAAAGAGGGTATAGACAAAGGGACACTCGGGTGCTTTTGGGGGGAGAATAGAATTTGTACTGCCGTTCGGGGTCAATTTAGGACTATGGATCAACATTTTAACTGTGCACACGGCAACACCACACTGAGGGATCTACCACCCTAAGGGAAATCACTGAACAGCTATACACACACACACACACACACACAGTTTTAAATCACCAGGATTTACAACAGTCTTATATTTGTATATATCTAATAAAATGACCTCAAAATTTATAAACAAAAATTGCCAACACAAGGAGAAATAGAAAATTCAACCATCACAAGGGGATATTTTAATACATCTTTCTCGCTGATTGGAAGAGAAACGAGAACAGCCCCTAAACACAAGATTCTCAGGCTCCCTGGCAATTGGGGGAAATACCGGATAAAGCTATATAGCAAGATCTAATCCCGCCTCCACCAGTTTGGCAGGGATTAAAACACTGGGCACTAGGACACAGAGCAACAGGCGCTCTCGTCCCCTGACAACTGCTTGCAAAACCTATGGCAGGGGCGCCTGGCTGGCTCAGTCGGAGGAGCCTGGCACTCTTGATCTCAGGATCATGAGTTCGAGCCCCACACTGGGTGTAGAGATTACTTAAAAATAAAATCTTTTAGGGGCACCTGGGTGGCTCAGTCGTTAAGCGTCTGCCTTCAGCTCAGGTCATGATCCCAGAGTCCTGGGATCGAACCCCACGTCAGGCTCCCTGCTCAGCAGGAAGCCTGCTTCTCCCTCTCCCTCTGCTTGTGTCCCCTCTCTCGCTGTGTCTCTCTCTGCCAAATAAATAAAATCTTAAAAAAAATAAAATAAAATCTTTTTAAAAAATGGCATGTGCATCCCACAACTACTTTCCTAGAAATAGACCTTAAAGCACCTCTTACACGTGGGTGTCAGAAGACTCGTTCATAAATATGAATTTCAGCATTTTTCAAAGTCCTAAGTTGAAATAGTAGAAAGGATAAACTATGGTACAAAGGAGAATTATAAAGCAGAGAAAATAAACACAGCAACAACCAGACAAGGAAGGAACCTCAAAAATATAACATTTGAGTAAAAGATGCAGATCTTGGAAGAGCACATGAGCTATGATTCCAATGAACGTTTAAAACAGGCAAAACGAAAGAATACGGACATGTGTATGTGGTGTATGTGTGTGTGTGCATGTATGTATGTGTGTGTGCATGTGTATGTGTGTGCGTGCGTATGTATGTGTGCATGCATGTGTATGTGTGCATGCATGTGTATGTGTGTGCGTGTGCGCATGTATGTGTGCATGTGTATGTGTGTGAGCGCGTGTGCATGCATGCATGTGTGCATGCATGTGTATGTGTGTGCATGTGCGCATGTATGTGTGCATGCATGTGTATGTGTGCACGTGTGTGCGTGTATGTATGTGTGCATGCATGTGTATGTGTGTACGTGTATGTGTGTGTGCATGTGTGTATGTGTGCATGCGTGTGTGTGCGTGCATGTATGTGTGCATGCATGTGTATGTCTGTGTGCACGTGTGCATGTATGTGCGTGCGTGTGTATGTGTGTGCATGCATGTGTATGTGTGCACGTGTGTGCATGTATGTGTGTGCATACATGTGTGCGCGTGTGTGCATGCATGTGTATGTGTGCATGTGTGCATGTATGTATGTGTGCGTATATGTGTGTACGTGTGTGTATGTATGTGTGCATGCATGTGTATGTGTGTGCGTGTGTGCATGTATGTGTGTGCACGCATGTGTGTGCATGTGTGTATGTGTGTGCGTGCATGTGTGTGCATGTGTACATTTGTGCATGCATGCAGGTGTGTATGTGTCTATGTTGTGCGTGTGTCCAGTACAGGGCTTGCCTTGCATCAATTTATCAAATCCACTAACTTAACCCAGAAAAATCTGGGCATCTGAAAGTGATAGTCCAGACCTCAGACAAAGGCTGACAGACCGAAGCTCCAGGACATTTTTCAGTCCTTTACAATTGCCCCAAGTAACATAGGCAATAACGAATGTAAAAAAGATTTTGAAATCCAAAGAAGGCATCAAGGTTCTGAAAGAGAAACAGTATAGAACCATAGCCTGAGGAGCAGAAGCTGTACAGTGTTGGGAACACCCCGCTATTCATCACATTCTCTCCCTCAAATCTTCTGATTACTCCTCATGATTATTTCCAGTTCCTTAGCATCCTGAACTCAATCCCTCTTAGCTAAACAAAACAGGACGCTTTCAGTCTCCGGCTCCATGCTTTCTCCATTCCTTGTTTTTGGTACTATTCTTCCCTCTAAAATTCTTTTTGCTGCATCTCATAATATCAAAATCCTACCAATCACTCCAGGTACAAATTAAATGCTGCTCTATGAAGCTTGGCCTCATTTGCCCGGTTAAAAGTAACCTCTGAACCTCCAAAAGCAGTAATAACCCTTATTATGATACATGTAGCACATTCATGTGTTTTAAATTAGCAGAAATCGGGGGTAGAGAGCCCGGTCTCCAAGAAGGACAGAGAGAGTTCCAGTCGTCCTATTTGCGTGAACACCTGCTACACCTGCTGGCAGACACGGCACTCAAGGCTTTAGTAATGACAGGTGCGAGGATTCGTGCTCCTGAACAAAGAGGGGAAATAAAGATGAGCCCGCCTGATGCCCACACTCTGGGAAAGTGCTGGGTGAGAAGAGGGTACGCTCTGAGCAAGAAAGTCAAAGTGCATGGGCTGTCTGACTCTAAGACCCAATGGCTCCACTCCCCCTGACCTCCTACATTTAATTGAAAATCGAATGTCCCTGTCTATCGGTTTATGACTTTAAGGAAAGAGGTAGAAATGCTAATGACCTTCTGGATATCAGAGAGCAGAAGCAGTGATGTCTGTAACAGCACGTGACCTGAAACAACCCCAAAGTCATCAGCCATAGAAACGTGGATGCAGGTCACCAGGGGGCAGAGAGTGGTGGCGGTTTTCTCAGCAAAGGCAAATTTGTCTTCGAGACCTATGTCTATTAATAGTCATCAGATACTTGGGCAAACAATGCTGAGAAATGCAGGGAAGGTAGGCTTCTTTTGCAACTCCAAATACACTAGTTAGACGTGAGGCTGCTGAAGAATGAAGACGGAGAAGACGCGGCATCGTCCAATGTTGCTGCAGCCCCTTTCTGTACAGAGCCAACATACTACTATTTATGACAGCACAGGCTGAACTGACAGGAATAAACTGGAGTTGCCAGCTCTTAACCCCAGCATTACTCTATTGTTTCAAATCCCCGATTCCGCTTCATTAGAGACTCTGCTCCTCGGAGAGCGAATATGACGCAGCTGTGCTGTTAATTTGTAACCTTAGGTCTGACCCTGCTGCATCTTTCTGCAGGGACCGAAAAGCTGCCTATAACCTTACAGTCTAGCTCTCTCAAGTTTGGTAGGTCCGGTGAATGGGAAGGGTCTCCCGAAGCCGGAGTGTTAGGGGCTGGGCATCGGTCTAGAGCACAGATGTAATAAAGGACATAAACTGGGCATCGTGCAGTATGCTACTTGGCAACCACCCTGGGAGCTTTCTCCAAACAATAAAAGTTGAGCACACTCGTCTCACTCCCCAATCATAGTCATCCATCAAGCCCGCATTAGCTCACAGCGATGACATATTAAATTACAACAGTACAACTGCCAGATTATGAGGACCAGTCATTGCCATGTCCCAGCTGATCCAAACACGGCTTGGGTGTTGGCTGCAACACGTCTATTGGTTGCAACTGAATTCTCTTTGGGAACTTTCATGCAGCAGGGATGTGCGGAAGATTCAGTGTGTCATTATAGTTAATGAAACTGATCTTTGAATATGAAATTGCTCCAAGCACTATATTCAAATATATTACTTTCATCTGTGTCATTCACCTGCTCTAAAACCGGCTTGAAAATAAATGATCGAACTTCACATTTTTTATTCATAGGCCGTATGTTTCAATAGCAACTAATGGAAAATTGAAGCAAAGAACTGTTAAAATAAGTGTTTTTAAGAATGTAAAGAAGTGGATTACAAATTACCTTTGTAGAAAATGAAAAATAAAGGGAAGCGTTAGTGATGTTTGCATATTAATTGCTACAAAATTTAGGTGAAAGTTATGCTTATTCGGTATCTTGTAACCATAAAATTGATTTCGTCTACATCTGTTTACTAAAAGGAAAAAAATTGAAAGATTTCCTTTCGCAGCTACGGGAGCTATTGTGTTATAACCTTAAGACTATGAATGTTCATTATCAGAAACTATACTTGCTAAAAGAACTTATTCACTTTTTTTGTTTAAACAATGTCTTTGGAAGCTGGTTTTTCTCACCAACCTTGAGATAATTAACCCACTAGCTATGATTTCTCTGATAGAGCTCTCATTTACCTAATCAATGTAAAAGACTAGAAAGAGGGGTGCCTGGGCGGCTCAGTTGGTTAAGCATCTGCTTTCAACTCAGGTCATAATCCCAGGGTCCTGGGATCGAGTCCCACATTGGGCTCCCCGCTTGGGGGGCAGCCTGCTTCTCTCTCTGCCTACTGCTCCCCCACTTGTGCTCTCTCTCTGACAAATAAATAAATAAAATATTTTTAAAAAATAAAAATAAAAGACTAGAAAGATAGCATTAGAGTTTAATGCTATCAACTTCTTTTTGAAAATGATAGTATAAGGAAAGTGGACCCTCTCCTCAGTGACACAAGCATTCGCCTGCTAAAAATTTAAACTCTGGAAAGTTTCCTAAGGGCACAGAGCAAATGGAAAACATGTATTCAAGAAAATCTACTAAGTCTCAGTAAGGACAGACATCAAGAGCCCGAGGAATTTGAGCCCTGACTTATTCACATCTCCAATATCTCCGGCCTCCAGAGCAGTGCGATGGTAGCTCTGATGCAGACATGCGCAATCGAGAAAACCAGGACCATTCTCTACCTCGCTTCCAATCAAGGACGGATAGGACTACAGATACATATATAGAACAGTCACCCAATAAAAGCAGAATAATATTCTTCTCTAGCGCGTGTGGAACATTCTCCTGGAGAACCCACATGCTAGGCCATAAGCAAGCCTCAATAAATTTAAAGGATTGAAATGATATAAAATTTATTTTCTAACTACAATGGAATGAACTTAGAACTCAATAACGGGAGGAAATTTGGAAAATTTACAAATACATGGAAATTAACCACACTGTGAAATTACCAATGGGTCAAAAAAGGCAGCAAGAGAAATGAAAAAATACTTTGAGGCAAATAAAAACAAAAACACAACAGGGCTTGGGGCGCCTGGGTGGCACAGCGGTTAAGCGTCTGCCTTCGGCTCAGGGCGTGATCCCGGCGTTATGGGATCGAGCCCCACATCAGGCTCCTCCGCTATGAGCCTGCTTCTTCCTCTCCCACTCCCCCTGCTTGTGTTCCCTCTCTCGCTGGCTGTCTCTGTCAAATAAATAAATAAAATCTTTAAAAAAAAAACACACACACAACAGGGCAAAACCTATGGGAGACAGTTAAAGCAAGGCTTGGAAAGAACCTTAGAGCTACTGATGCCTATATTAAAAAAGAAGAAATATTTCAAATCAATAACCTAACCTCCACCTTAAGGAAACTGGCAAAAGTAGAGCAAACTAAACTGCAAGCAAACGGAGGGAAAGAAATAATAACGATAACGAGTAATTATTAAAGTAAATAATAAATACAGGGAGGAAATAGATAAAATAGAGAATAGAAAGACAATCCAAAAAAAGATGAAAGCGACCATTGGTTCTTTGAAAAGGTCAACAAATCTTTGGCTAGACTGACTAACAAAAAAAGAGAGAAGACTCAAATGATAAAATCGGGAATGAAGACAAGCCATTGCTACCAACCTTATAAAAACAAACAAGATTATAAGGAATTAATGTGAACAACATGTGGCAATAAGTTAGATAATTTAGATGAAATGAGTAGATTTCTAGAAAACACTAACTACCAAAATCAGCTCAAGGAATAGCCATCTGAAGAGATGTGTAACAACTACAGAGATTGCGATAGTAATTTTCGAATCGCCCACAAAGATAATACCAGGCTCAGATGACTTCCCTGGTGATTTCTACCAGGCGTTTAAAGAAGAATTAACACCAATTCTTCCAAAAATAGAAGGCAAGGGAACACTTCCCAATTCATTCTATGAGGTCAGTATTACTGTGATACCAAAACCAAAGCCATCCCAAGAAAAGAAACGACAGACCAACACCTCTTATAAACATAGATGCAAAAAACCTCAATAAAATACAAACTGAATCCAGCAACATATAAAAAAGGCTCGTACACCATAACTAACTGGGATTTATCCAAGTAACGCAAGGTCGTTGTACCATATGGAAATCAATCACTGCGATGTGCCATATTGATAGGATAAAGGCCATGAACCATATGGCCATCTCAATAGAGAAAGAGCAGTTGACAAAATCACCCCTCCAGACCAAAAACAAACTAAAACACCACCACTCAATGACTAGGAATAGAAAGGAATTCCCTCGAAGTGATAAAGGCCATTGACAAAACCCCCCCGGCTAACATGATACGTCATGGGGGAAGACTGGATGCTTTCCCGCTAAAGTCAGGAACAAGATGAGGATATCAGTTCTTGCATTTCCACATTGGTAAACCACTGCTCACACTACCCCTCCCATACAGAATACCCTCTTTAGCCAATCATCCTCCACGTTCTATCCTCTGATAACGTGCTCTCATTTCCTGGACCAAAGGGATTTCTCTCCCCTCCCAAGTCTTGGCACATAGGAGCAGGGTCAATTAATTACACTCTGCTTAGGATATTATTTGATTTGTTGTCTAATATCATAACGTAGTTCATTTATTGTCGGTATAGGTCCAGGATCTATGTCCTACCTCCCCATCTGGACGATCAGTTCCTTGAGAATATGGCTTTTTTCTTTTTTTTTTTTCACTACAGCTCATATGTTCTAGACCAGTGTAAGAGAAAAAGAAGTTTCAAAATAAATGTTTTCTGAACAGAATTACTTCCAGAGCACTTATCTAAGACCAGGGACTTAAAGTTGGGAGAATTCTGCTACTGTTCTGACTCTTGGGCCATAACACACAAGAGTAATAGAACAAAGCTACCAACCTCCCCAAACTCAGGCATCTTCTCTCAATACACCCAGGCAGTTAGAAATACACTCACTCTCTCTAAGAAACAGGGGCCAAATGATGGAAACGCTATGCAGGGGAGTCTTAAGATCATCTGTGTGCCGATTCTCTGATGCAAAGGGAGGACATACCCCTAGGACTTCATATGAAACTGCGCACTGGCCAGTAGGGCCTTGGTCTTCTACCACCAGCCTGCATTGTCTGTGGAGTCCTGACTTTTGTGAAATCGGTTTACCTGATGCATGTGACAGCGATATCAGTGAGAAGCACTGGAGAACCCTTGGGCTTTTTGCTCAGCGCCCATTTGGCAATGCATGGCACGGCCAAGACAAAGGCTGCAATCACCTGCAATGACCATGAACGCTTTCAAACAGCTGCTGGAGAGAAGCATGACCACCATGTCTGTCATCCTAAGGGTGAAACTAACTTGAAAATAAGCAAGTCAAAGGAATTCGATGAGGTTACTCACATGTCAAATTAGTCCCTCTAGAGGAAAAAAAAAGAACGATTGAACACAGATAAAGATTTCATGTTGCCTTTGGCAACAACTGCTTCTAGAAGAAACCCAGTAAGCCATGGCCATTAGGTCCTCGAGGCACCTGGGAGGCTGCAATACGGTGTAGAGGACCAGCATAAACTGCCATGTTTTTCCAGGCCACTGCCAACTCCCACCTGGGTGCCCTGCAGAAAAGAATGGCTTCTAGAGTGACCTGTCAATTCATGGGGCAAGAGCTTGAATGGACAGCCAAGTCTTTCCTGGAGAGACAGAGAGATAAGCCTGTCTCTGATGAGTGAGCTATAAGGAGGGTGAATTTCTCAGTGTGAAAAGGAGATTCGAGTCCGTTTCTCTGGCAGACACCATATGGTAACCAACATAATCTTCATTATCATTTTATTTTGCCCACCTACGCTTTAAAGGCTCCAGGAGCTGAAGGCTGCACACTGTCACTGTTCTGGACAGCAAAGTGGAAGGGAAGTCTTCTGGAATCTGGAAAGGGTTTTCTTTCTTAATAAAAGAATAAACCATGGCTGGTGCCACTCCCCATCCCCCTCCCTTGAAAGGGGGTGTTACCACAAGATGAAGGTCTGGAAAATTGTAAAGAAAGCAACTCTGACATCATTGAGCCACGGAGCCGACCCCAGCAGCCACCTACCTCCCAACTTCTTGTTCTGAGACAAAAACGTGCCTTTTTCTTAATCCACCATTGGTCAGGATTTCTATTTCTTGCAGCTGAAGGCACTCACAACTAATTCTACTGCTATGCCGGAGTGAGAAGATGGTGCTTACAATTTTGACAAGAGGCTCTGAGACTCCATACAGAAGAATGGAGAAAGTCAGTGTGAGTTTTCTCACAGTGTTCTGTTTCTCACACATACCATTCTATTAGGCCCCACATTAGAAGTCACTGGTCTGCTGCTGCCCCAGTCATACTTATCACTATGCAGAGCCCCGAAATCTAGCAGCCCGGTTACCCATTCTAATGATCGCTCAGGGTACACGTATAACAACCACTAATCCTCTCTGTTTGTCTTTGAGACTCTCAACTTGTAGTTTAAAGCCTTTGATAATGGTCTAAAAAATCCTTTTCAATGTAGTCAACAAAATGAAAAAAGTTGGAGCCTCCACCAGAAAGCTGTAACTGTCTTTTTCCCAGAAACAGGGTAAACTGAAACCCTAAGAGCAGTGAATACCAAAGTGGGGTCCCCAGAGCAGCTGCAACAACATCAGCTGGAAACTTGTTAGAAATGCAAATTCTACGGTCTCTGCAGACAAACTGAATCACACTAGAAGTTTAAGGAAGCTGCCCTCCCTCCAGCACAAGAGCGTATCAGGTGATGTGCTCGCTTCCCTCTCATTCTCATGTTTTCGCTTCGTCCCACTTTCTCCCGCTCTCCATTTTCTTCCCTTCTCTCCTGTCAATGTTAAAGATCTTCAGATGGTATCCAAATCCATGATGTGGTCACATTACTCACTAAGATAATCACCGACCCATGCTAAGGCTCATGGGAGATTTTCCACCCAAAGCTCAGAAATGCATAACCCAAAAGTCCACCCTGCCAAGTATTCAACTACAAGCTATCAAACCCAGGTGGGAAACAGAATGAAAGGTCCCAGTCCATGTCTGTGCCCACCTCCAATAAAGCCATTGAACCTCTTTCGTCATGCAATCCACCCTAAATTCTGGGCCTTTCCTCTCATTTCTCATTCTTTCCCTATCATAATCCACTCGGGCTGCTATAGCAAAGATACCATAGGCTGGATGGTTTAACCAGCAAACATTTATTTCTTACAGCTCTAGAGGCTGGGAAGTTCAAGATCGAGGCACTGGGAGATTCGGTGTCTGGTGAGAGCCAGATTTCTGGTTCATAGCTGACCATCTTCTTACCGCGTCTTCACACAGCAGGAGGCGCAAGCGAGCTCTCTGGAGTCTCTTTTGTAAGGGCACCAGTCCAATTCACCAAGGCTCCTACCTTCATGACCCCATCAACCTCCCAAAGCCCCCCCCTCCTAATACCGTCACCTTGCAGGTTAGGAGTTCCACGTACAAAGTTGGGGGTACACAAACACTCAGTCCACAGCATGCCCCTCTTTCTCTTTACCCAGTAGTCAATCAGCTCTCACTTCGTTGTCAAAGTAGCTCTTACCGTCAGCCTTACTTCATTTCCATCTCAAATTATTATCTTTGCTCCTGCCTAAACCTCGCACTCTCCATTTTCATTTCCTTCAGCTGGGAGAGAGAAGGCTGAGCTTTGATGAGCTGCAGGATGTATCCTAGAGATGCCGTCTATCTTGTGCTAAAGGCAAGGTATTCTTGCTCCATCTGTTTTTAATTGGGTGTCACCGCAGTGATAGAATGTCCTGTTTGAAGACGAGAGCTCAGCGTGAACCACGCGCCCCCACCCCTAGTTCCCTTTCACTAACCTCTAATTTATGTAAATGTTCACAAGGTTGTGTTGATATGCTCCCCACTGGGCATCCCCTAGCAGATTTTTCAAACAGATATTCCTCATGTACTTTCCTTATCTCTGAAGGACTGCTGAAAATGTGATTTGGGTTGCAGGTTCGTTAGAATGTCGTCGAACACGGCGCCTCTACCTACAGATGCAAAAGGGCCGTGCAGGACAAACCGAAGCCAGGAGACCCCGATCCGGGTGTCTCATACCGTTCTCCCCAGCTACGATCCAGTGCCCTCATTGAAGCATCTGAAAAGCAGTTTTTAAAAGTGCTGGAGGACAGACATCCCCTCAGGCGACAGCTGTTTGATGGAACGTTGAAGGGTATAATGGAAGGAGCGCCTTTACATGTCTATATGTGCTATTCTACGAACAAAGCGACACTCTGCCAACCTTTAGAGCCTCCTTTTTTCTTTGGCCCTGATATTTCTCTACTTCTATTTTATTATGCTCTTTGAAGCCACCACAAAACCTTTTTTGGGGGGAAAAAACATAAAATCAATGATTTATTCTTAAAAACAGAGGCAATCATGTATCTATTACTTTTAGGAATAATTAAAATAATAATGCTAGCATAAATTCTATAATGATTTTAGCTTTTCTAAGCAATTCCATTCTTTTTTTTTTTTTTTGAAGGATTCTTACAGTAAATCCAGGAGCAGATTTTTTTTTTTTTTTAATGGATGAGGAATTAAAATCTAGAGCCATGACCCCCAAGGTCATGCATTCAGTTATTATTAACAATAACAAACAAAAGCAACAGTCGCAGCAGCTTAGGGAAGTCACTGACTACTCACCAGAACTTCAGTGCAGCTGCCCTGCCTCCGAATTCCATGCTGTTTCTCTATGCATAACATACCCCTCTAGTCTCCCTGAGAGACAGGGACCAAGTTAATGGATTACCTGAATGAGAGAGGTGGGACAAAATAAGGAAAAAGCAATGGTCTCAGATCCATCTGGGGCCAGAACCACGACTAACTAGTGCTCGTATCATGCACTGAAGATGCCCAATTACTCCCTGTTAAACCTATTTCTCTGTCTTCCACTGTAACGTGTGAACTTGGACGAGGTCATTGCGCTCTCTGAACCTTAATGGCATTGCCCATACAATATTGGACTAGATCATGTCTAGGGGCCCTGTAGTCTCCTAGTCCCTGCTTCAATGAATGAGAAGTGGGCAGGTTCTTGAACCAGTTCTTGCAAAGGAACAGTTGAGAAAGCAATGCTCAGTGATTACCGGCTGGGGTTTGACCGACCACAGCTCAGTGATTCCAGCCCTTCGGTGCACGGTAGAATCAACTCACTGTATATTTGCACATTTCTCAGTCCTCGCATCAAGAAATTCTGATCCGTGGACCACGCTTTGAGGAATACTTATCCTCTCCTTGAAATGCTGATCTTGAATTTGGTGAGTCACCTGAGTAATACCTGCTTCTGGGGAGTATAATTGGAGCCATTAGTCATTTTAGTTCTAGATGAAAATATTAATTTCTTTGTTCGGACCTTTTAATATTTTTCTTTACCAATGAAGTAAACAAACTATTTCTAACAATGACCTTCGTGGAAAATACACTAAGTACTAAACTATCTTAAGAGAATAAATTAGATACTAAAAGAATAGAAAGAGAACAGAATAGTACATACTTTAAATGCGTTTTTAGGACCTTCACAAATATTAAAAGGCATTTTATTACAGTAGAGGTATTTCCCTTTTATGTAAAGATTCTCAATCTCAACTTCAGTATCAATTCGTTATAAAAATAATAAAGTTGGGGCACCTGGGTGGCTCAGTTGGTTAAGCAACTGCCTTCGGCTCAGGTCATGATCCTGGAGTCCCAGGATCGAGTCCCATATCGGGCTCCCTGCTTGGCAGGGAGTCTGCTTCTCCTTCTGACCCTCCTCCCTCTCATGCTCTCTCTCTCTCTCTCTCTCATTCTCTCTCAAATAAATAAAATAAAATCCCTAAAAAAATGTTAAAAAAAATAATAAAGTTAACTAATTTTGAATGATCTTAACACTGAAATAAAGGTTTGATTGTCCCATATATGAAATGAAAACATCTTTTTTTTTTAAGATTTTATTTATTTATGTGACAGGGAGACAGCCAGAGAGAGAGGGAACACAGCAGGGGAGTGGGAGAGGAGCAGGCTCCCAGCAGAGCCCGATGTGGGACTCGATCCTAGAACCCTGGGATCACGCCCTGAGCCGAAGGCAGCCGCTTAATGACTGCGCCACCCAGGCGCCCCTGAAAACATCTTCTGATAAGTAAAACATTGCAAAAAACTCAATTAATCTTTATAAACATATAAGAAAAAGGAGAAAATTGAGAACACAAACTTGAACACTAATGGTTTGGAGACAGTTCCCAAAAGCAGGATAAATCCATATGGTACTGAAAGGATGTGTGGAGTTCAGTAAAATATGGTGAATAATAAAAATTAAAAATAACTAACAAATGTCCAGTATAACTCACTGGACATGAGGAAAGCATAACATGCTGGTAGAGAGAATGTTACAGAGCCAGAGAGCATCTTAGACCTTTATTCAACTCAGTCTTCTGAGAGACTTAATTTTTTACCGACCTAAACAATGTTTTATACAATGTAAACCAAAGGGAAAATGAAACCAATTGATTTGACTTTATTATATTAACTGGTATGTTTTCTCATGAGGTTTCTAACTTAATGGTTTTGATGCAACATAACTGTCCTCCTAGATAGTGTTAATTTTTTTTAGAAATACTTTATATTCGGGGCGCCTGGGTGGCTCAGTTGTTACGTGTCTGCCTTCGGCTCAGAGCGTGATCCCGGAGTTATGGGATCGAGCCCCACATCAGGCTCCTCTGCTATGAGCCTGTTTCTTCCTCTCCCACTCCCCCTGCTTGTGTTCCCTCTCTCGCTGGCTGTCTCTCTCTCTGTCCAATAAATAAAAAATAAAATCTTAAAAAAAAAAAGAAATACTTCATATTCTTTTATCTATGACCAAACCCAACTCAATGAAGTTTGATTTTCAAAGGAAAAAATATATTTCCAAGAAAAGGGTTCAGATTGTGTGATGTAACAGAACAGCTCATGGCTCACAGTATATGTTTAACTGAGCTTTTATTCATTCATGTTGAATGAATAAACAAGTGGAGTACCCATCTAGGAAACTATATTTCTGGTTTTGTCATAACTTCTCAACCACATGGAAGGAAAGAACACGAGAAAGAAAAATAAGTAGTACAAATAAGAGATAAGTTGCTATCTTTAAGAGATGATGAAAAATGAGATATCAAAACAAATATATAAGTAATTATAATGCCAGGTAGACTAGAATAGGTACCCACAAAAAGGTACAGACATAACTCAATCACGTTAGAGATGAGAAAAGATTTTATTCAAGTAGGGAAAAGTATTTCACATGAAGCCTATTTTACTAGAGCTGTGTCTTGGCAGACCGGTAGAATTTGAGCAGGTGGAGAAAAGATGAGATGATACAGGACACATAAGAGTCTTCTAAATGCCAAACAGAAAAGAGTCAATATAACATGCCCAAACAACTACTAACCAGAAATCAAAATGGAAGAGACAACCCAATTGATGTGGCGAAATATAGTAGAAATAAAATGAAATATTTAGGCATAAGCCTGGCAAAATATATCTAAAGCCAATATGAGAAAAATGTTTAAAGACTCCTAAAAGACATGGAGGTAGACTTAAACAAATAGACATTTAGTCCATGTTCATGGATATTTCATCATAAATATATCAACCTTCTTTTTAAATTAATATAAATAATAGTAAATAAACTTATAAACTTAAAGTAATGTAAAAAAAAAAAAAAACCCAAAACAAAAACAGTCCATTTTGACTGGCCTGGGGTGGGAGTGGGTTACAGCTTGGCAGGTCCAGAGCCTCTGGGTCATGGGGCTTCAGAGGAGAGTGTCTCTGGGTACAACGGCATGGCATTGACACAGAGAGCTCCAGCCTAGGGGACCCAGTGATGGGCACTCTGGCTGAGAGAGCGGAGTCACCTGTGGACCATGCCCACCCCAGCCAGCACTGGACCAACTCCACCCCAGATTCCGCTGTCTCAGGCTGAGCCCCCCGGAGAGCCAGAGACCCGGCACCGAACACCACGAGAGTGGTAACAAGCAACAGCAACCTGGGGTGTGGGCGGAAGTCCACACTGGAAAGTGGAACTCTTGGGTAGACTCAAAACACCCCTCTGCGTTCTCAATCCAGGAGAAAGACAGCAGTAATGACCACCCTGTGGTCTACTAGGAGGGCTTAAGGCAGTTTTCATCTGTTTAAACTGGAATTATTTTAACCAGTTTTAACATGAGATTGGCAAGTGAGGGGAGGATGAGAGCTGACCACTGCCTTAGGCTGAATTTCCTGGAGAAAAAACTCTCAGAGTGCAGTGGTTTCACTGCAGTCTTCCAGGAACAACCCCAGTGTAGGAATGAGGACAGCCAAGGTGGGGGGGGGGGGGCGGTGAGTGGGGATACGAATCCCATGGAGATTGTGGAGCTCGGGTGGCCCTGCGGAGCGAAGGGGAGCCATGTGTTTGGACCCTCTAATTGACCAGTTACTGGGGTGGGCGGTGTGCCTTTGGGCAAGGCAGCTCCCTTCTGCAGGCGGAGGCTGTGGCTCAGAGAGGGTCTTGGATGGGAGCCACCCGCACGTACCAGGTGCCTGGGAGAACGAATGGCTTACCCCTAAAGGGGGACCCGGCTGGCATACACAGCATCCTTTCCATCCACACTTGAGCTGCAAATTGTTTTGGAGTTGTTCGTGCTACTTAGATATGTCTGCCCAATGTCATCAAAATTATGAAATCCAGTGTCTGCACAGCCCTGTAACTGCCACACATTTTAACCCAGTGATCTGTACATATTAGATACTCAATAATTGCGTGCTGATACAGAGTTTCTGAGACCGGAGACCAATAGAATGATCAGATCATGAATAGTGACAGGGGAGCCAGCAAAGGAAGCCAGTTTGAGAAGAAAAGGAGGTGAGCGTGGTCCATTTTGGACAGATCTAATTTAAAGTGACAATGGTACAGCTAGGTGAATAGGTCCAACAGGTTAAAAGGGTTTGGGGGATACTTCTGTGCTACACAGTTCTTTTTTTTTTTTTTTTTTAAGATTTTATTTATTTATTTGACAGAGAGAGAGAGACAGCCAGCGAGAGAGGGAACACAAGCAGGGGGAGTGGGAGAGGAAGAAGCAGGCTCATAGTGGAGGAGCCCGATGTGGGGCTCAATCCCAGAACACCGGGATCACACCCTGAGCTGAAGGCAGATGCTTAACGACTGAGCTACCCAGACGCCCCATCAATTCTTAAGTGTAAGAAAAAGATCTGGGGGCAGAAGATGGAATAGTAGGTAAATATTTCCCTTTAATATTTCTTAGAGAAGGTCTAGTATAGTTAAAATAAACATCAGGGGTTTCCTTGCAGGGAAAAACAAAGGAAAGGCTGTGACCAGAAGGGCTAATCTGTCTTGAGATTCAGGCTGCATATGCAGGGAGTGTAATAGGGTTCTGTGTGCAGAAATAACCCTAATCTCAATGCTCCACGTCCTCACCTACGTAAAGAGCAGATCTTGGCTTTTTTATATAGGACCTCCTCTACCTAAATATTCTAAGAATTTCTAGAAGTGCTCACATGTGTCATTTAAATGGCCCCTAAGCCTCCCCAGGACTGGGCCCCTGATGAAATCACTTTGTCAGAGTGTCCGAGGGTGGGGAGGGGCTATCAGGAGTGTGCGATGAGGGGAGGATCCGTGAGACACCTTACAGCTGGTACCAGCAACTCAATGCTCCTCCTGCTAACATGGTCTCCGCGGCCCCCAGCCTCAGCCCTGCCATTCTGCAGGTGCTCATTCAGGGCTATCAGCCCCCGATGTCTGTGGTTTATCATTCTCTCCAGTTAGCAGAGAAATTCTTTCCCTTTTCTCGTTCACTTCTTCAAAGATTATCTCGGAGCAGAGCTGTGCTGAAGCCAGACAATAGTCGTTTCTCTTTCCTGGAACTGATAAGCACTTACACAGGTAGGTTCATCTTCCTTGAGCACCTAGAGAACAGGGCTGGAGGCAGGAGGGGAGGAGGTGGCCTCACAGGGTCCCAGCCAGGGCGACTCCTTTTTCATATGTTAATGAGCTATTGTTCTATTTATCATTACTTGTCACAGTTCCCATTTTCTTCCTCTCCTGGTTCTGTGGCTTCCTTTGGTCCTTGCGGGCATCCAAAGTGCCCCAAAGTATGAATCTCACAGTAATGTCTCCAAGTTGATACACCAAGACTGATTCTGGAAGTTTCCATGCACTAGGCAAGTTCAGCTTAAAACAAAAAGTGCAATCTATTTTCAATACGAAAAGACCATGTTGTCTAAAAGCCTGGGGATAACAGTTAAACCCACTGAAAATCAATAAAAAGCCTTTTAAAGGCCACCATTCTCTTTCATGACATTTTTCTTAATGCTGGATGTCCCATACCACCAGGCAGTCAGGTAATAGGATTGATTTTTATATAACTCTGGTTCAAGAACATGCAACCATTATAGGGAAGGTGGAAGGGCTGAAGAGAAAAGAGAAAATGGGTTTCTATCGCTTCTCCCCTAGCACAGCTCCACATTTGCTTTGCAGGAAGTAATTTCCCGCACACACAGCACTAGGGAGCAGCACTGTTCAGCCACTACATTTGAGTGCCTGGTACCCAACCTGGATATTCCAGGAACCTGCCAGATTCCCAACTCTGCCACTAATGTGCACTAGAGGGTGCCCTCACTTAACCTCCTGGTGGGTATAAAACGAAGAGGAATGTCTGCGTGGCACAGTTAGGCGTCCAACTCTTGGTTTCGGCTCAGGTCCTGATCTCCGGGTCATGGGATCGAGCCACATCGTTCTCTACACTCAGCGTGGAGTCTGCTTGGGATTCTCTCTCTCCCTCTCCCTCTGCCCCCACCTGCTCACGATCTCTAAAAGAAATAAGGCCTCTCTCTCTAAAACAAATAAGTAAATTTTTTAAAATGAAGATGAAGATACTGCCCATCTTAAGTCAGCCCCGTGCTCCAGGCACATCTACTAGTCATGTAACCAGTAAAACTAATGATATAGGAAGACACTTCAAAAAATACAGAAAAATTGTAAATGAAGGTTATCATCCCAAGGGAATTTTTGAAATCATTAAAAATTTCAAAAAAAAAAAAAAACCCTATTTTAATCTCATCCAAGGAGAGGCATAAGAAGGCATTCTCTCTAGTCAAGCAGGAAGCCAGGAAAGGACAAGCTGCTCACCTTGCTCCTGAGACTGGTCCTGGGCCACTTCTATGGCTGTGAATCTGCATCTTGCACGTGCACAGCTGGCCATGGAGCTCTGCAGTAGACTTCCTTTTCTGCTTCTGCTCCGTTTCCACCTTTGAGAGGGAACTCTCTGACCTTCCACACCATCTCCCAGATCCCATCTTTATCATGCTGGCTCTGACCTCTGATAACGGACACCATCTGTCCTTAAGATCTCGCCCTCATAAAGAAGTAGTCAAAATTCATTGTATGCTGACCTCCGTTCCCATAGGCTGTGATGAAAACATTCATTAGAACAAACACAGAAGTGTCAGGGACATTTTTAGGAAGGCGGGAATCTGGGAGAACTAGCGAATGAAGCTAGCTACTCAAAACTAGGGTGAATTATTCTAAGAATAAAACCCAGTAACCATGAGCAAACAACCCAACTGTTCCTCCAAAAAGCAGCTGTGAAAAATGCCTGGAAATAAGGAACACTAAAAGATAAATATTTGAGTGATTACCCACTACAGCTAGTCCACACAGTGCCTGGTATTTCGCCTTACTTAGCAGTCGGAGGAAACCGTCTGGAACTAGTGCGTGATTTCTGCATCTTCTTTTTAGGAGAACTTTGTAGACAACCCTCATTTTGCAAAGAAATCACCACTTCTCCACTGTCTGCCCTTCTTTTTCCCCTTCCCCTCGATGCTGGAGCTCCCCTCCACCTGCTGACTTCGAACTCTCTGACTCTGTTGCTGCTGCTGGGGGAGAATTCTCAGGGGTGTCGTGTTCTTCGTTCAGGAGCAAGGAAAGGGGTGTAAAGAGCAGTGAACTTCCAATCATTTGCAGTATTCCAAGAAGGTGAATTACCACCTGAAAGTAATGATGAAGAAAGGAATAGAGTAGAAATAAGAGGCTGGATTAGATTAGATTAGATTAGATTAGATCAGATTGACCCAAATGTCACATTTGCTCTAACTTCCTATTAGATGTAATGGGGAAAAATGAGTATTGAGGGCAGATCCCAGTACAATATGTCACTAGAGATAGAAGGAAGAGTAAAGCCATCTAGAAGTAGAGCCAGTGTGAATACACAAATTACTCTAGTAGAAGACGTAAGAAGAGAGCTGCCGGAGGTGAGGGGTGGGGGCTTCGGAGGACAGAGAGAGCAGAGCTGAAGGAGGAAATCAGGAGCATGGCTGTAGGAGGTGGCCTCTGGGAAGGTCATCAAGGTGGTGGTACAGCAGAGATGGGAGCTGAAGCGGGAGAGGCATGGCGGAGACCCTTGGATGTGAGACTGTGGAAGTTATATTTAACAAAGGCAGAGAGAGAGAGAGAGAGAGAGGGAAGGCATTAAAATATGCTGATGATGAGAGACATCATGATAGTTACACCCAAAAGCAATTGATTTGGAATTGACATAAACAATGGGTGGAGGAAATGACCTTGAAGAGGTCCAGTTAGGAGGGGATTGTGACAGTCCTGGGAGGAGAGTGAGCAGCTGAGGCAGAATGAAGAGGCAGAATCTTTAGCCCTGACAGCTGAAAGAATGCGCCGGAAAGAGAAGGGGGGGAGCCACTGACTGTGCCTTTGGTGATGATGACTGGGCCAGCAGTGCAATAAACAGGGACAGCAAGGTCAGGGGGAACATCCAAAGGGAGCTGGAGTGAAATGTGGAGAGAATTTTTATTTTTGAAACTGTTTTGAAACTGTTGACTTTTAATGGGTTTTCTGGCATAGATACTTTTAATGGGCTTTCAGGCAGGTGTTGAAAATGTGAGCCTGAGTTTGGGAGAAAAGGGTGGGGAGGTGCGTCTATACACACAGTGTGTTCGAAGCCTAAGTGAATGGATGGGGTAACCAGGGAGAGAATGAAGAACAAAGAAAAGGGAAGGGAAGGGAAGGGAAGGGAAGGGAAGGGAAGGGAAAGGAAGGGAAGGGAAGGGAAGGGAGGGGAGGGGAGGGGAGGGAAGGGAAGGGGGAACTGAGCATAGAAACCTAGAGAATGCCCATATTTAGAAGAAAGACTGTATTCTCCCCACATTTATAACACTGTATGGAGGTTGTTTGAGGGCAGACTGTATCCTGTTCACTGTTGTAATCCCCAGTGTCTCCCATAGTTCAGACAGACACTTAATAAATATCACTGAATGAATAAATGAAGCTAAAGTTGGGGGGGAGACAAATTAAAAAGAGGGAGAGATCCAAAAGAAAGCAAGTAATGCAATATCTCTGTAAGCAAGGAAGAAAAGAATTTGAAGAATAAAGTTACCCATGGTATCATTTCCTGCATCAAAACGAAAACTAGGGGCACCTGGGTGGCACAGCGGTTAAGCATCTGCCTTCGGCTCAGGGCGTGATCCCGACGTTATGGGATCGAGCCCCACATCAGGCTCCTCCAGTATGAGCCTGCTTCTTCCTCTCCCACTCCCCCTGCCTGTGTTCCCTCTCTCGCTGGCTGTCTCTATCTCTGTCAGATAAATAAATAAAATCTTAAAAAAAAAAAAAAAACGATAACTAAAGAGAACTGAGAGAAATCCTGAATTTGGCAATTAGGAACTCATTCAGATTCTCTAAGAACAAGTTCGATAGACTTCAATAGAACAGTCAGAGTAGATACCATGTTGCAATGGGTTAATTGGGAACTGGCAGTTTAAAAGAAGAAAAAGTGCAGATAAGTTATACTCTTTTAGTCTTCAAACAACTTCAGCTTTAGAAAAGAGGAGTGGGGTGCCTGGGTGGCTCAGTCAGTTAAGCATCCAACTCTTGGTTTCCGCTCAGGTCATGATCTCAGGGTTGTGAGACTGAGCCCCACGGGGGGCTCTGCACTCAGAGACTGCTTGAGATTCTTTCCCCCCACCTCCCTCCCCACAGCCCCTCCCCCAATTTGCGTGCCCATGTGGGCTCTCTCTCTCTCTAAACTAACTAGATAGATAGATAGATGATAGATAGATAGATAGATAGATAGATAGATAGATAGATAGATGATAGATATTTTTAAAAAAGAGAGAAAGGAGGAAAGATAGGGTTTGGTAGAGTCACAGAGTTAAGGGACATTTTTGCTTAAAGCAGGATTCCCTTCAAGTTGTTTGTTTATAAATGTTCAAAAACATTACAGAACAAAAGGGAAAATTTGGGTTTGATAGTAAATAATTTAGGATATACCGAGATAGCAAAGTTGAACAGACTTCTTTTCACTATTGCAAAACTTCTTAGAACCTTTAACGAACTACTGTGAATTCTAAATATTCAAAAAGGAGATAATAGTACATAGGATGACTCAAACTTATTTGACACAATGATTCATTTTTCCCCTAAGTTACCCCCTAAGAAGAAAGTTAGGTAGATAGATTTTGGAAAACATGGTTTAAGAAAAGGGGAGACAATTTTATAAGCCAAGGAGAAATAGGGAGTTAAAAAAAGGAGAGATTAGGGAAGCATTAGATAAATGGACACCTGATGGGAGAAGGTCCCAGAAATTCTCAGAAGGTGGGGCGCCTGGGTGGCACAGCGGTTGAGCGTCTGCCTTCGGCTCAGGGCGTGATCCTGGAGTTCTGGGATCGAGCCCCACATCAGGCTCCTCCGCTAGGAGCCTGCTTCTTCCTCTCCCACTCCCCCTGCTTGTGTTCCCTCTCTCGCTGGCTGTCTCTATCTCTGTCAAATAAATAAATAAAATCTTAAAAAAAAAAAGTTTAAAATTAAAAAAAAAAAAAAAAAAAAAGAAATTCTCAGAAGGGACATGACAAGGGTGAACAGGTGGAGGAGGAAAGATTCTCCTTCATCAGCTGTCTGAGACACATGAGGAGAGAGGAAGGGTAAAATGTATCAGTGAAGGTTGCAGGGAGAAAGAAAAGTGAGACAGTTTGTAGCAGAAGGCTTCACTCTTTCCAGAAAAGAAAAGGTTAAGTGGGCAGAAAGGACACAGAGTTGGGTTGACTAAGTGGAAGAGAAATATAAAGAAATCGACAGGGCCCGGGAAGGGACTGCAGGAACAAGGGAAATGTGAAGAAAGGGAGGAGGGGCAATATCAGTTTCAAAAGTGTTTTTATACTCAGACATAAGCTTTGGCCTAAAATTTCACTTTAGGGGCGCCTGGGTAACGCAGTCGTTAAGCGTCTGCCTTCGGCTCAGGGCGTGATCCCGGCGTTCCGGGATTGAGTCCCACATCGGGCTCCTCTGCTGGGAGCCTGCTTCTTCCTCTCCCACTCCCCTGCTGTGTTCCCTCTCTCGCTGGCTGTCTCTCTGTCACATAAATAAATTAAAAAAAAAAAAAACTTAAAATTTCACTTTAATGGAATTTACCCAACAGACACACTTGTGTAAGTCTGTGGTTACATGTTCAAGGATGTTCATTACAGCATTGTTTACAGTAGTGGAAAAATTTTAAAAACATCTCTATGCAAATTAATTGAAGGCAGTTAATAAGTTAGGCCACCTCTTATATCAAAATATTAAGTAGCCAGGGGTGCCTGGGTGGCTCAGGCCGTTAAGTGTCCCACTCTTGGTTTCAGCTCAGGTCTTGATCTCAGGGTCATGAGATTGAGCCCCCCATCAGGCTCCACACTCAGCTTGTAGTTTGCTTGAGATTCTCCCTCTCCCCAGCCGTGTGCACGCACTTTCTCTCTCTCTCTTAAATAAATAAAATATTTTAAAAAATGTACTGACTTAAACAAATGTTCAAGATATTTTATTAAATGACTACATTGAGGTATAGGATAATACATATAGTATGAACCCATGTGAAAATAGTATATCTTTGTGTGTGTCTGTGCAAAAAAATATCTGATATTTACACATCAAAGTAGACACTTGTAAGCTGTAGCTTTGAGGGAACCCAACCTGGTAACGAAGGAGGAGTTTTGCTTTTCACTTAATGCCCCTCTGTTTGGATTTTGATAGTTTGTTCCTTCCCCACTGGGGGATTGACATTGTCCCTCAGCTCCCAATAATCAGGCTGGAACTCTCCTGCTGTGATCAGACCTTCCTCGATCTGAGGGTTTCATGAATGATAGAGTCCACTTCCAGTTGATGACAATTTACTTTATGGCTTTGGAAAAGTCACCAACCTTTCCTGGGTCTCCAATCTTCACTAGATTATCACAAAAATCTCAGCTCTAAGTTTGATCCCAATTCTATAGCAAACAGACTAGAAAGGGCTATGCTGGGATGGTAATAAGACTTTAATTTCAGAGGCAAAACAAATTTTGGCTTCCAATAAATAACGTAAAATGGATTCCTGAAAACATGAGTGTGTTTATAAGTGAAGGCTGATCACACGTGATTAAAAACCAGTAAAGATACAGATTTTGAAAATTTTTTTTTACAAAAACACAATTTTGATTGATTTTTGCTTTTATTATTAATCTTCTACATACTCATAATTTCTCTCTCATTTTTATTTTATTTATTTTCAAGGAGGAATTCATTGTCTTATATCCACTTTTCAGAAAATCTGATCAAAATTTGCTGCCACAATCCGAGTGCAGATGCGTCCTACACCCACTAGGGGTCAGACTACTACATTAATACAAACCAATCCCAACCTGAAAAGTGGTATTAATTGGTTGAGGGCTATCCCAACTTATTTTCCTGCGTAAGGACAGAAGACTGGCCATTTAAATTAAACATTACATAAAGAAGATAATGAGAAAGAATGTATTTGACAAGAAAGACTCAGAAAGTTGAAACTATCATATATAATAAATATAACATATTAAAGAAGTTTCATCCTTAATAAAAATTTCAATTATTCAGCTTGCTCATTCTGGTTGGCAAGATATTGTTCCAGTCTAAGTGGGTTCAGATTGGAGGATTAATCATTGAACCGGGCAAATGCTAAGAGAGCAGAAACAACTAAAATTATTAAACTGTCAGCAAAAAAGAAGAAATCCTCATTTCTCAAGGATGAACTGCGTGATTAGCAGAGGATTGAGATGGATGGCAGAAACATTTTTCTAATGGATTTCAGCCACGACAACAATAAATCTGAGTCATCCTACAGCAGGGAATGCAGTCAGGGAGATGGGCAGAGGGCAGCCCTGGACTGGGCCCCCGTTCAGCCTCAGCTCTGCCCTGTGCCTTGAATGAACACTCATCTTCTCTTGGTCTCACTAAGCCATCTTCAGAATGGAGAAGTAAGATTGCATGATTTATAGAGAAGGTTCAAGCCCTAAATTACACAGATTGATTTCACCGTATTGTCAAATAGAAGATAAGAAAGTAAGGGGGAAATGAACCAAAGTTTAAAAATGGAAGGTGTTAACTATCAAAATAGATTATTATCTATTTTCATCATTAAAAAACATGGAACAAAATGATATTTTTAGATCATATTCATCGTCAGAGTTAAAGTAAGAAACAAAAAGTCAAATTCCAATTCATTTACATTTTGAGTAACCGTATTCTCAAGTAAGGGCTATCAGTGTGTATGGGAAACTCTATGCAGATCACTGTCTGGAATGATAAGCAGGCAATTAAAAAGTCGAAACCTGTTGGAGGGTGGTAGAACTGGATGGCTATGAGAAGGTGGTATAAGAATATAAGGTATATTTCTTCGTATGTTGTTTTGATATCTTTAGCCATGTGAATGTATCACCTGTTAACGTTTTTTAATTTAAGAACATCATAGGTGGGACAAAAATGTGTGTCAATACAAAAACAAACATAACCAAAAGTAAAAATCCCCCCTGATTTAAATGGGGATTAAGAATGATATTATGGGGGGCGCCTGGGTGGCACAGTGGTTAAGCGTCTGCCTTCGGCTCAGGGCGTGATCCCGGCATTGTGGGATCGAGCCCCACATCAGGCTCCTCCGCTATGAGCCTGCTTCTTCCTCTCCCACTCCCCCTGCTTGTGTTCCCTCTCTCGCTGGCTGTCTCTATCTCTGTCAAATAAATAAAATCTTTAAAAAAAAAAAAAAAGAATGATATTATGGGTATCTATTACTAACATAAATTGGTAATAAAAGAATGATATTGTGTTCTAAAGGGGCTGCATCAAATTGGCCATGTCAAAATGGCTGCATCCAAAGATTCTATCTGGCAGTTAGAACACCTGGGTCCCAAACCCTCACGGAGCTGTTGGTCCCTTACCTTGTCTCTCTAGACAGGCACGAATCAGGACATGTACTATTCCATTTCCCTTCTTTCTTTACACAACACACACTCACACATACACACACACACATACACACACACACACACACACACACATTTCTTAGCAAAGTCTTAATGGATATGAGCCTATGCAAATAAACAGTGGAGAGGGTCACAAGCAAATGAGTTAAACAGCTACACCCTGGATCCCAGACTTCTTAACATACAGGTTTAATGCAATTCCAATCAAAATTCCAGCAAGATAATTTACAAATATAGACACGATTGTTCTAAAATTTATATGGAAAGGCAAAGGAACAACAGTAGCTAAAACAATTTTGAATACAAAGAAGAATGTAGGAGAAATCAGTCTACTTGATTTCAACTCACTGTATAGCTACAGTGATCAAGAGTATATGGCGTGATGGAGAAACCGACACGCCGGCCAAGGGAATAGAACGGAGAACCCAGAAATAGAGTCACTCAAATACGTCCAGTTTATTCCTGACAAAGGTACAAAAGCAAATCAGTGGAGGAAGGATGACCTGTTCAAAAAAAAACAGCACTGGAACAACTGCACACCCATGGACCAAAAAGATGAACCTTAACCCAAACACATCAAACAAAAAGTAGCTCAAAATGTATTAATGACTTAAAAAACTTTTAGGGAAAAAAAAACAACAACACAGGAGAAACTCTCTGGGATCTAGGACTAAGCAAAGAGTTCCTGAAGTCAATACCAAGAGTGCAGTCCATAAAAGAGAAGCACTGATATATTGGACTGCATCAAAATTGACATGACCGCCTTGTGAAAGACCTTTTTAAACAGATAAAGAGACAAGCTACAGATTGGGAGAAAATATTTGCAAACCATGTATTTGACAAAGGACTAGTGTCTGTAATAAAGAAACAACTCTCAAGACCCAACAAGAAAACAATCCAGTTAGACAGCAGGTACAGACATGAACAGTCCTGTCACTGAAGGGGATACATGAATGGCAAATAAGCATATGCGAGAAGATATTTCACACCACCGGCCATCAGGGAAACGCACATTAAAGCCTCAGTAAGATATCATTACACATCTATCAGGACAGCTAAAACAAAACATTGTGCTGACAAGAATGCAGAGAAACCGGCTCACTCAGACCTTGCTGGTGAGAGTGTAAAAAGGTGACAGCAGCTCTGGAGAACAGTTTAACAGTTTCTTAAAACAAGCACACAACTACCATACAGCCCAAAAATTGCACTCTGAGGCTTTTAGCCCAGAGTAAAGAAAATTTATATTCACACAAAAGCCTGTACAAGAATGTTTTTAGCTACTTTATTTGCAGTAGCCTAAAACTAAGGATAGCTCAGACACCCTTCCTTTAGTGGACTGTTCTACAAAGTTCTCTTACACCCATCTCATGCAGTACCACTCAGTAATAAAAAATGTTCCCGTGATAAATACATAAATGCAACAGTTTGGATGCATCTTCAGAGAACTATCCCGTCAGAAAAGCCAATCCCAAAAGTTACATCAGTATGAATTCATTTATAGAACATTCCTGAAAAAAATATAGAAAGAGAATAGATTCGTGATTGCCAGGGCCTAAGAATAAGGTGGGGGACGTGGGGGAAGAAAGAAAGCCTGTCCATAAAAGGGCAACACAAGGATCCGGTGGTGATGAAAACCTTCCGTATCTTGATTCTATCAATGTCAATATCCTGGTTGTTACATTGTACCACAGTTCTGCAACTGTTGGGGGTTAGTTACCACTGGGAGCAAATGAATAAAAGGTATATAGGACGTCTCTGTATTATTTCTTGGAACTGTATGTGAATCTGCAATAATCTCAAAATGATTGATTCGGTTTAATAAACATATATATATGCATATATTATACACACACACACACACACACACACACACACACACACACCATGGCCTCGAGTTCAGTTACGGAAATAAGGAGTCTAGCTGCTATGTATATTTTTTCCTTACGGGTTATGTACATGTGCGTATGCAAATTATTCAGCTATTGTCTATAATTTCCAAATGTATACTTCTGTCTGCTTTGTGTTTCCAGGACTGGGACCCTACAAACCACATTTCTGCTGTTTCAGCTTCTTCCCTCTGAAGCCACCAAAAGGAGGCAACACAGGAGACTGAACGCGGGTGAAGGAAGAGATATGTTCCTTCCCATGTGCCTCCTGTGGGCTTCCTCCCTGTGTCCTGTCCCTCCAAGCACCATACAAGGACATGTCTTCCTCCCCTGAGAGGGGAAGTCCTTCCAGCAATTCAATCTAATTTGCCTTTTCCAGCACTAACAAAACCAGTCCCATAGAACAAGTGTCAGCAAACTTTTGCCGTTAAGTCTTGCCAGACAGTGAATATTTGAGACTTTGCCAGCCACGTGGTCTCTGCAGCCACTGTTCAACTCCACCATTGCTGCATGACACCGGCCACAGACATGCATAAATGAATGAGCGTGGCAAGTGTCGCTTTACTCATGGACACTGAAATTTGAATACCACGTCATTTTCATGGGTCACAATATAGTATTACTGTTCTGAGTTGAACTGTGTACCCAAAAGGATAGGCAGAAGTCCTCACCCCCTATGCCTGTGCATGGGATCTTACTTGGAAATAATGTCTTTGCAGATGTAATCAAGTGAAGGTGAGGTCACTAGGGCTTTAATCTAATAAGACTGTCATTCTTCTAAAAAGAGGAAAACATCATGTAAAGACGTAGACAAAGAGAGAGAACAGTATGTGAAGAGATAGGAGTTATGTAACCGCCAGACAAGGAGGGCCAAGGGTTCTGGCCACCGCCGGAGGCTAGAAAGAAGAGAGAAGTGTCCTACCCAGACTCTCGGAGGGAGCACGGTCCTGCTGACAATTTGATTTTGCATTTCTGGGCTCCAGACCTAGGCAAGCATGCATTTCTATGGTTTTAAGCCACCCCGTTTGTGACACTTTATTATGGTGGCCTTGGGAAAACAACACAATTATTCTTTTCATTTTTTTTTCCAACGATTTAAACATGTATGAACCATTCTTAATTCACAGGCCATACAAAAAACAGACTGTGGGTTGGATTTGTCCTACGAGCTATAGCCTGCAGACCTCTGTCACGGAGTCTCTCCCACTCCAAGATATGGGGCCAGCCAAGCAGTGCCCCTGGGTATATGTTTTAGCTCCACACTACTAAATTTTAATTAACTCCAGCCTCGTTCCCTTCTCCACTTTTAAGGGAAGGTAGCTCTTTTCTGTAATTGCTTCCATGATACCTTGCTGTTCTCTCTTCCCCCTTCAGTTATCTAGTTAATAATTTTTTTAAGATTTTATTTATTTATTTGAGAGAGAGAGCACGAGCAGGCAGAGGCAGAGGGAGAAGCAGACTCCCTGCTGAGCAGGGAGACCAATGTGGGGCTTGATCCCAGGACCCTCGGATCATGATCTGAGCTGAAGGCAGACATTTAACCGACTGAGCCACCCAGGTGTCCCTCTAGTTAAAAATTTTATATCTAGTTAACAATTATTTATATTAGGCTCCCTCTCTTAAAATAACTATATGATTTCTGTCTCCGGACTAGATGCTAACTGGTATAATTTCCTTTTTGAGATTTCGTGTGAAGCGTATTGACCTTCGAGGCTTTTTGGATGTCTTGGTAATTATTAAATTTAATTTTAGGTAATTAAGACAACTCTTTGCAGAGGTGGAATTTCTGACATAAAAATTGCATACCTTATTTGTCGCAAACTTTAATTAACAATCATTTTTGCTTAATAGACTTGTTCTTCTGAGGATCCCCCAAGTGCTTCAGAAGAACTAAGGAAATGATACTGTTACACTGAAAAAAGAATGAAGCAACCAGTGTCCCATAACGTCTAGCATGTACCTGCCCTTGGCCCCAGCAATCCCATCTTACATATTTACCCAAGAGAAACAAAAGCACATGTTTATGAAAAGACTTGTATACAATGGTCACTGCAGCCTATTCATAACAGCCAAATTCTGGCAACCAACCGAAGCGTCTACTAACAGGACGATGGATAAATAAATGGAGGTATATCCTTATAATGAGCTAGTGTACACAGAGCAACATGGATAAACCCCCCAAAAAACAAAAGAGACAAGACACAAAAGAGTATTTGTGATTTTGTTTATAAGTCTAAGAACAGTCAAGAGTAGGGGCGCCTGGGTGGCTCAGTCGTTAAGCGTCTGCCTTCGGATCAGGGCGTGATCCCAGGGTCCTGGGATCGAGCCCTGCATCGGGCTCCCTGCTCCACGGGGAGCCTGCTTCTTCCTCTCCCACTCCCCCTGCTTGTGTTCCCTCTCTCACTGGATGTCTCTCTCTCTGTCAAATAAATAAATAAAATCTTTAAAAAAAAAAAAAAAAGAACAGTCAAGAGTAAGGAAGGAAGGCCTGGAGGGAAGGGAGGTGTAAGAACAGTTAAGACTAATCTATAATGATAGAAATCAGAAGAATGGTGCCTTGGAGTAGACGAATATTGACTAGAAAGAGGCAGGAGGAAGAAATCAGAGAGGGAGACAAACCATGAGAGACTCTGGACACCAGGAAACAACCTGAGGGTTACGGAAGGGGGGAATGGGGGGATGGGGTAAGCGGGTGATGGGTATTAAGGAAGGCACGTGTTGTGATGAGCACTGGGTGGTATACGGAACTAATGAATCGTTGAACACTACATCAAAAACAAATGATGTACTGTACGTTGGCTAACTGAACATAATAAAAAAAGAGAGAGAGGAGGGAACTTGGAGAGTGATAGAAATAGATCTTGATTGGGGTCAAAGTTATGGAGGCGGATATATTTGTCAAAGCTCATTGATCAGCACTCTTAATGTGCATTCTACTTTATGTAAATTTTACTTAAAATTTTCAAGAATAAAAGAAAAAATTAGTCTCTCATTTTCAAACCTGAAATCCATAACATAACCTTTGAAATCGTAGTCTCTAAATCTTTAGAAGGCAAACACAAAAATGATCTTGTTTATTTTACATATTTTTTAATAATTTTTTTATTATGTTATGTTAGTCACCATACAGTACATCCCTAGTTTTTGATCTAAAGTTCCATGATTCATTACTTGTGTATAACACCCAGTGCTCCATGCAATACGTGCCCTCCTTACTACCCATCACCAGCCTATCCCATTCCCCCACCCTCCTCCCCTCTGAAGCCCCCAGTTTGTTTATTTTACATATATTTCAACATGATGTGACACACATCTTGACCCACTAAGCATTAGTGTTAGACACATGAGCATTTTCAAACCTATGAGGAAGGTGTAGATTTCAAATGAAATCTGTGTATGTAACTCAGGTTTGACCTCCCATCCCTCCCTCCCTCCCTTTTGTCTTTTCTCCTCTTCCTCCCTTTCTCGTTTTAAGTCATCAGAAGCACATTTATTCCAAAATTAATGAAACCTGCACCTCATTGCACATGCTCCCATAAAGCTCGGGAAGGAGCCCTAACAAGGTGTGGCCAAAGTCATATGGCTTTGTAAAATTTTATGAAAAATAAAAAAATAATCATAATAGATTAAAACCAGTCTCTTTCCATTTTGTCTTTTCCTTAGGTCACATATCCCTCAATATCAAGTTTGTGGGAGTGGCTGCTGACATCCTGGGGATTCAGTTAAGTAGAGTTGGGAATATATACTTACGTATATCGGAGTTGGGAATATATTTAATAAGATTTTGTGCAGCATATATATTTATTGTTTACAGTCACTTCTTTGTAGAGTTAATTGCCAACCCTCTCACATAGGAATGACTTCCTGGAGCACTTCTCTTGCTCACCTTGCCAATTTGCCCTCAACTCAAAGATTCAGGACCAGGGGTCCTAGTGCAGTATGAACGTGTCCTGAGGCAGCCAGCACCAGTAGGTAGTGGAAGAGAAAAGAGTGAAATATGCCAGAGTGGAGGCTGGTCTGTGAAAATTCTTTCAATCATCATATGTACAAATCTGGCAATAGAAGATTCAACTGTCACCAACAACTAGTCAAAACAGAAGCTTTTCTTGGCGGGAATGTATCTGATAATGCAGTGTATACAATTATAAATGTATGATTTATACAATTTTGTTCTTTCTGGTGGAAATCACTTGACCTGTTATTTATTTGAATTTGTGTATTTACAAAATGCAAACCTATAAAGGTATCAAAATATTGAATGTATTTGTGTGTGAAGTTCATATTTTGTGCATTCTATCAATAATCGGTTTAAATTTTTAAATCATCCAGGTAGAAGAAAGTCTTATTTCTTATTCAGGAAATAATTCTTATTCTTAAAAAAATTACAAAGTTATCATGTAAAGAGGTGATCAAAAATATACAGCCAAGACAATGCAGAAGAAAAGTTTAATTCAGGCTATTAACTAATCAAATTGGACTTTGTAATGTTTGTGGTATTTGCCTACATTTTTAAAATTGGAATTACTTATTTCTTTTCTCATTTTAAATAAACATCATTTTTTAATTCAGATATTTTCAAGCAGGCCACCAGATTTTATAAGCTTCAGCCCCCACCTTAGTTTACCAAGTTTTTTGGGGTGACCAAAAAAATGTCAACAATCTAAAAAGAAAAAATAAATTAATTAAGACCAAGCAAACAAGGAAATAAAGACATAGAGAAATAAACAATCAATGAGCTACAGCCCTAAGGGCAATCAGGAGCTGGGACATTTCACATCCCCATTCTGAGTAATATTTGCTTTCTCTTTATACCCTGTTACTTAGCCATAATTCCTTCCTTTACGATCTCAAACTCTGGTAACAAAAAAACCTTAAAACCTTAAATATATTACAAAAGATGTTGGGGGATTTTTTTTGTCTCACCCGATTTTGGTTCCCAACAAGCATCGTCTACATAAAATAATTCCCTGAAAGAAAGTAGTCTCTTGAGAAAAAAAAAGTCAATTTTAACATTTTTTCATCTGCCTGAAAATTACCTCAATGGCATCAACAATGTAATTTAACGTGCTCATTAAATACTGCCTACCCCAGAAAGCGTGGGGTGGTATGTTTAGATTGACTCAATTTAAGATTTTCTAGATCCCAAATGGTCAATTTCAAGGTGAAATGTGGCCACAACTGAACAGTTACTTTCTTAAATGTAGCCCGTAGATATCAGGAGTAAACTTCTGCTGGGTCCAGTGGTGTAACATTAGTCTTTTGTTATGTATGGCTAAGTAAGGGTGGTGGGGGGAGACACTGACTCCCCGCTGAGCAGGGAGCCCGTCCCGGGATTGCTGAGCTAAAAGCAGACACTTAACCAACTGAGCCACCCAGGCACCACTATCCTTTCTTTTTTTATTCCAACCTTAATGCCATTAATTACATAAATAACACATTTTGTTTTGTTTGTTCTAGAATAAATTTAAAATAATTTATGTGCTCACTAATAAAGGAGTTGATGACATAATTATGGAAACATGCAGCTCTTTTTTCTATTGTAATGAGGTACATTTAAACAATGGCAGGACAATTTTTTCTAGGTCTATTAATAATAACTTATTACATAAGTTATCATGTACTATATAATATATTGTAATAATGTAATATGTAATATAATGTATTATGTATTAAATATAAATTATAAGAAGAGTAATAAACAAAGTCACAAAAAGGCAGAATATGATTATGAATTTCAAAAATCTATAAATATGTGTAAAGAAATAGAACTTATATAAATATTATCAAATGAATAGAGAAAAGATCCAGAAAGATCCACCTAAACTATTGAACTGGCTAACTGGAAAGAAATGTTAAAAAGAGGATGTACACAAGAGGATTTATGCTTGAATTTTATAATCACAATCCTCATTTTTAGAACAATGCTTGACAGGATGAAGATATTCAATAAATAGCTGACGAATGAATTAACAATGAATTAATGGATTCTGTAACTTTAAAACAAAAAAACTAAATGTATGAAAATACAAATAAGTAAAAACAAATAGAAACCACCTAAAATCTGCCACTCAAAGAACGGTTGTTTTCATCTTGGTTTGTATTTATATACCAATATATTTATTTTTCTTTTTAAATAGCATGTGAAAACAATACACAGCATTTTTAAATTTTTTTTCGATAAAAAATACCAGGCATCTTTCCATACCAATACATATATACCTAAATAATTTCTAATGGCTACAGTCTACTCTAGCATTCATAATTTTTATAATAAAATTACTCAATTTAATTCCTTAATTTAAATGTCAGTCATGCTCATTCATTCATTCAATCAATAGTTACTGAGAATCTACGATATTTCGGGTAGGCGGGAACTCAGCCAGGAACAGGGGACATAACAGTAGGAAAAACAAAGTCACCTGTCCTCATGGCAACTTGAGTCTATGGAGGGGGAAAGAAACATGAGTAAATACAAAGATAAATATAAGACATTCTGAAGGAAAAGATGCCATGCATACAAACATAATGGGAGAATTAAGTTGAGATCAAAGAATCCAGTGATTTCTCTTCAGGAGCATGCAATTTAAGCTAAGCTTGCAGGATGGGTTAAAGTTAGCCCAGCAGAGAGAGCAGAGAGCATTGCAGGCCATGAGGAAAGAATCAGGCAAGAGTAGTGCAGAACTGAAGGAACCTCGTAATTAGGGGAGAGAGGGGGGCACTAGGTTACACTTCGGGGTAGAACTCTGGATTTGTGTTCAAAGTGCAAAGGGGAGTCCCTCAAAAGGGTTTGTTTTGTGGTTTGGGGGTTTTGTTTTGCTACCCATCCTCCCACTGTTACATCGAAATCAAGATTTTCTCTGAAGCTCATTAACCACTGGGAGTGGAATGGATTAGAGAAGCCAGAGTGAAAGTACATGGATAAAAAAGAACAAAATGAGGGTTCCTAGGCCTGGAATCAGACATGTTCAAGGAGCAAGAACAGCAGTCGTTGCAGAGTGATTTGGCAAAGGAAGATGGCGGGCAAAGAAAGCAGAAAGTGTCTTGTAACGCTGGAGTGCACACAATGTTTCACATGTGTTTTCAGGGTCTCTGTAGAACCCCCAGGTTGAAAACCACAACGTAGGCTGGGTCACCCTCCCCAGCAACAGCAGGGAGTGCTGGGGGCCCTTCAACCATTGACCACGGCTTCTGTAACCCACTCTTGCTCTTATTGCTCTTCTTGTCCTCCCTCCCGTCCCCTCACAAGGCACGGGGACCTCAGGAGCCATGGGAAAGAGAGCCCTTCAATATTACAACTAAACCACATTCTCTGTGCGCCTGCATACTCATAAAGAAGATGAGGGCTGGGGACAAGACATTCTAGACCTCAGCACAGTTTACGTGATTGTTAGATCATCCTGGTACATTTGTACGCTGAGCCCAAAAGGAGTCCAGGAAGCCGAAAGAAGCCAGCCCAGTGCTATTTCCTTACCACAAATCCTTCAGAACGAACTGGAACACTCTGGCTAGCGATGGAATGATGGCTCCCCATACCCCCTCTGGTTGACTTTCCCTGTCTGGCCCTTTACTGTGGCACTTCTCTAGAGCTAAAAATAGGTTAGCACACATGCCAACCAGCACTGAGTCTGCTTTCCTCAATCTCCAGGGGACAGGAGCCTGATATGAAGCCAAAAGTATGGACTTCTGAACAGAGAGAGGGTTTTGTGACTCTTTTTTTTTTTTAAGATTTTATTTATTTATTTGACAGAGATAGAGACAGCCAGAGAGAGAGGGAACACAAGCAGGGGGAGTGGGAGAGGAAGAAACAGGCTCATAGCGGAGGAGCCTGATGTGGGGCTCGATCCCGGAACGCCAGGATCACGCCCTGAGCCGAAGGCAGACGCTCAACCGCTGTGCCACCCAGGCGCCCCCCTGTAACTCATTTTTGAATGGATTCCTCACTAGCCTTTTAAAGACAAAAATGTTGTCATTTCTCTGACCTGGGTAAGGCATTATACCGTATGTGTTTACAGCATCCTATAAATATCAGAGAAGACGGCTCGTCCTTTGCCTTAAGGAACAAGGGAAATACCAATGTAGTTTCCAGAGACCTGTAGAATTGGGTCTCTGTAACTTTCTGCCATGAAATTTAAAGGAAAGGGTTCTATGGCAAATCCAAAAGTGTCTTCACCGAAATGAAGTGCTCTTCATTCAGCTGTTCCAAGACTTCAGCTCCTCTGAGCTCATCCAGCATTCATACGCTCCTTGTCATATTAAGTAGCCTGAACCGTGTTATGTGAGAGGCCTTGCCTTTGCAAGATCCTGGAGGGCAGGATCTTACAGCTTATCCGTGCTCCCCATAAAACCTGTGCAGTGCTTGATAAATCATAAAAGCTCCTCAAAGTGAGGGCGGCAGGGCAGACAGGAGGTTAGAGTCTTTAGAAAGGTGGGGGGGGTGGCTCCAGAAAGACAAGATAGTCTAGACCTTAGAACAGTTTACATGATTATTAGATTATCCTCATACATTTGTATTTGGAGGCCCAATACCTAAATGTGATGTAATTATTAATGTTTGTCAGGTACCCCTTGGCCAAACTCTGGCTCTGGATTTGTCTGCTTGAGAGGTAATGAAGCCTCCGACCCCAAGAAGGGTAGAGCACCTGGGAAGTCACTAGAATCCCTCGTCCAACCACGCCCTGGCCTGGGGTCAGCACAAATGTAAGGATATAGATTTTTAAAGGATATAGACACGCTGAGAAACTCCAGGTCCCACAGAGGGCCGGGCCCTCCCTCAGAAGCTGACAGAAAACCAGAGCAGGTGTGCCTTGTTGACGCCATCTAATTTCACCAAGCTCATTTTAACCGGTCAGATCACCACAACCCAAAGAGTCAGCTTCTCCTCACAGGAGCAGGCCCAGCTCCGGACAGCCGTGTTCACGGTGGGGTAACGCCCACAGTCAGACAAATGAGAACCCCATGAGCTCAGCCCTGCGCTGGCTCGCGGAAGGGCGCCCGAGGAGCCACAATGGATGATGACACATTACACCGAGATGTGAGGAATGTGAGACACCCAGCAGCTTCACTTTGAGGCGTCCCAAAAGGAACTGAGGGTGTTTAGCCAAGAAGGGAGAAGGCATGGTAGCTGTCTTGTACGATTTGAAGGAAGGAGTTACATGAATGAAATCAAACATTCCAAAGCCAACCAGATGGCAGGAGAAGCAGTGAGTAAGGCTTACACAAGGCAGATGTCTTCATCTGGGTTCCTTACAAAACAGACGAAGGCAGAGCTTAGGTATTGCTGATTTAGGGGTGCAATCTCAGAGCGGAGAAAAAAAAGGAAAGGAAAAGACACATGAGGGGGAGGTAGTATGTTACCAAGCTGCACCCAGCTTCCCCCAAAACACAGCTGGGCACACAGGACGCTTCTGGTGAGGTGGCGGGAGAAGGCAGTGTACTATGGAGTGTACGACAGGAGGAAGAGCTAGCCGTCTACCTTCTGGATCTTTCCTGTCTCTTATCTCTCGCCACATGGTATAAATACCCCTACACTTCTCCGTTCCCCTTCGAGGGACGCTGAGGGAGTCAGAACCCCCAAGGGTGCAGTGGGAAGTGATCCGGGCATGGCGGGAGCAGCTGCAGCTTCGACACAGGAAGCATCTGTGCCACAGGCCGGGCCTCACCCAGGGGGAGGTCAGAGATAGCTGGAGGGTTAAGGAGATGAGCCCCCGGCAGGGGCAGCAGCCGCCAAGCCTCTATGACCGCAGGCATGACAGTAAGCCAAGTGGGCAGCCCAAGGCCAGCGACAGGCCAGGCTCCGCAGATACAGGCTGGTTCACAGACCACACCAGAACAGCAGGTTTTAGTACCGTGTGGTTTTTGGACACCCACAACCATCCAGTAATGGAAAAGCCCAGGGCTTCTCAAACATCAAGTGTACACAATTACCTATGGAGCTTGTCAAATGAAGATTCTGATTCATCTCGTCTGGAGTGAGGCCTCAGATCCAGTATTTTTTTTTAAGATTTATTTATTTCTTTTAGAGAGAGGGTGTGCATGCAAGTGGGGCAGGGGTAGAGGGGGAGAATCCAGCAGACTCCCTGCTGAGCGCAGGGCCCCCGCGGGGCTCCATCTCATGACACTGAGATTGTGACCTGAGCAGAAACCAAGAGTCCGGCACTCCACTGACTGCGCCACCCAGGTGCCCCTCCAGCACTGCTGACAAACTCCCAGCCGGCACCCTGCAGCTGCCCCCTGGACCATGCTCTGAATATTAAGCGGACACTCTGTTGCACATAGGAGTGTTTCACATGCCCAGGTGTGTTTCAGCAGACCCTGCACAGATTGATCCTGCTGGCACAAGAGTCAGGATTTTGCAGAAAGTTCTGTCTGGGGTGAAAGACGGAAGCACAGGGCCACTCCAGAACCTTCCAAGCGTGAGTACTGACTTATCTTCCAAAACCTGATACATCCTAAACCGACATGGAAGGATGAAAGAGTTCACAAAGAAATGCCCAGCTCTGGCCTCACTCACTGCTTACTTTTCAGTGACTCCTTCTCAGACCCAGAGCACAGAGGCCAGACAATGACTGCAGTTTGGAGCTTTGCCTAATGACACCTGACCAGGAACAGCTGTAATCCAGTCGGTAGTAACATGACTGATGCTCTTTTCATCACCTCCTTCCCAATCTCCATCCTCACACACAAGGAACTTCAGGAGTAAATGCAGAGACGTTAAAAGGTATAGACAGGACATCTAGAATCAGTAGAGACTCTCCTCCAGAGATTCATGGAAACAGACTTAAATTTCAAGCAGAAATGCAATCATTTCACTTTCTTCCCTGAATAAAAACAGAAACAAAATCTCCTCTATCCAGAAATGCAGGGAAGGGGAGTTTCTAGATAGCTGACTTTTCTAGAGAGACAAAAGTCGACTCTTAAGAATTACCTACTTTTGGGGGCGCCTGGGTAGCCCAGTCGTTCGTTACGTGGCTGCCTTCTGCTCAGGTCATGATCTCAGTGTTCTGGGATCGAGCCCCGCATCGGGCTCCCCCCTCAGCGGGAAGCCTGCTTCTCCCTCTCTCACTCCCCCTCTTGTGTTCCCTCTCTCGCTGCCTGTCTCTCTGTCAAATAAATAAGTAAAATATTTTTTAAAAAAAGAATTACCTACCTTTTTATTCTAAGTATTCGTAACCACTTAGAACTGCTCTACAGGGGCACCTGGGTGGCACAGCGGTTAAGCGTCTGCCTTCGGCGCAGGGCGTGATCCCGGCGTTCCGGGATCGAGCCCCACATCAGGCTCCTCTGCTATGAGTCTGCTTCTTCCTCTCCCACTCCCCCTGCTTGTGTTCCCTCTCTCACTGGCTGTCTCTCTCTGTCAAATAAATAAATAAAATCTTTAACAACAACAAAAAAAAGAACTGCTCTACAAATTTGAATTACAGATCGTTACTTCTCTTTACCTTTCAACTCATTTCTCGAATTCTTGTTCTGTCTACTACCAGGATGCAGGGCGTCAGCCTCTTTAAGCCTCTCCACGTACACACTGTCCCCAAGTGCTAGGGCTTCCAAGCTCTGGAGAGAGCTTGTCGCTCAGTTTTCCCTGCGCACACACAACTGGAGTCAGATCTGATTATAACTGCCATTACTCCTCTCTGCCACATGGTGGCACTGTTGAAGATGGGTTCGACCCAGGGAGCGAGTCCACTGCTGCAAAGAGCCTTTGCTGGTCATGACCCCTGTAAAGATTTGCGTGGTTCCCGGGGGAAGGACCTCTCCATCTCCCCGTGCTAAGCTCAGCCACACAGTTGCAGTTCTTTGCTCCTTGCTCTTTCTCATCACACACACCCACTTCCCAGGGTACTGGCCAGCACCCAGGGATGCTGTTAGGGACATGAATTCCAACATCCACCACCTTGCAGATCCAGAATCCTTTCCTCTCCTCCCCAAAGAGGGTGTACAGTTGCCATTTAAGTTCTCACAAAACAAAAGGTCTTACTCCACCCCCTGTCTCTTGCACAATCTTCACTAACCTTGCTTAGGAAATCAAAGCCTTCTAGTCACTTCCCTGACTTCTTAGACAGATAGGCTGAATGTAATTTAACTCTGTATTCATGTCTCAAGGCCACCATCATGAACATCATGGTTTGACCTGGGTTAGTGTTGTTTGTTTTTTTTAGGAAAAGTATACAACTGCCTTTTAGAATAGAAAAATTAGAGGTTTAGAGAGCTTCATTCAACTTCACTCATATCACAGAATGGTATCTGGGAGAGACTGTCTCTGACAGTTACTGTTCTTTTCTCATCACGCAGCCTCCCTGCCTCCCGGCTGCCTGCCTCCCTGCCTCCCTGCCCCGGGCTCTCTGACACCAGCCATCATGCTTCTCCTCCTACCTTAGTCCCTGAATTTTTTTGTCATACATATCTTGATGCTCTGGCCAAATTTACTCCCTCTTCTCCAGAGGGAGCTGTACTTTCCCATCTCTACGCCTTTGATCATGTTTCCATTTTCCTGAGTTGCTCTTTAGTTCAGCTTTGCCTTTTGAAACCCCAACCCACACGTTAACTCCTTCTTTGAGTCTTTTAAAATCCCTCCCACCGACAGCATCTTATGCGTATTTCCCTCTAGTAATCCCATTCTTACACTGCAGACATTGCAGGACATCTAAATGTATCTCTTTTTTATTTCTTCCAGCATCTGGAATAGCGTCTTATACTTAGTAAGCATTTAGTAAATACATGTTGAATGGAATTTCATTGCCAAAAGCATCCCTAAATTTTTAGTAAGATTCTCCCTCCAACCTGAACTCGGTCCCATTTAGTGTCAATGCCCAGGAAGATTCACTACAAAAAAGGACATACAAAACAGGAAGTAAAGGGTGATACTGACGGCATTTTTATAGGTTGCAAAAGTTCCAATTGGTGAGAGGACTAGGAACTTCTGCTGACACACGTGTTCAGTGACCTCACAGCATAGAGGAAAGTCATCCATCCCTGCAACTGAGAAGGACAAGTGGGCAACTGTGGAAGGTGAGAATAGGGATGTCACTGCATAGAGCTGGTCACACTCTCTTCCCTTGGGTACCACGATGCCACGCTCACTTTGCTCTCCTGATACCTCACTAACCCCAGTTCCCTATCCTCAGTCTCCTACTGCTGGAGCCCCAGGACTTGGTCTCACCTCTTCTATTATTCTCTTTATACACTTGATTCATTGGACGGTGACTTTTGCCACCTGAGCAACTTACAATCCACTGGAACTGACTAATGAGGGGCGGAGATAGGGACTGGCAATGTTGTTCCGCCGTCATAACGTATTTTCAGCTTCTGACATTGGCAGTGACTTGCAGACGGTGAGTGACAAACAGTGGTGAGTGGATAGAACCAGAACTTTGCATTTAGGTGCCTTCTGGGACATGTGATAATTTGCAAGACTGGTAGATAAAATCAAGTGCATGTTTGCTTGAGAGGCATAAAAAAACCACCCTGAACCAATGGCTCTCCTCTGCTTTTCTTGATGGTAATCAGAAAACTCTACAAACAGCCTTAGACCTCATAAGGCAAGTCACTGTTTGCTTGACAGACTAAATGTCTTGTCCTCTGGGGCCCTCTTGAGCATGGAAGAGATTCAAAAATGCAATAGGCCTTGATGCTTGATTACACCACCGCTAATTTGAACCCTGCCACTCAAAAGACATAGAATGTTGATTGCTGTGTATTCTTCTACTGCGGAAGGAGTGTCTGGGTCTCTGGTAAAAAGCCAGGCAAGTTTCCCCTGGGATACATACATGCTGGTGTGTGTGTGTGTGTGTGTGTGTGTGAATGTGTGTGTGTGCCTGTATGTGTGTGTGTGTGCCTGTATGTGTGTGTGAATGTGTGTGTGTGAGAATGTGTGTGAATGTGTGTGTGAATGTGTGTGTGCCTGTATGTGTGTGTGTGTGTACCTGTATGTGTGTGAGAATGTGTGTGAATGTGTGTATGCCTGTATGTGTGTGTGAATGTGTGTGTGCCTGTATGTGTGTGTGAATGTGTGTGTGAGAATGTGTGTGTGCCTGTATGTGTGTGTGAATGTGTGTGTGAGAATGTGTGTGTGTGAATGTGTGTGTGCCTGTATGTGTGTGTGAATGTGTGTGTGAGAATGTGTGTGTGTGAATGTGTGTGTGCCTGTATGTGTGTGTGAATGTGTGTACCTGTATGTGTGTGTGAGTGTGTGTGAATGTGTGTGTGTGAATGTGTGTGTGCCTGTATGTGTGTGTGAATGTGTGTGTGAGAATGTGTGTGTGTGCCTGTATGTGTGTGTGAATGTGTGTGAGAGTGTGTGTGTGAATGTGTGTGTGCGCGCGTGTGTGTGAATGTGTGTGCGAATGTGTGTGCGTGTGTGTGTGTGTGTGTGTGAATGTGTGTATACATGATGTGTACGAAGTTCTCTCCTTACCCAGTTCATCCCCTGACTCTTTGACTGCATTCAGTCCAGGGGTAGCTACTAAACCAACTAGCTTTCTTCTATGCAATGTACCCCAAAGGCCTCCAAATACGTAGGTGGGTGAGGACCTGTCCCAATTTTTTAGGTCTGGGATTGGATCTTCCGGCCATTGTGAGAATTTTGACAATGCTATTGAAGAGAAGACAAATGTTAAGGGAAAAAGAAACAACAAAAATTAGTTTCTATGTAGAAACATATTTAAGTCATTTTAGAAACTGTCTCTAAAACCTGAAAGCCATCAAAAAAGTCTTTTTATTGAAATCTTCATAGGAAAGCATGAGTCTCACAACGCATGAGCATTCTCCTCTCTGAATGAAACTCTCGTTACTTCAGGACCTCTACCGCCTGGAAAACTTGCTCTATCATGTTGTGAATCTGAAGGACCTAAAGGATCTGGGTTTAGAAGGAAGGAATCGAAGCCACATTATCGTGGCCAATGGTTCCCTAAACATTTTTAATTACACACCCCGTCAAAAAAACATATTGGAGCACTCACCTATATTTATGTATATTTATTTGTAAATACTACCGTAACACTCTCATATTAACTATATGATAAAATGGAGATACGAATTAATCTCCAAAATAATTAGAGAATAAATTGAAATAAGCATCACGATTTTTACAATTATTTTCTTTATTCGTGGTACAAAAAGCCTTTCCGCCCCTCCTAGATCTCTAACAGCAGTATTGTTGGTGATGGCCGTGACTGAACACAGTTCATTGTTGGTGAACTTTTGGGTTGTATTCCTGTGCTGAAAGCTCAGTTTCAACTGTCGGTCTAATCTTAGCGCCTTCCCAGTGTCATTAACTCACACCTCAAGGCATCACACGTAAGAACAGAGGCCCACCGCCAAGGAGACTGGGTGTGAATCTGAGTTAGTTGCTCGGGCTGCCATCATGAAGAGCCGGCTGGGTGCCTTCGACCACAGCAACTTCTTTTCCCACAGTTCTGGAGGCTGGACGTCCGCGATCGATGAAGGTGTTGGCAGGGTTGGTTCCTGCTCGGAGCTGTGAAGAATGAATCTGACCCGGGCCTCTCTCCCTGGCTCGTAAAGGGCCATCTTCTCCCTGTGTCTTCACGTGGTCTTTCCTCTATGCATATTTCTGTGTCCAAATTCCCTCTTTTTGTCAGAACACCAGTCATACTGAATAGGGCCCTCCCCAACGACCTCAAATGAACTCTGTAAAGATCCTATCTCCAGATAAGGTTATGTTCTGAGGTATTGGGGGTTAGGAGTTCAACATATGAACTGGGAGACGGGGGGAAGACGCCGAAGACACAATTCAGCCCGTAGCAAAACCCATATGTCAAGTAGTTTTGTTCATAATTTTGAAGTTATGGGTCAACTTCATGTCAGAAGGGATCCGCTCTGCCTTTGGTCTTGAATTATTATCTAATACTACCTTTATCACAAGGTTTCACAACATAAATCTTTTAAGATCCTTGTTCACTTAATCAAGCTCACAGAAACTGCAAGACATCACAAGATGCTGGGGAAAAACTAATGAATGGCGCCCATGCTGTGCGACCAGTACCCTTCCCCCACGCTACCCTCACCGTCTGAGAGCTAGACCAGTTCAAGTCACTCCTAGTTTCTTTACTGGCTAGAGTAGAACTCCAACTCATTCATTTTAATATAGCAAATTAATATCTGGGTTCTTTTTTTTTTAAGATTTTACTTATTTATTTGATAGAGAGAGAGAGCACAAGCAGGGGAAAGGTGCAGAAGGAAAGACAGAAGCAGGCTCCCCACTGAGCAGGGAGCCCAATATGGGGCTCCATCCCAGGACCCTGAGATCATGACCCGAGCCGAAGGCAGCCGCTGAACCGACGGAGCCACCCAAACGCCTCAAATATCCGGGTTCTAATATCTTTATCCAGTGTGCCAATGCATGGTCTCGTAGGTACGATCACTCTCCCTGGGAGACCTCTGATCTGGACCACACTTCGGAGAAACTAAGCACACATTTTCAGATTCAGACTGGCGAAGTTATTTGTAAGAAGGGCCCTTGGCTATGAAGTAGGCTGTAAAATCATGTTTCAGTCAAAAGGGCCCACAGAATTCATGGAAGGAATCCTCTTCTCATTGTCTGGGATACACGGGTATTTCACTGTTTCCCAGGGTTCCGGGCAGCGGCCCGAGAGAAACACATCAGCACGGCGCTGGCTCCGTGGGTGAGGCTGTGCCATCCGCACGGTTAGGAACATTTGTTGAAAATGTCATTCAGACGCTATCAACGCAGCCCGAGTCACGGTCTGATTGAATTTGTAGACTAACGTAATAGGAGCTGTGCTCTCCACAAAAGGCACGAGGCAATAACGACCACAGGAGCTGGGCATGAACGATGCCAACTATTCTGCCCAGTTCGATGCCAACAGACAGGTTAATGTACCCGGTCCGCAGGCATGGACCACAGGGGAGGGAGCACGATGGTACCCGCCTCCTGCAGAGCCATCAGGGTAACATCGACTGTTTACGCCCATTGTGGCCAAGTGTGTTCTAGCCCTGGGGGCCTGAGTGGGCCATCAAAAGAGCAACAGGGCAGAGGCCAGATAATCTATTCGGAGGAAATCAAAGGCCTGCCAAAGGGAAAGGAGCCCTCTCCAGGAGGGCAAGAGGAAACGCCGTGTCAAGGTGCCCCTGGAGTTCTCCGAGCTGGTCATGCAGCCCAAATGCAAAAACAGCAGGAAAAGCCAATTAAATGGAGATTGTGTTTGATGTTTTTCATCCTCAAAGTACATTCTAAACTGGCACAAAGTAATTACTTTCTGCACTCTGGGTAGTGAGGAAATAGCATGGGTGGGCATGACCACGGTATCTAATCAGGATACGACAAAAGCAGGACAAGGCTGGAGCCTGAGCTCTCTGGGGGCCCAGCGACGCTGACCTCATCTGGGCCCCACCTCACTGACCTAATTCCCAAGCACACCGTGCCGCCTTGTGTTTTTCTCATTTTTATTGATGGTCAAAGGATAAGCTCCTGTCTCTGCTCTGCAAAACTTAAACCGCCTCTTAAGGCACTTCCATTACCGCCTCTCTTGCATAGCATGGATTTCTACAACTATGCACGTTTCAGTACAGCCGGGTTGTTTCTTTTCTTTTTAAACGCCAGCCTCCCTCACTAGACTCTGAATTCATGAAGATCAGGGACTATGTCTAATTTTTGTATTTCCAGTGCCAGCACAGATCTTGACACTTACTAGGAACTCCGTAAGTATTGGGGGTGGAGGACGTAATGACCTGGTCTGCTGTGGAAAATGCTACAGAGTATAATGTTGTTATTATATTATGTTATATTATATATTATATATTATATTATATTATATTATATTATATTATATTATATTATGTTATGTTATACACAGGGCCTCGTGGACCCCTCACAATATGCCTGCCAATTCATTATCAATGTCCTCATTTTAAAGATAGTAAACGTGTGCTCCAAGGAGATAAGCGGCTTGCCCAAGGTCACAGAGGTTTTAACAATAGAAGACGGACCACCCCCCTGGTGAGTTACATAATTAAAAAAAAAAGAAAGAAAGAAAGAAAAAAGAAGTAGGACCTCCACCCAGAGTTTCTGATGCAATTCTCATCCAACAATACTACTTAGTACTGGCCTCAGGTGCGAGGCCTAAAATGGCCAGAGCAGGCCCGAATGGCCTTAGGGCAGATTCTGAGAGAAATCATGTGGGAGGTAAACGAATTCTCACTGAGACTTCTGACTCGCAAAATGGCGCTGTGTTCCTTCAGCTTATGAATGCCGCTTTTGCTTTGAGTTTCCTCAAGAAACTATAAAAAGAATAGGCATGAGCCCCCGTCTGCCCAAAGATCACACAGTTGCCTGAGGATTCTGGACAGATCTCTAGGGGTGAGGGTCCTGAGAGATCTCAAGGAGAGAGGCTTTGGAGACAGATGGACCTGGGAGGGGATCCTGGTTCCTCCCTCACAGCCTGTGTGGTGCTGAGCAAATTCCTGAGCCCTGTCACAGCCCAGAGCCCCGGCTGTGAAGCCAGGCTGATGCTCGCGTCTACCTCGTCAGGTTTTTGTGAGAAGGAAATGAGGTAAAACCTAGTTAGGTGGTAACTCGACTGGTGTTTCTTTTCTTTTTTTTTTTTTTTAAAGATTTTATTTATTTATTTGACAGAGAGAGACAGCCAGCGAGAGAGGGAACACAAGCAGGGGGAGTGGGAGAGGAAGAAGCAGGCTCATAGCAGAAGAGCCTGATGTGGGGCTCGATCCCATAACGCCGGGATCACGCCCTGAGCCGAAGGCAGACGCTCAACCGCTGTGCCACCCAGGCGCCCCCCAACTGGTGTTTCTTAACTTGGAGTCTTAGGACCTCTGAAGGTCTTCAGATTTTCCCCAAATCCAAAACGCCTATCAGAATGTAATGGTGTGTTTTCATTTTGATGGTAACCTAAAGATAAATATTCATGCAAACAGAGCCCGTGTCATCTGGATAAATACCAGTTTCCAGTGAATGCCTCTGTGCTCGCGTCTACAATCGAGGCTACGCCACGCCAAGGACAAAGGGTGTTACCGCACATTGTGCAAGACTGGTAACTACTTGAACAAAGTGATGGGAGACTGAGTCATTACATGGCACAGGACTGCTGGAAAGCAAAGCATCCAAGGTCCCCGGCTGTGGCAGTCAAGTGCTCTGTTTCTGTCGCCAATAAATAAACAATAAGCATTCTTTTGTTAAAGGATACTTTGTTCTTCAGTATGGAGACTGTAGTTCCAAGTTGACCAACCTGCTCACAGTTTAACGCGACTTTATTGTCAAAGTGGCAAACTAATAATAATGAAAATGACTACGATGTCAATAATGTCTGGCAATGATTAAACAGAAAACAGTCATAAGGCAAACAATTATGCCAACACGTTTTCCCATTAATATATCCAGCTTTGGCGATTTAAGTTCAACCAGTATCTGCTCTTCAATGTTATTAATTTGCAATTATCAGTTGTACTTTTGTCTAAAGAGTGTTAAGAGGTATTGCTGGAAATTGGTAAGAATGCATTTCCTTTCAAAGGGATCTGTATATGCCCTGAATATTCAAGTCAGACGTGGAACCAGGCAGCTCTTCCAGGTCTAGAATCTTCTGATCAGAAGGCTGATGACTGCGGGGTGCAGGTGGGAGGGAGAGGAACCGTGGGGGGGACCTCAGATCATTAGAAGACTTTTCATTATAATTACTATATGGCTTTTCTCTCTGCTTTCCTACAAGGAGGAAGAAAAGCAGCAGAGACATTCCAGATGATCAAAAATGGAATGCTCTCATGCAAATTCAAAACTATAAAGAGAAGCATTTCACACTTGGCATGGCTGTATCTCATCACTCCAAAATCAGTAAATAGGGAAAGAGGTAGTAGTTACTGCTTAGCCAAATAAGAACCGTTTTGTCTGTGGGGCATTCATCACGAAACTCCCTTTACTACTGGAGAAGGACAAGATCCACACATCTGAGCATAGGAACGCAGCAACTCTGTCGCAGGAAACCAGCCCCAAAGTGCTTCTAAGTGACCCTTATCAGCTCCTGTTGTCTCCAAGCCTAAATAATCACAGAGGCATTTATGCTAAAAGTTCCAGGGAGGATGGGGAGGAAATGGCTTTTTAAATGCTTAGTGCTTATTCAGAGGTTGGCATCCTTTGCCTCTGCCCCTGAACAGCATCTCTTCCGAGCGCTGAAATTCCCTGCTACGGTGATCCTTCAACTCCAGACGGAGGGGCCAAGAGGGCCCGTCATCGGGTGGCAGGGTCTCCACTCCTGTGACCCACATGCTACGTTCAAATGTAATCGATTCCTGTGAAAATGTGGAGTCGGCCACAGAACGCCATCAGTAGATGGTTAGACTGTCGGGGCCAAGCTAAGACAGTAAATCCCCCGGATGTTTCCAGTGCCCTGGATGAGCTGAGTGTCCTGCTGGTACTCGGGAAGGAGAGCTGGAAGAAAGGCCGGCAGGGAGGAGCGGTCCCCGCCCTAGGGGGAAACCATCCTTAAAAGGATTTTACACCACCCTGGAAGGAGCACTCCACCCTTTCCCCTAGGATAGATAGATGACAAAAACCTGATTGGGCGACAGATCCAGGGACGGTTCACAGATCAAAACAGCCCACACCAAAGAGCCCATAAAAACCCCTAGATCTAAACACCAAATTGGCAACCCTCTCAGTTCCCCTCCTTCTTCGAGAGTTTTGTACTGTCACTCAATGAACTTTGCTCTGTGGCCCACCAATCTTTATCTGGTCTACGTCTTCATTCTTGGAAGCAGCGTGACCAAGAACCGTGGGCACCGAAGGAATAGAAATCCTGCACCAGTACAACAGCACGCACGCTCTCTTCCTCCCTTTGGTTATAGCATGAAAGGATCTTCTCAGTGAGTGAGGTATCATGGACCAGAGGAGAGCATATCTAAACCCCAAACAGTAAATACACGGGACGCCCACAGATGGTTGGTGGGAGAGTTTGGCCCAGGAACCACCACAGTGACTCACGACAGCAATCTGTGTCTCTTTCTCAAACGCTTGAACTCAGGGTTTGGACTGGGGGTCAGTTGTGGTAGATGTATCGAGAAGCATGAAGACACACGGAGGCAATAACGACAGCTTTAGTGTCTGAGCGGCTATAAATCTATAGGGTAGATACAGTTAGTGTTCCCACCTTTCAGACAAGAACACTGAGGCCAAGAGAAGTGAGACGACGCGCCCAAGGTCCTACAGATAATGAGCCAGAATGCTGACTCCAGCAGCCGTATTCCAGCTAAGCCACTCGGCTGCAGGCAGAGGCAGAGAGAGTCAGGATAACAGTAAGGCACTAGAGGAAGAAACCAGGAGCTCCTGTGGCTGGTCAAACTAGGAGGCAGCACGGGCAGTCACTCCAGATCTCGAATCACGCACGGTGCTCCAGACCACATCCCAGGTCCGGGGATGCCTCTCGGTGCCACAGCGACTCATCCCAAGCATTGTGCCCCTTTTCCTGGGTGCCTACGAAGCCTGCTCTCTTATTTCCACAGATATCCTTATAATCAGCCCCCCAGTGCTTTGGATATAAGTGGGGGTCTCACCTCTCCAAAGCCCAACGCCGAAGTAAAGGCGAAACTGCTACCTAGCGGTGGTTCTCAAACTTTAGTTACCTCCGAGCCACCCGGAGGGCTTGTTAAACCAGATTGCTGGACTCCCCCATCTGAGTTACTGATTTGCAGGACTGGGATTGGGCCCAAGAATTTGCATGTCTGAAAACTCCCTGGTGATGCTGATACTGCAGATCCAGGGACCCCACGTGGAGAACCACTGATCTCAGGCCTCGCTCCCCAAGACGTGGAGAACAGCAGAAGCTTTCAAACACCCTGAAGCCCCGTCCACACCCAGAGACGCTAATACAGCAGGTTGAGCTTGGGCCTCCCCACCCTGGGATTCCTGTGAGCAGCCAAGGTAGTGAACCATTGATCCAGAGGTGCTGACGTTGGCCAATCCGTGGGCATTTTCTCTTGCCCACAACTCACTTACAAAGTCTGGGCTTCTAGAAGGAAAAAGAGTGCTCACTCCGATATTTCTTAAACTGACAGAAGAGGAGAGAAAGTGGAAATACCTTGATGTCTGAAATCTGCATTTTGGTTAAGACGGGCCTCGGAGTGTAAAGGATGGAAGAATAAAATGAGACCAACAAAACAAAATCGTTTCTAAACCGGGCAAATACCACTGCAGCACCGATCCGCTGATCCAGCAGTAGGAAAATATACTTTCCCCAAAAGAGTGTCTGTTCTCAAGAGGAAGTACTTCACTACTGTCTCTTTTCCCTTTAAGGCATTCTCTCTCCTCTACCTTTTTTTGGTTTAGTTTTGTTTTAGTAAGATGTGTGACTTCAGACAAATTATTCTAATTCCGTGTACCTCAAGTTTTTCAACTGAAAATCGAGACCGGTCCTTAGCTGATAGAACGTGAACACTGAGTTGGATTCCCTTTGACACGCCCAGTGCCTGCCTGGCCATACAGTGAAAGCACAATAAATGGTCTGCCTGGGAGAACTCCCCAATTAGGAACTTTAATGATTAGGTAGCTAATGTTCTGTACGACCCTCCTGAGCACCTGCTAATCTCCCTGTAAGGAGAGTGTGTCCAGCTTTCTACGGGAAGCCACAGATACTGCGGCCAGCGAGAGGGGAGGCTGGTTGGCAGGTGCTGGAAAGCCAAGCACTGAAACTCAATCAGAAAGGTTTCCTGCAGCTTCCAGGACCTGTAAAGATGGGCAACAGGCAGCTATCTAAATTTTCCTACAGTCGGAGTATTCAGGACATGAGCCCACTCAGGAAGGGTGGGGTGCAGCATTTCAGGAATTATTTTATCACCAGGAGAGTGGAGTAGGTTGTGAGAAATCTCGTGAGGGATCATTTTGAATAGGAAATACGGTGGGGAGACGGGTTGCAGTGAAAAGTGTAAGCCCTCCTTCCAGCTGGTTCCCTCCCAGCTTCTCCCTTAATCCTCCTTCCGAGCTCTTGGATGGCTGGTATTTAAGAAGGCGTCTCTTCTAATAGAAGTTTTGTAATGCCTCTGAGGCATTTCCAACTTGAAGTCAATATACTTTGTATACTGATGAGATACCGGGGTAAGTAATTAGCTGTATGCAACCAGTTAATTAAGAGATACTGCAGTACCTTGACCTCAGGCATTAAACAAGTCTAGCCAATAAGGGGGAGACTGGCAAATGAGAGGATTGACAGGACACAAGGGAATAACGTGTCACTCACTTAGGAATCTGTTTTTCCAATGGGTAGATGGATATAGCGTGGAGGAGGTCAGATGGGTGGGCTCTTCTTGAGGCTTAATTATCATCAGGAAAGCAAAGATTTCCAACTCTTGGAAGATGCAGCAGTAAACAGAGTTCTTCCTAAAGTTCATTCTGTTTTCTCTTCCTGTCACCCCAATATCCAGTTCGGGGACATCAAGGAGGGCATTCAGACTGAGAGAAGCTTGGGGGTGCCACCTGGCAGTATTGATGAGGTTGTGGGATATCGGTGAGGTGAGGTGGGGTGGAGTCTAGAGCCAAGCACAGGGACAGGATTCGTGGGCAGAAAGAACTGCTCCAGGGTCATGAGGAATGGCCCATTATATACCCTCTAGTGGGGAGGGGTTAGGGATTGCGTAAGTCTTGAGGAATTTTGGAAGCAAGGTTTCCAGGACCTTGAGGGGGCTAGCTGTTGTTGGGAAAAGGTCATGCATTGCCGTCTAACGAAACCTTAGTCATGAGACCCTTCAGATGTATATCGGTGGGCCAGATGCTTGGGAGATGATTGCCAACACGTATCTTGGGGGCAGTTAGAGATAGGGGAAGTTTCCAAAGGAATTTTTATGTTAAAGTAGATTTACAGGATCCTGTTGGGGGGAGGGGGTCAGGCTAGGACTGCCTTCTGCCCTTAGCAAAGTATTAACACCGAGGCAGGTGAGTCCCTAGAGGAATGTCACCATGCCTGTTTCAAGGACTTGTGAATGGGCTGTAGGGAGCAAGGAAATTTCATAATTTTTCTTCTGCCTTTGTTTCCCACATTAGTATCAAAACTAGCAGAGAGCTTGTGTGGATTTTTTTTTAAGATTTTATTTATTTACTTGAGAGAGAGAGAGGGACGGAGGGAGAGCACAAAGGGATAGTGAGAGAGAGAAGCAAGCTCCCCACTGAGCGAGGAGCCCAAAGTGGGACTCGATCCCAGGACCCTGAGATCATGACCTGAGCTGAAGGCAGATGCTTAATGGACTGAGCCACCATGGATTTTTAAAAGGTCTCCCTTCCTCAGGCCAGGCACAGCCATTATCCCTGCTCCAACATCCAGCTGGGCAGTGGGAGCTGCACTGGATTCCAGCCACGCTTGCCCTTTGGGAATGAACACCCAGACTGCACAACCACAGACAGCGCCCTGCCCTTCCAGCCCCAGCCCAGATGAATGGAAGACTAGACTTAGGAGAGCAACTCCCCACGGGGGGAGAAGGAACCAGATCCTCTCTCCCCCCCACCCCGAAAGGAAGGAACATGGCCAAGCACAAGGTCCTGTCTGCTAGTTGCCCAAAGTGCAAGACGCGTGGTCCATTGAATGTTAGCACTTTTCCTCATACCCAGAGATTCTCCACCGAGAGACACTTGTTTTCTCTCCAAGCAAAGATTCACCTGCTGGTAAGTGGAACGGGGGGATAGAGGAAATATTACCAGAATCTGGAAGAGTGCCCCTCATGCCCGCGTGGAGACTGTGATGTGTGAGCCCCACCCCGCCGCCCTAGGATTCTCTACTCTCCCGGCCCCTCCCCCCATAGCTTTCAAGTTCCTATGTAACGAGGTAACAGTGAAAGAATATATAAATGTGAAGAGGATCAAAGCAGAAAAAAACGTTTGGAAAGATCTCTCTCTGACCCCAGCAGCTTTTACTCTTCCATGAGAGAGGGCTCCACTGACTGCGTGCAGAAGAATCACTTGGGGCCCATGTCAAAAATACACCCCCGCTCCACTCCATCAGAATTACTGGGAGCAGAGCTGGAAATCTACAATTTTTAACAAGATCCCCAGGTGACTTTTATGTATTCTAAAGTTTGTGAATGACTAATCTGCTAGGACAGGTAGCTTATACAGCAAGTATTTATTCATCTAATTTGTCTGCTCCTGACTTCTTTCACATTTAGAGAGTGGAGAGTGAGTCCCTGATGTCATTTACACAGAGATCTATTAGCCTAAGCCTAGCATAATATATTTGCAGTTGGCTATGAGCATAGAATCAGCCATCCAGCTTCCAATGCTGTAAATAACCAACCAAACTCATAAGGCATCACGCAGCCGGTTCTGACGCTGCCCTAAAACCAATCATATCTCACGCACATGTCTTATCATCTTACATGGCGCCACAACCATTCTGTTTCCAAGGCTTGAGATGGTGCTGAGAAGTTGTTCTCGAAAAGAAGAGGGAGTTGAGGGCAGAACAAATGAGTCGGTCAAAAGGTCTCATTGCCAGGGCTCACTTCCTGGCTACATTCAGGACCTCCTTTCAGTGCCCAGTGGGGCCACGTGAAGCCACAAGGTCCTAAGAGCCTTGGGTCCTCCCAGGAAGACACCTCACGGTAAAGCAGCCAGGCTGTGCCCGCCTGCTGTTACTGCTGTGGCCAGTTACCGCAAACTTGATTTTCTCCCTATCTTCCTTTTAATCCTTACTTTTTTCAAAGATAAATGAAAGGAAATCGACTGTACATATGATGGGAAGGAAATTAACCTCCCTGTCATCATTTTCTGAGTTTAATTTCATATATATACTATGTATCAGTGACAACTCCTTGGGGGCATTGCCTTTCATTCATCGAGGAAAAACCTCACGAAAGTTTTGCAAGTATCTCAGGTCCCTATTATAAAGAATCTTACAGTGTCATGAACCCACCAAGCATTAAAATGTAAATTGAGGGGAAGAGAAAGTATTAAAAAAATAGCTTCTGGGGAGAAAGAGGAGGTCATTCTGAAGTTCAGAGTCAAAGGAAGGGCTGGGGAATAGGGAATAACGCTACGAGGAGCTCCGGCTGGAATCTACTGGTAGGTAGGAGAAATGAGATGCCCGCTCCCGCAGCGCAGTCCTGCCTGGAGCGGTGTTTTTGGCTTGCCTAAGTGGAGCAGATTTTAGCATGTGTCTGTATTTCTGTTGTAGGCACTAGTCCAGAATCACTCATGACCTCAAGTCGCTGTCCTCTGCCTCCAGCTCCGAAAGATAATTGCCTACCACTGACTGTTCCTCGCTTTTATTTTATGAATTTATTTTCAATTGTAACAGTAACGCATGTTTAATAGATCGTCCCAAAATTCAAACCACAAAGACGCAGGTGAAGAGTGAGGCTCACCTCATCCACCCCTGCCCCGTTCTACCTTCTCTCCTCTAACATAACCACTACGTGGTATGGATCCTTCCTGACCTTTCTCCACTCACAGGTGTGTATTATTTTTTGCTGTTCTCATTAGTTTGCTTTTGCACCCCTTATATCCCGGGTACCCCTCCGCGTAAGTATAGACAGTTCAACCACCTATTTAAAGGCTTCATCATACTCCTTAGGAACGAATGCGCTGTAATTTAACTTTTTTTATGGATGGATATTTACTTGGTTTCAGCTTTTAATTTTTTTAAGATAGTATTTATTTATTTGTATGAAAGAGAATGAGAGAACGAGTGGGGGGGGCAGAGGGAGAGAGAGAGAGAAGCAGACTCCTCGCTGAACCTCCAGCCTGATGCTGGACTCCATCCCAGGACCCCGAGATCATGACCTGAGCCAAAGGCAGACGCTTAACTGCCTGAGCCACCCAGGCGCCCCTCGGTTTTTAATTTTTTTTTTAAAGATTTTATTTATTTATTTGATAGAGAGAGACAGCCAGCGAGAGAGGGAACACAAGCAGGGGGAGTGGGAGAGGAAGAAGCAGGCTCTTAGTGGAGGAGCCTGATGTGGGGCTCGATCCCATAACGCCGGGATCACGCCCTGAGCCGAAGGCAGATGCTTAACCACTGCGCTACCCAGGCGCCCCTCGGTTTTTAATTTTTAAACAGTTCCGGAATAAATGCCATTGTACACATATCCTTGCATACTTCCACGGTTATTTCTATAAGGTGAAATTTCTGGGTAAATTTTAATAAGTGTTGCCAGCTTACATGCCTACCAACAGCAAACGGGAGTCCCATTTTGTCTACACTTCCGAAGACACGGGATATTAAAATATTTATAATTCATCTCTCGCTGATGGCATGAAAATAGTATCTAAAGGTTCATTTGATTTGCTTTTACCTGATCCGTTACAAGACTGAGCATCTTCTCATATTTTACCATAACATTTCCTTTAAAGGCTAATAGGGTCCTGAGGATTCTTTGGAAAACGGCTATGGGCACCGACAGACAGCTCACGGCTGCCTGGAATGAATCTGGTAGGTAGCAAGTTAAGCTTCTGGGAAGGTGGGACAGTAGCACCTTCAGACTCCTGATTAGGCAGCGTCCTATCCACCCCCAGCTTCCTCCTCTCTGTGTGAACTAACAAGAGGCCTATGGGGAACACGTCAATCATTCTCATCCTGCAAGCCATCAGGGTTGGGTAATAGACTTCTCTAACGCTCACCTTCTGGAAGGATAATGGGCAGCAATCCCTGAAAAGCCCCAGAATGGCAGGAATGAAAGAATATGGATTTTAGAGTCAGTCAGAACGACAACCTCCCCTTAATAAATTCATGATCTTGGATCAAATCATTAAACCTTTCTGCGAAGAGTGCTCCCAGGCTTGCTGCAAAAATTAAATAGAGTATATGGAATGTTAAATGCTCAATGAATGTGAGAACTCCTTACCTGTTCTCATCTCCCCCGTCCAGGCCTCTTGAATGTCCGGGGTCTCTCTTCTCACAGGGCAGCAAAGCCAGCTGGCAGTCTGGCCCTCTGCTTCAGTCGTGGCCTGGGCCTTGCCGCTTAGTCTCTGTCCGGCCAGCTGATGACTCTGACGGTTGGGTTTTGTTCTTTCTCTTCTTCCTAAAATTTCAAGAGATTTTCTTAGAGACACTGCTCTTCTTCATTGTCCTATCATCCATCCCTAGAGTTTAAAAGCCTCGTCCCCTTCCTCTGGATTTCAAAGCCTGTGTGACACTAGACCATAATTGCCTCTCCCAAGCTTGGATGTGGACTTGACCTTCTACCATGTACCCTCTCCCCCTCATAATTCAGTCTCCACTTATATGTCTGTGTCCCCACCCGCCGATCCCAGCTCTTGCTCCCACTCTACCAAAGTTTTACTTTGCTAGAGCACTAAGATATCACAAGGCAGTTGAGCAGGCCCCCAGGAGCCCATGCTGATGGCTTATCCAGGTTCTAGCGAATGATGCCGACGAAGAGAAGGAAGTAAAGTTGCCCCAAGAGAAAGGCGTGTCTCTCATTCCTGTTTCTCTTTCCTAACAACTGGCTTTTATACAACCACTCAGGGTGCAAGAAGCTCCACCTTCTCCCCCAAAACTAGAACAGTTGCTCAATCCATAGGGATAAATCTCTGACAATGCCAACGGGATAACATAGCGCACAATATCCCATTCCGGAAGCAATGCACGGGGGCAGAAAACAAAACAATTGCCACTAACATTTCACAGGTTTGAGATGAAGTTAAAACCTTAAAGAATAATTTCGTAACATTGTATGGTAATGGATGGTGACTATACTTATTGTGGTGGGTACTGAATAATGCATAGAATTGTTGGATCAGGGGCGCCTGGGTGGCATAGTCTTTAAGCGTCTGCCTTCGGCTCAGGGCGTGATCCCAGCGTTCTGGGATCGAGCCCCACATCAGGCTCCTCTGCTAGGAGCCTGTTTCTCCCTCTCCCACTCCCCCTGCTGTGTTCCCTCTCTCGCTGGCTGTCTCTGTCAAATAAATAAATAAAATCTTTAAAAAGAAAAAAAGAATTGTTGGATCACTATGCTGTATACCCAAAACTAATATAACATCAAATGTCAACTAGACTTGAATAATAAATATTTAAAATTTTTTAAATTAAAAAAAAACTTAAGGAACTAAACATAACTTTCACATTTTTATAATTGCTTCTGATCCCGCTTTTTTTTTAAATTTATTTATTTATTTGAGAGAGAGAACGAGAGAAATAGCCCAAGCCAGGAGGTGGGGGAGAGAAGCAGACTTGCCGCTGAGCAGGAAGCCCGACGCAGGACTCGATCCCAGGACCCTGAGATCCTGACCTGAGCCTACGGCAGATGCTTAACTGACTGAGCCCCCCAGGTGCCCCTGGTCCTGCTTTTTTTTTCAAGTTATACCTAAGAATTTTTGTGAAACACGAACATCTGATTGCCAAGACAGTGGAGAGATAGTGTTAAGCATTCTGCTTTTATTAACAAATCTTCTGTGGGGATTTGCTACTTAGTTTTATTATTAAGACCATCAGTGTGTGTATTAGATAATTGTAATAATAAAGAATGAAAAACTTTATATATTTTACACAGTTGCTGTCTGTCGTAGTTAGGGTATTAGTTCAGCTGTTGCAAAGGAAGCCAGATGACAATGGCTGAAGACAAGATAGAAGGTTCTATCTCTTGTTAAAATTCCATCTGATAGGTTCAGCAGGGAGAAGCTCTACTCCACAAGATCATCGGGGACCAAGGCTCCTTCAATCTTATTATTCTGTTATTCCTTAGAGAGTTGTTCCTGTCGTCATGGTCAAAACCAGTTCACCCACTGCTGGGTCCATACATTAGCCTTTGGAAAGGAGAAAAGAGGACATGGAGGGTAAACCGCTTTCTTTTAGGAACATGATCTGGAAGCGGCATACATCATTTTTGCCCACGTGCTGTTGGCCACAGCTTGCTTGTGTGGCCACACCTTGCCAAGGGAAACTGGGAAATGCAGTTATAATTATAAATAGTACTGCAATTAACATCTAGTATATTAATCTTTATTTGCTTTTCTGGTAATTTCCTTGAGACTTATTCCTACAGGTAGGATTGTTTTACTTAAAAGATGCACCAATTAACTATCTTCTCAGCAGCAAATGAGAGGGGTCACATTTATGCCACGATCGCTAGCAATAATTGGGTCTTTTTTTTCAATCTTTGCAAATTTGATTGACTGAAAATGGTATCTAATTGCAATTTTAAATTTCATCCCTTTTATTACGAGTGTGTTTATTTCATTACTCGTGAATTTTAACAAGTTCCAAATGTCTATCAATGGCTTGTATTTCTTCTCATGAGAATTTTTCTTTGCTCATAGATTGTCTCAGGTTATTTTTTCATCTGTAAAACAAGATAATAATAGTGTCTGCATAACAGAGTACGGTAAGGATCGAATTCTGTTTCTTCTACCCCATTTGTTCTTGTTTCTTCTGGACAAGTCCTGCAGTGCTGGGCCCAGTCAGTCTATGTTGGGGCCACAGTGGATTGGCCTAAGGAGCCCCATTCATTCTGCCTCACCACCCCATCTTATTTTGTTCACGGCACTGATGATTATCAAAAATTATATTTTTCAACAGTTTGCTTATTCTTGTCCCTCTCCCTCCACCAATTCCCCAGTTTTCCCTAGTAGAACCAGACCTAGTTTCTCTCTCTCACTGGTATTTCTCTAGCACCAAAACAGCATCTGTTGTATATAGTAGATACTCAATAAATCCTTGCTAAATAAACACACGAACCTCCTTCTCTCACTGCCAGAGTCTTTTGACTATGTTAAATACTTAGGCTCAGTCTACTGTTACCTCTTTTCCAAAGACGAGTCAGTCACAGAGCCCCCGCATTCCCCCTCCTGCATCCATACACACTCACTCATGCTTCCAGCTCTTGCATCTGCCTCGGTCTGGCATGTTGACAATCCCAACACAGCACACCCACACCAATTACACCCTAACATGTCACTGTGCTGTCTGACACATCTGGCACAGTTTCTACTGAGACCTCAAGTCTCTAATCAAGAATGAAGAGAGAAGAAAGAAAAGAGGAGGAGAGGACCGATCTGGCTGCCTAAAAAATACTGTCCTCATGTGGAAAGCAATGCGGTTGCCTGACTTTCTGGTTGGAATGCCGGAGCTAGGAACAGGCTGTATGGTAACAGAGAGCTTTCCGCTGTCTTCTGCCAGACGATGTGTACTTTTCCAAGGCAGAGGTTGGAGCAAATAGAGGCCACGACTGTGCTTCTCAGTCCAACACCACTGACGTGGCAGTTTGTGAAAATCCTCTCAGAGTCCTGCATATTATCTTCCTGTATCCTGCTTATAGGGAATATACAAGGTTTTTTATTTTTTTATTTTTTTAAAGATTTTACTTATTTATTTGAGAGAGAGGGGGGATGAGCACAGGGTAGGGGGAGAGGGAGAGGGAGAAGCCCGGATGCGGGGCTTGATCCCAGGACTCTGGGATCATAACCCGAGCTGAAGGCAGACGCTTAACCGACTGAGCCACCCAGGAGCCCCTATACAATATTTTTTAAATTACTTACACATTTTCAAAGGGACGTTCATGGAATGTTAGGGGGGACAGATAAGGCACCTCTAGCACGCCTCTATCTCCGTATTAAACCGAAAATCTAGCTAATGTCAAATTTTAAATTTATTTTCTTTAGCATGAAGTAAAAGACAGGTATTGGACATTTTTTTGGACATTTTGTCCCATTTTACTTTTGTTGTCTCAGAATTACTATGAGTGGCTTCAAATATATTTTAACATCTTAAAATTAATTCCACTTTAATTAGCATACTATTACGGTCTCTGGTTAAAAGAGTAACTGTTTTTGAGACCTAATAATTAAGTAATTAAATTTCAGAATTTATTTGACAAATTAAAAATCAGGGAGGACATATAAACTGTGTTTGGAACTTGGACTGAATATTCTCTAATGACAATACGAGCTGCCTTTCTAAAGCCCTCAGGGAAAGGATCCCCACCTCCCCCAACCCTCCCCACCTCTCCAAAGCCCTCCCCCCGGCCCCCGTTCTCCAATCGCTTAGCATCTCTGGACCTCTGTGACCCTTCCTGCATCTAGCCAGCCTCCTTCGTGAATTGATTGGAAGTCCACTATAGTAAACCTGACTACCCTCAACCCCAGATCTTCCTGTCTGGAAACAAGGGGGAAATGCTCTCTTTCTCTCTGTGGTCTTTAAAAGACTCTACTGACTCATGAAAAATACCGTGTGTTACTTTAGAGTTACACAAGCTCCATTTTTTCCTGGTTTGGAGATTCAATGGTAAGAGAATGAGAATTGGCCAGATAACCAAATCACTCCTGTGTCCCATCATGGTACCATGTCCTAAACACCTGTTGGAGGGGGGATGTCTGCTGTGGCCAACATCAGCACTCCTGGACGTGAAGTTCTCTCAGTCTCTTTCAGATCCAGCCTGCGCTCAACATCTGGAGAAGGGGAATATCGCGGCCTGAAAATAGCTAGGTGGGGAAAGATATTTAAGATGATAAATACGTACTGACGTGGCAAGCTAACCAAAATATCCACGGTCAGGGAGAGGATGAGACCCTGTGGCTCTCTCCGGGTCCTCTTGTCTTCTTCTTGTCTGAGTGCGGGCCTCTAATTCCACCTCCATGACGTTCCTTCCTTAATGTTAACTCCTTCACGTTCCTCACAGACTGACGTACTCCTATTTCATGCCAGGATAGTCTTGGTTAGGAAACATCAGGAACTTGCATGTCTATGAAACTAGGACTTAGAAAACCTAACTTGTTCAGGGAAGCATGAGAATGGTCGGGGGCTAAACTGGTCCCTGATAAGGCCACTCTTTACGACCACAGAACCCTCTGCAGTATGCAAGTACAGTCGCTGGAAAGCAACACAATCACAAGCGTTGATACACGGCACCCCCTGGCATGTGGAAGGGTGAAAGGAAATGACATACAAATATATAAAAGGCTAAAGCACCTCTGTGGGAAGATGCTGACAAGCTTCCAAGGTTCTTGGTTTATAAAACCAATTTTTAGAAAGCCTCAGTGCATCCACAAAAGTTCCTGTACATCGGTAAGAGCCAACTTGGTAACTAATGAATCTGGAGGATTCAATATAGACAGAACTCTCTTTTTTTTCCCCACAGTATTTTAAAGGACATTAAATCTTAGATGTTCCCAGATCATTCTTCAGAAGAGTTCAAAGAAATGGCTTTGATAAAGACGGCTTTGAATAGGAGCAGATTGTCATTTCTAAGAGGAAACTTGAAACTAGGCTGAGGCGGTGATGGCAAGGAGCCCGTAAGCAAGGTCAGGCTTCAAACATGGCGAGGAGCCTGCCTCGTGGGTGCCTCAGAATGAGAACATACTGGAAATGTTAAGCCGGCTGCGGAAGCAGGGGCACTTCCAAGGTATCCTGCAGGACTTGTAGTACCTACGTAGAGATCGATAAGACGGGTTCATCCAGAGGAGATATGGAGGGGAGATTAAGTGATTTTTACTCTTGAAGAAGCAGTTTTAGAAACCCCTAGGAAAGGACATGTACTGACCTGAATTTAATTCATAATACTGACCTAACTGTGAACAAACCATAGACTCACTGAGTTGTAATAGGCCTCGGAGGCCACGTAGTCAAAGTACCCATCTCAGTGTTTTCCGAAAGCTGGCCTGTGAAACAGCTGTATCACGATTCACCCGGGAAGACATTTTTAAACATACAGATTCCTGGGCCACACCATGGGGGCTCCTGATTCAGTTGGTCTAGAATGAACCCCACGCATCTCTGCTTTAAACAAGCTCCACTGCTGGAGAAGCAACTTGGAAAGAGAGGAGAGATCAGACTGACAGAGCTCAGGACCTCGGGATGTGGCTCCCTGACACCTGGATGCAGGTACTCTGTGGGCAATGGCGGAAATGCCACGGAGGAAGTCACACCAAGGGGCTATGAGACAGGGTGTCCCACAAGAGGCTTGGTCATGGTGACGTGTAGACAGGTAGGCCAGCAGAGGCCAGTGGTTCCATTCCAAAGTCTGCAAGAAGGAGCAGCCACAGCCACGGGCTGGGTTCCAAGAAAGAGCCTCAGTCCAGAAAGTTGTCAAGCCCCAAGGACATTATCCATGCAGGGACACGGGCATAGAAGGACCAAAGAGCTACCCAGAGGTAGGCGAATCTGAGGCTTGGTCCTGAGAATATAGCAGGAGCCCAGTCTCTAGAACTAAGACAGGAGCAAGGGGAGTTAGTACTTGTCGAATGTCTTCCCTATGGAAAGTATTTTTCACAGGCTGGTTCGTGTCCCCTTCCATGGGTTACCCTCATACATGCCGACTTAACCCACGCCCAATAAATGAGGTGCATTTAAAAAGTGATCATGGGCCAATTTTTATCTTCCTGGGCCACAACATCATCATCTTTAAAATGGGTGGAACCATTCTTAATCCCCCAAATTTGGAAAGGATAAAATCCATCACTAGGGTCTGAAAGGAATTTTGCAGTTTCTAAAAGGAAATCCTAAACTTTCGTTGCACTATTTTGCAAGACAACATGTTCAAAAACCCACCAGGACTTTCCATATCCGGCTAACTTCCCTTTTAAAGCTCTCCGTGAACAAATTACTCCCTCTGCACCATCCACATTTCTCATGGCTCCTCCAAGCCCTGCCCTCCACACCAGCCAACCCAGAGGGACACCGGGCTCCTTCCTCATCCTCACCAGCGTCTAGACGGTTGTTCTCACCTATACATACATCCCTCCCTCCTTCCTTATATAAACAACTAAACCATATTGAGCGCGTATGCTGTGCCAAGCACGGTATTGAGTATTTTATTGGTGTTATTTCTTTCAAGGGCCATGGAAACTCTATCAGGTAGGTACTATTATTTTAACCCTTTCACCAATGAGTAAACCGAGGCTTTAAAGAAGAGAAGTAGCATGCATAAAATCACATTTAGTAAATGGCAGCCCATGACTCGGACACAGTTTCCTCTGCGGCCAAAGCCTTCGCTTCCAGCCCATGTATGCTGTGTGCTGTTGACGGAGCCGTCTGTCACTCAAGGTTGATCTCAAATTCCACTTTCTCCATAGAGCAGAGGGCAGCTCTAGGCTTCACTGGATCAAAGATAACACCAAAAACTTTATGTAAGTACATCACAGTCTAGAAAGTCAGTGAGACACTTCATCAACCCTGCAAAAGGTGCCTCCCGGGCAAACAGGAAAACGGTGATACCTACTGCATACTTAACTGGAATCTTCCCAGAAAGACATCAGCTGAGTCTCTCTCTCTCTTTTTTTTTTAAAGGTCAGAAACATGAAAATGAATAGTGATAAATGCTTTAGGAAAATCACTCTAAACTTTGGTTTTCACAACATTTAAGTGGAGATGGTAACTTAGGACAAGCAAGTCAGTCTGCTGAGTACTCACCTGTCTCTGAATCTTTTCTCTCTCTCTCAGGAGTTTAAGAGCCCTGGCCTCACATTCTCCGACTGAGGACTGTCACCACTTAACACATGCTACTCTGGCCCTGATCTTATACTCAGTTTCAAAAACTAAGATATAACAGATAAATGATTAGATAAATGTATAGGGAAGCTTATACAATTATACACATATGCATAAATCTATGTATCTATATCTACAGAGATCAATTTAGCTACCTACATAAACACATCTGTATGCCAGTCACCTGGTAGGTGACTTGGCACAGTCTAACAAACATTTATAAAGGGCCTACTACGTGCCAGCTTCTGATTTAGGTGCTAGGAAAGAAAAGTCAGAAAAAGATCTGGTTCCTGTCCTCAAATAGTTCACAGTCAATATCATGCACCTAGATGTTACCTCCTTTAGTCATTAAAGTAACTCTGTGACCTTGTTATTATTTTAAATAGAACAAAGAGAGACCAGGGACACACAAAGAAATTAAACAATTTGTTGAAGGTTATGCAGACAGTAAGCGATAGATGTCTCTGCCCCCAAAACAAACACGTCTAGCCCCAGGGTGCTGCCGGAGTCTTTTCCAAGATCTGATCTCCCACGTGGATCCTGTGTCTAGCAGTTCAATCAACCTGATGGTCCTCTTGCCTGATTCCTCTCCCAATAACTCTTAACCTTGGTTCTGAACTCCCACACTCTGGTAGGGGGAGCTTTTCCAGGGATGGAAACTCTTCTGCTAAACTCCAGGTGGCGCTTTGCTACTTGTGGTAGGTGCTTGCTGGTTGCTGGCTGCTGGGCCCCTTCGCATCAGCTGTACTCTTTTGTTCAAGGGGGACAGGGCCGCACTGGTCCATCAGGATCCCTGGTATTCCAGTGGTGACTACCCTATGCTCCTAGCTTCACCAGGTGACCCCAGCTGCCTGTCTCTCTGCCTTCTGGATATCATGCTCTGTCCTGGGGCCTCGTAGGCCTGCCTGAGCATGCCATATATAGGTCTTTACCTCTCCATGTGTGCCCCCCCACAGTGGTTAATCAACTCAGGCCCGGCCACGCCCAAGATATAACAGGAAGTGCCATAAATGCATTCAGTGTTCCTGCAGCAAAGTTTGTCAATAAGTAACGGCGAATACAAAGTGCTAGAAAGGAAAGGGGTTCCACACCAGAGGAGAGAGGATGGCTGGAGGGAATGGTCTGAATCAGTCTTACTCCTACACACACACACACACACACACACACACACACACTGCCTCTCTCTTTCACATATACAAATACAGTTGCACTCTCTCGCTCACAGATACACACTCTCTCTGTCTCTCTCTCTCTTTTTCTGTTTTTCTCTCTGTCTCTCTGTCTCTCTCTTTCTCAGGATCACGTTTCTCTAGAACTGATGGCCAGAGCCCAGAGCTCTGAGCCAGAGCCACAGTGAAGGGGTCAGAGTGACTTCCTCTGAATCTGGCGATACTGAAGCTTCAGGGCCCCCACGGGCATTGATCTCTATGAGCATAGGGGGTTGTCAAGTGTTCTGAGAGGTAAAAGGAAGTCAGACTATAACAGGAAGCATTTCATATAAGCATTTGTGATAAATTGCCCTCGGAAAACAGGAATATGAATCTCTAAGGAGCCATGCCCTGACTTATTTTCTCATTCTAAATATTTTTGTAATTTATAGAATTTTTAATAAGTATTTTTATTTGTACCTTTTAGTTTTGCTACTTTTGTATTATGCTAGAAAACCTCCCCCAAATTGAATAAACTATGGGCACACAGAGCCTAGATCTCCTCCCCAGGAGGAGAACTCTGGTACTGAGGAAGCAAGGAAACTCAAAAATTGTGCTGAGACCCAAAATGGCAGAAAGGAACTCTGAGGTGTCAGCCCACCAGAAGCAACAAAGGCAGTTAGGATAGTTCATGTACGGGGTCTGGGATCCAGAAGTCTGAGTAAAAGCAGACAAAGTGGGAAGGATTCAGAGAATTGCCTGAGGAATTATAGCTTGCTGTGAGGAGCCCCCAGTCAGAGCAGAAGCCAATAGGCGCTGACATGGATAGAATGGTCAGGGCAAAGCAGGATGTCAGGGACCCAGTCAGGAGCACTAGATTTGGTGGTGAGGCTGCAGTCCACTCAGAAGAAACCAAGACATGAGGACATGTGTGCCATTACACTGACTAGGCAGATGTGGTGGGGGATGGTGGGAAAAGGTGTTGACTGATGGGCACAGAGGCACTCTCGGCTCACTTAAGACACCGCACCCCAATAGTGGACTTGGGCACCTTACCCTCTTTTAGGCTGCATCAGGCACCCCTCAGCGAGAATGCAGTGCTAAATTAGCAGGACTGGGGAGGGGGGGCAATGACAGACAAGCAAGATAAGCAGTAGAGTTTCACCTATAAAATGGGGACTAGACTATGACCCATCTCGTAACACTGTTGGGCTGATTGAATCAACGCTGTAGGGAAAGTGTTGACGTGCTGAATAGGTAAGCTTATTCAATCCTGGAGAAGACTCAAGCTCTCTTGAACACGATGCTACCTTGCATGCGGTGAGCAGAAAAGGAGTTAGAAGTCTCCTGGTAGGAGAGTTGCAAATTCATTCAAGGAAAGAGCAGCTAATTTTGCTTTAAAAAGAAATCCACAACATAGTGCAAAAAAAAATGCAGTTTATGTTTTTCCTTATTGATTTAATGAATTTCTTGGTAAATTATTATCTGCTCAGTTGGTTAGTGATTGGTTCGTTTTGCCTTATAGTACCACAGAAAGTTTGAGTTTTTCTTGTAGTAATGATTACCATTACTGTGTTTTATTTTCTAAATTGATATTATACACCTACTATCACTCTGTTACATTTCCTTGTGGGAAAAATTAGAAATTTCCTTCCATTTCAACAGCTCACAAGAGGTTTGTGACCTCCCTCCACTGCCCTTCTCCCCAGAATGTGGGACATCCTGTGAGTTGACTTGCTGACACCTGTTCACAGATAATGTCTCCAGCTCCTGGTCCATCACTTAGCGATCCTGCCCTTAGAAGGACACATTGATCCCCAGCACTGACACCTGTCTGCTAAGGCCTTTGGAAGTGATCTTATCCCTACCTGAAATGCTAGATTCTAATTCTATCTAATCTCAAAAGGTCAGGGCTGAGCCTTCCAACAGAGCTGCTTATACCAAAGCAAGAGACACATGGGTAAGCTGCCAAAGCGTGTTAGAAGGTCAGAGTCGGGGCTTTTTATTCAGTTCAGATGTAGACCCTTTTGCTTTCCTCTGAGGGGAAAAAATATTTAATATTATTAAGAAAAATTTCCAGTAACTAGAGTCATGTTCAAACACAGAGAATACTTGGAGTGCACAAGGTTGCTCTCAGGGAAGAATATTCATCATTGCAGGGGGGGAAGGGGTGGGTCATACGTGTTCTCCCAGCTGCCCTGGCGTCCACAGTTAAGGGAATGAATGTGGTTTGCCTCACCTCCATGACAAAGCAACCCTTGCCTGACCTCTCAAATTCCTCTCAGCCTGGAGACTGTAAAACCAGAAAGAGTGGTAGTAAGTTCTCAAGAGACAACAAAGGTGCACATGGGCTGAAGTCTGGAATAAGCAATCACTGCCTCCCTTTGCCAGCTCTTGCCGTCATCCTCAACTGCTTCCGTAAGCCACAGCAAGGTGTGTAATCTCTCCCGTCCTTTTCTTCCCATTGATAAATTGTATTTCTTTTTGAAAGACAGGAAACATCTCCCCTAGCTCTTACTGATTTAAATGAGAGACATTACTTACACGGAGAAAAAACTACAGGTGAAAACATGGCTAACCTACCAAGACTACATATTGTTTCTTTTTTTTTTTTTTTAAGATTTTATTTATTTATTCGACAGAGAGAGAGACAGCCAGCGAGAGGGGGAACACAAGCAGGGGGAGTGGGAGAGGAAGAAGCAGGCTCATAGCGGAGGAGCCTGATGTGGGGCTCGATCCCAGAACGCCGGGATCATGCCCTGAGCCGAAGGCAGACGCTTAACCGCTGTGCCACCCAGGCGCCCCTACATATTGTTTCTTAATACGATTTATCGCATAATACTCAGCATAAATCAAAGTCAAAATCAAGAGAATCCTAAAGTGCAAAATGAATCCAACTCAATAAAGTCAAAGCCAAAGCATTATTCTTTAGTAAATGTATACTAACCCCCCCCAAATGTACACAAAGTGAAAAGCTTCAGAAATAAAACAATTGCATTCAGAATTCAGTTTGGCGCTTTGTATGCAGTATATGCCAAATCGATTTTTACTAAATTTTTCACCAGCAACTGTGATGACCCATACGCATATATATGCTCTCAGGTGAAGTCTATGCAGGCTCAGCATAACTCCGTTAATTCAGTATCACAAATGCCACTGCTAATTTTCCAAAATTATACTGTCCATTCCTCCTCCTTTTTCGAATTGATATATCAGCCCCACATTCCATTTTATATCTGATCCCACAAACATAGTGCAAGTGAAAACTGAGAACACGGGCAGATGTGTTTCAAAATCTAAACCCAATACAGTGTGGGCAATGAGAATAGAAGAACCCATGCCATGAGCTCTCCGGGGATCAAGGGGGCAACAGGTTGTCCCTGCAGCCAGGCCCGAACGGTTGAAGGAGGAAACCAACATACAGTGATTCCTCCAGCTAACCGTAGAGAAAATCCAATCAGGACTTCACCTGATGGGGCACATTGATTTCTGCCCTAATAGGTATGGATTATCTGCCAGGCCATGGGCTCCTCCTAGGTGTACTACGGAGGGAAGTCCACAGATACTCCTCTCACGCCAGGCTAGTAGCTTAATCTATTACTTTCCATAGTAGCCAGGGCGGCCTCTGATTAATACAGTTCAGCCAGTTTGGGCATCTGGCTGGAGAGGCAGGAAAAACTGTTGCAGTGTTTCACAAATGATTCTGACTCCGAGATACCAGGGGGGAAAAAAGTGGTTTAAAAGAAAATAGGTACAGATGAACTGTTGACAGAAGTGACTATCTCTAAGTGTTCATACAATAGACAGACCTCCCTTCCTGCCCCCTCTGAGATCTTTCAGGGGTTGGCTTTGAAATTGGCCTAACTTTTATCTTGGGATTCTTAGACCCCATCTAAGAACCAATGCTTTTACAAGGAGAACTGGTCCTGCTAGCTTTGGGTGGTTTCAGCCGTAATTTTAGGCAACAAGGAACACATTCCATGATGCCTTGTGGGCGGGAGAGCGCCTGACAGTGAGTCACAGGACCCAGGTCTGGCCCCGCCCCCACCCGCCACAATCATCACCCCACAGGTCATTCGTTGCCCCCGTCTTCAAAATGGGATTGATGGGCTTCTCTCTGCCACAGCCAAAGGGAGTATTGAGGGCAAATATTATAAAAGAGTTCAAATAATTTATAATTCTTGGGAAGTGAGACATGCACGGGCTGTTAAGATAGCCGGGAGCATAGGCTGTTTGCACACAGAGACAGAGAAGGAAGGCAATTAGTCAAACAATTATGCAAAAACCACTCTCCCCTCCCACAAGGAAGAGAAAACAATACACACACACACATCACTACCAACACTTATCTCACTAATCTGAGTATTTCAGATAATAGGGAATCTTTGGCTGTTGAATTCCACAGAGACCTCCCTTAAAAATCTCAGTTTCACTGGGGCCCCTGGGTGGCTCAGTTGGTGAAGGGTCCGATTATTGATTTCAGATCAGGTCAAAATCTCTGGGTCAAGAGATTGAGTCCTGCCTTGGATGGAGTCTGCTTGAGATTCTCTGTCTCTCCCTCTGGCCCCTCCTCCTGCTCACTCTCTCTCTAAAATAAATAAAATCTTTTTAAAAATCTCAATTTCACATGTGCAGGGATAACGTTAATAAGGACAGTATTGTCCTCCTTAGGGAATGAGGTGGCTAGACATATACCCACATCTTTCCCTTGAATTTAATTTCTGAGGAAGACAAATTATGCTATGTTCACCCCAATGGAACCTGAAGACTTCAGACCATAAGGAGTATCTGGAGTTTAGCTATGGGGTTACGATTCAGAGTCTTCCAGAAAGTGTCTCTTGAAGGCATCCCTCTAGGGCGACAGACCGAACCTCGGGGATTTCTGGGTGACCTTGCAAAGCATTATAATTTCGTCTTGTGTCTGTGCTGCCAGGAGATATACATCAAGATTACAATAAATTGCAATGCCTCCGGCTTAGACAAGCTTTGGGGGTTTTATTGTGGTCATTAGTTTAATTTCTGGAAAGAGTTTGTGAAAGTCCTTCTCAAACCAACAGATAGGATGAGAGAATGATACACCAACTTTGCACATTCGGTTTAATATTATTTAAAGGGGCGACAGTAATTCACGCCCTATGTGCAGAAATGAATCTACATTCCCAATTTTTCAAAGACACTTGACACATTTATCTGGAATCCCATACTCAATTGTTTTTATAACGCGGATATGTCATTTAGCACGACAACTTCCTCATCTTCATACAGTGGGTCATTTTAATAATGCATGATAGCTATTGAGAATTCTAATTCAAAACTCTTTATGTTACATCTTTACAGTAGCCTTGGGTGGAAGACAGCCAGCGTTCTATATTTATGACTACAAAATGTTATACGTAACTTCCTAAGTATAACCTAGTTGCTTTGTGAAAAAAAAAAATGCTGCTTCTAGAAGCACCTTCTGTTAAAGTATCTTATGTTCAGAAGAAATTGAACAAATGTGACATTGCAAACTTCATACCTACTTGTGCTACTACTTTATAAAACTTGGGCTCTGAGTGTCACCTTCCATTGCTCCTATAAGCTGTCACATTCACCGCCAAGTGTCATGAAGTTGGGAATCCAGACTTGGCAAATAACTTGCTGTGTAAGTCTTACCCCAAACCTGAGTCCAGGTCGGGTCTCCCCCTTGGGCCTTAATGTTCTACTCTTTCATCCAAGCAGTGGCTATGTCCCTATTCGAGAGAAAGACTCTCCTTTCACCCACAGTCTCAGGCCACCCCAGGTAACTAAACCTAATCCCACCCCTCCTGCCCTCAGGAGACCACACTCCTGCTGGGCACAACCTGGACCCAGATTCAGAGTAAGGGCAACCCAATATTACACAGGAAACCATAGCAGCAAGAGAAAAAAATCTGGTCCCCTAGCCTACAGTACCCTAATCTTGCTCAGTAAGCTTTTCTTAAAATTACAACCTGCAGCATACTAAGAACCCAGCATTGTAGTTATGCCCAAAATTTCAGACCAACAACACTGATTTGTCTTAGAGATTCAAGGAAAACCATGATGCAGGAAGATATGTCCAAATTAAGAATCTTGTTAAAAGGGGCACCTGGGTGGCTCAGTCGTTAAGTGTCTGCCTTCGGCTCAGGGCGTGATCCTGGCATTATGGGATCGAGCCCCATATCAGGCTCTTCCACTGGGAGCCTGCTTCTTCCTCTCCCACTCCCCCTGCTTGTGTTCCCTCTCTCTCTGGCTGTCTCTCTCTCTGTCAAATAAATAGATAAAATCTTAAAAAAGAAAAAGAATCTTGTTAAAAAATACAATGTTCTGACAGCAGAAAGTTAAGTCAAAGCAATATGACTATATACCAGGTTCCAAAGTTTTAACTATTGGTAGGAGAATACCTTCCTGGACCTAGGCAAGCCTCCAAATTAAATATATAAGTATATATGTAAATATGTATGTATATGTATATCTTGACCCCTATCATTGAATAGCAGGTTTAAAAGAGGTCTTAGCACACTGAAGCCCAAATGCCGACCTATAGGCCCATTATATCAGTATTGGTATTTGCAAGATCTGAGTAAAATGTGAGGAGAAATTTAATGTGTGTGTGTGTGTGTGTGTGTGTGTGTGTGTGTGTGTGTATCATTGTAAGGTTATTACTGGCCTTACCCAAAAAGATTATTCTTTTTTATGTCCTTCCTAATTTTTTTGTAAAATTATCCTGTTTTTAATGAAATGATGATCACAATAGAAAATTGCCTTGCTCTTTTGTTGTTGCTTGGTTTGTTTTGGTTTGGTTTTTTTTAAAGATTTATTTATTTATTTTAGAGGGAAGGAGGGCACACACATGCATGCAAGTGGGGGGCTGGGGCAGAAGGAGAGGGAGAGAATCTCCAGCAGACTCCCTGCTGAGCAAGGAGACCAGGACAGGGGTGGATCCCACGACCCTGAGAACATGATCTGAACCGAAATTAAGAGTTCGGGTGCTTAACCGACTGAGTCACCCAGGCGCCCCTCTTGGTTTGTTTTTTATTTGGCAAAATAAAATGTTGAAAACCCAATATGAGTCTCCAATCTGGGGAGTGGCATGGCATGTTACTGATCCATGAAATCCTTATATCTGGAATGTATGACTCAGACAACATATACCAAACTCTCCCTGATGTTTGCATGTGTCTTACTAACCTTCACCCACTAGTCCTTCTTGTAGCTTCTGCCACCGTGGAGTCTCACTTGTCCTTCTTCCACATGAAAACCCTTTTTCTAGTTGAAGATCGTTCTTCTTCCCCAAGATCTTTTTTCTTCAGAATAAAAAATCTTTTACTGTCTTCGACTATCCTTTCGAGCCAGGCCTCTAAAAAGAGCCTATGAGAAGGAAGAAAAAACGTAAAAGAAAGAAATACATATATGCTATTATGATTAATATTACTGTTACCATCGAAGGCAGGAAATCACATCTCTTCTATGTTTTATAAATGAGGCAGCTGAATCCAATAAGCTCAGAGGCTTAACCAATCAAACAGCTCGTAAAAGACATCCGGTACTCAGCAAATCAAACTGTCTTGCCCTTGATAAAGGTATGGTAACAGGTGTATATAAATGGACTTGACAAATATCTCCACTGTGTAAGCTCTGCCACGCATTACTGTGGCAAGAAAGTTTACAGAAAAATGGTAGAGTCCCTCCTCTGATCACAGTCATGACCCAGTATATAAATAAAATAACAAAAGTATGAAAATGTTATGAGAAAATAGAAACAGAAACAACTAACTTCACTTGGGAGAGCTGGGAAAGGCACAAGAGAGGACATAATATTTAGGCGAGGCCATGAAGGATGAACAGGAGTTTGCCAAGGAGAGTGAACCTTTATCCCAGATAATTTACTGCAGCAGGAAGGATGTGTTTGGAGGGAAGGTATGAGTTCCACTGCAGAGCTGAACTGCAGGTAACTTCGGGGACATCCAATGAAGACAACCAAGAGGCAACTATACCATGTAAAAGAAATGAAAAAACAGATCTATGAGGTACATGCACACAGAAAGCTGAGCTGGAAAAATCTTCTTCACTCTTCTACCCAATTGGAAAATGCTTAGGGTGAGTTACTTTTAACTGTATGATTCAAGAGGGTTTTCTTTTCTGAATCATGGTTTAAAAACCCATTTTTATTAATAATAATGAAATGAGAAAGAGGATAAGAAAAACATCCTCCAAAGAGGTAAGTTTCAACAGTGTGAGAATAAAGTTATTCAACATCGAACTTTCTATCTTCAACTTGCAGATACATACAGTTCATCTACAGCCAATGGACTCTCAGTGTTTGAAGACTATTTACCGTAGTTTGCGATAAGAACAGAACTAAAGAGGTAGGCTTAGCTTGAAATCCCATGACGTTGCCTGTTGAAGATTATTCTCATATATGGAAACGACTTCTTGATATTGATAAGCCCTCTGTAATTCATTTCGTCCTAGCAGAGGTAGGCAGTTTATTTGGAACCTGGCAGATTCAAAGCACGTGTCAGAGATCCTGAGATAGGGATTTGCCACATTAACCCGTCTGTAAAGGCATATGGCGGGTGGACTCAGAAGCCCGCCAAGCAGCGTCACTCTGGTGATGTTCTGTTCAAGCAAAAGGAGCTTATATCAGGGCTCCTCTGGAGTGAGAGCATCTGCATACAATAGGCTGCACCTGCATGAGACAATTCTGGCATGATCTCTTCAACCATGTGTTCACTAAGCCTACCCCTTCTATGCCCCCCCCATCATCCACAGACTCCATTCCTGGAGTCTCATGGAATGGGAGCTCGGATCTCGCCTTCTTAGCTTCCAGCTACACTTAACCACAATGCCATGCACATAGTAGTAGCTCGATAATCATTTCTTGTTTGATGGGTGCAGCCCAAATCAACAAGTATGAACTTAAAAAAAGACTGAATCAACACTGTCTAGCAACACAGTCTGCCCCCATGTTACAATACATATTCGGAGGTCTTCAGTGGGCATTGACCCGGGAAACTTCCTGCGGGTTTTGTTGGCTCCTCCCTTTTCATGCATCTCCTGAAAGTTTCCACTTGGAATTTTGAACAATAACCTGGATAATCAATTTGGTGTATTTTAACCTCTAATACTACATTTAAACTTACTGAACAAAATCATCTCTCTCTGTCCTGAGGCTTCTATTTTGAGTTTTCTCTTGGCACCATTACAGCATGCACTTAAAACTGGGATTTTTTTTTGAGCTTGGATGAGATGCAGAATAATTTTCTGTTATGCATGACTGAGAGGCAAGAAAAATATTTCAGAGGAAGAAAGCTATCTCTAAGGGGTTATAAGAATAATTTGGGGTAGGACTGATAGAGAATTTAATTTAGCAGCATTAATATATGAAACAAAATACTAAAATCTCTTTCATACTTTATGGTGTATTGCTAATCACCCATAACAGCTCTGATTAATACATATTTTAGTTGCATCTAAAGAATTCTCATCTATGTGCCTGAGTTATTCTGTAAATATAAATTGAATGAGAGTATTTCGGTGTGCTGTTGTTCATAACCTATCTCAGTCCTAGATAGAGCCCAGGGGAAGAGCCCTTTGTAAATACACTCTAATAATGACCACAGAACATTGAATTTATGCACAAAAGTTGCTATAATTCTTTCTGTTGGTGGTTTATTTCACACATCGATGGCAAGAAAATTAAGGGCCTCCATTAAAAATAGAGTGCTTCAAATTAAAAAACCAAGACTTAGATACAACCCATTCAAGGCTATTGTTCTCTTGGGCTATCATTGGTCAGCCTCTCTCCAGTCTAATCTGTCTCTCAGCAAAAACACCAAGACCGTTTCAGAGAATATTACACTCAGAAATACTGCTTCTATATATATTGGCAGCAAGCATCATCTGGGAAGGAAAATCATCTTGTCCCAGAAGCCTGTAGAAATTGTCCGGTGAAAAATAATGAAGTAAATCCCAGGGGGCAAACCAAAACAATGAAAGTAAAGACACATTTTACAAAGGCTGTAGAAATAAATTTGAAGTTTTCTTTTGAAAAAAATTGAAGTCCTGCACAGACCCTACTCATCAAAGCGGGGGGGGGGGGGCAGGAATGTTTCTCTCTCTTGGAATGAACGCTTCTATGCAAGATTTTAGCAATAATTAGTGGTGCTGTGGTACTTTCCAACCGAAAGCTCATTGTGAAAGCAAGACCATAATTTAAAGAAAACCAATGGAGAGTTTCCCAACTAGCTAATCATGGAGTTGATGTATGCCTTGTTCTTTGTACCACTAAATACAGTTGAAAATCTTTGCCCCCTTAGCCTCTGGTCATAGCACTTGCTTTCTTCTTTTCCTTCCTTTCCAGTCATGTTCCAGTTCTCTCATCTCTGTGTCACCCACTCTCCTTCTCCGATCATTAATTCACATCAAGGCCTCTGTTAATATACAGTTATGGGAATCCCTCTCTTTAATTTTATAATTTTCCACATCAAATCTAATGCCTAAAATCATACACATCATCTTGTTTTCCTGGAATCCCTCCTGACTGGTGTAGTTCTGGTCTAGGCACATGTGTCCTTCCAATCACTCAGACTGTCACACTTATGGCACATATGCAGTTAGACACCCACCCCCCAAGACTCTTACTGTAATATCACCTAACAATGTTTATCTCTGGGTGATGGAATTTAATGATAAATATGTATATATATGAATCATTTGAACACACGTACTGCATTTCTAACACACACGTAGACAATATATTTGCCTGTATCTCTATACCTTGTACCCGTCTCTTTCTTATCTCGATGCTAAGCTCTGTCTTCATCTTTACATCATTCCTCAGCTCATCTCACTCGTCTTAAACCTCCCACTTCTCTCTTGCCCATCTGAAGTAGAAAACCTCACTTCCCACTTGACCAAGAAGATTGAAGGCTTCTAGTATGTGTTCTCCCCACTTTCATTCTCCAAACCCTCAAAATTCCCCAGAGCCCACAAATATTCTTCCTTTATGTTCTCCCATTGGCCTTGATTCTCTGCCTTTATGCCTGTCCTTGGATCTTGGCCCATCAATTGATTATTTCCTATTTTCTGGCATCCTCTACCTCTTTCTGGAAGAAAAAAAGAAACAAATCTTCCCTTCTACCTACAACATTTTCAAGTACATCGTCTGAGAAAACAAACAAACAAAAAGTCTTCTTTAGCCCTGCTCATCTCGCAAGCTACCAGACCACTCTCCCCTGACCTCACACCAGCCTTCCCCTCCTACCTTTCCCTTGATTCCTTAGCCCACTGTACCAGTTTCAGTCTTCAGCATACTAGTGAAGCTGCTGTCTTGAAGATAATCATTTAACTCCTAAAAACAAACCCAATAGCCTTATTGTGGTTCTTAGTCTTTTTGGTTTCTTGGATACATTTGCCATTGTCCCAAACGCCAATTCTCAAAATGTTCTCTTTCCCTGACCCTGTCACTCTCCAATCTTCTGAGTTTCTTCCTATTTTCTTGACATCTATCAGGTTTCCCTTTTTGGCATGTCTTCCTCTTTCTGTCCCTTAAATATAGATTTTCCCCCAAGGTCTCATTGTTAATCCCTTCCCTTCTCTCTCCCTATTCTTTTTCAGGTCAATTCCTTGGTTCACAAGGACTGGCTAACAAACTTGTATATCTCCTGTCTTGAAACACAAGCTAAATTTCTAACCACTTCCCAGGCAGCTCTGCTTGGTCTTCTGCAGGCATCTCAAACTCAACACACCCAAAATGTGGACTACCATCTTCCCTACAAACTTCCTTTCTTTGCCTGAATTTCCTGTCGTATCAATTTTGTTTATTAAAAAAAAAAATAGTGAGATTGTTCTATTTCCCCAACCCTTTCTTTCTTGATATTTTAAGTGATCCTCATTATGGACTGTTTTTTCTTCTTTCTGTCTAGCCATCTAATTGCTGTGCAACTTCTCAGATCGCAGTGTCAAGTCTCTACTGAATCACAGCCTGACCGCCCCCCTCCTTTGATTCCTGCCTCACTTATGATGGTCCGTTCCTTTGCGCATTTAACAAATTATTATTTGTGACTCATTGAGTCTTGCATCATCTTTTCATTTAACTTTTTATGCGTCTCTATTTCATTTACTCAATTATATTGTAATTTATTTCAAAAGCATGGCTCATTTATTACATTTCCTCAATCTGTCTCCCTCATTCGTGTATTCAAAGCATGTTTATGGGGTATGTCCTAGATACCAAACACAATTAGATACTGGGAAAAGATAAATACGATGTGTTCCCGACCATAGAGGTGTTTGCCATCTAATGGGAGAGTCAGAAATAAAAGTGAATAAGTACAGCAATGTGATGAGTGTTACGTTACATGTATGCACAATACACTCTGGGCACCCAAGGAAGGAATGCCCTACAGGATTAAAAATTGCCCCCCAAAATGCTACCCAGGTGTATTCTTACAGGAAGACTAATAGCTAAGAAGGTGGACGATGATGAAAGGGCACTCCGGGCAGAGCAAAGGTAAATAGTTAAGAAAACATATAATTTCTTTGTAGGTCACAATCAGTTAGGTATGGGTAGACTGGGGTAGCGACAGGAATTTGGAAAGACGGGAATCATAAAAGATTGCAAATATCAAGCTAAGGATTTTGACTCAATCCTGGGGACGATGGGAAGCCATGGGGAGATTTTTCAGTATAACCTTTTCATTAAGCCATACATACAGAAAGGTGTACAACTCATGTTTACAGTTTAATGAATGTTCACAAAGCAAACACACCTGTGCAGCCAACACCTAGAATGAGAAAGAAAACACTACCAGAACCCATGGAAAGATTTTAAGCAGTGGAAATACATTATCAGACTTGGATTTTGGAAGATCTTTCTGGTGCACTGGAGGAAGAAACTGGCAGGGAGATCATTTAAATGGTAAAGGCAAAAAATCATAAGCTTTAAAGTAATGACATTGTAAATGCAGAAGAAGGAACGTGCTTAAGGGATATTTGAGAGGCACAATCAGTAAGATGAGAGGCAGTCTTTTAATAGACCATTATGTCCCTATGATGCTTACTGTCTGGTTCTTTGGTAAAGACCTTGTTTAGTCCAAAGAGACAGAACAAATAGGATACGTGCCTTGTGTGTGTAGAAAATATGCATATACAATAGACAGAGAGAGAGAAAAAGAAAGAGAGATTTATTATAGGGAATTGGCTCATGCAGTCATGTGATTATGGAGCCTGAAAAGTCCCAAGATCTGTAGTCAGCAAGCTGGAGACCCAGAGAACATGGTGCAAGCTCCTAGTCCAAGTCCAAAGGCTTGAGAACTGAAGAGCCAGATTGTGTAAGTTCCAGTCTCAGACCAGGCAGGCTAAAGACCCAGAAGAGCTGATGTTCCAATTTGAGTCCATAGGCAGGAAAATATTGATGCCCAGCTAAAAAAGTCAGGTGGAAGGAATTGCCTTTTACTCGAGGGAGGGTGTCTTTTTGTTCTGTTCATGCCTTCAACCGGCATGAGGTCCACCCACTTGAGAGGTGACAATCTGCTATACCCCGCCCCAATTTAAATGTTAATCTCATTCAAAAACACCCTCCCAGATATACCTAGAATAATGTTTGACCAACTATCTGCCACTCCAGGGCCCTTGCAAGGGTCACATAAAATTCACCATCCCAAACCCCTCTCTGCTGGTGGTTCCTTGAATGAGCACTAGAAAGATTGGACTCTGTGACTTTCTTCTTGCTCTGTCTCTGTTCTGACTTCACTTCTGTTTGACATATTCTTTTCTTAGATGGTCTAGCAGCCTTGTCTCTCTTTAAAGTAACTTTCAGTAACTCTTCTCTTGCCCATGTTGTACAGATTTCTTTTTTTTTAGTTTAATTATTTCTATATCATTATCCATCCATCCACACTCCCATACTACTTCTTATCTGGTGTATTTGCCAAATAATATAATAACAATACATATATTTGTATTATATAATAAGGGAAAGTCTAGATAGAAAGTAGAGTAATACAAGGATGAAAACAGAAGTGGCTTTCCTTAGCTATAAATCAGATTTTAACGTTTATTTCTATGAATCTGAACAGGTAAAAATAGATGTATTTTATTGCTTCTTTTATTATTTTTTGAATCATTTAAAGCAAATGTATTGTGTTGTACATATAGTTCTCTTTTACCTAAACATTTTTCCCTCCAGCTTTATTGAAATATAATTGATATATAGCATTGCCTAAGTTTAAGGTGTACAACATAATGATTTGATATATGTACCTAGTGTGATAGTACTTCTATTTTAATTGTCTATTTGTCTTTAAATATTGAATTTTTTAAAGCCAAATAAACAGTGTGTGACCTCAGCTGCTCTCTTTTTTTCCGTCTAGTTTCAGAAGATTTCTTTCCTCTTCCTGGTAAATTTTTAACTTTTATGGTGCCTAGAAAAATTCTGGAATGAAACACACTCAGTGATGGCCCATTCTGGAACACCACTCTGCTTGGTTGTCCTCTGCTTATCTGATCACTCTTTTTAGCTTTCTCGCCCCCTCTCCCACTCTCTTTCCCACTCCCTAAATATTCATGCCCTGTAGGCATCTCTCTTTGGCTTTACTATCCTGGTTCTACGGCTCTCCTCAAATAATTAATCCACTCCCATAGCTTCAACCGTGTGTTAGTCTGAGAAGCAGAAGCCAAGACTGGAGAAAAAGTGAGAAAGGAGCTGGTTGTGGCTGCGAGAGCCACAAGACTGCCACGCCGTTCTGACCCTAAGTGAGAGGCCAAAGGAGAGTAAGTCCGAGGCTGCTGTGTAATTCTAAAGAGTATTTGCAAAGGTCACCAGAGAGTCCTCAAACCAAAATCACTTATCGGTGGAGAGCCCACCTCGCTCTGCACCGTGGCATGATCTGGGAGTGGCCGGTGGGAAGGTTGGCCTCGGTGCGAATACAGAAAGGATTTCATGTGTGGCACCTGGAGCCATCGGTCATACAGTGGCTTTCTTCCACCACCTCCCAATTCCCAAACCTAATGGCCAGCCCTACTTTCTATTCTAAGCCTTAGAATAATAAAGTTGATTGCCGCCAATTACCTTCGACTCAGGCTCCATGCAAACCTCATTTACGTGTACCACCAATCATTGTTGAATTCCTATTATACGTGAGACTGCTTCCTCTGAAGGAGCTTGTAGACTAGATGGGGAAATAAGCATGTAATAAATAATTACAAGTCATTTGTTCTTGCAACAGCATTGATTGTGTGCCTATTGTATACCAGGCACTGGGACGAGGGTTGGAGACGCATAACAGTCAATAAAACATGCCCTAAGGAGCTCAGAATCCAGTTGGATAAGTGGAACAAACAATCACATAATTACCATATAATGTAGTAGGAAATGGGAAAGGTAAAAATCTACATCTTAAAGTATAAATAGGAGGTATCCAATCCACAAGAATAAGGGGCGGTAAGGATTTTCTAGGTTCTCAGAACAGCGTAAGCAAAGACATATTAACAAGTAACAACACGGTGTGGGAGGAACTACGTGGTCTTATTGTTGTAATCAGCTATTTCAATAATTTAAGTGAGAAATAACAAATGCTTGAGCCGAATGTTTGTCAACTAAATGAAGGGCTATGAAGTGGGGAAAGGGGGTATGGGGAAGATATTTAAGAGACATAGTTGTGGGAATTTGGCAACAGACTGTATATCTGAGGGAAGAAACGAGTGCTCTCGATCTCAATGTCCAACACCTGTCTTCCAGAACTTCACCTCTCCCTGATACCACCATTCACAAAGGTACTGTAGCTGGAAAGCTCAGTCAGAGCCTCATGCAGAGCCAGCTAAGCATGTAATAAATGCATACTGAGTAAACTAATGAATATCTAGGAGTCCAGAACATGAACTGGCATCATTGCCTGTCTTATCAGCATTTTTAGCTACAACCACATAATCCATTCTGGCTAATTTAAGCAGAAAGAGGATTTATTAAACAGTATTATACAGCTCACAGAATAAAAATGGGAGAGTTGGAGAAAGACTGGAGGCCCAATTTCCAGGAAGAATGTTCAAGACCAAGTCACAGAACTAGTCTGAGGAGCACATGACCACCTCCAGTGCTAAGCGTTAGGTCACAGATCTTGACCAGAATGGCTCTTGCAGCCAGCACCCGGGCCACTTCTGTGTCAGGCGGGTGGCCTTGCCAACACTGCTGCTGGTGCCACTGTGAAAACTGGGCAGCACCCACACAGAGCCTGTTTCCCTCGGCTGCTCACTTCTGGCTCCGCTGACTGGTGGAGCCCAGGTCACTTGCCTGAGTTGCTCCTGCAAGAGAGACTGTGGAGCATGGGTTTTACCTTCATAGTCAGAATTTCTATGCTGGAAAAAAGGAGCTCTTACTGTGGAAAACTCCTCAAACATACAAAGTATTCAAGCTATAATGGACGGCCATACACATGATGTGCGTGGCTTCACTCACCTCGTGACTTGACTTAGGCATTAATTTAGGGGCGCCCCGGTGGCTCGGTTGGTTAAGCATCTGCCTTTGGCTCAGGTCATGACTTTAGGGTCCTGGGATCAAGCCCCACATTGGGCTTCCTGCTCAGCAGGGAGCCTGCTTCTCCCTCTGCCCCTCCCCCTCCCCTTGCTCACGCTCACTCTCTTGCTCTCTCTCTCTCAAATAAATCAGTAAAATCTTAAAAAAAAATTGATTTAGATCCCTTTTAGGAAAGGCACCAAGCAGAGTGCCCAGAGTGAAAAAGCAACAGTCCCTGTCTCGAAGCACACATTTCAGAAGCTGAGCCCCCCTTAAAGAGGGTGGGACTCTTTTCTGCGTCAAACAAAGGCAGTCTCACAAGTGTTGGTTGCAACTGCTCCGTGCTACTGCTTTAAATAGACGAGGCAGGCCATTCCGCAAAATACATTCTCCTTTTCCAGGCTTAACAAGCCGGCTGACAATTGCTTCCATGTAGTGGGTTCCACTTCCATCTTGGATTGCATAATCGTTTGTTTTCTTCTTCCTTCTTCAAATTGAACCATTTGGGAATGCTGTGTACCATTCTGTCAGCTACCGCTGCTAGTTTCTGAATAAAATTTGCTCCGATGTTTTATAGTCTAAACCAGTGCTTCCAGCAGGGCACTCCGTGATGACCGAAATGGTCTATATCGGTTGTTCTCTGAGCAGAAGCCACCAACCGTGGGAGACTCCGGAGCCCCTGAAATGGGCTAGTGCCACTGTCGGACCGGATTGCTCATTTTATTTCATTTTAATTCACCTAGATTGAAATTCGAATAGCCACATAGGACTAGTAGCTAACAAATTGGACAGCACAGGTATAAATCTTAAATGTTCAAAAAATGACTTTAAATATTCAAAAATGATCCGAAGCTCTTCAATCCCCAACATTCTTTCATTTACTTCTCTGTGCAAAATATTACTATCCCTCCGATCTGGGATTGGGTCATTTGCCTTTTTTAAAAATATCACTGACCGTCTTGACACAGACTTACATAACTCTCTTCTTTATTGGAGTCTGTCAGAACTGGACACAATTCGAGTGTATAAAATCAGAATGATCTAGACAACTGGGTAGAGGCCTCCCTGGTCCATTCCAGTCTCCACCAGAAAAAGAAGGTAGTGATTAACAGTGAGGTGTGATTAAACAAGCAGATTTTAAGAAAGGCCATATATAGACGTATATGTGTGTGTGTATATATATATATATATATATATAAATTTGTTGTAACAATAGAAAGGCAGATAATGCATATCAATTACACGCATAATTGATTTTGTGTAAAATGACAAAATTTGGGGGCGTCTGGGGGGCTCAGTCGGTTGGGCGTCCAACTCTTGGTTTTGGCTCAGGTCATGACCTCACAGAGATTATACCAGATCAAGCCTTGCATCAGGCTCCGTGCTCAGTGGGGAGTCAGCTTGAAGATTCTCTCCCTCGGCTCCTCCCCTCACTTGTGCATGCTCTCTTGCTCTCTCAAATAAAGAAATAAATCTTTAAAAATTTTTTAAAAATAAAATTACAAAGTGTTAGAACTCATTTGAGAGGACAGTTAAATTGAATACAAATATACCGTCTGCATAAATTGTGCATCATTCAGCCAGAAAAGTCGAAGGAAGGGCATGTTTTGCTTTAGACTGGCCCACAGCCAAACAAAGGACTCTCACACTTTGAGGATCCCTGCTCTAAAGAGGAACGTCATTGATTTACAGTCTGTGTTCTCTGACGCTGTGTTCCTCCGTTTGGGTCATGGTCTCCAGAAGTTAAATGGACAAACAAGCAGAAGAGATACATAAGTGAAAGATTAGTTTGACCCTCTGAAATCTAAATTATTCTAGTCAACAATATGGACTACTTGTAGGCATTCACCCAGCAAGTCCTTCCAATGCTTGGAAATCGAGAAGAGTAAACCAATATATTGATTTTAATGTGTCACATTATCTTTGTGAAAATCCTCAGAAAATTTTTGGTGACACATTCCTGACAGATTCCAAGACATACGGTTCATATTGTACAAACTCATTTGTACCAGTAGATTGTAACCTAACAGGATGTCTATATATATAAAAATATGGATACCCACATATCCAGGGGGACCCCTCTTTATACATGCACACATAACATAACTTCTAGCTTTGGAAGTAGACACAAGCAAATCTTCTGAGCTCCTCTTCCATCTACGTTCAGATGCCACAGCAGTAATCTCCAAAGAGAGGCACACATAACCCTGAAGACTCTACCGTCATTCAGTGGAATTTGGGAACAAGATATTAAAACACGCGCTTATGTGTATATGAAAAATAAGAAATAGATTAAGGGTATTAATATCGTCCACACTAGAGCCCTCATGTGGCCTGCACGTTAGGTGGTCACATGAGTACACATTGCAAGACATCTCCAGAAGGAAGCAGGGTGCTCCTGATACTGAAGAATCGGTATCGGCAACTTCGCCCAATCTCTGCTTCTAGAATACTCCAATCGTTTGTAATGTACATGCATTAAGTGGAATTAAAAGGTATTTTATCTTCATTACTAGAATCTTAAGCACCAGAGTCTATTTGTTAAAAGCAGCCTCTAAAGCCAAAATGGCTCATTTCAAATCCTGCCTGACTTTGAATGTTTTTTCAACTTGTCTCTGCCATAGTTACCTCATCTGTAAAATGGGAATGAAACCTAACTCAGAATATTGTCATGAGATGAACGGAGGTAATACTGGCAAAGGGCCTAAAACAGTTCCTGTAAATGGTAAGCACCATATGAATCGTTGTGAGATAAATAGTGCTCAGGAGATGAGGAACGTTCGTGAAAATATTCTGTACTGCAGAGAGGTTCACTGGTTATCTTATGGCCAAACGTTTCAAGCTCCCATCAAACTTAAAAATGAATTATATAGTTTCTTTTAGAGAAAATATATGATCCAAATTTTCTGATCTTTTCTGTGATGTCAAGTGCCTATCAATAGTAAGCCTCACACAGATATTAAAAGAAAACAAACCACCCCAAAACTGATATGCCCCATCAAGATAAAGATTATCTTTTAGCAATGAGTAAGAAAGCAACGGTTTCTTTTTTAGTGCTATGGGAACACTTCTGAAAATGGGTGTTTAGAAATGTTTGTATCATTGTGTGACTGTGTGAAAATGATATGTGTTACCCATTAACATTTTTATTTCTTCACACACAAAAAAAAAAACCCTGGAAACAGAATTTTCTAATCCCTTTTAAAAAATCTGGAGTTGCATTGGAGTTTGGAATTGTTTGAAAAATTATAAATATGATGAACGTCCCATTTGTACCTTATATTTTTATTTATTTTTAAGTTATGCCTATTTCATCTTTGTCACATTCTTTTCAAATTTTACTTTTATGTTCATTTTATGCTGTTATATTAGAAAGAACATGTATATAATTTATAAATAAAGGCTATAGGATGAGAATATTTCTACCGATATGGGTGCATGATAAAGAAAAAAAACTACCATTTCATTCTCTAGAAATGGTTATTGTGACAGAAATTTCTTTATGGTTGATCTTAATCCTCACAATCACTCTAAGAGATAGGGACTTACGTTATTCCTATTCTACAGTATAGGAACCTGAAATTAAACATTCAATAATTTCCTCAGAGCCATAGAGCATGCAAGTGATTGAATCAGGATTGGAACACAGTTCGACCTGGCTCTAAGGGCATAATGATGGCCACGTTGCATCACCACTTTCCTAAATACACAGCAAAGGGATTATGGTGATACTTTGCACAGAAAATAACTTCAAAAGAATAATAGCAGAGAATTCAGATTGGTTACCTTAAAGAAAAGATATTTAACCGTATTTTGGTTACATATGTACAAGCAGTCTTTAAATTTCAAATGGCTTTTGCTCTAAAGCTGGGAATATAGACTTGCTAGGAATGTAGAATGCATTTTCTTCTAGAAACAGGATTCATGATAGGGGTTTCTGGACTATACTGAATCCTATTTTCTCATAATATATCTGGATTATTAGACACTAGCAATGAAAAATTGAAGAAAACCAAACTTCTGCAATGTCAGCAATTAGACACACACACACACACACACACACACACACACACAGAATCAGAATATTGCCACTTAAAAAAATATGTTTGAAAGGGCTGTGATAATACATAAGGAAATTTCGTGTGTGTTTTCAAAGGAACAGGCCCTCATTTTCATAGGCTTCATAAATTAATGTCAATTCTTCACAACACTTAATTTAACTTCAAAGTATATAAATTTAATTTTCTTGAGAGAGGTGAATAATTAGTGTTCTCTTATTTTTTTATTTTTTTAAGAATCTATATAGTTATTTGAGAGAGAGCGCAAGAGAGCATGAGCAGGGGGAGGGGCAGAAGGAGAGACAAGCAGACTTCCGGCTGAGCAGGAAGCCTGAGGTAGGGCTTGGCCCAGGACCCCAGGATCATGACCTGAGCCCAAGGCAGACACTTAACTGACTGAGCCACCCAGGCGCCCCATTGTGTTCTCTTATTTCTATCAGAATTGATTATGAGCTTAGCAATGACATCTGTATACCCATGAAAAAACATTGTCTTCAGTAAAATTGGCTGGGGCATGGGATGGAGAAAAGATAGGAGCATGGCAAGTGCTTATTCAAACCTAGTCCCTGTGGTTCTGCTAAATGTGCATTGCATCTCTATAATGTTAATGTTTTTAGATGATGTAGGCCCTCGTTCCCCCAAAGTTGCCCAGGTTGGCCCAGGGCAGTTTGGTTAATGGGTGGTCGTGAGTGGGATGGATGGACGTCAGGTGTCATGATGGATGGATGTCGAGTATCTGCAGCAAGAACAGCCTCAAGGTGGCTTTGACAGCAGTGAATGACCAACGCCCAAATTATGAGTCCAGGGTTTTTAATTCAGGAAGCACTTAAGATGCAGCATTGTTCTTTTTGGCAATGAGTTAAATGACTAACCTCCACTGAGAGAAATATTTAACTAATCATTCCTTGAAATCTCTCAGGATTCTCTAGCTCCAACAGGAAGAATATTAGAATTGGGATAGTTTTTCAGAGACCAGGTCATTCTCCTCATCTTTCAGAGAAACGTATTTATTTTGTCAGTTTCCCTAGATCGCCGCACTTAGAAAGGCACTGGCTGTGTCCTCTTCTTTCTTACAACACACTTTTAAATTCATTGTCATTTAACTTCTTGGTCTTCATCTTCTCTAACCTTAAGAAAGGGCATTCATTGATATTACTTACCTCCTTCCTTCTTGAAATTCTCATCTCCCACTTAACACTACTCGCTCTCCTCCTACCTTTTAAAATGCTCCATTTCTGTCTTTCTCTCTCTGACTTTCTACTTGCCACACTTCTAAATTTAAGTATCCCCTAACATTCTTCTTTCAGCTCTATTTTTTTTACACCCTCCCACGGCAAGTCACCCACACACAACTTGAACAATTACCACCATTGAATAACTCCCTAATGTATATTTCTTCATTCCCACATTTGTACGTCTTGACCACTGAAGTCCCAGGACTCCATCAAAGCCTGATAGTAATTCAACTGCTAAATCCAGTAGTTTAGTTCCTCAATGGTTTTCCCTTCCGATCTCTCTGTCCAGTCCCACTGCCACCTCAGCAATTTGGGAGCAAATATGATTTCTATACTGAGCTGTTGGATAGCAACCCAAATACTCTCCCTACTTCCAGTTTTCCTCTATGAATTCCTTACGTTTGTGTTTTTTGCCTTTTGCAAGCATATACGGGACTATAATGTCCTTGTTCAAATACACTTTATAGTCCTGAGAAGGACCTAGCCATGCTGTGTTGAAAACCTGAGCTAATAAACGTATGCTCTTTTAAGTTGTTAAATTTATGGTGGCTTGTTACATAGAAGTAGAAAACCAACATGGCAGCTTATATCCCCCAGACTGAGCAAACCAAGAAACGAGGCAGCCATGATACTGTTTGTTGAAAAACTATGTAGTCTGTTTGTGAGAAGTCGCTAAATCCCACCCACACAAGAAAAAAGAAATTAGGCTCTACCCCTTGAAGGGAGGAATATCAAAGAATTTGTGGATATATTTTTTTAAAATACCGTAATAATTGTAATAATTATTTTTTTCTTATTTTTACTATTGCTAGATAATAACTTATTTAATAAAAAAAAGTAGGCAGTATCTCTACACACATTTTATAGATGAGGAAATTGAAGCACAGAGAAATTAAGTAATTTGCCCAAGGTCACAGTTAGTAGTTGGCTCTGCTGGAGACCAATCACAGAATTTCAACGCCAGGGCCTGAGCTCCTAGTCACTATGTTAATTTTAGCAGTGCAGTTAAAAAGATGCCTCATAATAAAGTCCACGAACAAAATAATAAAATACTGGTCAATGAAAATAAATATAAAATTGGATGAATTCCTAATTAGTTCAATGACCATTTCTAGAGATGACCAATTAATGACTAATTCAAAGTTTACCTGAAAGGGAAATTAATTATAGCAGTTTATTTAAAATTATATCACCCACCATTTCCTCTAAAATATTTTATTTAGCCTTGAATATCAGCATCAAAGGAATGCTTACCAAATTAATGAATGGCAAGAAGAATTGCAGGAGTCTTAAAAAGCATGTCATAAGAGAAATAACTGAATAATTAAAGGGCCCAGAAATATCTAATTTAGAAAGGAGAAGATAAAAGGAGAACATATTTCCTGACTTGAATACAGAAGAGCGGATATGAAAAAAAAAAATTCATTTTATTTAGTGTGGTTTCAAAGGCAGAACTAAAATAAATAGATAGAAATTATGGGCAGGGGTACCTGGGTGGCTCAGTCGATTAAGCCTCCGACTCTTGATCTCAGCTCATGTCTTGATCTCAGGGTCCTGAGTTCAAGCCCCATGTTGGGCTCCATGCTGGGCGTGGAGCCTACTTTAAAAAAAAGAAAAAAAAGTTGTTGGCAGACTTCCGATCAATATAAGAACTCAGACCATTAGTCACCTCACAGCAATCCTGAGCTGTTGTGGGAGGTGGTAACTTCTGAGTCACCAGAGGAATTCCAAAAGGCCACTCCTCAGATGCTGCAGTTAAGAGCCATTTAGCATATACCCACAACTGGGTGGCTCGGTTGGCTGGGGTTCTGTCTTCAGCTCAGGTCATGATCCCGGGGTTCTGGGATCGAGCCCCGCTGGGCTCCCTGCTGGGCGGGAAGCCTGCTTTTCCCTCTGCCCCTCACTCCGTTCGTGCTCTCTCTCTCTTACTCTCTCTCTCTCAAATAAATAAAATCTTTTTTAAAAAATCCATTTAGCAGGTAAAGAGTTGGGAAAAACAATTACTTCTAAATAATCTTCAAACTCTAAATGTCTTCAGTCCTCTCCTCTGCATCCTTGACTCCTCCCCACACTTCACTACCCTTGTTTGGCCTATTAAACTATGCCTTCCAGCCAAGCCAGCTACTGGCACTCCCCAGAACTACCTTGCATTTCTTTTTTTTTTTTTTTTTAAGATTTTATTTATTTATTTGACACAGAGACAGCCAGTGAGAGAGACAGCCAGTGAGAGAGAGACAAGCAGGGGGAGTGGGAGAGGAAGAAGCAGGCTCCCAGCAGAGGAGCCTGATGTGGGGCTCGATCCCAGAACGCTGGGATCACACCCTGAGCCGAAGGCAGACGCTTAACGACTGAGCCACTCAGGTGCCCCTCTTGCATTTCTTGGCTCTGTACTTTCCCCCTCTTCTTCCTTTCACCTAGGCCAACTGTTAGCATCTTCTGTGATCAGCAAAATCAGACCCATCCTTGAAGACCAAGTAAAAAGCTATCACATCCCTGATGCTTTCCCCAAGAATTAATCTAATTATCCTCTTCACTTCCTTCAGCACGATGTTCAGCTCTCTTGTACGGCTTGACATTCTGTCTTGCATGAGACATTTTTATAGTTATTTTAATTCCCTATAAAATCGAAAGCTACTTGAAGGCAAGGACCATCTACTACTCATTTCCCCATTCCTGTTCAGTTTTAAGTATGACTGCCTGTCACCACCCTCATAATGCATGCTTATTAAATCGGATTGACACAGTTACTGCATGAAATCAATAGTGATATTGGGAGGATAATTTAAACACATTTTCCGATTAAGTGTACTTCGGTAGTGGAGTACTTGTGCCTCTCCTTTATCGACCCCACTAGTTCTTTTTTTTTTCCCCTGCCAGATTTTTTTTTTTAATTGTGGTAAAATACATGGCATTTACCACTGTAACCATTTAAAGATGTATAGTAGCATTTAGTACATTCACAGTATTATACAACCATCACTGCTAGATAGTTTCAGAACTTTTTTATCATCAGAAATGGAAACGCCATACCCATTAAACAATCACTCCTCTCCCCCCTCCATTTCCCCAGCCCCTGGCGCCCAATAATCTGCTGTCTCTATCCTTAGTTCTTCGAAGTTCTGACACAAAGTCTTGTACTAAGTGGTTATTCAGTAAATAGTCATTGAACTTAATTTGAATAAAAAGGCACACCCAGAAAATACATATGCTACTAGAGAAATAAACAGCAGGAGAGATCTGTTTTTGAAAGTGTAAATTATTTTTATAGGATACTGCCTCTGAATATAACATTCTATAGAATAATGTTAATGATTTTGTCAAATAAGCACTTTGAAATATAATGATCTATCTTAATGTTAAAAAAACAACAACAACAACAAAATAATTAATGTGCTAGAAAAGCAAACCAGAAATTAGTTGAATGAAAGTATGTTGGAAGAAGGTCTTTCAAAGCCTGATTTTGCCATGAGAACTTCCTAACTCCCACCAAAATGCATAGGAATGATTAAGATGACAAAAAGACATCTTAGGAGTTAGTCTTTTTTTTTTAAAGATTTTTATTTATATATTTAACGGAGAAAGAGAGAGAGAGAGAGCAAGAGCAGGGAGGAGGGGCAGAGGGAGAGTGAGAAGCTGACGCCCTGCTGAGCAGGGAGCTGGACATGGGGCTCGATTCCAGGACCCTGAGATCATGATCTGAGCCGACGGCAGTTGCTTAACCGACGGAGCCACCCAGGCACCGTTAAGAGCTGGTCTTTAAGAGATTTTAGGTTTTCCACATAATCTTCACTGCAATAGCTTATCTTGCAATATTCAAAATATTATCATTTTTTATTTTGCCTTCTTAAAACCATTGTTAAAGGATTTCTTTTTGATGTGTTTGTGTGATTTCTGGGAGTTGGGGGAGGCATGGATGAGGTTCCATGCCAGTTGTCACTTCCAAGTGATGATCCCACGGAAAATTCTGGCATTAGTTTGTAATCCCATCTACTAGTGATTACAAAAGACTGACTTTGGCCCAGGAAAATGTTCCTTTATCTTAATTTTTCTCTTCTTCCATGGTAGCAGGCCTACCTTTATAATCGTATGATATTTTTATACTCTGGCTGCTGGAGAATCCACTGCTTTATGCCTTCGTGTCTTCACCTAATAAATTAGTCCCATAGATCTTATAACTTCTGAGAGGAGCTGTGCTTTTTGCTTTTTTTTTTTTTTTTTTTTTTTTTTTTTGTTCAGTGCTAAGAGCTCACTGACTGAGGAGGGTTTTCCACAGTATAATGATGTGCAAATGACAATTTAAGTTAATTAAATTCAGTGACATTAAACTCACCATAAAACTCGCAATGTGTACAAAATGACTCATTTCCAACAAGCCCTATTTAATATCATGAAATTGTAAAGGTTATGATTTAGTTAGCTATTATTCCAGCGAATCTTGAGGCCATAATTAAAGGTATTTTTTTTTTCTGTAAAAGAAGACTGCTTTGCTGTCATGATTATTTTTACTTATGCATTCAGGACATTTCTTAAGTCATGTTTTATCTCTTTATATGTCACAGGGAAAAAATGGAAAGAGGGAATTTCTCAAATTACCCGCAGTAGAAATAGAGTAAATAGTAGATACATAAAAGAAAACAGATGAGGGAGAACCCTCTTTCAAAAGGCAGCACTGGGGGTTGACTGGAAGATAGAGTAAAATCTTTCAGCTCGAGGGAATGCAATGGGTACTGCCTTTCTGGGACTTATTTTGACAAGCGTCTTGCACATGGACATTTCCTTTGCATTAGCAATATCCCTTCTAGGAATTGATCCTAGGGAAATAATTTGAAAAGGGAGAAAAAAAATATATGAACAAGACTATTCATCCAAGTGTTATTTACATGTATATTTTAAAAGAAAACTAACCGGGGCGCCTGGGTGGCACAGCGGTTAAGCGTCTGCCTTCGGCTCAGGGCGTGATCCTGGCGTTATGGGATCGAGCCCCACATCAGGCTCCTCCGCTGGGAGCCTGCTTCTTCCTCTCCCACTCCCCCTGCTTGTGTTCCCTCTCTCGCTGGCTGTCTCTGTCTCTGTCAAATAAATAAATAAAATCTTTAAAAAAAGAAAACTAACCTGCAAACAATCCAAACATCCAAAGATAGGGGGCTAGTCGGCAAGTTATAGAGTGTGTATTTTATTAAATACCAGCCAGTCATTACAAATGATTATGTAGCTCTATATTATCTTCGTGGAGAGAAGTTACAACATAATAGTAATAAAAGCAATTTACAGAACAGTATGCACAGTATGAATCCATTGTAATTAAAAATACATAAAAATACACACAGGCACACATAGAAAAGTTTGGTAAAAAGAAACAATGCAATTTTAACAAAAGTTATCTCTAGGGGGTGCATTTATGTAGGGTTTTTCCCCCTGTTTGTTTATATGCACTTTTTTTTTTTTAAGATTTTATTTATTTATTCGACAGAGAGAGAGACAGCCAGCGAGAGAGGGAACACAAGCAGGGGGAGTGGGAGAGGAAGAAGCAGGCTCATAGAGGAGAAGCCTGACGTGGGGCTCGATCCCACAATGCCGGGATGATGCCCTGAGCCGAAGGCAGATGCTTAACCACTGTGCCACCCAGGCACCCCTATATGCACTTTTGAATTTTCCTACAATGATCATGGATTTCTTACATAATTTGAATGCAGAAAAGATAAGCAATTTTTCTGATTCTAAATTCTAATATGAATTACCTAAAACCTACTGCATTGTTCCTAAATGACCATATAAACTGTAAAAAATAATGAAGGTGGACAGGTGGGTGGGTGGGTGAATGGAGAACGGATCACAAATAATAGCGTTATTGCAGCTCTGCTGTTACTCACACAAAACCCCCCTATTTAAGAACATTTGCACTGGAAAGTTCTCCAGCTAAAAATATTTGAAAATAAAATGGCTTTTTAATTTTGAATGACTTTATTTATTTTCAAATTCAGTGTATTTTTATGTAAGTTCTATTTTGTAAAGATATGTGCAGTGAGCCCAATTCATTTCAAACTAAATGACATGACTAAGTGATTTTGATGCTGTCCCTTTCAAGGCTTAGACTGGAAGATGAATAAGCTAGATAAGGAGCTTTTCTGTGCTTATGTTTATGCTATAATTCCTCTAAGTATATGTACTAGTCAGCTATTGCCACAATACTGCTGCATAACAAACTAGCCTAAAACCTGATTGCTACAAGAACACACATTAAATGCTCATGGATCTGCAAGTGACTATGGCTCAGCTGATTGAAGCTAGTTTGGCTGGGAGGTTATGTCTCAGAAAGCAAGATGGCTGGACTTGGCTCTAGGCTTTGGATTGGGTTCAGGTCTAGTCCACTGTTGCTTGTTTTGGGGTTCGGGATAAAGTGGTAGCAGCTACCTGGGGTGTGTTCTTCTCATGGCAGATTGCTGGAGCATGAAAATCAAGCAAAATTACAATACAGCATTCTATAGGATGAAAACACCTGTTTGCTTAATTGGACAACTTCACAGCAAGTCTATCTCCAAGAACAACCAGAATCAGGTGAAACATTCTCCGAAAAGAGAAGCTGGTTTATGATAAAAGAGAAGAAAGTCATAAAAAGGTGTGTTTTTCCTCTTTCATCTGGGAGGGTTCCTTTAGTAGATAAAAGGAGAAATGCAAATTACACATGCTGTATTTAAATTTCTTTGGGCAAAAATTAAGAGTCAAGGGGTGCCTGGGTGGTTCAGTCATTAAGCGTGCCTTTGGCTCAGGGCATGATCCCAGTGTCCTGGGTTCGAGCCCTGCATAGGGCTCCCTGCTCCCCTGGGAAGCCTGCTTCTTCCTCCCCCATTCCCCCTTCTTGTGTTCCCTCTTTCACTGGCTATCTCTCCCTCTGTCAAATAAATAAATAAAACCTTTAAAAAAATTAAGAGTCAAGGACATCACTAGAAAAATGCAATCATCCTTTCCTAAAGAGCTCTCGTCTTGGGCACCACGGCACCTGCCATTATAAAACCCTTAAACACATCCTCACTTACTCTCTGTCATCCAGTCTCCAGTGTTCTCCAACGGTCCCGTATACCCCCATTAACCCCCAGTGCTGTGTAGGTTATGCTGTGTCATCCAGAACACAAATAGAAAGGATGAGATATTTTCTTGAGACCTATCTGAATATGCCTGATGATACAGACAATAGGAGGTAGAAAAGTCAGAATACAAGGGAGTAACAGGGAGACCTCGCCTGTCTCATGACACATGCAGCAGGGAAGTGACCTTGGACTAATTCTGGTAAGCATAACAGGTTGTAGAGGATTACAGAAGGCAATCTGCATGAACTTGAAGTCTTGCCAAGAAGAATTTTGCTTGAGGTGAGACCACTATCTAACAGTGTAATTAAAGCCTTTAGGTGGAAAGTTGGGGGAAGTGAATGGAGTCCTGCCAATTTTGCTGAGACCAGACCTTTTGGAGGCTCTTTCTGCTTTCCTCTGCACGAGCGCCATAGGGGGATGACGCTCTGAGTCACTGCGAAGAAAATGAATAGTCAAGGTATTTAAGAGGAGGGTGGGGGTTTGTCCCCATCCTGCCCCATGGGCCTCAAACTGGAAAGATATTAGTTCCTGTCCAAACCATCTCACTTCCTTTCTTTAAGTTCCTGAATATGATATCAGAATGTAAAAAAAAAAAAAAAAATAGACCATCTGGTTCAGACACTTTCTGTCATCTTTGCCTCCAGAATTTGCCTGAGTAAGGTAGTTTTGCCTGAGTAAGGTAGTTTTGATATTTGTTGTTTTATTTTTAGGAAAGAGCAAAATGCTATAAATAAACTTAAAGGAAGAAATAGATAATTTGTTACAGATCATGCAAAAACTCATATGAAGCAAACCATACATTCGATACGGTGTTTATAAGGCGGGGACTTTGGGCATGTAGCAGCTGTGCTGTTAGTGCGGAGGGCTAAAAAAAGTTTTAAAACCTTTTGAAGGTTTAATCCTAGACTGGCGTAAGAGCGTTACCTGGTTAATATTTAAGATGACAATAAATAGATGCAAAAAAAATGATTAGCAAAGAGTTTGGGGATCAAGATGGAGTAAATACATCATAGACACTATCCTGCTGAAATTACGTCAACAAACCTGAATAAGACAACTATTTTTTATCCATAAGAGCACACCATCTTGCCTGACCTCGCAGCAGTATTCAACACAGCTGATCACACTTTCCTTCTTGAAATACTATTTTCTTTGTTCCAGAATTACCCAACAAAGCTCCAGCCTGGAAGTCACCTGTGATAGCTCTTCCTCCTCAACAAGACCTCTTAATGCTGTAGCTCCTTGGGAGTGAAAATGGGCTTTTCCCCCCCTAAACATTCTACGCTCCTTCTCTTTACCAGCATCAAATGCCATCTGAATGCCAACGGCTCCCAAATATCAAATTTCCAACCAGATCTGTTTTCTGATCTACTTTTCCAAACCTGTACACTACCTCTTTGACTCTTCCACTTGGTTCTCTGACAAGATCTCAACTTCCTGTCCAAAATGGATATCTTCGTTTTCTTTCCTAAATTTCCAACTATATGAAATATGCGAGTGACATCACCATGTACCCAGTGGTTTAAGGAAGCAAAGGAGGACCAGAGTTAGTTTCCATCCCTACTCCCAACCCATTAGTACACTTCATTTTTCTCACCGCCAGAGTATAGTTTACTGTCCCCTTTTCCTCATTTCCCCAGTTTTAAAACTTACCTAAACCACTCTCATCTCTCTCACCCAGACTGCCACAATAGTCTCCAAAGTGCTTTCCTTTCTTCCACTCTTGATTTATTTCCAACCATTCCCCACATAGTGCAAAGTGGTCTTAAAACATAAACAGGTCCCCGCCACCCTTCCACTTGAGGAACTGCAAAGGAATTAATAGGTAAATCCTGAAAGCACTGCTTGAACCTGTCGCCTGGGGCACACCATTCGCCTCTCACGCATGATGCTCCAATCACACTGGTCCTTCTTCCACCTCGGTAATGGCATCAAACCCTTTCCCACATCTGGGTTTCTGCTCCTCTGCTCCTGCTGTTTCCACCTAGAACACTCTCCCCCAGTCTTCCCTCACTAACTTTGGTTCTTCCTTTACTTCCCCAGTTTCCTTGACAAATATCCTTTTCTCCAAACCAGCTTAGGTTCCCGTATTATATACTAACCTCTTACTCCATGGCATGAGTCAGTTTGTTAACTATACATCAGCTTGTCTAATATCTTTTTCCTGCATCAGACTCTGAGGTCACTATGTCAGGAATCATATTTGTCATTTTCATTGCTGCAAACCCGATGTCTCGTACAGTGCCTGGGCATATGATTAGTTTCAATAAAACTTATACAATGTCATGTATTAAATTTTTTAAAAATTAAGCTGGTTTCATAAACAGTCTCCACGTAGTTATCCCATTTATTGTTTATAAATGATACACAATATTTCATCAAATATGACTAAATTATTATTAAATATGACCTAATTAATGTGATTGATTAATTAATTAAATGTGACCAATTATTAAATTATGACCAAGTTATCATTAAAGATGACCATATTAATAAATATGGCCAAATTATTTCCTGTTTCCTGAGAAGTGTTATCCATTTTTGCTATTACAATTAATGCTGCTATGATAGAGCTGTTTCCTTAAAAGAAATTCACGGAGGTGGAAACCACAGGGCTAGAGTCTCTTAATATTGCCCCCACAGGATCATCAATTTTTCCTGGAAAACATTATAACATCAGGACCCCCAAAATGACTGATTTTGAATAATGTAGTCATACTTTTTAATGCTCATCAAAGAAAACATACCTACACTATGTGAATTCCAGTCCTACAACAAAGGCTCCCCATGTGGGTCATATACTCATTTTATGAGTCACAACAGTATTGACACTAGTAGCGTCTAATTTCTTATAAGTCCTATTATGTTTTATGTGTGGGAAAATTATAACGACACCAGGATGTCTCTCGGGAAGACATATTGATTCTGAATATGACATCATAAATCTCATCTAGAGTCCAGGTTTTTAATTGACTCAGCTATCAATTAAGAGTAATAAAATGACTTGTTCTTTTAACTTGTAACTTGTAGCCAGAAACTCATCACCTTTATTCAAGGATGCATTATGAAAACTTGAATTAGAAACACTAAATATTTTTCAGTACGATTTCTTTCTTTTTTTTAATTTATTTTTTATTTATTTTTATTTTTTAATTTAATTTTTTATGTAAAGTTCGATGATTCATTAGTTGTGTATAACACCCAGTGCACCATGCAATACGTGCCCTCCCCACCACCCATCAGCATTTCTTTCTAAAGAAAAAAAAAAGGAATCTGAAAAAAGATTTTCAAAAATACCTTTTTTCTTTAGAAAAAAAATGAATTTATTAACTATCAAGTGGGAATAGACATGGGACAAAAAAGTGGTCAAAGAGTTAGTCCGTTCAGAGGCCAGAGCATACTTAAAGGCAGAGATCAAGTCTCCAGCAAACAGAATCGTGATTTTATTCCAGAAAGAGGTCTACTTTGGACGAGGTCTAAATGAGGAGTGCTGTGATGGGGTGGGTCTGAATCTGATCTGGTCCAGTTAGCTTCTGGAAAATGGGGTCATTTCCCTGTCCGGTGTATTGGGGCTCTTTAAAGATGAATATAACATGGTTCCTGGGTTCCTGTTTCAAACAGGCTCAAGCTCATCCCTGGGGCTGCACTCAGTTTTTCAGAGGCAATTACTTTATGAATGTTGCTGTTTCTTTCTTCTTTCCCTTCCCTTGTTTCATTAAATAAATAGGCTTTTCCCCCCAGGGCCCACCATGCTAGACACTCTAGAGGCTAGAACGAAGATTCAGGCAAGTCCCAAGCCTCGAGCAGGATGGATTAGACCTGTGCAAAGACGCACGGTGTAAACAGACTGCAGTAAGACACAGGTTAGTGAGTGGAAGACACTTCTGCTGGCAGTCGTGATGGTTTCCAGAGGAGGCATTGCAGACAGCTCGACAACGACAGGGTAGAATTTAGGTACACAGAGACGAGGCCTGGAGATTGGAGGAAGAAAGGGGATCTGGGGCAAAGGAAATGCATTTCACCTTTATGTAAAGTGTTTTTGGGTTTTTTTCCCTGTCTTTCTTGGCTGGGTGACCTAGCCCATGCTTCTGAAACTTTCACCTACAAATGAATTAACTGGCGGTCTTGTTAAAAGGCAGATTGTGATTCGCTGGGTCTGGGCTGAGCAGGAATCTGCATTTCTAGTAAGCTCCCAAGTAAGGCTGAGGCTGCTGGTCTGAGAAGGGCAGTCGTGTTTGTGTAAGATTTAATTTATTTTAGAGAGCAAGCACGAGCAGGAGGACAGAGGGAGACAGCCTCTCAAGCACACCCCACACTGAGCGCAGAGCCCCATGTGGGGCTCAATCTCACGACCCTGAGCGCGGGGCCTGAGCAGAAACCAAGAGTCTGACGCCCCACGGACTGCCCCGGGTAGGCACCCTGAGAAGCGCAGTGAAAGGCATCAAGTTTCTACAATGAGGCAGTTTCAGCAGCAGTCTCAGGGCTGCCTGGGGCTGGGCGGGTCCTTTGGGCCTGAAGAGCTTCTAGGGACAGAGCCGCAGGAGTTTCTTTCCCTGTGACTGTCTTGGGAAGGCTAGGGGACCAGAACGTACAGAGGAGAAGGAGCTGTGCGTGTCCCAGGGGAGGCCCCTCCATCTCAGACAAGAAGGGATTGCATCATTCTCTCCTCTAAACCAGCAGCACAGAAGCTGGGGGAGAGATAGCAGCTCTGTGTGCTCACTGACTTGCTTGTGTCCCGGCAGCATAAAGGACTCTCTGTTAGGCTCAAAAGCCTAGCCGCTTTTCTGGATCTTGGTGGAGACAGTCACTTTAAACCAAAAACAGGTCTTTCAAAAACACTGCTGAACTAAAGAAGGCGTCATTAGGACGGTTCCGTCTAACAAACTCTGAACTTAATACAACAAACCAAGTTTGAGTTAAGGGGGCGTCCCTGCTGCAGTTGCATGTGATCAAAACGTTAGTATATATTTTTTTCTGCGGAAGACCACTCTTCAAGACTTTCAATTCATGCAAGTCAAAAGAGAAGAGTCATACTTGGCTACTTGTGATAGAACTTCAGAACTAGTCACTGTTGAAATTGACCTGTATAATGTCTTAGTAAATCTTGAGTCCTAACTTCATAAATACAAATGCTGCAATCTTTAAACTAGTAATCTACCCCTCCCCCCACTGCCTTCTCTTTGGAAATATAGTAATAGGTGGAAACACTAGGATATCTGGACAGGAGAAGGTAAAACAATTTTAAAGCATTTTCTATGCATGTTAAATCATTTTTGTGAGAACAGGAATGCTATAGTGCGTCTAGGGAGATAAAATATGATTGCTTGTAGCAGAGGCAATGCTTCTAAGAACCGTCTCAGACTGGAGACTCAAAACACATTCTGGGATTCCCCCTCCCATTTTTCTTGCCGTTACCAAGACGGGTGGTCGGGAGATGAAAGCAGTATTTATTCAGCACTTGCTGTGGGTCGGGTCCTGTGCTATGTACATTACCCATGTCCCCTTTTAATCCTCCAATGAATACCATACGTAGATGGTAATATGAGACAAGCAATCTGGTATCAAGGGAAGGTGTAGAGTTCGCCCAAGATCATATAGCAAGAAGGAGATGAAACAGAGGTTCAAACCCAAATCTGTCTAAAATCAAACCCTTGCCCTTTCTACCATGGCATGCTGCTGACCACCAGACTGTTTTATGTTTCTCACTGAGGACAGTTGGCTTCCTCATGGCAGCTGTTCTTGTTAGATGTTGAGTTACATCAGAAGTCCATGGCGTTAGTGATCGGTTAAACTTAAAGACCTCTAAGAGGGGCGCCTGGTTGGTGCAGCTGTTAAGCCTCTGCCTTTGGCTCGGGGCGTGGTCCCAGCGCTGTGGGATCGAGCCCCACGTCAGGCTCCTCCGCTATGAGCCTGCTTCTTCCTCTCCCACTCCCCCTGCTTGTGTTCCCTCTCTCGCTGGCTGTCTCTGTCAAATAAATAAATAAAAATCTTTAAAAAAAAAAAAAAGACCTCTAAGATCCCTCCCAAACGTTCACATTCCCTCCCACCACAGTGCCTTTGCAAGTGCTGTTTTAAAATTCTGCTTGAAATTCTCTTTCCTTTTTTTTTAAAGTAAAGTATGACTCTTCTCTTTTCTCTTGACTTGCATGAAATTCTCTTTCCTTTTTTTTTTTTTTTTTTCCTTACTAATTCCTTCAGATTTCTCCTGCAGACCTCAGTTCAGGCATTATTGCTTCAAGAAAGTCTTCCTTTCCTTTGCCCACTATTTCTTTGTTACTGCACTTTACTTTATTGTGCTCCACACGTAATGTGGTTTTTACAAATTGAAGGTTTGTGCAAATAGCAAGAGACCTAGAATTAGAATTGGAGCCTGAAGATGTGACTGAATTGCTACAATCTCATGATAAAACGTTAACGGATGAGGAGTTGCTTCCTATGGATGAGCAAACAAAGTGGTTTCTTGAGCCGGAATCAACTGCTGGTGAAGATGTTCCTTGCCTGATGCTACCCTCTGGATCAATCAATTGCTACTTTGCAGATTTCATCCATCAAGCATTGGGCAGCTGTCACTGTAGCCCCTCCTACAGCTGCTGCGTAGTCAAACATCCCTCCCGTGGCTGGGCAGTCATAACCTCACCCATATTATGTGGGGTCTGGATGATCCTCATCTCCTTCCTAGCTGACCTTCTGGAGACACCGCAGATAGGCATCACTGTGGACGGTGGTCATCTCCTCCCCAGAGGCTACTTTGGGCTTACCCATTCTCATTTGCTTATGCAGTGTACATGCATCAATCAAAGAATGTACCGTACTGGCCTACGTGGGGACTCTGGCCAGGGAGTCACCCATGCTGACCTACTTGGGACTATAGATGGAAATGAGGCAGCAACTGCCCACTGCCCACTAGTCCCTCCATCTTCCAATTCCAGCTGTTCTGGAGCCAACATCTGGATCTGGCTTTGTTCGGACTCAACCCAGGCTCTGGTTCCTATTCCTCTCCCCACAATTTCTACTATATACTTTTAATAGCCCAGACCTTTGATTATGAAAGTTATCACAGACGCAATTTTATACTGATGAATGTGTTCAAAATAGCAGATTCCTTCTTTTTAGAGGTCAGCTCTTTGTCTCCTATCCCTGATGATGCACCTGAACGGTGACAGCTGGTAACTGTCATTTGTTGATGGGCTCCTGCTTCTGAGCTAGGCATTGGATGAGGGAAAATGAATTTAAGACTTGTTCCCTGCACTCAAGGAACTAACAATCTGAATGGAAACACATGGCTGATATATATTAATTAGTAAATTAGGGACAGAATGTGTACCGTGACAACTCAGTCAAAAAAGGTGGATTTCATTCATAAACCAGCTAGAATCTTTACACCAATATTAATAAAACTTTACACCAATACTAATTGTGTGCAAAATAGAATAGGGCCCCAAGCATAAGCACCAAAGCCTATTTCAATGCTGTGGGTCTCCCCACCATCTTATGTCACTAAAAGTGACAGGTTTCACTCCCACTCGATATATACATGCAACAGCCACAGATTTATCCCTAGCCTGGGGGTAATTCTGTTCTTGCCAGAGGAACCATTGGGAAAAGCAAAATAATATTGCCAATATTCCAGGGACTATGGTCAAGAAAAATGGCATTCTCACATGGATCAACCTAAAAGTTAAGCTGAGACTTCTTGAATTTCTTACCTGAAAACACATCATCAGAATGAAGAATTTGAAAAGCCGTTAGCTACATTGTGTAGTAGGATTTAAAAAAAAAAATACAGACTTTACTAGTCTTGAAGACATTGATTGATGATGCTAAAAGTGACATTGTTAAAAATAGTTACAATGCACAATTTCCTGGATCAAGCTGTCTTTGTCCATAGCAGTTCATTCCATTTGCTATTTTTTTTTAAGATTTTATTTATTTATTTGAGAGAGCGAGAGCACACAAGCAGGGGGAGCAGAAGAGGGAGAGGGAGAAGCAGGCTCTCCGCTGAGCAGGGAGCCCGATGTGGGGCTCGATCCCAGGACCCTGGGATCATGACCTGAGCTGAAGGCAGACGCTTAACAGACTGAGCCACCCAGGCACCCCCCATCTGCTATTTAGACAGCCCTTCCTTTGACAGCCCCGGGCAAACTAAGGCATCTAAATCTGTGGGTGTTTTAGGTTGAGGTTGACACTGGGCATTACAGGTTTCAGGAGAACTCTAGGTGAACACAATTTTTTTTCTTGCACCACTTAATACTCAGAAGTAGGGTTTTGCCATGTGATCCGGTGTCCTTACAACCATGACTATACTTGTGCCACAAGAGAAAACTGTTTTCATGTTTCCCTTTTCTATTCCAGAACATAATTGTAATTTAAAAGTCTAGGATTTGGCACGTAGATGACCTGTAAGGCATTTTTCAGTTTTGTGGTTTCATGATCAGACATCAAGAGAAAAAAAAAAAAAAAAAACAACTATTCTTGCTCTCGTGTGTGGGATATTTCTATAACCAGATGCAAAAAACTGGTAACAATGCTTCTTGGAGAGGGAAACGTTCTCTTTACTGAGACTTTTGGATTGAGCTTCTTTTTAATATCATGTATTATTTACTACCAATAATAAAAATTACTTAAAAAACAGATACAATTAATTTAAAATTTAAGTAGACAAAGCATTTTACTCGGAAAAGAACATGCTTGTATCCTGTTTCCATCCTTTAGAAACGTTTATATCCCGTTCTTGTTCTTCTTTACAATTTTATCATTATTGTGATTTTTTAGAAATAATTCTTAGTGGGGTGCCTGGGTGGCACAGCGGTTAAGCGTCTGCCTTCGGCTCAGGGTGTGATCCCAGCATTCTGGGATCGAGCCCCACATCAGGCTCCTCTGCTATGAGCCTGCTTCTTCCTCTCCCACTTCCCCTGCTTGTGTTCCCTCTCTCGCTGGCTATCTCTATTTCTGTCAAATAAATAAATAAAATCTTAAAAAAAAAAAAAAAGAATTCTTAGGATCTATGGGAGGTTGGACAGAAGATTTGGATGATATAGGGGCACCTGGGTGGCACAGTCGTTAAGCGTCTGCCTTCGGCTCAGGGCGTGATCCCGGCGTTATGGGATCGAGCCCCACATCAGGCTTCTCCACTAGGAGCCTGCTTCTTCCTCTCCCACTCCCCCTGCTTGTGTTCCCTCTCTCGCTGGCTGTCTCTCTCTGTCAAATAAATAAATAAAATCTTAAAAAAAAAAAAAAGAAGATTTGGATGATATAAATTGCTATATATTCTGCAAATGTTTGTATCTACCTGTACTGTGATAGGTCCAGGGCTAGGTACTTCCGCCTTTCTACAACTTCTGGAAGGCTTCTTGTGTAAAAATACAAGCATTTTTTGTCTTTGAGAGGTCTGCATGCTTAAAATGCTTCCCACAGACAAGTGGCAGTTAGCTCTATGAATGCCGCAACCCAAGAACTCACCTGCTGCAACAGCGATCGGGGCACTGGGGTAAGTCCCACGTGTCTCATCGAGGCAAAGACTGCACTGATGACCTGCAGGTGAGATAGAGGGTAGCCATACAGAGGGTGGGAGTCATGTTGAGTGACAGGCAGTAGAAACAAATACAGAGATATCTTAATTCACAAAATTGTTGAAATACCCAAAAGCTGATTCCAAAGAGCTGTCAACAGAATCCCACCCACAGTAAAAGAGCTTGTTAAATCAAAGAAGCTTCCTGCTTAAGACAACTTTTGGAAAGCCATAGAACTTCTTTGCTTAAATTCTATTTCATATAGACATGGAGATAAGAACAATGCTTTATATTTGCTTAAACTCTCAGTTTTCAAAGCCCTTAGGCAGACCTTATTTCTCTGAATCCTCACAAAAAACACATGAGAATCATGTGACAATTTCACACATGAGAAAAAGGCAGCTTAGAAGTGGAGCCTCTTGGGGCGCCTGGGTAGCGCAGTCGTTAAGCGTCTGCCTTCGGCTCAGGGCGTGATCCTGGCGTTCTGGGATCGAGTCCCACATCGGGCTTCTCCGCTGGGAGCCTGGTTCTTCCTCTCCCACTCCCCTGCTTTGTTCCCTCTCTCGCTGGCTGTCTCTCTGTCACATAAATAAATAAAATCTTTAGAAGTGGAGCCTCTTGCCCATGGAAACCTGGTAGGAAATGGCCGAGGTTGAGACCAGAACCTGGGAGTCCTACCTGTGGGCACTCAGCTAACCCCGCCACACGCCTCTCCAATTATAAGCAAAGTAAAGGTGACTTTGTTAGGGAAATGCAGCTGATTTTCACAAGAGCACAACAGTGAGTGTGCCCTAGGTACCCCATTTCTCCCATTCTTCTCCAAACCCCTTTCCCATTTCAGTATGCCACAAAACTTAAGGGGATGTCAAGGAACTCAGAAACCAATATAAATATTTTGATGCAATATTTTAAAATTAATACAATAAGTGCATGATGAAAAATATTAAAATTTAAAATAAAGACAGGGTCAGCATTACTGGTTTTTCCTTTTCTTCAGACTCCAAAATGCCTCTGCAGGGCACTGTTAGCTGATCCTGCAGTGACTTCCCCCTTGGGTACTTTTATTAATGATGTTTCCCAAAAGTTAGTTCTCATTACCCCTTTCCACACCAGTAACTTTTATTCTTGAATGCTCCAGTGTTTATCTGTTACCCTCTTTTGTCTGGAAAATCCATTTCCCTTAGTAACTGGTAGGACTTCGATGGCCATCTGAATCATCTTGGACCCTTTCCAGTGCCTTCCTAAACCACAGTGGGCACTCAGCACCTCTTTGCTAAAAAAAATGCAGAAATCACAATCCTCAAATTAGCTCTCTGCGAGCAGAGAAGGAACCCAGATACATTTTGTTTGGTCCAGTGTTGTTAAAAAACTGCACTTGTTCTCAAGATGTAAAAATCAGGATGTTTTCCGTGAGAAAAAAAATCAAACTCCCTGTCATTTCTTGAAAAACCAGAAAATCTAGCAAAGGTAGGCCTGCATTCTTCCATGACAGCACTGGGCATTGAGAACAGAGTGTGTCTTTAGAGCCCTCTCCACTGCTCTGCGTCCTAGCTGGGTCACTTATTTTCACTACTCGCCAGGCCCCCATTAGCTCTTCGAGTTTGCGACCCCAGGCTTGAGTGCACTGGATAAAACCCATGTGCTGGATCCACTCGTTTTCTACTCTTAGAATAAATACTCCGTTTTCTTCCTTTCAAGCAGAGTCTTGCAGAGAGACTCACAGAAGCAAGCTTACCTTTCCAGCCCACAAACTTCTCACAACCCGTGAAACTTGCATTGCCCTCCGAATACTGTTTTTTTTTTCCCTCGGCCCTTTGCTCCAGGGCCCCCTCCCGGGCACTGGCCGGTCCCTCCCTACCCCAGCCCCACGCCTAGCGGTCCGGAGCCCGGGGCGGGTCCCCGGCCTCCCGCCGCAGCTCCCTGCCCGGGATCAGGGCGCTCGGGTTCGCCCACGGCGGCACTGGGCATGCTCAGAGGCGGCCGCGGGGGCAGGTTTGCTTCGCAGGCGCTCGCACTCGGCGGCGGGCGGGCGCGCGGCTGCAGCTGGAGCTCCAGCGCCCGGAGTTGGAGTTGCCGGGAGTTTCCCCCCCACCCCTCCCTCTTGGCGCGCGGCAGCGGGAGCCGGCGCGGGAGCCGCGAGCGGCGGCGAGCCAGCGCCAGGGCCCGCCAAGCCTTGTCCGGAGCCCGGAGCCCCGCGCGGGGCAGCCCCCGGGGAGGAGCCTCGCCGGCTGGGACGCGTGCCGCGCACTGGCACTGCCCGGGCACCAGCCGGGCTGCACGGTAGGGCCGGGGCGTGGGGCGCCGGGCGGGCGAGGCAGAGGCCAGGCCGGGGTTGTTGGGGGGCGGGGGGATGCGGCTGCAGCAGCCGCGTTGGTCGGGGCGCCCGGCGCTCGGTCCGAGGCGGCCGGGGCAGGGACCCCGCTGCGGGGCCCGAGGAGTAGGCAGGGGCCCAGAGATGCGTTCAAGTTGGCGGGCGGCGGGAGAGGGGTCTGCGCGCCCAGGCGCCACTGCTTTGTGCGCGCAGTGAAGGACTCGGTCCCTGGTTCTCCCCAGACCTGGGACCCGGTGTGTGGGGAGGGTTGGGCAAGCCGTGGAGCGGAGCAGTCTCCTCCGAGAAAGTTGAGGATGGAGCCCTTCTTTCCGCACTGTCCGCGGGGTAGGATGAGTCCCGAGGGTGCCGCCCCGAGGCCCCAGTGTGGAGGAGCCGAGAGGGTCGCTGCGCCCCTGGGCTGAGTTCCTCCACCCCTGGCTGAAATCCGCGAATCACCAGATTTTCGCTTCTGTGGCGTCTTCTAGGAAAATCATTCCTGCCAAAACTGAGGTAGGCTGTCCGGGCGGCACGGCTCCCTACCTCCAGGGCGTGTAGCTGGGCGCTGCCCCCTTCCCAGCCTCCGACGTGGTCAAGGGCGCCGGGTTCCGAGTTAGCGCGTGTAGGGCTGGTCGCAATCGAGCGCCACACACATGGGGCAACATGGGGCAACATGGCTGGGGTAGGCGGATGGTACAGTTTTTCCTCCAGCCTTTCCTCGGGTTTACAGCACCCTGCCAACCCCACCCTGTTCATCTTCGCAGAGGACAGGACTTGAGGGGAAGGACCAGGTGGAGCGTTTGAGTTGACATTCTGCTCCTTGAGAGAGGGTGCCTGGATTGTATCTGCCTTGGGCTCTGGCCCCAAGACTTCATAACGAATCCTCTCTTTTATTATTCTTACTTAGGGACTGGGTGGGAAAGAATAGGACCAGTGGGTTCACCAGAATGTCCGCCTCGTCCCTGGGGCTCCTAACATCGCGTTGCAGGCCACCCCAGGACCCTGGAACTGGCATCGTGCACATTGCCCGGGTGTGGAGGAGGATGCCGGTTTCCCCTAGCTCCACTTTTTTCACTTCTTGTTTTGAGTTTTGGGGTTTTGCTTGCACACGAGTCAGAGCTGTGCTGTCATAACCCGGGGCGGGGAGGGGGGGTTGTTTTGCTGGGGGGGGGGGAATGGTGGTGGAGGAGCTTCAGCCAGGCAGTGAGCCGCTGTTCGCCTCAGAGGCTGCTAGTGGGAATTGGTCCAGAAATGATTATGCAGGCTAGAAATATGCCTCTCTCTCTCTCTCTCTCCTTTTTTTTTTCTTTTTTGGCTGAACACCTTGGCTGTTGGGTTTGTGTGTTAAGTTCTTAAAGGGGCACCCACATACTGCTCGAGTGCCATGCTTTAGGGGCTCACCGCTTCTGCTGCATGTTTTTCTTTTTGCTTTTTCCTTGGGGTTAATCTGCTTTGGGGCTGAGCTCCAGCTGTGGGAATCACATGGCTTGGGTACACACGTTCTAGAGTCAGACCTGAGGTCAAGTTTTACCTTGACAGCTGATGACTGTGCTGATAGACAAGTAGCCACTCTGAACTTCGGTTTCCTCTTCTATCAAATAGGGACATTAGGGGCCTTATCTCCTTTCATTGCAGGATTGTTGAGAGACTTGGGTGAGATAATAGAAATGAAAGTTCTACGAACACTTGAAAGCACCATTCAGGTCTTAACTGTGGCTGTGCTCTTTACTTAGTTTTTCTGAATTAATGAATTCTTTTAACTATAACAAGACACCTAAGTCTTTTACCCACCCCTCACTGAGAGGCTTAGTTGCTCAGGTCTTCAGAAATAGCTGTGTATCTTTTTTTTTTCTTTTCCTGAAATCCACCTCTCTTGATATTAAGGGTTGAGGATTGAGTCCTCCATATTTATCCGAGGGAAGAAGCGTGGTGTAGATTAGGTCGTCTCCAGGGTTGCCTTATCAATGTTCAGAGTCCTGGGCCCCAGAATTGGCATGTCAGCTAGACCCCTGTGAAGACAACTAAGGTTGATGAGTCAGCAGACCCTGGGCTGGAGCTCTGACTTGGCCTCCAACAGTGACCTTGAACTAAGGACTCAACCCTTGATCAGCCTGAGATGAAGATCCAATAGTCACCAGAGACAAGAACGGATGGGATTTCCTCTCACTCAGCTAATAAGGGTTTAATCGGGCTCCTGAGCCTCCCAGGTGCTGCGTCTTCCCTAATCCTAGCGCAGGGGTTCTCAAGCACGAGCGTCAGAGTCACCTGGAGGGCTCGTTAAAACAAGGATTGCTGGGCTGCCCTGCCAGAGTCCTGATTCTCTAGGTCTAGAGTGGAGGGAAGGGCGCCCAAGAATTTGCATCTCTAACTAGTTGCAGATGACGCCAGTGCTGGAGTCCAAGGACCGTGCCAGTAGAATCACGGACTTACGGCAGGGAGGGGTGTGTGTGAGAGAGAGGTGAGGTTTGGTCTGAAGTGCAGTCACTTTACTGCCTCACATACAGAGCTAGGGTGTTTTAGGAACTTACCTAAAACATTTTGTATTTCCAATACCCGTGTCCCTTACCATTGTCCAGTTTTAGTAATTCTGATTGCTCTTCAAATGAATGAATTTTATACACACACAAAAGATAGGCTTCCCCCTTCTTTTCACACTGTAAAATACTCGGTCCGTGATTTCTAGATGACTCCTGAGTAGACTGAGATTGGGGACCCTGATATTGATAAATCCAACAATTCCCCTCTTCCTTTCTTTGGGGAATCTCAGCTATTTGTGAAGAGGGGGGCGCACAAAGTTATGGCAGCTTGAACCTTAAGATTGGAGAACAGGTTGAATAGCTATAAGCAAGTGTTGAAAAGTTAAAAAAAACAAAAACAAAAAAACGTGGCAATGTGGTGCCTTCTCTGAGTGGACAGCTGACCCAGACCTGGAGGCGGGGGAGGGGAGGTAAAAAAGTTTACTTTGTGACAGCTGTTCTGTGGTGGTCAGACCTGGCAAAGGCCTTCCCTTCCTCTGTTGACTGGTGGTGTCCGCCGTGACTGAGATCCTCTCTCACTCTGAAGGGGAGGAAGGCTGACTTTCAGGGGCAGCCATGCAGTATCGGCCTCCCTGTATCATTTCGCTGATAATCAAGCACTATTTGGGCACAACCCAATCTTAAGCTCTTCTCCTTGTCCCCCAAGCTAGGCTGCTGGGCTGAGACCCCACCAGGACTAGTCGTGGCCTTGAACTCGAGCCGCTCTGTATCAGAGAGGCCTTGGGAGGGAGCCTGCTTGAGTTGGGAGGGCTCCTGAGATGACATCCTAAAGAAAGAATAAGGTTTACGTAGCACCCAAATGACTGGGTGTAAGAGGAGATCAGCACTTTAATAAGTTCTTGTGTTGCTTTGCCAGATGGAATCCCGGCGGACCACGTGCTTTATCTTAGCTTTCCATTTGTGCTTTGTTTTAGTTTTAAGATGATTAGCACTGGAGAGACCTATCAGTAAAATCAGAAACCTATTCAAAAACTCAAGTGTACCATTTAGTGTTTTAGTAGATAAAACTGCAAGGCCCATGCCTGTCTTCCTGATGGTAATCAGCACACAGTGAAGGAACACCTTCCGGTTGTAATTCTTCAGAGTCCCTAGCTAATTTAAATGGTTTCTCCTACTTAACATGAGTAGGGAACATTTCTATTTTAAAATTCTTTCCCATAATGATGTTTATATTTTGGGTGTTACCCCTACTTTTCACTGCTACAATTTTTTCCCCCCAGTGTGGGGGAGGCTTCTTTCTTTATCTCTGTCGTTGGCTTTTCTTAGCACATGACCACTTGGTATCTTCACTCCCTTGGGTAAGTCTGTTGTGAGACCGTCGTTATGATACCTTATTTCTTTTTGGTCCTTGGACCGTTCTGGGTCATAGAGTCACCGCCCACTCCTGGAACACTGTTCTCCACCACCTTCCTAGAGCGTGCTTAAACTGAAAGTCGTGTTGCGTGGTACTAGCTCGATTCTAAAATACATTTTTCCCCCCACATTTTATCATTTTCCCATTTCAGAAATCTGGAGGGGTCTTCAAAATTACGAACACTTTTAATGTATATTTCTTTCTTTCTCTATAAACCGACATGGAAATAGAGTGACTTCCGATTGGCAATATTCTAAAACAAAGCAAATTTGGTGCCTTACACCGGTAGAAAATATGGTTTCTACTCGGTGCTGTCCAGCTGATAGGATTAAGCAGCAATTGAATTAGCCCAGCAGTTTCCCGAGTACATCAGAAGAACCCTATTGGGGTGGCTGTTAATAGGTGTGCTCTTGAAAAGGGCAGATCAATTTGGAAGCGCTGCCTGTTATTTTTCCCTCTTAGAGATTCTCCACATGCCCGTCATTGCATCTAAGTCTCTGAGAAGTACTCCAGCCAGCGGTCTCAACGACAAAACCTTGGTTGTATTTATTCCATTAAACGTTCCCCAGAATGCAGCATTTTTGAGGTGATGTGTGAGTCTTCTAATACTCCATTACCAAATTAGCCCATCCCAACAGTTCTAATACGATAATTAACATCAACAGTGGGCGGGGCCGGTTTCACCTAATGGATCCCTCTGATACAGGGTCATCCATTCACTATGAATATCGGTCGGTGGATGGAGTGTATAGGTGATTACTCTCTTTTATTTCAGGGTGGAGAGAAACCATTTTAAGCTGCGGTGGCTAAGGAAATCTCCATGGCAGGGAGGAACTGTGAAAATGTAAATGATGGGTGGTTGTACTTTTGTAGAGAAGAGAAGGGGCGTTTTAGGTTGGTGGCATAATGGAGCAGGAATACGAAGCCTTGTACTTGTGCCTGCGTGTCAGTAATTTTCAGAGCACACAGGACAAGGATCACGCCTCGCACAGAGTGAGACTGTGGCGGTGGCCAAAGAACCGGTGGTTCTTTCTTGATTCTGTGAATTCACTGACGTCGCCGAGAGTTCTGGTGACCACAGAAGAGCTACTTGCGGAGAAAGAGGAGGGGGGCCCAACACTCAGGCTAAAAACAAGGAAGGGCACTAGGACGCAAAGAGAATCAAAGTGTTTCCAGGCCCTTAGAGGACAGTGGGTCCAAGGACCGAGGGAAGTCCTGCTGAAGGGTCTTGGGTATTTGGGAGAAGAGCTTTCCAGGAAGAGGGGGTGTGACTGGAGTTTCAAAAAATAGCGTGAAGAAAGAAGTCTTACCCTTCAACGATGAAAAGGCAACCCGATTTTAAGACGGGCAAAGGCTTTAAAGAGACATTTCTTCAAAGAAGGTATACAGTTGGCAACAAGCGAATGAAAAGATGCTCGACACCGTTAGTCGTTAGGGAAATACAGATTAAAACCACGTATCACCTCACACCCATCACGATGGCTGGGGTCAAAAAGACATCGGAGAACAACTGTTGGTGAGGATGTGGAGAAATGGGAACCCTCCTACGTTCCATTGGTGGTGGGAATATAGAATAGGGCATTCTCTCTGGAAAACGGGCCATTCCTCTAAATGTTAAACATAGAGGAACCTGAGGGCCAGTTTCACTCCTGGGCATATACCCAAGGGAACAGAAAACATGTTCACACAAACACCTGGGCACAAATGTTCACAACAGCATTACTCATAACAGCCGAAAAGTGAAACAACCCAGTGCCCACCAGCTGATGAACGGATAAACGAAGTGTGGGGTATCCATACAATGGAATACGGTTCAGCCATACAAAGGAATGAAGTTTGATTTGTGCTTCATGGATGAACCTTGAAAACATGCTATGTGAAAGAAGCCAGACACAAAGGGCCACATGCTGTATGATTCCATTTATGTGAAATGTCCAGAATCGGTAAATCCACAGTGATAGAGGTACAATGGTGGTTGCTAGGGGCTGGGGAGAGCGGGGGGGAGGGGGGGCGCTGGGGGGAGTGATTATTGATGGGTACAGGTTTCTTTTTGGGGTGATGAGAAATGTTCTGGAATTAGAGAGTGGTGATGATTACCTAACTGTGAACACAAACTATTGAATTGGACACTCTAAAAAGGTGAATTTTATGGGCTATGAATTCTATCACAATAAAAAAAAATAGCAAGACGGCCCCTGGCTGGAGTGAAAGGAAAATAGTAAAGAAAAAAGTGGTCAGAGTGATCTAAGAATAGCGTATTCGTTTCAGGCCAGATTTTCTTTTTGGGGAAAAAAATATCTAGATGATTCCTTTGTCCTTCCTTGTCTTTGGGTCTTCTAGGGTTTTCCTGTTACTCTTTGATCCAAAAGTCCTTCCCCTGAATAAAAAGTGTTTTGTTCCCAGTGGCTCCGGAGTCAGTGGGATAGGTCTTGTGGCACACGCCTTGGGATCTTCAGATTGGAGTATGTTTCCGGACTTCCCTCCGGAGACGAATTCTATGTGTAGGCCTCCTGGCTGTGAACCACTCAAGGGCAATAGGCTCTGCTGACGTGGCAGCTTACGTTTAGCTCCTCCCTTAAGATCTGACTGTGGTAGACGTCTTAGTGTCATCTTCCAGTTTGTTTGTGGAGCTCGGTCAAGACCGCCTTTAAAAAAAAATCTCCGTGTAAAGCAGAGTTTAGGTACTACTGGGCATTTACACAAGCATCTGTGTATTATGATACCACAGGAGTTTTTAACACCCCTGGAGCTGAGGCTGCCGTCCCCCAGGTAGAGATGTTTCCTCTCTCTTCAGCACTGTGACGTAGCTGGCTTCTCAAACTCACAGGCAGAAACACCCGGGGATCTTGTTGAAGTGCTGAGTCTGATTCGGTAGGCCTGGGTTGGGGCCTGCGATGCTGCGGTCATAGCAAGCTCCCCCTGACGTGGTCGCTGCTGGTCCATGGCTCTCTCCGAGGAGAAGCCAAATGTGGTGTGGAGCAGACGGCTTTGGACTGAAACAGAGCCGAGTAGCTGAACTTGGGCAAGGTTAAGTCCCACCCGAGCTACAGCTTTCTTATCTGTAACGCCGGAGTAAGCCCGAGCTCACCGACAAGTGCCTAACCTGATGGGCCTGGAATGCTGCCTGTTTGCCTTCTCCTTCCCTCAAGGGCTAAGAATTCCACGGTGAGGACTAAGGGAAAGAATATGTGGAAGAAAGCCAAGGGCTTCACAGAGGTTTTTGATGTGTGTGGATGGGCTTGGGGTAGGGAGAGGGTGTACGGGGTGAAGTATGAATTCTGGTCCTCAGGATCAATTCTCTTATTGGTTCTCAAATTATCATAGCTTTGGTAAAGTCACTGTCCTGGTGTCAGCTGCGGCCGGATAACTTTTAGGTGTTGGGTCTTTGCTCGGCTTTGATGGAGTTGATTTCTTCTTCTTTTTTAAAGCTTGTATTTATGTGAGAGGGAGAGAGCACAAGTAGGGGGAGGGGCAGAGGGAGAGAGAGAAGCAGGCTCTCTGCTGAGAAAGGAGCCCGATGCGGGGCTCGATCCCAGGACCCTGAGATCATGCCCTGAGCTGAAGGCAGACACGTAACCGACTGAGCCACCCAGGCGCCCCAGAGTTGGTTCCTTTTTGCCCATTGCTTAGTATGGTGGTCTCTGCCCACCCTGCCTAGCGGCCTTCCCGCCTCACATAGTGACCTTTATCTCTTTCCCAGACGAGAGGAGGTCAAGGGAGCTAAAACACAAACCGTTGCACTTTGCGAGCAGCATGGTTGAAAGTTTCTGGGGATGAGGGTGAAAATACTTGCTTCATTGTTGACTCGAGAAAATCTGGGCGTTTTGTTAATTTGCCTTCCATGAGTCTATTAACTCTGGGAAGGTTGGACTGAACTAGGTTCATGGGGAACAAGCGACAGGAAGAAGTGGGAACTAAATCTCGCCACTGGCTGTAATTTTCCAACCTGGAGCCTGACTTACTTGCCCTCCCCGGGTCTCCATTTCCTTGGTGTTATTGGGGATGCCAGTAGCCCCCATTGGCCTGGCTCATGGGGCTGGCATGAAGAGCGCCCGTGAGGGCTTTCTGAGCCCTAAGAGTTGCACCTCCATAAAAGACGCCCCATCACTCCCCAGGGCTGGCTGAGGTCACGGCATCTGCATGGGTTTACACGGGGTGAGTCGGGGTTTGTTAACTTTTGTTTCTATCTCCTTTATCATCATTTGAAGTGAGAGGAAATAAGAGCTCATGTTTACATTTCAACTCAGTGGACAGATCCTTTTCACTTTGTGTTGGAAAAAAATAGACACAAATAGTTCCTAAGGTTTTAACAAAACTCCAAGCGCCATACATCAAGCTGGTTTGCAAGCCTTCACAGCCTGAAATCCATTGCTTTCCTAAGGATGGTAATTTCACCCTGCGAGGCCCCGTTTCACCCTCTTGTTTGAGTGTTTCGTGGGGTGGCACGGGCAGAACTTTCATGCCTGATGTTGAAGAGAACGAGGTTGTTCGCTTTGTTAATAGTGCGAGGGCTGGGCATCTAACCCGGTGTTGCACCAACATCCCATAATCAAAGATAAGGTATTCAGGTTGAAGCCCAACACACGAGGCCTCATTGGCACTTACTGTCCTTCCAGAAGGCAGAGGCGGAGTGTCACTCGAAGTGGGAAAGATCTGATTTCTGAGGTGAGTGTGTGTGCTCTAGTCTCGTTGCCTCTCATGACCACTGTGGGTAAGGAAGCTTGGTCAGAGAGGGTCTGCCTCACCCAGCTCTTTGTTTGCAGACCGCCCAGGAAAATGTTGCCTCACGCAGTGGCAGGTGAAAGCCAGCAGTATCTTGTGGTTGAGAAGTTAATATTATTCTTGAGGAATTTAATCTACCCTATCAGTAAGTCGCAATAAGGAAGCTGTCCTGCTCCTGAGGAGGGGCGAGGTGTATAAAGCTGGGTGTTCCTGAAGTAAGGCCTCTTCAGATTAAATCCTTATGCAACTATTAACAATAATAAAAAACAGAAAAAAAAAAAAAAGAAGAAGAACGACCCTACTCTGAATGTAGAATTTTGGTGCTCAATGCTCATAAAATGGACATATTTCCAAATTCATCCACATTGCCAACCCTGCAGTCACTGATCTACCCAGTAGCTGATTTTTTAAAATGGGACAGGGAGCCCTGAACCCAGGCACCTGGTTTTGGAACAGCCCTCCTCTCCAGCCCTGGGGGGCTGTGAACTCCTCCCAAGGCTGGGATCTTCATTTTTGTATCCCCGAGGCCTAGCATGTCTGACATGTAGGGGAGAATCAATGAAAATAGACTGAGCTGGGCAGCTGCTTTCTTCCGGGATCCCCTCCACTGTGTAATCCATTAGTTTTTCTGGCAGTATCTCATTTTTAGTATTTAACATTTCCCCAGAGATGATTATGTGCTAACATAGCTCTCCGCACTTCACAAATACTGATTCCTCTGGTGGGCAGGACCCACGCTCAGAGGCAGGTCCTGGGGGGTGCTTACCCTTACTTCGCAGTGGAAGAGCGTGTATCATTTCCAAATGTGAGCTGGAAAGCTCTGTTTGTGGTGGAGAGCTTGCTACGGAGTAGCTCGTGATACAGCTGTGCAAACGGAAAGTGTAATCACTCATGTTGGCATTGAAAGGAAAGTTCAGAAATAAAGAACCTACGCCACTGGCCCCTAAAACCCTTGAAAGGAACCCCGCCCCCGCCCCGAGCTCCTCAAAATCTCCCTAACTCTCCCCGGGTTCTCCTGCATCTCCACGGCGTCGGCTGTGGTATGGGATAACGTCCGGCCGGTTTATGGTCTAGAGCGTGCCCTCGCTGGATGCTATCAGAGACTCCTCGTTACCCAGCTGGTTTCTCTAGATGAGAGCTGTGAGGCCCCGGGAGTCAGACTCCCCCGAGTCACGGGCTCACCAGCATCGCGGCTGGCAGCAGGCCCCGGTGGGGCGCGGGACCCGGAGCCTCGTGCATTCACACCAGGCCCAGGTGCTTACGGACATCTACACTAAGGGGTGCTTGGACCAATTTGCCCCGCTTGGCTTTGCGCAGGAGGAGGCAGTTAGATGGGTTTGCTTTTTGAGACTTAACATATGCACAGAAACAAGCACAGAATACACGGGTCCGGTGTAGGGAATTTCCACTCCGTGAACACATCCATTTAGTCGGAACACGGCAGAACAGAGAGAGAGCCTCCGGCAGCCCGGAACCTTTCCTTGGGCCAGCTCGTTACCTCCTCCCCGATGGCAGCCGCTGTCCTGACTTCTAACGCTATGGGTCCCTTTTGCCGGTTTCTGGGTTTTGTATGAATACGGTCATCCTTTGTATTCTTTCGTGTCTGATCTCTTTCTCTCAATATTGCGAGATTCATCCCTATTGCTCATGGAGCAGAAGCTGGATGGTATTCTGCTGTATCAATATACCACAATTCTTTTTTTTTTTTAAGATTTTTATTTATTTATTTATTTATTTATTTGACAGAGATAGAGACAGCCAGCGAGAGAGGGAACACAAGCAGGGGGAGTGGGAGAGGAAGAAGCAGGCTCCTAGCGGAGGAGCCTGATGTGGGGCTCGATCCCAGAACGCCGGGACCACGCCCTGAGCCGAAGGCAGACGCTTAACCGCTGTGCCACCCAGGCGCCCCATTATACCACAATTCTTAATTATGGACATTCGAGCTGTTTCCGGTTGGGGGCTGTTCTAGAGCCGCTGTGAGCACATAGGTGTGTGTTGCTGGTATGCGCGTGTGGGTATTCTTACTGGGTCCTGTGACGTGAGTACGTTTAGCCTTAGCAGATATAGCCAAGCGGTTTTCCAGTATGTCACTCAAATTTATAGCCCCGTTTGGTGCAAACGAGAGTTCCCTTTTTCCACGTTCTTGCCAATACCTAGAGAAGTCATTTCTATTTTAGCTATTTCAGATGTTTGTGTAGAGGTCTCTTCTAATGGTTTCAGTTCGGATTTCCCTTATCACCACGCGAAGCTTAGTGTCTTTGCATGTGTAGGCTGGCATCTGGATATCCTCTTTTGTGACGTGTCTGTTGAGGTCTCTTGCCTAGTTTCCAATTGTGTAGTTTGTTTTACTTTTTAAAACAAAATGCGAGTTCCATGGAAACATCTATGAGGAGTCCTGGAAACCTATAATAATGGGGGTCACCTGTTGGTGGTGTCTGATTGTTTTCTCAAACGTGATTTCTGGACAGTCCCCACTGTGAGGACTCTGGAGAGTCCCCAGTGGGTGTCACAGCTGGATGAGGTGGGATGAGGATATGAAGAGGCATAAAGCCCTTATTGGGGAATTTGCTGAAAAGTTATGACTCATGGCAACTGTAACGTTGTGAGGTCACCTGAAAGCTTCAAAGTACTTAACCTATAAGTGAATTTGCCTTTTATGGCAGTCCCTCCGGAGGATTGTACACCCAACTCCAGCAGTGTTGCTGAAAACATTTTTGGAATTGCTTTGAGTGCGTTGTTTTGTATATTTTTAGTTTGTTTCAAAAATGCCCCTTGAGCCTGTATTTGATTTTGGAAAAGAGCAGAAGACCTCCCAGAACCCAGTCCAGTGAATCAGGAGGGTGCTTCCTGGCTGACTTAAAAACAAAACCTTATTTTTGAGGCTTACCTGTAAGGGAGGAACTTCCCTGCGGGGGTGAAGAGGGGAGATTTAGCAGAGAGGAGAAGGTGCTGTTCTAAGTGCCTTGCTCTCAGAATCTCCTCTCATCCTTACAGTAACCTAGGAGCTGCTTACAGCTCTGGAGTGTGCCCACGTTAGAGATGGAAAGTCAGAGATTTAGAAAGAGAGGAGTCAAACCTAGCTGTGTCTTGCCCGAGGGCCACTAGCTTTGCTTTTCCCCACCCTACCTCCCTTCAGACAAAGTGTTAAAGGAACTTCAGAATGTTGCAGCCAGAAAAACGCGTGCTGATGGAGAAGCTCTGCTTCCCCCCTGTCCTGTTATAGACCCCCAGGAACTTCCCCAGGGGACAGAAGTCAGTCAGGCTTCAGGGCATTGTCCTTCCCAAACACAATGCCTGAGGCCCTGCTATTCATGGGAGCGGCTTCAGGCCTTTCAGCGTCCTGGCCGGACTCCTCTGGCCTGTAGGCCTTGCTCTGTCTGCTCTTCTTCCTGGCTGTCAAGCAGCCGCCCAGGAAATACTCTTTAGACAAGACGCATTGATGAATACTGTCACTGTTGGAAACTATATTCTGCATAGAATATCATCTTTTTCGATATGCGTACTTACATAAAATCTGACCAAAGGAGGCAGAATACTGCTGAGCTCTTTAATAGACATTCATCCCTAATCTTAAAGTCATGCATAAGTTCTATCTGAAATCAAGTGGGTTAATGCCTTTGGCATGTGGTACAGACTTTCGGAAATGATCCCTGAAAAGACTGGGCAGACTGCTTTCTGATAGATCCTGAGGCATCCAGCTTCCCCTGAGATGTGAGGGTCCTAGGAGAGCCGTGGAATACACTTGACCATCCCAGAGGCTTATTCTCACCCTTTCTGGCTCATGGACCTCAGCAAGCTGGCCTTCTTCCACCAACGTTGGGAAATGTTGTCTAAAAGCCCAGTACATAGAGGGGCACCTGGGTGGTATGGTCTGTTGAGCATCCGGCTCTTCGTGTCGGCTCAGGTTGTGATCCCAGGGTCGTGAGATCGAGCCCCACGTTGGGCTCTGCACTCAGCACGGAGTGTGCTAGAGCTTCTCTTCCTCTGCCCCTCCCCCCACTTGCATGCTCACATGCTCGCGTGCTCTCTCTCTCTCTCAAATAAATAAATACATCTTTAAAAAAACCCTGAGTGCATAGAAAGCAGAAACTACAACCAATTCTTCTGGCTCAAAGCAGTGGCAAAGAAGCCTCTGGACTTCTCTTGCAATGGCACGGTAGAATGGTTTCTTCTTTCAGTGGCTTTCTTTATACTTAGCACCTGTATCCTGCACAGCCTTGGTTTTCAGGACAAAGCCCAGGGTGATGGGTAACCAGAAAACCAAATCATTTCCGATGCAGATTAGAAATTTATTTTATTTATATTCACACAATTTTCCCTGGATAAAATGAGGTGCCTGAGGGGGAAAAAATGTGAGGCTATTTTAACGAAAACCTTTCCTGGTAAAATATTCATTTTTCCTTCCACATTTAATTCCTGTAGAGGATTTCAGGGCAGCTGTGAAGAGCCTGGTGTTACCAAGGAGCGGTTGTCCCCAGTGACTGTGAAGACCTACCTGCTGGGGCGGCCTTCCCTGTTTTCTTAGCAGATTACGTTGTCCTATGTACGTGTGTAGTTGGTATGTCTCAGATTTGGACTTGGCTGGTGGATGTCTGAACTTATTCACCTCCTGCCAAAAGAAAGCAGCTTATAAATAGTGCTTTGTATTCTGAGCTTTACAGTACAGTGAGTAAACACAAGATATACATTGTGATGGGGGGGGGGTGGGGAAGAACCACCCACATCCTTATTTTTTGAGTGGGTGTAACTAATGACTAGTTCCTGGATGTGTAACTAGGATGTGGGTCATGGGTCCACTGTCATCTCTGGCAGTGTTACAGCAAACACCGTCTCCCTGTAGGTCACTGTGTTATCTTACAAGTTCAAATGTCTAGAGTTCTTCTACCCTGAGAATTTTTCTACAGAGACTTTTTTTTTTTTTTTTGTAATAAGCTTCTTGGTTTAGGAGTAAGGAGCTCATTTCAGTGAATACCTGAGGCTTCCTTAATATATTAATCATACTAATAGTTAATCATCACACACGTAGTATGTCAGGCACTGTGCTAGGAATGTTTTGTGGGGGAGTGCCTCCCTTCTTGCAAGATGGGGTGCTGCCCAATTCATGAACCATTAAATAAAGCCAGTTAGATCTTCAAAAAGATGTTCCGTGGAGTCTTCCAACTCTGGGAGGTGCTGTCATTCACCCCATTTTACAGAAACCAGAGCCACAGTTCCTTGGTTTGGGGTCCACAGACCACCATTGTGACTCTGGGTCAGGCTCTTGACCCAGGCTGTGTTATCCTGAGGCAGTGAGCAACCGGAGGGGCTGGGCAGAACCTAGGGCCGCTCCTGAGACACTGGGTATCGGAAGAGGGACGAGCAGACATTTCTTAATAAGAGGTGTATCAATGTGGCAACTCCTGCATTTAAATACACTTAGTTTAGATGGGCAATGGGGAAATTAATTGCAGCAGATTTTCAAGAAGAAATGGATTGTTGAGAAAGAGCAGAGACTTCCGTTACCGTCACAAGGAGGGGCAATGATACTCAGTCTGCGTAAGGTGGCTGACCTACATCCTGGAAAGGCTTCCACAGAGATGATGGATTTGCCAGGGGTTCTTAGGAGCAGTTTCACCCCGATCAACTGTTTCAGTAGGTTTGGGGGGTGTTACCGCCTTGCCTGCCTTTATTGAAGGGAGACATAGACAGAGCCACTGTCCTCGTATATGGGAGCCCTACTTCTTCCCCTGCTTCCTTCATCTCTGGACTTGGGAGAAGATGATAGTTCCCCTTCCATTTCTCACAAGGACGCCATGTCACGGCACAACTTGGGAGGAAGGGACCTTGAGAAATCCCCAGGAAGGACGGCTTGTAAAAGGCGAGAGTTCTGGTTTAAATCCTGCAAGAATCGTTTGCATCTTTTTCGGGGCACCTTTTCCATTTTGCTACGTATTGATCGTATCTCTGTCATTTCATTCAGCCAAAAGTACCTACAAAACCCAGACACGGTTTCGGCTTTTATAACAATTTTTAAAAGAAGAAGCTGTGTACCAAAATAATTGCATGAAATGTTAAATGACGGCTGTCCCGAGGGTTCTACGGGAGAGGTATGTGTTCGAGGGGACTTGGCCCCGTCAAGGAAATCAGGGTGGCTTTCCTCAGAAGTGCTGCTGAGCTGCGACCTGAAGGATGAGTCGGGGTTAAAGGGGCAGGAGATGGCATTACAGAGGTGACCGGATGTGTGAAGTCCCTGCAGTGGAAGGGACCCTGGTGTGCACCTGGTATAATAATGTGTGAAATGCCTAGGGTTTTACATTAATTGAAGGAGTCAGTCAACAACGTGTGCTTCCTTTCCCCTTGTATTCCTCCCCACCACTAGTGGGTGCTGTTGCTTAGAGTGCGCTGGCCACTGGGATGACTGTTGACTCTTGCCGATGGGATATCTCTCTGGCTGGCTGCTCTTGCTCAGGTAAGTGGGTGTGTGTGTTTTTTTCACCCAATCCTTCTGTAAAATGGTGAGTTGATGGGTGAGTTTTGGTTGCTGTGACTCTGTTGACTGGTCTGAAGACTGAGGGAGGGATGAGTGAAGGATAGACATAGTTTCTTTTTTATTGAGATTGTTTTCGATCTTAGGTTCTAGGATGCTAAAAGCAAGCCACAGCCCCAGTTTGGAGAGAGTGCTGTGGATACGTGATTCTTAATCTCCATCCTTAGTGCATGTATGTGTAAGATGATGGTTCCCACCACCAACCTTCTTGAATGCTTGAGAGAGGAAATTCTGGAGTGGTGCTTGTCCTTGGGAGCAACGCTCCCACGGTGCTTTCCCCACACAGAATAGAATGCTTCCACTGTGCTGGTGATCTAGTTCAAAGTGATTGGCCAGTAGTTGGTCTATGTTCCTCTTATTTATCTCTATTATCTTACAGGTTTTATATTTCAAGCCTCTTTAGGTTTCTTATCTCTGTCATTTCTCTGTCACGCCAGACATTCTAGAACACTAGTTTCTTTCTTTCTGTCTTTACCACCGTATTTATTCTGTATTTTCTACTCTCCACTTTGTCGTGGATTTCAGTGATACCATCATCCTTCTCATCCTTTATTTGGAAGCAGGGCATATCTTAGGCTCATTTTAGGGTCCAAGAATAACCTGGCGGTATTTCTACTCTACTGTGCTGGCCTGTTGTCCTACATGTGCTGTGGATAAACATGTTACTCTCTTAAAATAACTAGTAAGGATGGGAAATAACGGCACATGTCAAATTGTCTTTGGCCTGTGCATTAGGACATACAGAACTAAGCAAAAAATGGGGAGGTCCATATAGGCATCTTTCAAAAATATGTTGTACCACTTAGTCATTGTTATTTTATAAGCCAACATTTGCAGAAAAATGGAAGTTTACTTTTGTGCTCGAATGACTGAAGCACTTTCATTGTCTTCCATTTTTATTTTCTTTGATTCTGAAGCTTTTATCTTCTAGTTGAAATGGAATTCTCTATCTAGAAAGGATCTGTTCTGTGTATTTTACAAAATTCATCGAGCTTTTTTAAATCAGGAAAAGGTCTCAGATGTCTAATTAACCCATTGTCTTCCATGCTCTCGTCTCTGTGTGTATTCCATTTTACAGACAAGGAAACTGAGGCTGTACCATCCTACCATGAATGAGTAGGAAACCCAGGACTCTTTTTTTGTTGTTGTTATTTTAAATTCAGTTTAGTTAACATATAGCATATTGTTCCTTTGAGAGGTAGAATTTAGTGATTCATCAGTTGCGTGTAACATCCAGTGCTCATTCCATCAAGGGCCCTCCTTAATGCCCATCACCCAGTTACCCCATCCCTCCACCCATCCCTTCTCCAGCAACCCTCGGTTTGTTTCCTATGATTAAGAGTCTCTTATGGTTTGTCTGCCTCTCTGTTTTTGTGTTATCTTTTCTTCCCTTCCCCTATGTTTATCTGTTTTTTTCCTTAAATTCCGCATATGAGTGAAATCATATGATGTCTGTCTTTCTCTGACTGACTTATTTCGCTTAGCATAATATCCTCTAGTTCCATCCACATCGTTGCAAACAGCAAGATTTCATTTTTTGATGGCTGAGTAGTATTTCATTGTGTGTGTGTGTGTGTGTGTGTGTGTACCACATCTTCTTTATTTGTTCATCTGTTGATGGCCATCTGGGCTCTTTCTGTAGTTTGGCTATTGTGGACCTTGCTCCTGCATACATTGGGGTGCAGTTGCCCCTTCACATCACTACATTTGTATCTTTGGGGTAAATCCCTAGTAGTACAATTGCTGGGTCGTAGGGTAGCTCTATTTTTAACTTTTTGCAGAACCTCCATACTCTTTTCCAGAGTGGCTGCACCAGTTTGCATTCCCACCAACAGTGTAAGAGGAGGAAACCCAGGACTCTTAATTCTAGTCTTTGGATTCCTCAGCTCATTGTGATTCTCTAGAACTTTAAAATATCTCTACAATTCTTCATTTTTAAATCTAACTTTCAGTTTACGATCATATTTTCTTGTGGTAACTAAAACTTTAATTTGTTCAGTACAAGGGGAGAACCAAGCAGTGGTTTTGTCTCATTCTGAAATTAATATAAAAATTTATAGCTCTATAAAGACTTGGGCCATATTATTTGTATGAAAAAATAATCTTGAAGTGTACCAATATTTTATGTCTGGTTTGGCCACATTTCCACTTGCATTTATGTTGAAACATAACTGTCCTTTCTCTATCATCTTGGTCTTTATGAAAGGTGACTTTTTGGATTCGTGATTTTTTTTTATTCTGAGTTCGTGTAGGAAATCAGGATGTGTCTAATTATCATATAGGGTGTCAGGAAATTCTCATAACAGTTTATTTAAATCCACCTTAGTTAAAAACAAAGAAGTTTTATAGCAACAGGATTTTGTTCTTTCTTTTGAAGAGGCTATGGGAGTCCATGAATCAGATGAATGAGACAAGCGATAGCAATTTCAGAAAGCAGGGGGAGTCTTGCTTTAAAGACCCAGGAGGAGCTGAGAAGCACCCAACAGCTCTGTCAGTCTTTTCTGTGCCCTGCTGTTTAGGTGGGTGTTGAAGCTCTCTCTAACGGGTGGTCTGTGATTTGCTATTTCTCTTTAAAAGCTGTCTATTTAGGGGCGCCTGGGTGGCACAGTGGTTAAGCGTCTGCCTTCGGCTCAGGGCGTGATCCCGGTGTTATGGGATCGAGCCCCACATCAGGCTCTTCCGCTATGAGCCTGCTTCTTCCTCTCCCACTCCCCCTGCTTGTGTTCCCTCTCTCGCTGGCTGTCTCTATCTCTGTCGAATAAATAAATAAAATCTTTAAAAAAAATTTAAAAAAAAGCTGTCCATTTAAAATCAGTTCTCCTGCCCCCCTGCCCAACTTGGCGAACATTTTTTTTCTCCTGTGCTGCCCTCAGAGCTGCCCCTCAGGATGAAGAGTGTCTTGTCCCTAAGGTCTTAGAGTCATGATTAATTGGCAAGTATTGGCCTCAAAAAGGGCAAGAAGCTAGTTCTTAGAAACCATAGGGCTATGGTAAGAGTAAGAATGCTGAGAGGGGTGTTGGGAAGAGGTGGCCAGGCTCTCCTGATGAGTTGATGAGCACCTTGGCTTCCTTTGCCCAATCAGCAGCCCCATGTCCTCCCTTTTCCCCTTCCTATAGGGTAGGTTGTGCTGTCCTGGGTGCTGTGGTCAAGACAGGCACAAAAGGCTAGACTTTGGGGACTGGCGCTTGTTGACCTTTGCTTCTCTGTGGCCCATCCCTCTTTCCCAGCTTCATCTCCCCATTGTCCTTTTTCACTGTTCTGAAGAACAGGGAGCACCCTAATAGCATCATTTCATCTTCACTCTTTTGGCCTTAAGATGCCCTTCTCTTCCTGGTCTGTTCTGCATCTTTGCAATCATTGTTCAGACCCAGTCAAAGGTTATCACCTCTTTGAAGCCTTCTGTGACCGTTGAACTTGCACCCTGAGCCAGAAATGATCTGTGCTGCTGTGCCATATGTAATTTATGCTCAGATATGCTCATCTGCTTGCATGACGAACAGGACCGTGACTTACACATTTTGTATCTTCATTGCCTGGTATATGATATGTGCCGGAAAAGGAAGGGATGGATAGATGGATGGATGGATGGATGGATGGATGGATGGGGCACATTCAAGGAGAACTTCTGAGAAGTGGAGCAAGAGAGAGAGACAGTGGAAAGGTGTAGACAAGACAGTTATTTCTGCTGCGTGCTTACTGAAATGGTGTCTAGTAGGGGAAAGTGTGAGCTATTGCGAATGAGCTCTGCCACTTTTATCAGAGTAGAAACCAAGTAATTGGCAAGAGATAACATAATAGTCATTTGGCTTCCTTCTTAAAAGCTCTGGGATCTTTTCTGAAGCATCTAGTTTCTTGTGTGTAAAATGAGTTGATAACCCTATAAGATAGGATCTATTATTAACACGAGGATCAATGGAAACCTTCAAAGTACTCAGCTCCCTTTCTTGTATAAAGTGAGGGCTCAGTAGGGTACATGGTGGCTGTTGGCCTCTGGTGTGTGATAGACTCAAGAGGTGCCTGTTAGAAATGTTGAGGCAGATTCTCCTCCCAGAAATGAAACCTTTTAGATTTATAGGTAAACACAAATGGGCGTCCAGGTGTTAGAATTCACTGGAAGTGGTATTACGCATTCTCCTTCCTCTTGTTATTTTGTACTTCTTTTTAGAAAAGAAAGCACTTCCCTGTTTCTTAGGGAGAGTTTTATTCCTGCCAGCATTTGGTGCTAAAAGAAGTTTTTCACATGAGGCATTACATGGGGATCTTTCTGGTTGTTTAGTAGAATATATGTATTCATCTCCGTATATTTATTTGCAAAAGGTGTTATTCCATTTCTTTCTGCAGCCCTGGAGAGCAGGTGGCATGCACTGCTGTTTCTGTTGTCACATGGAAGCAAGTCAGGTTGGTCTGGGACAGCTCGATTTTGGCTTATGAATGCCATTGTTTGTATGTGTGCATTTCTGTCCTCACAGTTGGAGAGCCATTTAGAAATCAGTGGTAGGACTTCCTAACAATATTTATTTGCCTACAAAATCATTCATACATTCATTTCCTGCTCTGTGGATTACCCCTTTTCCTACCTGGTCCTTAAGTACTGGATTTAGCAATTTTTATAGTTGTTGTTTTGGTTTTCTGTTTTGTTACTGTTCTAAGAGACTGCTGTAGTTGTCAGTGATGATGACCGTGTGTGTGTGCCTCTGAACCCCTTCTCAGAGTATTTTATAGCCTGTTTGCTGATGTTTGGGTGTATGGCCACTTTTATGTGTTGCCTGAACATAGGTCAGTCCTGCCGTAGCGTATTTCTGAGCAAACAAGAAAATGGATTTGAAAGATTCATATCGGGTGGTATGGATCCACTATCACTTCTAATTCCGAAATTTTGACAAAAGGCTCTGAAAGCTCTCATAACCCCTTCGGTGGCGAGGTCTGACTTGAACGAATGAGTTTATATATTCATTTCTCTCCTTTAGCATGGTTATTTGTAAGTTCACCTGCAGAAGTATTACTGTGTTAGCGTCCAGAGTGCCCACCTACGCTCCACTGAGAGCAGAAGGTACATTTTACCTTTCCAAAATGTCAAAAATTTTGAATTTCAAACACATCTGGCCTTAGGGCATTTGGATAAGAGATGTGGACCTGTACGGTTTTTATTAGGGCCTTTAAGCCTTTTTTCAGTTGACAGCCTTCCCTTGAGATTCTCTCCTTGGCACCATTTTTTTGTGGTATGCAAATGAGGGCCTCCCTTGCTGTCACTGAAGGAATATTTACTGAGCTGCTGTAGGTTGGGCTTTGTATGAGGTGTGGGGAAGGAGAAAGCATTGCCCTCCCCCGCTCCTTTCTTGCCCTGCACAAGGTCAGAACCTCATGGTGATGTGGAAAGTACTAAAATAGCAGTCTGTGGAGTTCTGGGTGTGGTAAGATAACCACATCCAGGAACTTCACCAAAATTGCAAAGGCAAAGAGGTGTGGAAGAGAATGTGATCAGGCAGCCATTGTACGCTCGTTGTGGCCTTTGGAAGGTAAAACCAGAGATGGGGCTGCGGAGGAGCCAGTTTTTGAAGAGCCTTATCCACCAGGCCAAACAGTTAAGAATTCTATCCTTGGGCAATAAGTCGTCTTTAAACCAGGAAATGAATGATCAGGTTTGCATTTTGGAAAGAGCCCTCTGTCTTCACCTTAAGGGACCTCAAAAAAAAATCCCTGCAGTGTTTTGGGCACTAGGATATTTTACTAGCACCCCTAATAATGCCTTACTTTGTATCGTGCTTTAGGATTTGCAAAAGGTTTTCTCCTGCCTTCATTTGTTTTGCAGGAGCCCTGAGGGATGGGTAGGTAGTAACTGAGGAAACAGAATCAGAGAACTGACTCGTTCAAGGTCATGTCTAGCAACTAGCAGCACCAGCTCTCCTAATTCTACATCCACTGCTGGTTGGACGTGATATTAAAACATTTGAGTATATTTCAGTTACAAGCATACTTAAAGGTAGTCTGCTGCTTGTATTTCTCTTATGTTTGTACTCACTAGACTGTCAGCTCCTTGAGGACTTGCAGTATTAAATTCGATGTGCCTTTCGTACAAAGATAGGCTCACAGTAGGCACCCCCAAGAATTCACTAGACTGTTTCTCCCCAGAGCCAGAACAGACCCAGGAAGAAGGAACCTTTACAGAGGGACTCTCCTTTTTCTTACTGCGTATCTCATTGTACTTACTAGGCAGGTTGTGGTTTAAGACACTGTTCTAGGTGCCGTGGGGAATACAAAATGTAAAAACAATTACACTTAAATAAACTTGGTCATCAATTCAGCCCATTCTAGCTTATCTAGATCCCACACACCACATTCCTTGGCTTTTGCAATAATTGTTTTCAATGTTGTTGGTTTTTTAAAAAAATTTTTTAATGTTGGATGTTCAAAGCAAAAGGCTTGTTGCACAGACTGATTAAAACTCAGGCTTACACATTTGCTTTGCAATAGTGTATGCAGTAATTAGATATAACATGGCACTTTTCCAAATGGGTATTTTTTGAAACAAAGAAACAAAATCATTAAATGGCCATATTTCATTACAAGCAATGAAAGTTTAGCTTGACTAGGTGCCCGGTAATATCCCTTCACAAATGGGAATTGTCTTGTGAATTATACTTAAAATTTATAGTCAACCATAAGTTTCTGTGCCAATCCTACTGAATTAGTGGTGAAATTAATGTTGTAATCTTTTTCTTACACACCTGGCATCTATCGCTATTTACGCTAGCAGTATTTCCCAGGCGGTCTAGGAGCAAGAGAAAAGTTCTAAATTATCCTGTCTTAGAATCCATGTCAATTCAAAAGCATGTATTGAGTTGACTCAGTTCTGATTTTCCTTTACCAACTTTGCATCAGAAGAGCTTTTGGGGCTCCAGAAGAAACTCTAGAGATCATTCAGACCTAGAGACTGGACTGGGGATGGGGGAAAGAGGAAACTGCTCCCCACAGGTGCAAGTTCATTTTTCAGCTTACTAATTACCGTTTCAAGCAAGTCTCAGAGCCTCTGGTTCCTTATCTGAAAAGTGAGGCTAATGATAATGTTTTTCAAAGATGCTAAGATGTACATTTTTGTTTATCTTGCATTTTAATATGTCTGAAAACAAGATGTGTTTCACTGTGCATGGTAGGTTTTGGTTTAATTTGTGGTATTTTTCTAATATAGTGGTGCATAAAATAATGTTGCATCTTACAATCAGTGATTGCTTAGATTTGATGAAATATGGAAATATGCCTCACCAGCCTCCTGGGTTGTTGCTAAGGATCAAATCTGATAATATGTTTGCTAGAACATTACAGCTGTGCGAACAAACAAGCAAGCAAAACCACCTTTGGACGATCCTTGACAATCTTTCTCCCTTTGGTTTGAAACTGTATTTCTAAAGTGTCTTTAAATCAGGAAGAGGTGGAAAATGAAAATGGCAAATTTAGACAAATTAAGATATCAAATGCCTTTCTTGAATATTTGAAGTAACAAAAGAATTTCAATGGAGTCTTACATTTGACTTCCTGATTGTTTTTTCTTTTAACAATACCTCAGTCACATTGGTCTTGCCTCCCCTTACTCCCCCCACCTTTGCCACCTGCAATAAGAACTCCAGTTTTGGGTGGGAGAGTGGTGGAGGGTCAGAAGATCATTAATTTCATTTTGGACAAATTGAATTGGAGATGAGTTTGAGGCATCTAAGTGAAGATGGTGAGTAGGCAGTTGAATTTATGAGTCAGAGATGAAAATGTGGCATTTTTGGTATAGAGATGGCAAATGAAGGCTCGGTCTTGGATGAGATCACCTAGGAAACAAATGGTGAAAGGAGGATTGGAACTGGAGGTTGACAAGCCACCTTCAGCCAGCAAACCTGCTTTATTTGGCCTGTGTAGTGTTTTTAAAATATTTGAACAAGTGGCTGTCGCATGTTTATGGTTTTTTGGCTGCCTAGAATATATTTTTCTCTTTTGACGGCAGCACCCTAATTTCCCTTTGAGAAATTTCATATCCTCCGATCTCAGACCTTGTGCTTTAGATCAAGTTCCACCCCTGACTCCCAACCAAGTGTGTGACCCAGGGCTGGCCAATCCCTCCAGAGTAGCCTGGCCCCATGGTTGGTCCAAGAATGGCCTTGTCATCCAAGTTGGCCCAATCAGAGGGGAACTTGGAGACTCTGGGGGAGCTCCAAGAAGAGAATTGTTCTTGTTTTCTGCTTAAACCTGGCAGGATGTGGTCCACAGGCCTGGCGGTCTAACAACTGCTGTGCTACCTTCAGGTACAGCTGCTCTGAGAACAGGGACAACAAAGAAGTGAAATCTTAATTGATACAATTGCTAGGATTTAAAGATGGGGAGATTTCCTGTAGAACTCAGGACTTTCGGCTAATTGTTGTTCTGGTAGGAACATCTGCTCTCCCTTTTATTGTAGTCTGTACCTCTCCCAATTGTCATCTTACCCTGAAGCCTGGGGTCTGTTGCCAGTTATCCTGCTTGTTCTGCAGTGTTTTAAAGTAGAGTTGAGAAGGAAGTGAAAGTCAACTTTGCTTCACTTCATTGTCTTATTTGCTTACCCTCATGGGTAGTTGGGCTTTTGATCACTAATGTAGCATGAAAAGAAAAGGGGGCCCTGGGTTCAAGCTTTGGGGAGCTCACACCCTAAAGAATGGGTAAAGGAGGGCAAGCTGGTGAAGAGAAGAGAGTGACAGCAGTAGGAAAGAAAGCATTGCTTGTGAAGGCCAAGGTAAGAAATATTTCAGGGAAGGAGTAATGAACACTGCCAAACACTGTCAAGATGTCAAATAAGATGAATGAAAAACTTCTCATTTGAATTTGGCAACAGAGGTCATTATTGACCTAGACTGGAGCTTTTTCAGGGAGAACTGGAACCAAGCCAGATTGGAATGGGTTGAAAAATGAATGGGAGATGAAAAATGGAGATACCCAAGGAGGCCAGTTTTTATTTTTCCTGTGATGGAAGTAAAGAAATAAGACACTAGTCTAGAGACACGGGATGTTGAGGTAGAGTGCTTTAAAGGTAGGACTTGAGATGTTGAAGGACTTGAGATGGGAAGGATATGGTTGAAAGGGAGAAGTTGACTGAAAAAACAGGAGAGAACAGAGGTAAATGAGTATATGAGCCTGAGAAGGTGGGATGGGCTGGGATCTAAAGCCCAAGTGGAGTGGTTGACCTTGGATGAGAGGCGGGAACAGGATGTAACAGGAGAGAAGAAGCTGAAGGTTGGCGGAGATGAAGGTTGGTCTGGTATCTGGAAGTTGCTGAGTGATGGGTTCCATTTCTCTGTTAGGAGGCAAAGTCATCTAAGAATAGGGGGGTATTAGAAGGGGTCACAGTTTGAAAGTGAAATAATAGTTGAGGAGAGGGAAAGAGTAGGTCTGTAGGAGAAATGTGGTGGGCTCGCCCAGCATTGCAGAGGACTCATTTGCAGTTGGTCTAGAGTGACACCCTCTGGCTGTGTGCCCTTTCTCCCTTGCCCAAGTGCTCAGCTGTGGGCGCAGACACAGCTATGGTGGGAGTCCTCTGAGGCTGGGGTTTGGCAGAACGGTGAGCAAGGTAAGCTTAGAGCATTTGGCAAGGGTATTATGGAGAGCGTGTTACGGGAATGATGGCCTTAGAAAGGCGGCTGAGTAAGAAGGGATGTGAAATGACACTTCTGAACGGTTGACCCAGTGAAGGGGATTTTAATAAGGAAACTGAAGCCAAGGCTGTTTTCGTCAAAGGGAGGGATGTTTGGGCCATGGGTGGCTCGTGTGGCGTGGAGGAAAGGGTCACTGGAGGTGAGCCAGTGGAGAAAACAGAGACAGGGTGTCCATGGGTTTGGATATTCAGGTCACCCACACTGGCTTCAGGATTAAGGGAGGTGAGAGACTTGCGGCCAGGGTTCAGATGAGGTAATGAATGGGCTTGGCTGTTTCTTAACAGTTCAGCCATTTCCTCTAAACTTCCTCACCTTTGGTTTCAATGGACATCAGCTGGGAGAGAATATTTAAATGACATGGAGCCCACGTCTGTTTTGGTAATATGTCCTGGGAGTGATATTTTATCAGGAAGAACGTGTCTTTCATCACCCTGTGTTCCTACAGAGAACATAAATCACTTAAAGCTCTTCGTTCATAGCATCTGGAGTTGCTGGAATGATTTGATGCTCCTTTGCCTTACATGGTCATGTTGCTTCTGAAGGTGACTGACGGGGCAATCCAAACCTTCGAGAGAAGGCCACGTTCGACTGAGTCCCCTGTGGCTCCCGCTGTGATGAGCTTGGGAGGCGGGGTAAGTAGGGAGCAACGTTAGAGACATCTGTTGTCCTTGGTAATGTGTGTCGTGCAGCAGGCCCACCAGTCTGTGGTTTAGAAGCAGTAATCTGAGAGCCCAAAAAATACTTCTCTGAATGGTAAGGTATCAGAGCCAGCATTCCTTATCCCTGAGAGGGAAAAAGAGTTTGAAAGGCTCACCAAGAGAAAAACAGCACTTGGGTTTTATAATAAGATGCCAAATCGGATAATCTCAAAACATCCGAAGGTCGTGATAAAAATCCTCATCAAGTAATCAAGATGCACAAGCCTATGATCTCTTGGAAAAAAAAAGAGAAAGAATTCAAGCAGGCAGGCTTTCAGATCCCACATCTATTCATCACTGATTCTGAACAGATGAGGTAGACGACAGAGCACCGGGCCAGTGTCCATGTCTTCAGGCTGAGAGCGATGAGGAAAGATAGTGGAAGAAGTCCCTCGGTGCTCAAAATACCAGCCACAGAATGAAATGTTTTGCAGCCACGAGGGCTCTGCTGCTAGCCAGCCACTCACTGTGCTCTGTGTAGGTCAGTCTCCGTGTTCTTCACCAAGGACCTGTTTATTCACCCCTACTCTGCCCCATCCCAATGCCTGTCCTCCCCTCTCTCCATGTCTCATCCATTTTTCTGTGCCCAATGAGGCAAAAGCCAAGTCCAGCCTGATGCTAGATCTTTCCTGCCTCTGACTCCTTTGTGTTTCTTGTTTGTGTAATCTGGTAAATTAGCTCTGTGATGAGTTTATAGGTGGTTAGGGTCATAAGAAACCTTGGATTGTTTTTTCCCTCAAACTATTCCCGAGGCAAGAATTACTTTACCCAACACAAGTTCCTTAGACCCTGGAGCATTCAAGAGTCAAGACTTGGGTTCTCTTATCTGGGCCTTTAAGGATTGCATCATTTTTCTCCCATAAAGGGAACCCAGAGTTGCTGATGAGCATTGCCTGTCCTTGACATCTGCTGTTTTATAATATTGGACCCAAGCAATAGTTTTGGCCCTGCCTTGATCATTTTTTCTTGCTCTCAAAATAACTAAACCACCTGCTTTGTTCTTAGCATTTTTTTTGAAAGCCTTAGTTCATTCGACAGCTGAGTCTCCTTGTAGCTGATACATTTCTCCTGTGCTTTTGTGCCCACCTTGGGAGGTCTTGCAAAGCTTGTAAAGTGGGAGATGAGATGAGGTCCACCAAGCATTGCTTCTCAGGCTTGACAGAATAAAGAAGGGGGCTGAGTTAAATTGCAGCCAAGGATCCCTCACCTCCTTAAGATTCTTTAGGAAGTCTCCGTTGAGTTTGCAGACTGCTAAGACCAGTGCCTGGCATGTAGTCGGCCGGTAATGGTAGTTATTCTCATGGGGCCTAGGCAGCAGGTCAGAAAGATCCCACACTGAAGAAGTTTATAAATGAAGAATTTATCTCCTGCATGAATTGAACCTCAGCATTTTCATATCTCAGTAGTTGCCTACACTTAGGCCAGCCAAAAATAAAACGGGGACCTGAGACTCAGTGTTCCAGCTGGCAGGAAACAGAGCTCACCCTCCAAAACATGATAGAGGGAAGCCGAGGCTTAGAGGCTTTTGGTGACCATCCCCAGGCCACACTGTTCATATTGGCAGATTGGGACCAGAATGCAGCTCTCTGGGCTCTGGAACTGGGATTTTCCTACCACCCCAAGGTATGTGACTCTGAAAAGTCACTCTTGAGAGAGGAGTGTGGAAAGACAGGAGGAAAGGGATAATGTCTGGAGGCTGCCCTAATGCTGGGCATTAATGTCAAAGAAGAGCATAAAATAAAGAGGTTTGACCCCCTGATGTTTTATCACATTACTCCTCACTGATGGCTGACTTCTACATCTGGTCTTTTTACGTTAAGTTCTGGGTCAGTACTTTGAAAAACCAGGAGAGCTTGGGGTGCTACGGATAATGATAGCCTCCCCTGGTATTAAAGGTCACTGCTTTGAGAATGCATCTGGCAAAGAGTAACAGGGAAGAAGAGCCTGGGCTCAGAGAGGCCCCGGGGCCTCACGGGAAGTCTGCGGTTCTGCTTCCTGGGCCTGGGGTACGTACTCTACGTAGCTGTGTAAGGCATGAGCTGCATGCCGGTGAGAAGCCACTGGCAGTGGCAGAGGTCTGAGATGTATCCAGAATTTCTGGGAGTCCGTTTGTCTACACCGCAGGAAGGATGGGAAAATAAAGAAGTAATACCACACCCTGATGATAGAACAGAGAGGCATACGTACAAAGATTGGGCTATCAGTGGGTTTTCCGAGTTGGCTGAGATGGGTACAGTATATAATCGTGCTGTATGGTGCGGGGAGGTCCTGTAGTTCCTCCCTTGGGGAGAAGGCCTATCGGTGACCCACCACCAAAAGCATTTGGACAGAGGGAACATTCAGAGATGGATGATTGAGCAGACAGAACAAGTACTGAACTGGAGCTTGTAGATGGCAAGCTGAGGATCAAAGCCAGGTACTTGAGCTCCCCAGTCAAAGAGCTCAACCACTACGCGGTCCTGCCCCTGCTGAGCTGCCCGCTGTGATCTCTGCCCCTGGAAGGCTCGTCCCTCAACCAGGAAGTCCTCCTGTTCTCTGGTGTTCCTCAGGGATTCCATAGAGCCCAGTGAGTCATTGGGATGCATTATGGCCCCGAACCACCCTTAGTCAAATGGCCATGATATCTAGGTTCTCCTGGAATTCGGATCTTTGAATACATTTGCATCCCTTTCTTCCACCATCAAATTTTTATGTTGGCAGCTAAGAATCAACTGGTGTTCCCTGCCCTTTGGAGATTTTCTAGTTAAACTGGGCTCAACCCAAAGCCTTCTGGTGATCCCACATGTTCCTGTGCCTGCCTTCCTTGTGGCTCCCCTTGTCTCTGAACCTCTAAGTCCTTGAAGAGCTGTCTGTGTCACGTGCATTCCGAACATGGCCCTTCTCTCCAACCAGGCTTCTGGGCCCCATCTCGTCCCATCAGATAGGCTTTACTGAGGACTTGAAGAGTCACAGTTTGACTCATCAGATCTTTCACCAGCTTCACTGCTTCTACCCCTACTTCGTATTCTTTCTCACTTGAATATCAAAGTTCTACCCACATTGGGGCAACAGTGGGATAGGGACCCCTCCCTTTATGCCCTAATAACCAGCCAAATAAATAATGGTCATTTTCCAAGAATTCCAATGAGTAAATTACATGCACTTCAGCTTGGGTGCAAATATGCAAAATCAGAGCAACTACTTTATACCTAATATCTAATTGACTACACCATTGATGATGCCGTTACTGGTGTATTTGTATTCCTAATAAATGTTTTACTGCTTGCTCAGCTCTGTACACTGTACATCTGGACAGCACTCACCTCAAATTTATCTCCTTATCTGTCAAACTCTTTTCTCCATTGTAGGACTTATAACTTTGCTTTTACCTCTTATACCAATTTCCATGTTTTTAGAGCCTGAAGCCTGTGTAAAACCCATTCTGTCTCTCCTTTCTTACTCCTTGGACCCTGGAATATATTGATTTTTTTTGGTTTTAAGTTTTGTGCCTTCCTAGGTTTATGATTTCAGCAGTCCTTTTCACGTCCTCTTAGTAAAGTTCATAACCCAGGAATCCCCCAATAGTACAAACACACCTAGCATTTTCTTTTGAGTAAGAGTTGTGTCTTAAGACTTGTGTTCCTTTCTCTATGATCGTGTGAATTTTTCCCATCCTTTTTTTTTCTTTTGTTTTTAAGATTTTATTTATTTATTTGAGAGAGAGAATGATAGTGAGATAGAGCACAAGTGGGAAGGAGAAGCAGGCTCCCCACTGAGCAGGGAGCCCAAGTGGTGCAGGACTTGATCTCAGGACCCTGGGACCATGACCTGAGCCGAAGGCAGATGCTTAACCAACTGAGCCACCCAGGCACCCCTCCCAGTCATTCTTATTGGCATGGATTGTCTGAAGGTTTTTGGTGGTTGTTTTTTTTTTCCCCAAAAAGAACCATGAGAGATTTGGTGTCATTGGAAACTTGATCCCCTGTACAAATTTTAGGAGGATCAGAAAGTCACTCTCTCTAATTCTGAGAATTGCCTAGGACCTCAGAAACAGTGAGATTCTTTGCGGGTTCTAGGAGTTAGGACTCTGCTACCACTCATGATTGGCACAAACTGAAGGGTAATCTAATTGCATCTTTGTTTTTCTTTTCCTAGAGAAAAAGGTAATTTCTGTTCTGGGGAAAATAGAAAAGTCAATATGTCATATAAACCACAGTATTTGCTGTTGAGGCCGATGAATTAGAAGTTTGTGAAATCTTCGTGTCTTGTAGAGAAAAGGGGGATGAGTAGAACCAAAGTATGTTAGGTTATAAGAACAGTAGTAGGGAGCATTTAGAGAGCATGTATGTGATAGGTACCATGCTAAACGTTTCCCATTTTTCATCTCAGTTATTACAGTAGCCTTGTGACACTCCCACTCTCATCTTTATTTTGGAGGTGAGAAACCTCCGACACACAGAGAGGCTAGACAGCTTGTCCAAGGTCACAACAGTTCAGAAATGGCAGATCAGAGATTTTTAACCTTGGCAATGTAGTCCCATGTAGTCACACTCTTAGCTTCAAGGTTATACTGCATACATTGAGTCATTTTGACTTTTACTGAGAGTACAGCCTCCCACAATATATATAAAGCACAGGAGAAGTGGCAGTTTCAGCTTTTTTCCCCTTGTTGTTTGTTTATTTAATAGCAAGGTTAAAAAAAAAAAAAAGGCAGTGTGCAGTCTAAATCAAGTTTAATTAGACCCGTGTGGAAAACATAACAATTATCCATGCCAAATTTCCTACATTTTTCTTTTTTCATGTTCAATTTTTAATAGTCACTGGTGCACTTTATTCTTCCATTTATTTTGTCAGTGAAATAACTGGAGCTAGCATAGGGTTCTAAGTGGCTGTCTACTTCTTGAAGAATCTTTATCCGAGTGGCACATCTTCTCTAAAAAAGAAATGAATCCGTTGTTTTGCTTGTGGGACACATCTTTGGAGACTATGGTGTCAACAGGCATAGAATCTTGGCATTAAACTGAACTCTCCTTCTCCTTCCTTGAGCCGGTGGAGGGACACAGATCAGGAGGGTAGACAGAGCCTCTGGACAAAGCCCATTCATTGGGTGCCAGACATCCCTGTTTGCCCCCACCTTCTGGAAGCTGAGGTTTTAGAAGGAACTTAAGAGATCTCCTTGAGCTGCGTTTTCCATTGGTGATTTTTTAAAATACCTGTTCTCCTTTATTTTGTAGAGGAAAAAAATAGTGAAGACTATCTCCCTCTTCCCAAATATAAAAAGGGTTTTCTTCTATTGCTTTTAAAATTTGATTTAAAAATTCCTCAACGATCGTTTTCAATATTTTCTTCATTATTATAATATTCTTTTTTACCCCAGCCACAGAAAGGGTCATAAAATATAACAAATAAAATACTATTACTTATAAATAGCTGTCTCTAGAGATTTTATATTATAAGTGATTTTAAAAATAAAGTTTATTAGGTTTCCTCCCACATTTAAAATAACTACAGAAAATTTGGAAAATTCAAAGAGGTGAAGCAAAGAAAAGCAAACTCCCATAGTTCCTATACTCAAGAAAACCTTACTGTTTTCATATATTTTCTTTCTCTGTGAAGCCTTCTTACACCTTTTTCTGTGTCGAGTTTTTGTTTGTATTTCTTGGTTAGATCATGCTAAAAACACAATTTTGGTTCCTGCTCTGTTGGAAAGATGTCTCTGGTTCGGAGACAACTGGCCCAGGACTTCTTTGCTGGCTCTGCCCTGTCCCAGGTCGGCTTTGCAGATTTTTGGCGTGCTCCTGAATACGTACGTACCCAGTGCTCCGTGCCCCTGGGTGCTGGGAAGCAGAGCGCCCGGGTCCTGCCTATGGGCATCTCATGGAATCGCTGGGAAGAAAACATTTTTGTGGCTACTTCTGTTTTATTTTTTTTGGTGTGGAAATTTAAAACACAGAAGTAGAAAGAATATTATAATGGACCCCGTATGCCTTTCTCCTAGCATCAATAATGATCAGTTTGTGGTCTTGCTTCGCCTAGACCCCCACCTCCAGTCCCCAGCCCTGGATTATTTTGAAGCAAATCCCTGACAGTCTCTTATTTCATAGTAAGTATTTCTGTACACATCTCTGAAAGTAAAGACTCTTTTTTTTCTTTTGGTACTATAATATCATCATACTTTAAGAACGTCTCTGGTATAATTGAATATTTAATATCTAGTCAGTGTTCAAAGTTATCTGTTTTCCTTATTATTTTTCTTTTCAATTTGTTTGTGTCAGGATTCAAATAAGGGCCATACATTGCAGTTGGTTGACATGCCTCTTCAGTCCCTTTCAATCTATAGGCTTACCTTCCACTGTCTTTCCTAGCAATTTTTTTTTTTTTTTTTGCCAAACCAGACTATTTATTCTGCAATGGTTACCATAGCCTGCGTTTTGCTGATTATATCCCATGGAGTTAAATGTTAAGTGTTCCTCTGTTTAACATATTCCTCTAGACACCGTATTCCTGGTAGATCTCTCTAGAGGCTGGGTCAAATTCTGTTTCCATATTTTGTCAAGAATATTCTAATGAGGGGCGCCTGGGTGGCTTGGTGGGTTGAATGTCTGCCTTCGGCTCCGGTCATGAGATCCACGGTCTGGGACTGACCCCCAGGTCGGGCTCCCTGCTCAGCGGGGAGCCTGCTTCTCCCTCTCCCACTCTCCCCCTGCTTGTGCGTGCTCGCTCGCTCTCTCAAGAAAAAAAAAAAAGTCCTGTAATGAGTGTGTTGTGTACTCCCATCAGGAGGCTTTAAATTAACATGTTTATGTGTGTGTGTGTGTGTGTGTGTGTGTGAGAGAGAGAGAGAGAGAGAGAGAGAGATGTTGATATGTTCACAGTCAATGGCTATTGTTTTTGCCTAAGTCCACCAATTTATTATGGGTTCCAGAGTCTTATTTCATTTCAGTCATTTCTTCATTTATCACCTAGAATACTTCTATAAAGAGAAACTCCTGCTAGTCAGCTCTTTGGTTATCCCGAGGTACAGTTGGCTCCATTAGCCAGCTAAGGAATAATATTCTCCAAAGGTAACTACTGGGAGACAGAGATGCAGAAATCGAGGGTGGAGGAGGAAGAAGTATGCGATTCCTTAAGAATTCATGAATTGAAAAATATCAGTGTTTCAATCCATTGCATTTATTCTTACTGGTACTAAAATTGTCTCATCTTTGGCCAGGTGGAGCCCCTCCACGTTGGCTCCTGAATTTTCTTTTATATGATTCAGCTTCTTTGACGGCTTCCCTGCTTTCTATATATTAAGGCAGTCTAGGCTAGTGGTTCTCAAAGTGTGATCTGAGGCTGCCTGGGCGTTTCTGAGACCCTATGAAGGGGTCTGTGAAGCCAAAAACAATTTTCATAATAGTACTAAGGTATTATTTACCTCTTTTACTTTCATTTTCTCACGTGTGTGTAGTTGAATTTTCTAGAGACCACGTGTTTCCATGTGAGAATATGTGTGTGTTTTGTGTTTTCTAGAATTTTCTAAGATAAGCTCTTTGGAGTCTTCAATAATTTTGTTTTTAAAGATTTTATCTATTTATTTGTTTGAGAGAGGAAGAGAGAGAGAGAGCAAGAGTGAGAGCATGCACACGAGCGGGGGGCGGGGGGGGGGCCGGGAAGGGGGACCGGCAGACTTGGAGCTGAGCACAGACCCCAACTTGGGGCTCCATCCCATGACCCTGAAATCACGACTGGAGCCTAAATCAAGAGTCAGCTGCCCAACCGACTGAGCCATTCAGGCGCCCCTGGAGTCTTCAATAATTTTAAGAATATAAAGGGGTCCTAAGACCAGAAAACTTGAGAATTGACCTAGGATCATCTTTTACATTTCTTACCACAGACATGGAATCACTGGTGACCTTATAAATTAGCTTCTTTCTTTTTTTTTTTTTTTCAGTTTTCTTTTTATGTGCAAGTGGTCTGCTCCCAAGTCTCGCAGCTAATAAATAGCAAAACCAGAATTTGAATCTGTTTGTGCAGTATTTTCCCCCCATAAAATAGAATCACTGATGTCCAAAAATTTATGATTAATTAAAGCTTGGAAGCTGTAAACACTGCCTGCTATGCTAGACATGTACATTTTAGGGGCCACCAAGTAAAATTAGCAGTTCTTTCCTCAAATGGAATGGCCCTCTGAAAGGGAACAACAGATGTAGAGGCAGGATGAGTGGTTGCTATCGCCCCATGGTATAATGAAAAACAATGCACTGAATATGTTGTTTTTCTGGTCACAGTAGGGAAATTTAAGACGCAGCAGTAACTCATTAGAGTGTTAACTTTTGAAGATTCCGGCCATCCGGAGAAAAGCCTGCATGGCATGTGGAATTCAATGGCTCACGCATTTCTCATTTATTTCTGAACCCAAGATCCAAATGACTGCTTGGCTATGTAGCATAGAAATGCTTTTCTTCATCTTGTAGTTAGTGAACCAAATCCTGCAAGAAAGTATCCTGCAGTTTCTGGAGCTGCATAACAGTGCCTTAAGCCTGGGACGCTCATCTTCCCCTCACTGAATAGTATACAAGTATCTAAAAGACGGCTACTTAAAACCACTGGATTTCACGGTTCTCGGGTCCTCAGGGAAATCTTTATTTTGTTTCACTCTGTGGACCTGAACTTGGGAACTCGTCTTCTGTTTACCATTTCCAAGAAGTGTAGCTTCTCTTCCATAATGAACACCAGTAACTCCTTTCCCAGGCACAGGGAAGAGTTTCCATCGTAAGAAAAGGACATGTGCTTTCGAACCTGAAAAAGCTCTCAGCTGGCCTTGGTTCTCTGAAGGTAGCAGCCATACATCGTGGACTTGAGTATTTACACACGTGAGAGGCACCTGGCAGCCTCAGGTGCCATCGGGAAAAGTGTCATCATACAGGAAGCTTGGCTCAGAGCCCACATCACCATTCAGGTGCTTCCTAACTACCTTGTGGTTCAGTGTGGGAATGAGGCAAAGAATATGCCAAGGGTTTCAGAGCTCCTAGGAAAATACAGGTTTTCTTGTCGGAGTAGATATTAAATACTACAGAAGTTTTTGTGTTTATGAGCAAATTCATTTTTCACTGGAGCCTTGTTATTTTTCTCAGCATTAAATATGTCACAGTGAACTAATTTAAATATCTGCTTTAGGTGACCTGTTGCATTTAGATTTATGTACTTGGAAAGTCAGACGGATGCCTGGGCTTTTCTAGCAAGTCGTCTTGACTTAGCTGAAGATAGCTTTAGAATACGTGGAAGTCAGTATGCGGTGGAACAGTCGTCTGTCATGGGGATAGCATTACAATTGGTCATGTCAGAATTTTATTTTCTTTTGTATTTGTCACTGACCACATTGCAAACAATTTTTTTTTCTTTTGGTTCGTGTTCACTAAACAGACTGATCTCCATCTGGAAAGCATGCAGTGTATAATGATGTGAGCCTCGAACTTATAGCTGGGGAATGCCAGGAACTTGGGGTTCTGGTGTCACTGGGGAAAATGACTCCACCTCTGTGTGCCTTGGTTTCCTGTTTAGAAAGTTCTGCTGTTCACAGGGCCCTGAAGTACTAGAAGGAAAGGTGCTTTGCGTGTGGAGTTTTCCATAAAGTGCAGTCCTAACTAAAAGGCTGGGCTAAAGGTAGGTGAATGCTTTATAAAACATGTTTTACATATATATGAACTATTTATTAGTTTATGTCTCACTTACTTAGGTGTGAAGTAGCCCCAGGCATTCTGAATTCTGATTTAAATTTAGGTTTTATCCATTTAATTGCCTTCTTTCTCTTAAGGGCAAAGAATATAAAGGCTTGGGAAGTAGAAACTGGAATTGATTTTAATTGCCTGAACAGATTTACTAGAGAAAAAGTTTTATTGACGTGAAAATGAAGGCCACGTTATTTCTGTTCTTCCTCTGTATCTAATAACAGGCAATTTTGGAGTAGTCTGTAAATCTCTTAAAAGTCTACGCGAGGGTATCCATCACGAAGTGAGCCATGACTTAACAACTCTTGGTGACAATTGCCATGGATAAAAATCTCTATGGTGAGAACTGACAATTCCAGGAATACATTTGGAGGTGGAATCAATTATACAGATGATTCCCGAAAGGATATGAGGCTATTTCAGAATATCTCAGAGACTCTGAAGACCTCCTCCCAGCTTTGCCAAATCTCAGTGAGCCACTGCTGGGAGCGGTTGTGTTTTGTACCTTTCAGGTGTTTTAGAATTCATACCCAGCTGAAGTTAGGCTGATGTGGAGATTAGGAATAGCCTGTCAGAATAGCATTTCTCTTTGGAGAGTGCCACTCTTTCTAGAAAAGATAAATAATGGCATTGCATGATCTGCAGCTCAAACGGTAGCACTCACTGTTGCTGAATTTAGGACTGTGTCATGTACAAATTTCTGGTATTTTTCTTTGGTTCTAAATGCAAGGGGTGTGTGTGTGTGTGTGTGTGTGTGATGTCATTTTGCCTAAAGAGGCTACCTATGAGTGCTTTGGGGCCCAGTAACAAACCAGTGGGACTGGAAAATGTGCACTGCTTAGCTGAGGGTCAGAGCCGAGTTCGAGTGACTTCTCAAAGAACAAGTGATGCTGTGGCCATGCCCTGTTCCACAGTTGGTGGGGGTGGACTTGGGTTTCTGCTTCACCAAGGGAGGAGAGCTCTTCTCTGCATTTGATTATGCCACATGATACTGTGGAACCTGACATTTGGGAGCGTAAGTCTGGGAAAGAAATATGTTTTGATCATTTATTATATTGTTTTGTGTAATTTGTATGATTCTTCTCTCTTTTACTTTGAGAGGCAAAGTGGGAAAATGGAAAAACAAAGAACCCACATGGTCTGCAAATGAGATTGAGAGAAAAATATCTCTAGGAAATCAAATTAGATCTGGAAATGTATGTTTCAGTTTTAGAACTTCAAATATTGAAACCCAGGGATCAAGAATTCTCCACTTATGGAACAACGTTGAAATTTTATTTTTTCATTGCTGCCTGGCTTAACTTGACATGTTGTAAAATTTTATAGGTGCGTGAAGTTATTCTGAAGTCAAAATAAGTTAACTAGAAATGATCTTAGCTATCATCCAGCCCATCCTTAGTATGTTGCTGCTGAATCCCATAAGTTGCCATGAAAGTTCTTAGTCTCAGAATTTCCCATGCCCAGCACTGGCTTTAATGTGTGATACATACTGGCTGGCTCGTGCACTAACTGGAATAGTACTTACTAAAAATAAACCAAAAAACCTTGAAACAAACCTTTTGGCCAGTGTACATTTGCAGAAAGTCTTCAGGCAAAGGTTGAAAAGTATGGTGGAAAGTGTCAGAACAGCTCTTCTTTTTAGGATTTAAGAACTTACCATTCTTCCATGAGTTGTTAAATCCTAATGTCTACTATTCTAAAAACTTCTGATGTGTAAAATGTTCTGTATGTATAAAAACTTTTTTTTAAAGATTTTATTTGTCAGAGAGAGAGAGAGAGCACAAGCACAGGCAGCAGGGAGAGAAGCAGGCTCCCCACTGAGCAAGGAGCCTGATGGGGGGCTCCATCCCAGGACCTGGGATCATGACCTGCGCTGAAGGCAGATGCTTAACCAACTGAGCCACGCAGGCATCCCGTATAAAAACTTTTGATGTGTAATATATCTTTTGTTACACATTCTCAAGGCTGGGAGTATCTTTTACCATTTGAGAGTTTGAGATTCAACAGAAGTTTGAGAGTCAACAGAAGAATGAATGGGTAGGATCATTATTGCCATTTAGAGACTGTTCTCCATATGAAAAAATTAAATAAAACATGGATTTTAAAGTTCCATCAAGGGCCACCTGGGTGGCTCAGTCCTTTGAGCTCCGGCCTTTGGCTTGGGTCGTGGTCTTGCAGTCCCGGGATTAAGCCCTGCGTTGGGCTCCCTGCTTGGCAGGGAGTCTGTCTCTTCCTCTGCACCTCCCCCTGGTCCTGTTCAGTTCTCTCTCTTTCTCTGTCTCTCAAATAAGTAAATAAAAAATAAATAAATAAATAAATAAAGTTCCATCAAGTAGTAGCTTAGCAAATTAATAACATTTCAGTGATTTCTTTTGGCTTTCCATTTACTTGTATTAACATCTTTCAATAGAATTTTAAAGACTTCTTTATTATTATATTAATTACATATGTATTAATATATAATATATAGTCATATACTATATTATATAGTATAATAAATGTGGCTTGTGAGATCTCTTTTTGAGATATTCTATTTCAAAAGAATTTTAACTTGAACCATTTTTTTTTCCTTTTTAAATGAACTATGACTATTTCCCGTGGGTAGAGCTGGGTCCAGGGTCCGATCATTTTGTTCATGTGGCACTCTCGCAGATTTGTTCTGAAACAGAAGGAATTTCCCATCCCTCTGTCTGGTTCCATGGGCAAGACTCTGGAGTGGTTCTTGCCTGGTGAATGGCTGCCATAAGTGAGTCCAATCCCGAAGATTCCTTTCTTTATTTGGGGACTTAAGATGGCATGACTACTACTTGAGTTTCTAGAACCCCTGCTCTATGACATAAAAAGTGGCTCGTCAAGGAGACCTCTTTTTGAGATGTTCTCACTATTTAAAAAGAATGTGACTATTCTGAAGCATTGTAGGAATAATTTATTTTGTAGCGAAAATCTTCATGTTTAGAGAAAAGAATCCAAATATCTCCATATTTCATGCATTCCCTCCACAGGTGTCTCCTGAGCACTTCTCATGTAGCAGGCAGTGTTCGGGGTAGGGAACAGCGTGCCCTCACAGAGCTTCCAGTGGAGGAGACAGGCACATATCCCCATCAGGTGGGGATATGAGCTGTGAAGGAAATCAAAACAGGGATGGGAGGGAGGAAGAATGCCAAGGGGTGAGGGACCCATATGAGGACCAAGGGTGTTGTGCTACTTACGGTGACTGACGGGACCCACAGGTATGAAATAGCACAGTTCTTTACACATTGTGGCTGATTGTGCTGTCGTAACCCCAGCCAGCATTGTTGCTGTCACAACTGGATTGCATTTACCCACACCTGTTAGCAAGGGTGTGTATAGAATGAGTCAGACAGCTGGGTGTCCTTAGGAGGACACATGCGGAGGATGTATTAATGACAAATGAAAACATAAAATGACTATATTCATTCAGCAAATGTTTATGGAATGATTGTATGTACAAGGGGTTGTGGAGGACAGCAAGGTAATGGACCTTTCCAGAAGAGCATATAATCCAGCGCTCTTGTGTGTGGTAGGTCCTTTGTCAACGGTTTGACATTTGAAGTGAACTGTGAAAGGTCCACAATGTGCTGCTTTTCCCTTTGCCAAGGTGTGGTGTTTAGTGGGGTCTTCTGGGAGGCGGGTGTGCTGTACTAACCTGGGAGTGCGTTAGCCAAGTTCACAGTGCCCACGTTCCAGCAGAGTGTAGTTTCCATGCGCTGCTTAACGTGTAAAATGCCGTCGGAGCGAAATATGCTTTCCTTGGGAAGGATCGCTCCCCGAAGGAAGCCAGTTTCAGGTGCTGGTGATGAAAGGGTGGCGTATGACGTGATGCTTCTTAGGCAGAAAATGGAGTCAGTTAGGGTCTCAAGGAAAGACTTAGCATTTTCCAGGCTTTATGTGGGAATTCATATGCTGTACTAGCGTTTGTCAGCTTGGACGTGAACCCAGTACGTGTGCACTATTTGGGTGAATCCTGGTAAGGGCCCTAATGGAAGTGTGGACACAGGAGAACTTACTTCCTTTGTCTGGGGGGGACTGTCTTGGAGGAACCTAAGCAAAGCTTTTTCAGGAGCTATATCATCTGGGCCTTAATACGAGGTTATTCCCTTTCCTTCAGAAATGAAGCGTCCGTCGTCTTTGTGTGAAGGTCCTGGGTATTTATTATATAGATGGGATCAAAAGTTTACTGTGTAAAAATATATATACTCCTCTGTGTGTGTATATACTACACACAGACACACACACACACACACACGTGTGTATACATATATATACACCTATGCATGTATATATAGCAAGGGAAAGCTTAGAGGAGGAAGGAAAAGCCACAAAATACAGTGGCAGAGGCTGTTGGCTCCCCACCAGAATCCGTGGTTTCTTCTTCCCGAGCCCACAGCAAGAATACATCTTGCAGCCTCCCTTGCTCGTAGGTGCAGCCGTGTGACTGAGTTCTAGCCAACAGTAGGACCACGACGCAGACGGCTGAGCCCATCAGCCTCAATCCGTGTTTCGGCGTGAGGAAGAGGAACCCCTCATCCTTTCCCCCAAGTTCTGAAGTGTTTGAGCCATTATACATTTTTGGGTCTCTCTGAGCAGTGAGTTGTCTTCCCTAACTAATACCAGCACTACGCGTGGTAAATGAGAGAAGCAAAGACTACAGTTCCAGTGCCTTAGTCCTATTTCACTGGGGATACCGGAAACAGTTGCTTCCACCTGAGTGGCAGAATCCACACTCTTGGACGGTGGTGGTTATTGGGCTTGTGGGTTGCTGCTGTGAGTTTATTACTGCACCCACAGTTTATTGCTTACAGATATCTGTGCTCCTTTCTATACCCCCAACAGCTGAGGGCAGAGTCCAGGGAGTATAAGCTAATCCTTGATTTTTCTTCCTCTCTTCTTCTCCTCAGATATTTTAGTGCCTGCCTTGTACTAGGTGCTACGAGGAGGACCTAGAAAGGAAAGAAACATGAACTGTAACCTCAAACAGCTAACAACTCTAGTTGACCAGACTGTTTCAAATGGGACTGTCAGGGCACCTGGGTGGCTCAGTTGGTGAAGCGTCTGCCTTTGGCTGATCCTGGGATCGAGCCCTGCATTGAGCTCCCTGCTCAGCGGGGAGCCTGCTTCTCCCTCTTCCTCTGCCTGCTGCTGCTCCCCATGCTTGTGCTTTCTCTCTTACTCTCTCTTTCTCTCAAAATAAATAAATAAAATCTTTTTTAAAATACGAATTATTGTTTAAAACAACAACAACAAAAATGGGACTGTCAGCTGAGGTAACAAAAAACCCGAATCAAATAGCTTAAACAATAAGCGATTTTTTTTAAGAGCTGAGAAGTACATAGGCTGTAGGTGCTGTGTCTCTATAATTCATAATCCAGTAGGATTTACCCCTGAAATTTAGGTAGGCAGCCACAGAAGTCCAGGGTGCAGCCCTACCTAGTATTGCCTTCCCTCTCCTCATGTCTGTACTTCTAATATGGAACGTTTAGCACGTGTTGCTGTTGTCCAGAGCAAGTTGCCTGGATGCCTTTTCCCCCTTGAATTTCCAGTCAGCTCTGCCCACGGTGGAAGAGTTGTCAAAGTAGTTACTTTACTGAGTGTTACGAATGGTAGGTAGTGAGATGAGGGAATTAGTGCATGTAACCTGAGAAAATCTTGTTCACTGTATTTTAGTTTCAGCAGATTACATGGCTCACTTCATTTGGCCTATCGCTGCATTTCAAGTTGGAATTTGAAGATCAGCCGTGTGCTTCTTTAGCTCATTGCCGATCTCCCTCTTCAATTTGCTCTATTATTCCCATTTGTCCTTGTTACTGCTGGCTTGTCCTTGTTACTGTCTTCTGAGATGGTACGCTCCTTAGAGGTAGGCACCACACTTAGTTATCTTTGTATTCTCTCCCCAAGTCCCTTACCCAAGAGCATAGTGCAGGGCTTTATATATTATATATGTCTCATTAGATGTTTGACGAATTGATTACTTAAATTTCTTACACTGGAGGAGCTGCTGGAGCTAGTTTCATGCTTGGTGAATAGCTCTTTGCATGGCTAACGTCACTTCCTGCTGCCATTGTGTTGCCCTTAATTCTTGTGATGTTTCGTCTTGTTTAGCTTTGTGACACTGGCCTGGCCTTGGCCAGTAGCAGAAGTCACCTAGCATGAGGTTGAAGAGGGAAAGTGTTGGCATGGTAAATGGTTGTTGTGTGAGTATAGTAGGGTGTGTCTTGACCTGGTCCAAAAAGTACTTGTAGGAGTCATGTCTGGTGGATGATACGGAGCCACATTCCTGTGATTTCTTGGCAACAGAGTCATCTCCTGTGCTACTGTATTGCTCAATTTAATAAAAGAACAACAGATTAATCTTTTTCTGCCTGGTAGCTAGATTTGTATCTTAGGTCTTATTTGACTCACTGAAGGTTCCGGAAAATTCTTTGAAAAGAGGCTCATATGCATCTGTGATTAGGCTTATTTCTTTTAGTAAAATTACAGCTGAAATCTTTCCCTTGGGGATTTGTTATATTCCATCATAAAAGCATAGGTTAATAGTGGTAACAGAACAGAAAGGTGACTTAATGGGATTTAGGACACTGAAGGCTAGGAAAGAAGATATTTTATGGGAAGAGTGCTCCACTCTTCTTTGTGATTACAGGCATATCTAGTCCCTTGAGCAACTGTGGGATTATATCAGTGTTTTCCTTCATTTTTAGAGTTAACAACTGGTCTTTCCTTCCCCATCATCTGAGAGGTGACTTTGAAAGCAGCTGGCCAGAACTTCCCTCCGATCTTGCTCTTCTCACTTCTTTTGTCAGTTTATGAATCTTTTGCCAAACGTCAGTGAAAGAGAAGATCATCTTCACATCTTTTACTGGCCTTTACACTTAAGAATCTATGATATGAACATTTCAGTGCTGACTTGTTACTTAACTTTGACTGCCTTTGTGAAGATAAGGGAACTGTTGTTTCTTTAACAGGACTTAGAAAACTGGAAGAACTCAACTGTAGAGATTTCCTTGTCATCAATTAACTTTAAGAAATTTTAAGTATTTTTGTAAAGATTTTATTTATTTATTTGAGAGGCAGAGAGAGAGAGAGAGAGAGAGAGAGAGGGATAGTGAAAGAGTACCAGCGGGGAGGAGAGGGAGAAGCAGGCTCCCCACTGAGCAGGGAGCCTGGTGCAGGGCTTGATCCCAGGACCCTGAGATCATGACCTGAGCCAACCAAAGGCAGATGCTTAACCGACTGAGCCACGTAGGCACCCCCAAATTTTTAAGTATTTATGTTGGAAATATGGAGCTGGTAATCTTCTCCCAAAATAGTCTATGATGATTAACAGTGAAGAAGTTAAATTTTTCTGCATCTCAGTTCCCTGGACTAAATTACATTATAGTGGCCTAAAAGTATTGGTCCAGTTTCATCTGCTTACAGGATATAGTTTTAGAGAATATCCTCACTAAGTGTCAGTATTTTGGGTTACAAGAAAAGCAACTAGTTTGTAATGTGAATAGTTTACTGCTCTTTGTGACCTTGACTGGTGGTGTGAGCCCACCTTTCAGGGTGGCTTTAATGATACTCTTGCAAGTGGTAGCCTGGGAAAATAGCTAAGTGACTCTACATGTACATTTTAGACCCAAGACCTAGCAGAAGGTGCGTCTTCGAATAGGGAATAATGATGAATAAGTTCAAGAAGATGACTCATTGTGAAAGATACTACTACCTTTTGCCTAAGTTATAGTCACTATGGTGGAAAAGGACATAAATCATTCTAAAGGCCTACTTCTCATTTCCTGTCAACTGATATAGCATGTCCCACATTGAACAAAAAATTACCAGGTATGCCAAAAGGCAAGAAAAAGCACAGTCTCGAGAAACAAAGTAACAAGCAAAAACCAGACTCTGGTATAACAGAGATGTTAAAATTATCAGACAAGGAATTTAAAAGAACTATGTTAAGGGCTCTAGTGGAAAAAGTGGAAAACCTGCAAGAACAGATGGGCAATTTTAACAGACAGGTTGGAACTCTGAGAATCAAAAGAAAATGCTAGAAATCGAAAGCATAGTAAGAGAAATGAAGGATGCCTTTAATGGACTCATAAATAGACTTGACACTGCCAAAGAAAGAATCACTGAACTTGAAGATCAATCGATAGGAACTTTCCAAACTGAAATGCAAAGAGAAAAAAATAATTAGAACATCCAAAATCTGTGGGACAATATACAAAGTTGTAGCATATGTGCAGTTGGAATGCCAGAAGGAGACGAGAGAAAGGAAAAGAAATATTTGAAGTAATAATGGTTGAAACCTTTGCAAAACTAATGACAGACACCAAACCACAGATCCAGGAGGCTTAGAGAGGAATACCTGAGGGTTTTTTCTCCCCTGGCACCAAATGTGTGATTCACCCCGCCCTCCCCCCCCCCCCCCACAACACACACACACCAATTCTCTAGTTCTCTGATACCAACTGGGTGTCCAATAATTGAATTCAATTCTGACACCAGTTCCTGGTGTTAGCTTAGACCCCACAGGTTAAAGTCTCAGTCCCAAAAGACTGTCTCCACTTCAGATGGCAGCCACAGGTAGGGTGCTCAGGCCACCCACATTTCTGCCCAGCCAACTACATATTTGGAGGATCCCATGTCCCTTCCCCCCTAGGTTGTATAATTTTCTGGAACAATTCACAGAACTCAGGAAAGAAAGTACTTTACTTATAATTACTAGTTTATTATAAAGGATACAACTCAGGATTGACAAAATGAAAGAGATGCACAGTGCAGAGTGTGCTGATGGGTCAGGGGCACCTAGCACAAAGCTTCTGTGCCCTTTCCAGGAGTGCCACCCTCCTAACACATCCACCTGCTCACCAAGCTGGAAGTTTTCTGAATCATTATTTAGGCGTTTTTATGGAGGTTTCATTACATAGGCATGATTGGCTAAATCATTGGCCATTGGTGATTCAACTCGGTCTCTAACCTTTCTCATCCCTGGCGGTAAGGGGGTAGAGTCCTGAAAGTTCCAATCTTTTGATCATGCCTTGGTCTTTCTGGCAACCACCCCAAATCCTGAACCTCTCTAGGGGTCCACGAGAGTCACCTCATTAGCATAAGCTCAGGTATTGTTGAAAGGGGCTTGTTACAAATAACAAGACACTCCCATCATTCAGGAAATTCCAAGAGTTTTTGGAGTTCTGTGCTAGGAACCAGGACAGAGATGAAATATATATTTCCCATTTTACCACAGTACTCCTCCCCACTCCCCAAGCACCATTAGGCATATCTTATTCATACTGCAGAAAACCAAAGAAGAAGAAAACCACAAGGGAAGTCAGAAGACAAAAAGAACACCTTACCTGTAGAGGAACAAGTAAAATAATTGTAGTGGCTTGCTCATCAGAAACCATTCAGGCAAGAAGAAAATGGCATGGAATCCTTAGTTTATTGAAGGAAAAGAACTTTTTCATTAGTACCAACAATATTTATTGAGTATCTGTGCTGTCATCTGGGATATAAAAAAGATTAAAACATGAATGCTGCCCCGAAGGAACTCACAAGTGGACTAAGAAAGAAACTGATGAGTTGTACAAGATACGGGATTTAGTGGTAAGAATAAAATGTTATAGGAATCCAAAGGGATTAGATAGGACTCACAGGTAGAGTGCTCAAAGGAGGTGACATGTTTAAAAAATTCTTTTTAAGATTATTTATTTATTTGAGAGAGAGAGAGAGAGCACAAGTGGGAGGGGCACAGAGAGGGAGAGAGAATCTCCAGCAGACTCCACACTGAGTGCAGAGCCCCAACGTGGGGCTTTAACTCAGGACCATGAGGTCACAGTGCAAACCAAAACCAAGAGTCAGACACTCAACCAACTGCACCACCCAGGTGCCCAAGAGGTGACATTTTTAGATTAGACAGAATGCCTTCTTCCTCCACTCCCTACCACTACCCAACAGAACTTCAGTTTAATAACAGCAGATTGTAGCTAAAAGACTTGAAAGACACAGTCTCCCAGGAGCAGTAGCTAGGAGAGCCCAAAGCTGAGGGGAGACAAAAACAGTACACTAGAGGAATTTGAAGCCTCTGGTACAGCTGGTACAACAAATCATAAACACAGCCCAACTCCTAGCAGAGAGAACACTGTTCTGTGATTAGATCTGTGTAGATAACAGTGACTTAGGTGTTAGGACCAACATGCTAATATGTTAGCATGTTTTAGGTACAAGTTACAAATGTTTTCCTGCTTATTAATCTCTGGGGACATCACCAGATAAGCCTGATATAATTTCTTTAAAGTTTTGTAGAATATACTTATAATTTTTTTTAAAACATCTGGATGGGTTAGGCCCTGGCAGTTTATGGTCCGTGATTTGGTAACTATCAGGGAAGGATGTGAAGCCAGAGGCAGGGGCTCTTTTTCCGTCTTGTAACAACAGACTATTTGAATGTCTGTCTCTCTACATCTGCCTTTGAGGATTAGATTCTTCCCACCAAGGACTTCAGTGATGAATGGCCTGGGTAGAATGCAAGAAGACTTAAGGTCCCTGTCTTAAAGTAAGTTACCAACAACATATGAGATGAATAAGGGTTCATCTAAGGACCTAATCTAATAAAATAAGTTATCTAATAAAACCTAATAAAATAAGTTATTCAACAACATATGAGATGAATAAGGATTCATCGAATAAGGATAAGAATAAAGGACATTCTGATTGTATGATTTTAGGAATTATTAACTATGGAGATAACCAAGCTGCTGTTCATATAATATGTGACTTAAAGGGGTGTGTGTTCACAGTGTAAGAACATGGAACATTTAGAACAGGTTGAAAGCTTTTTTTTTTTTTCCCCCCACAGGCAGTAATATTTTTGCCAGTTCTTGAAAGTGGCCAGAGATGAGATTCTTATCTCTTGAATATTGAAGACCATCATTTTAAGATTATTCTTTGAATTTTTAGATATGGTAACATAATACTACTCCAAAATGGTTTTCTACTAAAAAACAGAAACAAACTCTTTGAGGTCAGGGCCTGGATCTTAGCAATATTTACTTTCTCATTATCTGCCATGCCTGTGGCAGATGTTTATTAAGTTCGAATTGTTCGGCACAATTTTGTGAGTCCTGACAGCCCGGAGTAGCCAAGCGTTGTCTATTCGTAGAGTTCTATCACGAGGTCATGGTCTCTACCCAACTGGTTGTTATTCTTCACTAACATCCAATGTGATTGAAAGAGCTTTTGTTTTTCTTAGGTTAGCTAGAGCTGAGAGATTTTTACAGCCATCAAGAAGCAATTTTGCCTTTATTCCCAATATTCCTGCAACCTTTAGATCAACCACTAAAAAAAACCACTTAAGAGCTCACTTCTCATCTCCAGCTCATGCATAAGAACATATTATTTTGACATTATTGGAAGAAATTCATTTTTGCTTTAAAGAGCCTCCCCCACTTCCTTGACAACCTTATATGAGATGATCAACCTCATTAATAACGTACGAAATGCACATTTTAATAACATGCCATTTTTCACTTATCAGATTGGCAAAGACTACTAAGACTGATAACACCCAATATTGGACAGGAAAAAGGTAATCTCATACACTCAGGGTGGAGGATTAATTACCATTTGTACGATACCATGGAAGGGTATTGCATATACCTATCAGCATTCTAAATATGTGTCAGTTTCCAGCAAGTCCTTCATAAGTATTTGCACTGATGCACAATGGATGTCTGTTGTATTTTTTTTTTAACCACTGAAAATTTGGAAAGAGTGAGACTATCCATTAATAGGACAGTGGTCAAATACGACATTTGTATAAAGAAAGAACACATTTCATTAAACATTTTTTTCAGGCCAAAAAGAAGAAGCTGCAGTACTTACAACATCTCAACTTAATTGAAATTAATTATTTTTTCTTTGTGTGAATTATATATTCATAGGAAGAAGTCTAGAATGTACAACATGCTATTAATAGTTATCTCCAAAGGGTGGGTTTATAGGAGCCTTTTATTTTCAACTCTGTGCATTTTTAGGTTGCTTTTGTAATTAAAAGAATTATAACTATTTAAAAATATTTGTGTAGTGCTTCCTAGGCATGGTACATTCCACTCTGGATTGGGGATACAAAGATGCATCATAATGAGATTTGATACTGATCTCAAGGAGTTAATGGCCTAGTCAGTGAACACAGGAAAACAAATACATCCCATAGAATCTTGTGGGTACTCTGATAGGAGCTGCAAAATATTCAGTAGGATGAAGGGTTAGTTTGATTGGATGGGAAAGGAAGAATTGGGTATAGAAGGGAGGAAGAAAGCAGCCATAGAGGGGGTTTGAGCTGAATTGTGAAAGCTTTGCTATTCAATCTGGAATTTGAGAGGTGAGTAGATGGCAGACGGAACAAGGGAGAGTAAAGGTGTGGATGACAGTGTCAGGTGTGCATTTGGGAAGTACCAGGAGGTGTACTGGCTGCAGTTGGTGAGCAACTGGAGAGGTGAGTGTTGTTATGGGGGAGGGGGTGAGAACCATGCAGATGGACAAGAGAGGATAGGATTCTGGCCTGTGAGTCGGGACGTTGCTCCTTCCTGCTTCTGCCCCACAGATGCTGTGCGAGTTTAGATAAAAGTCACTTCCGCTCTCTGGGCCTCAGTTTCCTAATCTGCTCATTGAGAGTGTTGGACTAGATCAGTGACCTCTGGTGCTTTTATTCTTTCCTCTTTTTCTTTAGAAATAGAACCTTTTAGTCGAAGAGATTCTATTTTACATTAGGAGCAAATGCAGTAGATAAAAGCGGAGCTGTGAGCTATTGTAGTTGGCAGGTGGGAAGTAATGATGAGGCTCCCCCCTGTGCGTCCTCAGAGAGGCTTCCTTGGAGGGGTCAGGGGGAGCGCTAGCAGAAAACCCTGGCCAAGCAGAACACGAGAGCCCTTTCACATCTGAAGAATCTACAACTGTGTCACTAGGCTCTTGTGAAGTCCCTGCTTCCTTCCCCCTTAGATTGTTTCCATCTTGGCCTAATTTCTTCTTACCCCTGGTTCGGCTGCACGTCCGTGTTCGGTGTCCTTTCTCATCAGACCTCAAGTGCTTCTCTCCTCCATGCCCATCTTCTTACCATTTTTCTTCGCTCGTAGCTCTGATTCCTTATTGATTTTTTTTTTCAATCTTCTTTAATTTGTGTGAACAGGCTGGCCTTTTCAGGACACAGTGGAAATTATAATAGGTAACACTGAATGCCCACCATGGGTGCTGTTGTAAACATTGCATAAATTATCTCATTTCATCCTCAGGACAGGTGTTAATTATGAGGCAGGAGTTAATGTCAATATTATTTTATTATGTTTATAATATAATGATCTTAAATCATTATATTATTTTACGGGTGAGAAGACCAAGGCAGGCACAAAGAGGCAAATCATGTGATAAGGTCAAAGAGAAACAGTCGTCAGAACTGTGACTCAGGCACAGGCAAGCTGGCTTCAGACCACTACCACTTCATCATGGCCTAAACTTTCTTACTTTGTACTTTGACATTTTTAGCTGTCTGTTCTCAGAAAGGGTATATCCCCGTTCATTCAGGTGTCTTTGCGTGCTCTGGGGCTGTCTCTGCTCCCTTTCTCTCCCCGTGCCCTGCCCTTCCTTCCCTTTTTTGCTAAGAGGGAAGTGATGCCAAGAACGAGACAGTTAAGATTTAACTGAAACTCACAAGAGAACGGATCTGGGGACTCTTGTTTTAAATGGATTTCTTGGGATGTGACCGGGGAAATGCAGCTGAGAGATTCAGGTAGAGCAAGGCCATTTAGGCTGACAGTTGCACGTTTACCAAGGAATTCCGTGTGAGTCAGGAAGGCAGGGTGAGAAAGGGGCAGGGCCAGGCATTTGATCCATTGTCAAAGTCAAGAGATGGAATGTTGTTCCCATTTTTTATTGTTGACTTCCCTACCCTGAAAAGCTAAACCGCTTTAGAGCATGATTTCTTCTTTTGTGTTGCTCTGCTGTTTTCACCACATGCCAGGGTAGGCCTGATATAATCACCTGAAAGTAAATAAGGACAAATCTGTGCCTATGCCATCATTGACTTGCGCTAAGTATGTTGTTGTTACCAGGAGATCAAGGAAAAAGAAGTAAATGATTAACCAAATTTCTAAGGACTAAAACCTTTGGACTGCAAAATGTTGCTATGTTTACTCAGCAGAAAACAAGTCTGCTCACTGGCCTAGAAGCATTAAAAAACATTAACCTAGAAGCTTTTGGCCAATGTGTGACATATTTCATCATAAATACATTTCAAGTATTGAAGATGTGTTTTAAGAATTAAAATTCATATAAATGTGGTACTGTGACCCACAAAATTACAAAACTGTAGGAAAACTTAGCTATTTCTCTATTTGGAGTGGGAGAAGAATGGGTTCCAAATGTGGAAACACATCTCTAATTTATATGATCAATATAAAGATTTCCGCCTCATCGAAGCACTTTCATTTCTACTTACTGTGTTCTGAAAGTCAAGTTCAGATTTATAACATACTTGGTTTAAAGCAGTTTCTAAAATCTGGTGTGTGTGAGATTTTTGAAAGGAAAGCAATATAGTAAGTTTATTGGGATCTCAGTATATATTTTATTTTAGAACAGATATTGGAAGCAGGCTAGGCCTTCTAAAAGGGGAGAATATGAGCTGATAAACATCCAGGGGAGTTTAGTTGCTCTAAGTTAGCTTTATCTAGGTGGTTGGCTTATGGATAAATCTCAAAGATAGAAGTTTTATTCCCAGGAAGCTTATTTTCCAAGAGCTATTTGAGAATTTGGATATCCCTCAAAGAAAAATAAATCTTTTTATCTATTTTGTTAGGGAGTCCATGGAAGTTCAGGAAAAAATTTTCTGTAAAATTTCTACAGTGCCAGAAATTGGGTATAATGGCCCAGTGCAAAATTCTGTCTTCTTAAGGAAGCGTTTCCAGATCTCCTTAGTGGGAATTAATCTGTACTTTCTCATTCGTGGATTCATGCATTCATTCAACAGACGATTATTGAACACCTACTATGTGAGATTACAACTGCGAACAAGTTAAACATAGTGCTCGTCTTCCCAGTAATCATGGTTTTGTGGGGAATACAGAGTAAGTACTCAGAGTTAATAGCGGCATCATTACTGCCCTACCGGCTGCAGGCAGATCTGGGCAGACTTTTTACAGAAAATGCTTTCTAAGCTAAGCAGAAGTTAACTAGGTGAACAGAGAAGATTAGGGACACGATATACAAAACTGGAGAATGAGCCTCCAGAAGGGAGTGGAAGAGGCACAGCAGTTCTCAAACGGAAAGGAGTTCAGAAGGGGTGGAGCTTGGAGCATGAGCGAGGGAGGAAGTAGTGGTCAGAGGGAACCTGGAGAGAGCAATAGTGGTTCTAGAGCCCTGAGACCCTCATCACACCCACTCTTCTGATGGCAGTGGTGAGCCATTGAGGTGATGGCAGGTGTTCTATAAAACTCACAGTGGTTACTACATACAAAGTGTACTGGAGGGAGGCATGAAGCTCATTGTCGTCCAAGGTCAAAGGGGTAAGCGACCCAATCCCAGAATACCATTTTTAGGGTTTATCTCCTGGGAAGTGAGTTCTGTCTCAGTCAGGGTCCAGTCAGAAAATAGACACAATGCTAATATTTCAAATTGGACACACACGGTTTTAGGGGGCCAAGTGAGTAGTGGAAGCAGAGGTAACCTAGAGATTAGTGACTTCAGGAAGCAGCTGCCATCCTAGAACTGGGGAAAGCAAAAGAGAATGAGTGTGGTTAACTAAACCCAGAAGCTCAGAGTGGAGCCCACCACAGAACTGCTAAGGGGGTGCTTGGGCCTCTGGGGAGGGATTGCCTTATGGCTGGTGTTCCAGTCAGCAGGAGGAGTTCATGGCTAGTACACAGAATGCTAAAAGCATGGGGAACTGGAGCTATCTGCTGCTGTGGAGTCCAAAAGGAGCTGGAAAACAGGAAGAGAGTTCCTCCTTCCCACTTCTGCCTTCCAGTCTCCTGCTGGTGGCTCCCACTGGCAGAATTTAACAAGAAGCCAGTTGCAAGGGAGTCTGGGACATGTGGTTTGCAGACTTCTAGCTCCAGCATCACAGAGCAGAATACCAAAGGGTGGGCTTGGGCTGAGAGGCAGCTGGTAAGTCATCTGCCCTAGGCATTTCAGGAAAGGAGCTCTAGCTCCATCCACTGTAGGAAGTGGACTGGAGGGGGGCCGTCCCGGGTCCCTGTCGATCATTTCACACATTGCTATCCAGACAGAGGTGATGGCAGCCTGCCTTAGGACCAGGACAAGAGAGAAAGAGAAGTAGGTAGATGCAGAGAGATTTAGAACCTCGAATTGAACAGAATTTGGGGAGGGAAGAGGGGATAGATCAGAGGAAATAAGGAGGGGGAGGAGTTAAGGAAGAAGCTTGCATCTCTGACACGGGTGGATGGTGGTACCCTTTACCAAGATAGGAACGTGGGACTGAAACTGTTTAGGGGAAGATGATCTATTCGGTTTGGGGCTGGTTGAGTCTGAGGTGCCTGTGGCTCATCCAGGTGGAAATTGACTGCAGATACCTGGTCAGAAGATGTAGACATGGTATGTCTTCAGCCTACAGGTGGTGCTTGAAGTTTAGGAGGCCAATGCCTTATCCATTAGGTGACTGGGGCGGTACTTGAAGTTTAGGAATGAATGAAGTTACCAGGGGAAACTATACAGTGGGGAGAAAGGAGCGCATCAGGCAGAACCCAAAGGAATAACCACATTGTAGGAAAGAACAAAGTAGTGGAGAAGTTTGTGAAGGGGACAGGAAGATGGTGGCAGAAGCTGGAAGAAAGAGTGCATTAGGATTCCCTCTGATGTGCTAAGCACAGCGATGAAGCCGTGCGCACGTGGTACAAAAGGGGAACACCTAACACAGCCGGGAGAGAAGCATCGGGTGGAAGAGGAACCATAGTGGGGGGAGGCCACCTGGTGCCTGGGCGCCATTGTGCCACTTGGGAGCTGGGAGTGGATGTAGGGGACGTGCGGCAAGGTGGGGGCGGTCCTCCAGCTTTCCAGTCAGAAGTCCTGTGCGAGGAGGAGGGCCCTGGAGGCTGTGCAGTCATGGAGAAAAGGCACTTCTGAGAGATCTACTCGTCTGTTACCGAAGTTTGTCTTCTAGGCATTCTTTTTTTTTTTTTTTTTTCTAGATGACATATTTAGTGTGGTTCGATTTTGTGGGAATCATAACCTTGAATGGGTTGATTTTCCCCTTACATAAAGTACAGAAGTCATCTTGTATTAATATGTCTTTTGACTGGATTTGTCTTGCCTTTAGGGGCAATAAAAGCTCAGTGAGCCGAGCGTCTAGCACAGGGAAGGAAATTTCTCTGTTTATTTAAACCCCTGAACTTGCTGTCATTTTACCATCGGCGCCCATCACAAACGTCGAATTACGCATTGACACTGATCTGGCTGTGCTCTCCCAATGACCTGTGGGAACAAACAGGTTTGGGCAGGTGTTAGGCCTAAGATCTGAATAACGAAAGCGAGACACACACTTGCCAATTTTAATTGTTTGCCAGTGTTCATTGCTTTCAGTTTTTTCGTTAACAAGTTACAACAACTCATTTCATGTAGGGAAAATAGGAGTTTTTCATAACCCTGCATAGGAACTGGAAATGGGTGAGCCCAGGCACCTCTGGATGTTTCCTTTCTCCTCTCTCACTATATCTGCACCGTCCTTTCCTCAATCTACAGATCTGTTTTCTCTAACTTTTGCTTCTGTGTGATTTGTCTTCTCCTCTCAGCCTCTCTCTGTATCATGACTGGCACTTAAAGCTTCAGCTCCCATTGCTGTTTGGGGCATTAGCTCAGTTTCCTTTCATGATCTGGTCAAGGGGCCTCCCCTGTTCTACCCAGCTTGGACTGGGGATATGTACCCATGTAGTTCATAAAAGCCAGAGATTGGCTAGCTCCCCTCAGAAGTATAAAATGAGAAGCAAGGAATCCTGAGTTGTGACCTCTCCAGTACATTCCTTCTGTGCCTGGTCCATAACCCATTTCCTACACACAATACCAAAGATTCTCTCTTCTAATGCAATCTGTTCCTCGTACGTAAAACCACACATTCACTTACTCTTTCCCCAACAGGAAATATCCCAAAGTCATTGCCGCTACACTGAGAAGCAGTCAAGGGGCCACTTCAAAAGCATCATCCAATCTGAATCCACAATTCTCAGTGATGTCCATTTCAACTCAAGTCCTCTCACGAGCAGTCTAGCCACTCCACAACCCGTGGTCTACATATTACACGCAACACTGACATAGCCTGTGTGTGGTGGTGGACGCTCTTAATGTCAGGTTTTAAAAAAGGGGAGAAGAAATTTCCACCTCTTAGTCTAACTGTAAGAAAGACACATCATACATTGGTCACTGGCTCAGCCTATACTCTGTCTGGTTGAATAGAGCCCACATCTGGTGATGGGTGGCCTCCTTGCTGGCATTCGAGGCCAGATGCTTAGAAATTATAAAGTTTATTGGAGGAGCCCTGACTCCTAAACCCTCGGCTTGTCTCCTCTCCTCTTTTACCATGAAATGAGTTCCTTGATCTTTTTTTTTTTTTAAAGATTTTATTTATTTATTTATTTGACAGAGAGAGACAGCCAGCGAGAGAGGGAACATAAGCAGGGGGAGTGGGAGAAGAAGAAGCAGGCTTCTAGCGGAAGAGCCTGATGTGGGGCTCGATCCCAGAACGCCGGGATCACGCCCTGAGCCGAAGGCAGACGCTTAACCGCTGTGCCACCCAGGCGCCCCGAGTTCCTTGATCTTAAACAACTATTCTCGAGTTGTCTGTTGGGTATAGCTTCTGTTTTCTTCCTGTGCCTTTCCTTGTTAAAATCTGGTTACGGAGGGGTTTTTGTTTGGTTTGTTGTTGTTATTGTTGTTTTTATGAACCCTTCAGTAGTTAATGATGTGAAATAGAACAGAAATATCAGCACAGTGGATGCATCTCAAACCAGAATCGTTTTGGATTTTTTTTCCTTCAGCCCTTGTTAAGAATTTAGAGCACTCTAATTTTGTAATAGAGTAGGTATCTGTGGGGCTTGGATTCTGTAATCAAGCTTGTTTATTTCTGAGCTTGCTTTCTTGGCTAATTTCCATGTGGTTTCTAAGTTAATTGCATAGGGGGAAAAAACCCCAAAATTTCGTTTTCTGCACTGTATTGACATGACTTTAGCATTTGCATTTAATCATTTGCACTTCTTCTATCTCAGTAAGTACCGTGAGCTGTCTTTATGTTTACATACCATTGAGAACTAGAAGATAAGTTAGGAGTAGAATTAGAATAGAGGAAATCAGCATAGTCATTTCTTAAATAGCTAAGCATCAAGGAGTGCTGCAGCCATCAACCAACACCATCTAATTCAAACTAAGGCATTGAAGTGTTGGGTTTTTTGGTTTTGTTTTGTTTTTTTTTTTAACATATGTTATTTATCTAGTCTTAATTTAGCCGGTAAAAGTTCCTGATTCCCAACCCTGCCCTCGTTCTCTTCAGGGTGTCCCAGCTTTTGCTAGATTGGGTTGAGCTTACCCAATGAGAAACCGTTCCATTAGCCATCACATTGATAGAACTATCCAGAACCATGTGTCCTTAAGAGAGCAGTGGTCATTGAGAGCCACGTGGAGGTCCAGAGCTGCTTCCAGCACAGTCTCCTGACCATGCCCGCCCTGCGGTAGCTCCATGTAGGGTGATTATGTTGAGTTCTAGCACAGACTTGGAACACGGTAGAGAGTCAATGAGATGCCTGGTAGAAAGGATGAAAACATATATAGGTGATGTTTCAGCCTTCATGTTCTGTGGAACACTGATTCTTGAAGGTTATATGTAGACATTAAACAGGACATCAAGGAAAGAAAACTACTAGACTCGTGTTTTAAGAACACCAAAAGAGGGGGTGTCTGGGTGGCTCAGTTGGTTGAGCGTCTGTCTTTGGCTCAGATCATGATCCCAAGGTCCTGGGATCGAGCCCTGTGTCAGGCTCCCTGCTGAGCAGGGAGTCTGCTTCTCCCTCTCCCTTTGCCGCATCCTCTGCTGTGCTCTATCTCTCAAATAAATAAATAAAATCTTTTTAAAAAAATACCAAAAGAGGAGATGAATATGCGTCTTTGCCCTCGTGTTCCATTTTCTTAGGGTAAGTTCTTAGGAGTAGAATTGCTATTGTGCCTATTTCCAGAACTTTTGATAAGTTTAACTGCAGTGGCCTCCAGAAGGCTATTCCAGTTGACTGTACATGAGACGGGTCCAGTCCCCACCCTCCACGTCTCACCTTATTTGTACTTGTGTCTCCAAAGCCTGCTCGGTGGCACTTTCTCGGAGCAGTTGGCTTGGCAGGGGTCAAGGTGTGTGTGTGAGAATACAAAGTGTTCATTAAAACTTCCAAGATGTCTATGTGATAAAAATATTTGGCTTGTTTTTATTTTGATGCCCTTGGTTTAATTTCCCAAAATTTGTGTGACAATTTCTCCATCTCTGTTTCACTCTCCATTTGAACAATACCTTTTTTTTTTTAAAAGGCGTTCCTCCTTCTTTATACATTTTTTACAACTTTCCCAAGCATGCTAATAAATTTAGTATCTACACCAGATTCTTTATAGTCAATAGTCAATTATAGTCAAAGTTATAGTCAATAACCAGACAAGAATAGATTAGTGGACAGGCCAGATAGAAGAAAAAACAGGGGCATTTTGGATGAAGGTCAGTTGACATTATTAAGTCTTAGTTTGGACAAAAGCATTGGGAGAAGGGAGAACTGATAAATTTGGGGATGGGTTGTAGAGATGGTGACAGTTGAGGGGGTGCCAGATCCTCCCAATTTTCACAAGAACCTGGAAAGTTGTTTTACATAAGGTATATAAGTGTTAAATGTGCATGGGCCAAGAAAACTCACTTGTGCAAACTACCCATTTGACCTCAAGTCGAGCCACGTCTACTTCCGTTAACAGGTGAGGGGTTGAACATTTTAAAAGTGGTTTTTCTTTCATCTCCCACGTCCCTGCCCTCCAACCATGGACACTTGAGGAGTTTATATTTGTCTGAGACACCTTTTTCCTGTGCCAGTTTCCCTGTGGCCGCTTCTTTCTTTTTTCCCATGCTTGTACCCAGGGTTTCCTCTTGATGCTCACGGGTGTGTAGGGTCTGCGCAGAAATGTGTCCCTGCAGTCTCCTCTGCGCTCACCTCGGGTCAGTGTGTGTGTCTCCCCGCTGCAGCGCTCCGGGCCGTAGCCCTTGTGCCGGTCACAGGCAGAAGCCGAGGCGTATGTTCTGGGTCATTCACTCAGAGCCAATAGCTTCTGTGGCTTTCCATGGCGGTGGATCTCCCTGTGTAATCCGTGCAGGCAGACCTAATTAAATTCTTTAATTACATTTCGAGGGTAGGCTTAACAGAGTTAAGTATCTCCTGATCACCAGCGTCTGAAGGATTAAAGTGCCTGCCTGTTCTGCGGCTTTACACTCCTCATTTAGTCTGGTGGCTGGCTGTGTCCCTTGTCTCTCTTCTTGACTCTTGTTACCTTGAATGTATTTAATTTGCCTGTAATCTCCATCTCTTGCACAGATCCCGGGTCATAGTCATTACTCAGCAACTGTGTGTTGAATGAAGGACAGTACTGTCACCTGTGATGATACAGAACAGTATGTGCCAAACAGAAACATTTGTCAGAGCCAGATAAACATCCTCTTAGAAGCTTGGCAGAGCTTTGGCTCCACGTTATTTGACTTCCTTGTCTGATGGTTGGTGGTGAATGGTAGTGACTACTCTTCTTTACCCCTTTGCTTAATCGCTGAACCCCCAGGACCTGTCTGAATTGATTTTCTTTTCAGCTGGTGCATTGATCTGTTTCCTTGTTGGTTGTCCTTGCCCACCAGAATGGAAGCTCCATGAGGGGAAGGATTATGTTGATCCTGTTCCGTGTCTGGGACCATGCTGCAAATTGAGTGAGGGAGCCTGTGTCTTATCCCAGCTCTTTGTGTCTTGTCTTTTCTTGCTCTTGCTTTTTTTTTTTTTTTAAGTATACACAGTTCCTCATCTCCCTTGGGTGACAACACTCCCATCTACATTGGGGCAGATGTAAATTGGCTCTGTCATCATTTTCCTCCTTAAACTGGCAGGCAGTTCCATATGGCAAGAGGGGCACAGTGGACGCAGGACAGGATTGCAGGAGGAAAACCGCTCTCTTTCCTGGCCAAGTCCAGCAGAGTCATCAAGGCTCCCTTCTCTGAGCCTTGCTCTCTTTACCTGTCGAGGAGAGATAGCACCTCCTATCACCCTCACAAGGTGGGAAGGTACCATCTGAGGAAAGTTTTGTAGAACGCACTGGGATGTGCGTATGCATGCTTGTCTGCCTTTCGAGGACCAGGACACCTCAGGTGGGAGCAGGCCGACCAGGGAGCTGATTTCCTAACCTCCTCCTTCAACACAACAGTCTTGTGAAGTGGGTGATGCTATCCCATTTTAAAGATGAAGATAATGAGGGGTGCCTGGGTGGCTCAGTCAGTTAAGCATCTGACTCTTGGTTTCAGCTCAAGTGGTGACTTCAGGGTCCTGAGATCGAGCCCAGTGTCGGGCTCTGTGCTCAGCATGGAGTCTGCTTGAGATTCTCTCCCTCTCCCTCTCCCACTCATGCTTTCTCTCTCTCTCTCTCTCTCTCTCTAAAATAAATAAGTCTTTAAAAAAATGAAGATTATAATTCTCAGAGACACAGAATTTTCCTCAGAATTATTCACAAAGTAAAGGCAGAGCTTAGACATAGATCATCTGATGACAAATCTAGCCGCCTTTTCGCCATCCAGCATCTGTACGACTGGACCGTGGAGAAGGGGCCATCGTGCCTGGGCGCCAGATTCTGGATGGTGAGCCTGATCACGTGTGTTCTGAACATCTCTGTAATTTGTTAATGTGTGACACCATAAACTTGTACTATGTTAATCCGAGTTAGTGTTAGAGTCATACTCAATGGACAGACTTTTCTTCCCTATCAAACACGGCACAACTAGTGAGATCAGAAGTTAGTAATTTCTTGGAACATGCTGATTAAAAAAGGGGTTGACACTCAATGACAGAAGAGCTGGTTGAGTGCGGCAGAGCCTGCATTTACATACGGACCTGGAGTCTGACCTGGATTTGCAGGCTCTCCTGTGGCATCGCGATATACAGAGCAGGACGCCTGCCTCCCTACCCGTTCCTCCCACGTGGGGTTTCACCAGTGATGGGGTGCTGGATCCTCACCAAGGCGATCTATGTTATTGTTTCGAGGGAGTCTCAAGTGAACCTGTAAAGACTTTTCAGTTACCCAACAGGACCTTGCGCAGCTGCATGTGGAAATCAGGATAATTCCGGCGTTTCTGAGAGCATTTTAATAGAGCACTGATTACAGATTGCAGGCACCTGGTGGTGGTTTTGTACTGAGGCTGAAGGGTGCAGTTCCAAAGACCAGAGCTGGGCTTGACAGATTCCTATTTTCCTGTTCTGTTGTTTCCCAGGGCCTGGCATAGGTACTAAGAAACTCTTAACAGTCATTGATCCAGGCCCTTGGCATGGTTAGCATGGGCTTCAGGAGACCCCCAAAGCCAGAGTATTAATTCCCAGGCTGACAGTGGACACGTGACTTAGCCCTGGGGTTTTCTCCTTCCAATGGCTCAAACCACTGAGACGGGAGGAGGGCCTCCTGTTAGTTGGGGTCAGCACAGAGCCCTATAGCTTGGGACTTGGCCAAAACTATTCTGTGCTTCTTGGACTGTCTCGAGCTGTTCCACTTGGGCTGGCCATCATTGCTTTTGGCCTTGACAGCCAAAGGAGAAAGCATAAACTGTGAAAAGTCAAGAGAATAAAAGGTGATAGCCAGAAGTTGAGGTTTTGAAATCAATGGGTAGAGGTATTCTAGTCCAATACTTAAATTCTTGCCAATTCGTAAGAAAAAGAGTGAATCTGAGAAGAATCCTCACTGTGATAAATCAGGTTTTCTCTCTCTCTCTCTCCACCTCCCTCCTGGCATTCCGTGTGCTCTCACCTTCCACAAACTTGGGTGGCTGTAATAACTTTGCTTGAAAGAGCATTGTAGCCAAGCGGAGAGCGGTGGCCAGCCCTAGTGGTGGCCTTGCTATGATTTGGGAATTTCCCTCTGGACTTCAGCTTTCTTATGATTTAAGAGAGAGAATTGGTATGCTGGACCATCACTCAGATCACTTCAGCTATGGAATTTTTTAAGCTTAAGAATGCCAGCGTACTAGCTTGCCATGCCTTTCAACCAAGGTAGAAGCTGCTGGTGGGCGAGGCCCAAAAAGGTGTCAAGGAATCGTTGTTGGTTAGCTCATTTGGGAGGTCTTGCTGAGATCCTTCTCAATAAGGTCAAATGGATGGAATTCCCCTTGCCAGCCTTTTAATTTTGTGAAGGCCAGGGCATTGCTGCTAGGGAAGCAGCTCCGGTTTCTCAAAGCACTGGCCCCAAAAGACAGAAGGCACAGAGAGAGTGTGAGGAAGGAGACAACAAGGAGGGTCCAAGCCGTGCTTCTGAGATGCCGAGGGGGGTAATACAGCAAAGGAAGTGGAAAGAGGAGTTTCCCTTGAGAACCAGCAGAAACCTTTGAAATATGTGCCTTTCATAATTAAACCTCTTCCGGTTTGGGAAATCGCCTACAAGGTTCATAAAACTGCCTGGTGGCAGCCATCCAAGACCCTCCCAGGAGTGGACTCCTGTTGTACACTGCTGGTCTCCGAAGGAGGGTGGTGAGCAGCTGTGATGAGACTTTGGTGGGCATTGTCCTGTTTACGGAGACAGACCTACTGTAGACTCCCTGCTGCCCTGTTACCAACTCCCCAGGTTTTTATTTGTGGAATCAAAACAAGCTCTATTCTAACTAGACTACGTGGTCCTCTCTGCCAACTCCACAGCATGACATGCATAACCGAGATGAACAGATAGCCAGAAAGAATGACTTCAAACTACAGCCTGATTCATTATCTTTGTAAGGGCTGGGCAGAGATGATAACAGTATTTTGTCCACCAGAAAGCAGGGCCGATCAGAGGTAAAACTGTGAAGGAGATGAATTTATTTTCATTTACCTAGAATGCGTCTCTGCCTCACTTTTCCCGACCTTTCCCCTTTCTGCAATGAGATAGTGAGGCAGAGCAAAGGCTCGTGGAATCAACACTTCCAAGGTTCAAATCCCTACTCTGCCCTTTTGAAGCCGTGTGAATTAGAGCAACTTACTGAACTCCTCTGAGCCTTGTTTCCTCTTTCGTAAAGTGCAGTCTTGTCCTCCACCCCCAGTACAAACATGTTAGTGAGGGTTTTCAAATACCAAAGCCCCATATCTAAGTGTTTGCATCTCAGGTCAGAATTTGAGGCAGCTGATGGGGATAGCTTTTGGAGGTTGGGTGGGAATCTTTCCAGCACCTGTGACATTATACTGCACAGGCACGTGGTCATGAAGTTGACCATCGGGAAGACCAATTACAGTTAAAGTTACAGTCCTGAGCAGGTCCTCATGAGCTTGATGACCTTCTTGAAAATCTTCAATGTGAAGTTGAGACACTGAAGGGCAGAGTGCCTTACCTTTTAAATTGACATGATAAACACGTGTACAGTGGGGACAGATGTGCTGCATTTCTTCTGTCCCCCGTTACCGTGAAGGACTTCGTGTCAGAGTGTAACACCAATAAAATATCAATTACAGAAAACTTGCGGACGCTCTCTCAAGAAATTCTAAAGTGACGATATTCTTCACATCCGGGATCCAAGTCAGAAATACCGTTTTAAAATTGATGTTAGAATTAGAGAGTATTTTGAGAAGCATTCCTCTGATTTGCAGAAAATATATAAACTTGTTTCAACTATATTTTAGGGTTTTATAGGCCACTTCGAAAATGGAGGGTCTTTTTAAAAGGCTTGTTATCTTTTTAGTGTTTTATTTCAGGTCTGTCCTAAAATAGAAATAGCTGAATCGAGAGAATGTATAATTACCTGAGATTTGAGTCAGCAAATACCTGATAGAAAAGACTCATCTTGTGTTTGCTGGAGAGTTTATTCATTTGTGTCTTTGTTTTTAATGGTTGATCTGTTTGGTCTTTTTTTTTTTTTCCCCTAATCCAAAACTTCTGTATAAACTTCTGTGTGAATCAAGCCCCTCCTGTAGGAGGAAAGCACCTGAACTACTACCTAAGTCATTGTTAAATGACAGAATTTCCGCGGAGTGAATTTAAAGACGCAGTGGCTTTATTAAGTGATCACGGATTGGGCAGCATCCCATCTAGCAATAGAATTAAGGAGGCCACATACTGCATGGTGCACTGGGTGTTCTACGCAAGTAATGAATCATGGAACTTTACATTGAAAACTAGGGATGTACTGTATGGTGACTAACATAATATAATAAAATAGAAAAGAGAAAGAAAGAAAGAAAGAAAGAAAGAAAGAAAGAAAGAAAGAAAGAAAGAAAGGAAGGAAGGAAGGAAGGAAGGAAGGAAGGAAGGAAGGAAGGAAGGAAGAAAGGAAGAAAGGAAGAAAGAAAGAAAAGAAAAGAAAGAGAAGAAAGAAAGAGAAGAGAAAAGAAAAGAGGCTCCACGAAAGTGGGTCCACGGGCATGCCTGGGTGGCTCGGTTAGTTGAGTGGCCAGCTCTTGATTTGAGCGCCCAGGTCATAAGCTCAGGGTCCTGGGATTGACACCGCCCCCCAGCCCCAGGTGTGGCTCCTCGCCAGCGGGGAGTCTGCTTCAGGATTCTCTCCCTTTGCCCCTCCACCACTCCCCCCTGCTCACGCTCTCTGTCTCTCTTTGTCTCTCAAATAAATAAATTACCTATTAAAAAAAAAAAAGTAGCCCCACCAAGCTATCGAAGGGAAAAGGCTTTGAAAGACGGAAGGCTAAAAGAGGAAATCATTAGCAAAGAATGCATTGTTTCAGGCAGATTGTCCTGAGGGGATTGTAAGGGCCACGGGTGATGCTGACCAGGTAATTCCTGGTTGACTGGTTAAGGTTACCTTCCTGGGGGATCGAGACAGCTGTTAGGTTAGGTATTAAACTTGGCTTGCTGAAGTTGGGGTTTAGCACAAGTGACTCTGTTTGGGGCCTGCTGTCCCTTTTAACGTCTTCCACTTTCTTTCATGCATGGGTTTAGTGTTTGCCTCGCTCTTCTCTCTTCAGTGCAAGTAAAAGAAACATACTGATTTAGCAAGCAGTGCAGAACATAGCACAGAATTAAAATTGTTTATTTTCACGTTGTCTATCCTCATGTGGCTTTGTCCCTATTTGGTTGGAATAGATTTGTCAATTGCCAATGTGGTCTGCTATCAACACTGCTCTCCAGGCCAGTGGATTGTTTTCTTAGTCTGCCAACTAGCTGTTGGACACCATGGTGATGAATGCTCAAAAATCGAGACATGCCGACAATTTGAGCTCCTTTTGTTTGTTTTCTCTCACAACCCTTTGTTCTTTCTTTGATATGATTAAATTCGTTTTTAAGGCCTGCTTCCGTTGTGGATTGACAGCCCTGTCATAATCCAATGAGTGCACCCCAGCCTGCCCTTCCCTGTTGCTTTATTTCTACCCATTACTGTAGCGTCAGTATATAGAGACTGAAGAACCAATTTAAACCAGCCCTTGGAATTTAAACTTGTGAATGTTGTGGTTCTAATATAGACTGAATCCTTCAGAGCGGGTGATACTCGTGAACTCTTCGCACCACCTCGAAAAATCCTCCCAATGGCATGTTTCTGGCAGCATTGTTGGTGGTGGTGGTGATGGTGGCGGTGGTGGGTTTTTTTGGCCTTCTTATTTGTTCAAGTTGGGATATGATGATTGACAAGAAGGTTAACAAGTCCACCCACAATATAAATAAACTTGTGTAAACACAGGTCTTGGGGTCTGGGTGTAGAACAGGGTTTGTTCTTTGAATATTAAACCAGCAAGAATAATGTGCTTACTGAACATATAAACACGGAAAGAGGAGATGAAAATAGTCCAGATTTATAACTGAAGCAGACGTGAGTCACTGGCTTCGGAGGATCCTGTGAACATGATGTCTCCTACACAAGAAGGGTTAGTATATACAGGAAAAGAAAGCCAACCAAGTCTTATAGTATTTGGTAGCCTGATGGTGGGGGAAAAAGCTCCTTCTTTCCTTTCCTTAAGGAGTTAAACTATATTTTAGGGTTTTTAAAGGTTTCATACACTTAAAAAGTATAAGTAAGTCACGACCAAGGCTGCTGTGTGTGGTTGTGCTGTTTTTGCGCTTCTCCAAAGATGTGTAAGCAAGGGAGCAAGTGCGAGCTGACATGTGGCTGGTATTCTTTTTTTTTTTTTTTAAGATTTTATTTATTTATTCGACAGAGATAGAGACAGCCAGCGAGAGAGGGAACACAAGCAGGGGGAGTGGGAGAGGAAGAAGCAGGCTCCCAGCGGAGGAGCCTGATGTGGGGCTCGATCCCAGAACGCCGGGATCATGCCCTGAGCCGAAGGCAGACGCTTAACCGCTGTGCCACCCAGGCGCCCCTGGCTGGTATTCTGTTCACCAGGCCATGGGCCCTGGCATGGAGCTGCACTGGCCCAGAGGAAAGGGGCCATTTTCTTCTCACCGAAATGCCTTCCGGGCCTTGTCAATGTTCACAGCATTTGCTCCTTTTCCTCACAGCTCTTTGAAAGTGTGGGAATTTACCCAGTTTCACCTTTGGGATTCCTGGCACCATGTCTGAACTGGAGCTGATAAGACAGACCAATAATTAGATCTCGATAAAATATATTTTGATATGTCTTCCAATTTGAGGAGAAAGCGTGTACCTCAAAAACAAACTGTTTAAAGGAACACTCTAGTCAGATTATGGTGGAATAAGAATTCTGCCCTGCAGAATATATTTCTGACTATTTTCTGGTTTCAAAATCCAGAGGTGTTCATATTACCATTTTGGCAAACTATTTTCTAGACATTTCTTTATGCATATAAATACACACCTATAATTCATGAGCTCATTTTCTGTTTTGTAACTTACTTGTTTTTACTCTATTATGTTATGGTCATTTTTCTCAGATATATGCCATGAATTTTGAAGACTATATAATATTCTGTTAGGTGGTGGGTATACTGTTTAACCAGTGCAGATTGGCTATTGATGGATATTTAGATTTTTTATAATGTTTTGCTCTTAAAAATGAATCTGAGGTAAGCATGCATTTATAATACACACAGGCATACAGGCTCACATCATTTTCCCTAGTAGTAGAGTTGCTGGTTCGAGGAGTTCTAATTCAAATATTAATTTCTGTGAGAGAAATTAGAACTTCCTCATAATCCGTGGACCAATACGGGTAGCTAAAAAATAGCATAGTTTACCATTCATGAAAACATATGCCTAAAAATCCTAATTTACAATCTTAAAGCAAACTTCGGGAGATACATTTAGCGGCTATCTTGATTCCACACTTGGAATTGAGCGTGGAAGTGTTTTATAACTCATGCGATGCTATGCAAACCTCAGTGACTCATTCCTAGGGCTTTAGAGAGTATCCACCGTGTACTCTCAAAAAATGTTTATGGAGTCTTATTTTATAAATAATTCATTAAATACAGAAGGAAAACCCCAAAGACAGTGGTTCTGCACTGGTTATATAGCAGAATAAATAAGGATATCATCAAGAAAACAAGTCCAGGCCCTTGCCCCCCAGATCCCTCTGTAAGCAGGTCCGGGGCACTTCAGATGTTGAGGTATGGCCTTTGTTCAGAATTTGTCCTTTATGGTATTTCTATGTCCATCTACAAGTATTTTTCCAGCAGAATAGAGAATATTTTTAACTTTTATTCACATCATTTTCCCTGTTTGGAAGTTTCCGGCTCCTTCCAGGATACTTTTAGAGGTATTTGTGGTTTTTGGTTTTTTGTTTCTGGGGGGGGTTTGAGGGTTGTTTTTGTTGTTGTTTTGGGTTTTTTTCTGGTATGACTTGCTGATTTAGTTCCGATCTTTATAAGACTTCAAAAGCCACGGTCTTGGTCCAGCGTTCCCATCTGGTTTCACTCCACACAGCCCGTTCCACAGACCTTGTTCCTCTCATGAAGAACAAAGAGTGATGGACTTACAGTGATCGCAATTTCCGGCTTTGAATGTTATCACCAGATTAAAGTTATCTGTCTATTTTAGTGGTATTTCAGACTCCCTCTTTAGATTCCACTAATACAAATGTGTAGTTTAGAGTAGTAATCGAACTGCATGGAACAATTGGCTGGTGGACTGAAATTTTTGTCTGATTTATTTAAATTTTCTGCACGTTTGCATGCCGTAGAGCGACCGAAATTTTCATCTTGAGAACTACCTCAAGATGTTCTAGTTCGAGAAGTTGTCTAAGTAGAAATTTTGCATATTTAGAATCAGTAACTCTTAACCTGAATAAACTTTTATAAAGGGGCTAACTTGACCTCCAGTTATCTCGTTTGGCCTTAATATATGAAACCATAAAAATAGATTTTCACTGCATAACACATTGCGTGTTTTCTAACTACCAACTTCTGGATTTTGGAGCAAAATGAACTTTTTAAGATTATTTTTAGGTTTAATGATTGCTTAATAACATCTGACATAACATTTAGTGTTGATATACTGTGGAGTTTACAGAAAGCAACTTCACATTTCTCTGCTTTGGTTTCAGTACTTACAACGTTGACCCATTTCTTGTCAAGGTAATTGTGTTTCTCTGTCAAGACCTGAGGCATGGAGAAGAAACAAATACAATTAAGTGTGAATCTTATTTATCCTTTAGAATATTATACTGGGCAATGTTGAGGGACGTTTGTGAGCAAGATGGGAACAATGCTGGGGCTGTTTTAGGAGGCATCAGAATCGTTCAGGCTATGTTAATGAGAATCCTAACCAGAGGATGTGAGAATGAGAGGGAACTGGTGGAGTCCAATTTACATGGATTACATCACATCCACAGAACTTGGTGATTGGTTACTTACGGGGGGCGGGGGTGTAGTTGGAGGGTTTGAAGGAAAATGCAGAGTCTAGGTTAACTCCCAGTGGAAATGCTCCATTGGCGGTTAGATAAGTGGATTTAAAGCCAGGAAGGCAGTGGGAGCTGGATGCGTGATTAAGCGTCGTCAGATTGAAGTTGTATTTGAAATGCTACAATGAAGTTGTGTTTGAAATGCTACAATTTTTTCAAACACAAAATGGCAGTGTGGAGAACTCCTTAGAGGATAACCTTAGTTCTCTCATTTCTAAGTCTTTGAGGTCACCTCACCAGAGTTCCTATGCACTAGAGAAAACCAGCTGATTCTCCCTCAAAGTCTCCCACGCTGACATCACTTTCACCCTTAGCTTGGAGAATCCTGAAACTTGATATCAGCTTGCTTTGAGTGCATTCACCTCAGGGTCAAGTCGTATTCACTGGTTAAAGAACGTGATGTCTAAAACCGGGGATTTCGGTTACTCGTTGATAATGGGAACGTAACTGCTGTCCAGTCCAGAATGCTCGTATTGGCACAGCCAGTGCCAAAAATGTGATTGGAAGCTTGCATGCTAAACGTGGCACCCAGACAGGGACGTTCCTGAGGTTAGAGGAATCAGTTTGCCTTGATAACATTAAGCTAAATAGATGACTGTATTTCACCAAAGGGGCTCTTCCTTCTCAGGTGAGAAATATTTGAAGCCTGTAGGCTACACCCCAGTCTGCACGATAGCTACAAAGGGCAACTATGAGTGAGGGCATCGACAGGTCTTAATTGCTGGAGTCCCTAGCACTTCCTTATCTCCTAACCACAGAGGACAAGTGTCTGTTCCACTCCTGGAAACCAAAGATGTTAGTGTTGGAGTGTGGAACATCTTTCATCTGTACGCTTTACTTATGTACTTCATCTGCTGAATCCTGAGGTCATAGGAGCTTACAGCTCCTTCTCTGAAGGTTAATCTCATTTCCCGTTTACTTGTGGGGGTGGAGGGCCCCATTACAGTAGCCACATACTAACAAAAGTAGATATGGATTAGGTGGCTTACAGCAAGAAGAAGATAGATAAAAAAGCCCTGGGAAAGATTAAACTAACAGAGATTAGTTTCTACAATTACCACTTAAGGCAGCCAACTGCTTTGACTTGCAAATCATATTGTAGGTTGGCTTCTTGGATGGAGAAGCTTTGTAATTATAGCCTATAGAAGCTGTAGACCAGGAAGAGATAAAACTTCACGGGGTTGTGGGGGAGGAAAGCTAATTTTCCTTCTACTCTTCTGAGTTCTTAGTGAAGACCCTTATAATAAAAGACAAAGTAATAAGAGAAAAACAAGTTTATTAGCACATATACCTCATGGATGCATGGGAGATACCCAGGGAAGAATGAGTAACTCTCTGAAAATCCCTGGAATTCAGGATTAAATACCATCCCAATAGGGAAAGGGGAGCAGGGATGTAGGCCTCTTAGGGGAGAGTAAATGATTTTTAGGAAAGATCGAGGGCACCCTTAGAAGAACAAATGGGAAATATGATAATTTGTGAGAAAATCTGTCCTGGGTGTGATGTCCTCTTCTAGTCTCCTCTTCTGTGACAAGCGTCCATCTTCTCTGGTTGATGAAACTCTTGGAAAGGAGACTTACTGAGTTCCTTTTAGAGGATCTGTCTTAAAGCAGATGTGGGGAGCTCAGACAAAGCCTCTGCTCGCATTTGCTGTTTTTCAGATGCCTTCAGTTCAAGATAATCAAAATATTGAAGTGGCATATTTTTGGGGTGGCCTGTTTTGGGGTGGCATGTCCTCTTACCTTCAGCACGATGTGGATTAGAGTACCTATGGTCATTGGCATACCTCTGATGCTGTATTCATCTTGTTTTCTTACATCGGGGGTCCCAGCCTTGGGTTGGACATTGGTTTACCAACAAGAGGTAAGACCCAATAAAGCCACTTGCTTGAATCTAGAGAGAAAATTCTGTACATCTCTTCCTGTATTCTTTCCTAAGAGTACATTCCTTTCCATCCCATAGTTCCTCGTTAGGCCGTTGGCTTTAAATTAGGTGTCAGGATGGCTGCATGAGAACCAGTTAGAGAATTGTTTAAAACACAAATTCCACTGTACATTCTTATCCCCAGGATGGTGTTAAAAGCATACACACATGCATGCAGTTGGGTAGGGCTGCCAATATCATTGTCCTGGACAAAAACTTTTGACAGTTTCTCATAGAATGCATCTAGCAATCTCCTAGGAATGAGTTTCCTGAGGGTGAAGTCTATAAATTCCTCATCCTGAAAACAATACAGAGCCTTTCATAAAATAGACCACATATCCATATTTAGAGAGTTTCATACCATGAATGAGGAAAAAGCTTTGGTAAAGTTGAGATTCTCTTTTACAAATCCCTTCTGGTATGGATGGCTACATTTACTCAGTTTCTATAAGCTCAAAGGGTCTTTTATTTTTCATACTATAGTAGGAGAATTAATTAAAATTTTCCATTTTTAAGAGTGTATTATGATTCATGCACTAGAATAAAAGATTTGCATATACTGTTCCATTTAATTCTTTCAATAGTTCCATGAGGTGGGTGAAGATCTCTCCAAGTTGCAGTTAGTAAACTAAGGGTCTGGAATTTTAAGAGATTTACCCAGTCATATGTAAGTCTTCAGTATTGGAGCTGGAATTTGAACACAATTTGTTTTGATTCCAAAACCTGTGCTCAGTGAAGTTACTGGTTTTGTCTTTGCTAGTTTTAGTCATGCTTTGTTTGTTATTGTCCTTAGCGATTGAATATCAGTATATTAAAAAGGGGGGGGGATGACTGGGTGGCCCAGTCGGTTAAGCATCCAACTCTTGGTTTGGGCTCAGGTTGTGATCTCAGGGTCCTGAGATTGAGCCCCCTGTCGGGCTCCATGCTCGCTGAAGAATCTACTTGAGATTTTCTCTCCCTCTCTCTCTGCCCCCTCCCTACACACTCACACACGTGCACATGTGTGCACTCTCTCTCTCTCTCTACATAAATAAGTCTTAAAAACAAAAATAGTAAAATGTCATTTCCATTTCTTAACAGTTTCTCAAAGGAAGAACAGAATTTTCTAAGAGTTTGGTAAAACATTCATGCTCCTTTTTTTTTTTCTGGCAAATTGTACACAATCACAATCAAATGATAGCTTTTTATTACTTTTAACCACAATTTTAGAAAAATGTGAACCCAGGATAGGAAAGCAAGAGCCATACCACAGTTGGAAAGGTACTGGTCAGAGAATGCCTGGTGAGTTTTGGGATATGACGCATTTTCTGCATTGCTTATAGAATGTTGGAAGCTGCTGTGCTCCCGCTGGCTTGCTTTCTCACATGTCCCCAAAGGGTGAAAAGTGAGAGGCCTTGTTTCTCTCTCTTTTTAAAAATGTCCCTGTAAATGATAACACCCTGCCTAGGAAAGTCACCAGGTAAATGATGGTGGGGGGAAGGGTGGATTCTGTTTGCTAACTTCTACGAAATCGCAGGGTATCAGTTGGTGGTCAGCACACTGACCCCAGGCCCCCTCCACGGTTGTCATAATGTTCTCAGCCAGTATGAAGAACCTGGTGGTGATGATAAAATGTCATGATCAGAGCGCAAATAGATCTGGGTATAGAATTCTATAATATGTCGTGGAGATATTGGTGGATATAATAAAAAGCAACACTTTGTATTTTTTATTCTTGGTGCCACTCAGAAAACCTGTTCTGTTATAGAATCGAAACTAGGAGAAATTTTTTTTTAGCCAGAGGAATGCTCCTTTTAAATATATGTCTTTCCTACGACAAAATTGCTGATGGATAGCTATGTTGGTATCGTTTGCGAATCTTACATTGGGAAGGATGATTCTCTGCTTTTCCCTCATAAAGCAAAACCTTTGATGTAGTCAGCAGTCAACTCCTGGAGAACAGGGACCATGCCCTAAATATTTCTTGTATCTCTAATGCTGAGCCTAGAAATGGCGCATAGTAGGTGTTTGCCAATTGGCTCAATTTTATAGCAGGCTGGCCAACACTTTGAGCTGCTCTTACCATGTATAGCTGTGCTCTTAATCCATTTACAGGCTCTCTGAGTACTCTGTACGACCCGTGGGGCCAACCCACAGGCCCTGTCTGCACCTCTAAGTTCTGATTGGTTAGCTAAACAAACGTTGGTTACCGATTAAGACACAGTCTGTGACTAGGATGATGGGATAGAAAACATTTACTCAAGTTGCTGTCGGGTTTTTGGATGAAAGGGTTAAAATTCAGACTGATCTTGAATATAATAGACACAAATAAGCAGAATTAAGACCATTAGGGAGGTATAACTTCTGGAAAACTAAATATAACATGGGGACTGTATATATGTGAGTTTGGTGGTGGGGAGAGGAGGGACTCATGGTGAGTCAGCAACACACTGCTTTATCTTCTTAATTATTGGGCACACATTGCCAGTTACCCACAGGAGCGTAACATGTGGGAACTACTGGGTAACATTTCCAAAATACTTAGCATTAGTCAGATACTTTTTTTTTTTTTTAGAATTCTGTGTCCACTCTGGCTGAAGAGAAATGTGGAGAATTTGTCAAGGGTCCAGAACATGGCAACTATATACAGAGGAGCGCTGGGAAATAGGACCCACTGAAAGAGGCTAATAAATAAGGATTAATTATTTAGCGTGATCCAAAGCAGCTAACGGGTGATGAAATTAATGGTCTTCTGTTGCATGTAGGGTTATTATGTAGAAGATGATATAATTATTTCCATTGTGAATAGAATTAGGGAAATGGATTTACATTAGAGTTAAAGGAGATTTTGAAGGAGCATAAAGAACTTCGTGACTCTAAGGATTGTTGGGTAGTGAAAAGTCTTCTCAACTGGAAATGTGAAATCATGTTTCTTATGGAATAGGAATGGGGGTGGGTCCTGCTCGCCAGTTACCGTTAGGTGCAACTGGGGTAGAGATTGACGAACTTTCCTGGTAGCATTTCGTGCTGTTTATCTCACACTGTATTTGACATTTTCAGTGAGTACATCAGTATTCCCTTCTTGTTTGTATTTTTCACAGTTAATACAAGTGGGAAGACCTTGCTTCTAATGATTCTGCAGTGCATTTCAAGTAAGGGAGAGATTTTAAACGACAAATTGAAAATTACTTCACCTGCAAATCAACTTGCCGTTTACTGTTACAGGAACCTCACCATATTGTCAATTCAACTTGCCTTTTCTTTTTCTTCTTTAGGAAACTCGCTGTGTGCCCTCCTCAGTTTTCTACAATGAGTGCCAAGTCTGCCATCAGCAAAGAAATTTTTGCACCTCTTGATGAAAGGATGCTGGGAGCTGTCCAAGTTAAGAGGAGGACAAAGAAAAAGATTCCTTTCTTGGCAACCGGGGGTCAAGGAGAATATTTAACATATATCTGCCTGTCAGGTAATGAAAACCAGACATTGATACTATTAAAACAGCTTCATTTGAAACATACAATTCTCAGGTGTCCAAGAGGGTCGTATACCCAGCTTTTGTACACATCCACTCTCCCACTCCCGTTTCCTGCGTCTCTGTTGTCTTCTCCGGTCCTTATTTACTAGTGGCACCTCTGCTTTGGAGGTTGCTCTGCATGGGAAAGGTTAACGAAGTTCAATTTTAAGTGTATTTTCCAGTTCATTGAGTGCTTCTGCTAAGGGTTTGACAGACACATTTGTTCATCCACACTTTCCTTCACGAAGGCATTGACAGAAAGTGCGTTCTCCTCTAGGATTTTTTGTCTTAGGCTAATTCCTGGTCTTTGGGTAATTGTCATTACTAGCAGCCTGAGTTTCATTGGCTTTCTTTTTCTTAACAGTTGCCAGTAATCAGTAATAGTTTGTCTCAAGATAAATATCGACACCTTATGGAAAATGAGACTGTAGAGACAGCTCCCGAATCATTGCTTTGCCTGACAGCTGTTCCTTGTCAGGAAGAGGCATCTGTTCTATTAAGCTTAGAATTTTGTTGGATTATTTTTTCCTCTTTCTGCTTGTGATTGTAGATGTGTGGGATTTACTGTGGCTTCATACCAAGTTTTTGAGATAAAATTTGGATACGTTTTCCATGGAGTTGTGGGGATGCTAATCTGAGTACCTGGGGCATTTGTAACAGATCCGATGATAGTTCTTGTAACCGGGCAACGGAAGAATTAAGCTTACCTTGATTCATCTTTTCCTTCTTTCAGTTGTGGCTTGGGAATAAAACTTTATTTTTGGACCCGTTTTTAGATTTTAAAAAAAAATTAGTTTCTTTTTTTTTAATAATTTTTTATTATGTTATGTTAGTCACCATACAATATATTCTTAGTTTTTGATGTAGTGTTCCATGATTCATTATTTGCGTATAACACCCAGTGCACTGTGCAATATGTGCCCTCCTTAATACCCATCACCAGCCTATCCCAGTCCCCCACTCACCTCCCCTCTGAAGCCCTCAGTTTGTTTCCCAGAGTCCATAGTCTCTCGTGGTTCATTCCCCCTTCTATTAACCCCCCCTTCATTCTTCCCTTCCTTCTCCTACTGATCTCCCTGCTATTTCTTATGTTCCATAAATGAGTGAAACCATATGATAATTGTCTTTCTCTGCTTGACTTATTTCACTTAACATAATCTCCTCCAGTCCCATCCATGTTGCTACAAATGTTGGGTAATCGTTCTTTCTGTTGGCTGAGTAATATTCCATTGTATATATGGACCACAACTTCTTAATCCAGTCATCTGTTGAAGGGCATCTCGGCTCCTTCCACAATTTAGCTATTATGGACAATGCTGCTATGAACATTGGGGTGCATATGGCCCTTCTCTTCACTACATCTGTATCTTTGGGGTAAATACCCAGTAGTGCAATGGCTGGGTCATAGGGTAGCTCAATTTTTAACTTTTTAAGGGACCTCCACACTGTTTTCCAAAGTGGCTGTACCAACTTGCATTCCCACCAACAGTGTAAGAGGGATCCCCTTTCTCCACATCCTCTCCAACATTTGTTGTTTCCTGCCTTGTCAATTTTTGCCATTCTAACTGACATAAGGTGGTATCTCAATGTGGTTTTGATCTAAATTTCCCTGATGGCTAATGATTTTGAACATTTTTTCATGTGTCTGTTAGCCATTTGTATGTCTTCATTGAAGAAGTGTCTGTTCATATCTTCTGCCCATTTTTTGATTTGATTATTTGTTTCTCGTATATTGAGTTTGAGAAGTTCTTTGTAGATCTTGGATACCAGTCTTTTATCTGTAGTGTCATTTGCAAATATCTTCTCCCATTCCGTGGGCTGCCTCTTAGTTTTTTTGACTGTTTCCTTGGCTGTGCAGAAGGTTTTTATCTTGATGAAGTCCCACAAGTTCATTTTTTCTTTTGTTTCTCTTGCCTTTGGAGATGTGTAAAAAAAAGTTTCTGATCATTTATAAGAATTCATTTCAGTGTGTAGATAGGTTTTTTCCAGAAAGAATATGTAAAGGTTAAAGAAAAGAAGAATATGTAAAGATAATGATAAGACTCTATCTTAGTTTATAATAAAATGGTAACATAATCTTTTAGAGAGAATGTATTTTCAGTGGTTAGGAGAAAGCTTTTATTTAAATGAGTGTGAGAGAATTGACCTTGAAATATTGGTCTGTCTTTCTGAATTCCAAATAAGGATTAGATTAGTAAAATTTTGTTATAATTGGAGGACATTTGCATTCCTTTAGCATGCTGGGTAGTGCTTGGCATATAATAGGGCCTCAGTTAATATCTAATGACTAAATGAAAGAAAAAAGTAGCCTTTCCTGATTACCTTTCTAGTATTTTGTTAATGAGATTCAGGTCTTACAAATATCTTCATATTCTTACGTTTCAATTCCAGAGTTTTGCTTGCGCCAATAATGAATAGAATGCATTACAATAAATTTTTGTGTGTGTTTGGGTTGAGCTGAACATGAGCTGAGTAGGGACACATAGTCACTCTAATTTTATTAATTTTTATTTGGTCTATGTTTCATTGAGATTTCTTGAAGATGGGTAGTTGAAGAAAAGGTGGAACGGTCTAGAAGTCCCTGGAGTTTTGCCTGGTACGTACCTCTAACTGGAAAAGATGGCGGTTCTGTTTGCATGTGAGACATGCTGCTGTCAGCCTATTTCTGATCATGAAGGCTGCAAGAGTGAAACAGGAACTCTGTCTGCCTGTCTCAGTGAAATAGCAGAGCCATTTCCCCTGCCACGGGAGAGCCTGACCTAGACTCGTCCAATACCTGCATTTCCCTTGCTGATTACCCAGACTTTAGGCTTAAAGTTTGAAACTATGAGAATTGCTTTTTTCAGAATTCCATTCTAATGGAGGAAAATAGTTTGTTCTGATAGTCTTTCTCCGTTTCATGGATTTGAATTGCGAGAGGCCAGGTTGGTAAAGTAGACCTGACATTTAAGCAGGTGGCTTAATGGAAGTTGGGGCAGGAGGAGGCCAGGCCAACTTTGACCCCCAAGTTTTTGCAGTGTGATTTTTCTTCTCATCGAGAAGGGAGCAACCTTCTTTAACTTCTAACTTACGTGAAGGCATATCGGTGACATCTCTGATAAGGTAATGTTTTAATCCACAAGTAATTAATTACTCAGATATTTATTAAGTACTTTTTGTGTGCTGAGCACTCTAGGTATGGGGCATACAGTTGGGAGAAAAACCCAAGAAGCTTACTTTGTTCGATGGGGAAGGAGCAGTAGGCATTTATCAACTAGTCACTAAAATAAATACAATTATTAACTGTGAAAAGGCTAAAAAGGAAGAAATGCAGTGATGGGAAAGCAGGTGTGAGGAGAATTTGGCCTGGCTGGAAGAAGCCAGAGCTGTGAGAAAAGTAGAGTGTCCCGGGTTCTGAAAGAGGTGGTGTATGTGCCGGGAACATTCGTGGCAGAGGGAAGGGCAGCCTCATTAAAAGACTACGCGGGATTTTGAATTGCTCCTTTTCTCCTACTTGGTCTAAGGATGACCTCTTTGTAGCTCGACTCACGTAGGCGGCTATGAAGTGGAAGCAAGCCCTGGAATGGGAGCGTCCTTCCTGCTATGAGTGTGAACCACCAAGCTTTCTGGGAGGCCAGGCTCTTCCGCTCTTGCGGTTTGCCTGATGAAAACCAGCTCTCCATTTTGAACGGGCAAAATTGGCTCAAATAAGGGCAATGTCTGCAAGTAGTATTTAACCATTTTTCAAACAGCAGAACGAGTTAAAAAAATTTTTTTAAGGGAAGAATATCTCAGCGTTCAAAGCTTGCCAACATATGCATGTAAGCATGGGTGTTTTATATATCCAGTGTCTTACTGATTTTTGTGTGTGTAAATTCCACCCCCCCCTCCAAGTGTCTGGCAGAATTTAAAATCTGCGAGGTTAAGGCCTGTGATCCTAAGAGTTGTTATTTTTGGAGAGAATTTCATATCCTCTGGAGGAATCCAGAAAGATGCTGGAGCAGGGGAAATAAGATGATCTTTCTTGGGTTATTTAGCTGGGATTGTGTAAAGAGAGAAATAATCTCTCCAGTTCATCCGTGGAACCTTGGGATAGAATTTTAATGTTTCTCACTGGACTTCCCAAATGGCGTCTTAAATGGTGTGCAGACACTTCTGTACTGACAGGCTTGGGTAAATTTGCATTCTTAAAGCCTGGTTTCCACTTGGTCTTCTTGGCAATGGCTAACATTAGAAAGACTGACAATACCAAGCGTTAGCAAGCATGTGGAGCAGTTTGCGCTCTCACACTTTGCTGGTGGGAATGTAAAAAGGGTATAACTGCTTTGGTCAACCGTTTGGCAGTTCTTTGTAAATTCAAACATGCCCTTCTGACTCAACGACTCTATTCCTAGGTATTTACCCAAGAGAAATAAAAACATGTCCACATAAAGACATGTACATAGAGGTAGATAACAGTCTATTTGTAATAACCAATAATCGGAACTCACATGTCCATCGACATGTGAATGAATAAACACATTATATCCTATCCCTGCAGTGGAATGTTCCCTAAGGAATGAATTGCCAGTGCACGCAGCAGTGGGGATAACTCAAAAGCCTTATGTTGTATGAAAAAAAAGAAAAGACTGCATGCTGTATGATTCTATTTATATGAAATTCGAGAATGGACAGAACTTAAGCTGTAGTGGCAGAAAGCCCATCGGAAGTCGACAGGGTTGGGGTCGGGGACTGACTGTGAAGGAGCATGAGGGAAGTTCTTGCAGTGGTGTTAAGTGTTCCACATGTCGTGGCAGTGGTTACTTGCGTGTATACATTTTTCACAGCTCTTCAAACTGCACACTAAAAATGGGTATCTTTTATTATATGTAAATATATTCCACAAAATTGATTAAAAAAAAAAAACCTCTTACAGAGTCACTAGCTGGATGATTATAAGAATTTATTGACCTCCTCTAGTTAGGAGGACAGAAACTAACCCTCTCCTTTATACAAATGAGAAGTTATCCTAGGTGGCCCTTTTGAGCCCTCAGACAGAGCAGGCGTGTATCATGTAAACCCGTGTTTGCATCGATCAGATCTAAATGTTGGACTCTTCTAAGCGCCTTATAACACCTGGCACATTGCCAAGTACAGATAGACTATTCCCTGTGCTTAAATAGAAGATGCTATTTAAATTTGTGGCTTACTACATACCTGATTATACTTTAGACTTTAAAACTTAGAACTGTTAACTCATTCAAAGTATAAAGCAAGCCCCACCACAATAATTTCTACAGTTGGTTGCCCCCTGCATGATATTTGAGTCTATAAAACTAAACTGGAAACGTGCTAAGAAGTTAAAAATCAGTTTATTATTAGAGGCCAGTTATCTACTGAACATTCCATAATTTCATGCTTAAAATCTATTTCCTGATCCTGTTTTAATTCAGTATGTACAATGTCTCATGCTAGCCTTCACATTCACAAGTGGATAAAAATCTTTCCTTGGCTTCTACTCATTGTCCGCATAAAAAGAAGCATGAAAAAATTTTAATTTTGTGATTAATACATTCTTTTACGTATTTTGTTGAAACAAAATCTTAATCTTTTGAAAATGATTTTAGATTTTTAGGGAGCAAAATTTTTTTATTTAAAAAAATAGTTCTGGGGGTGCCTGGGTGGCGCAGTCGTTAAGTGTCTGCCTTCGGCTCAGGGCGTGATCCCCGCGTTCTGGGATCGAGCCCCACATCAGGCTCCTATGCTAGGAGCCTGCTTCTTCCTCTCCTGCTCCCCTTGCTTGTGTTCCCTCTCTTGCTGGCTGTATCTCTGTCAAATAAATAAAATCTTTAAAAAAAATAGTTCTGAATGGTCTTTGATGAAATAATTTACGTAAATGGATCCCCATGGAAGGTAACGATGTGGGATGGGAGCCTAGAACCTGGCAACACTGCTCTCCATCTCAGTGGCTGTCAATCCTAGGTGTCCCTTAGAATCACCCAGAGAACTTTTCAAAATCCAGATTTAGGTGCTACGACCACAGCCCCAGGAGTAGCAGTAAAACTTACTGTATTTGGAAAGATAGTGCTGAAGATACTGAAGCTGAGGTTGAGAAGCTTCACTATGTTACAGTTACACCCTGGGTTGTCTTCTTTTTTTTAAGATTTTATTTATTTATTCGACAGAGAGACAGCCAGCGAGAGAGGGAACACAAGCAGGGGGAGTGGGAGAGGAAGAAGCAGGCTCCCAGCGGAGGAGCCTGATGTGGGGCTCGATCCCAGAACGCCGGGATCACGCCCTGAGCCGAAGGCAGACGCTTAACCGCTGTGCCACCCAGGCGCCCCCCTGGGTTGTCTTCTAGGTCAGCTTGACATAACGATACATTCTCGGTACTACATTCTATCCAAAAAATACTTCTTAGTCTCTTTTGTGTTGACAGGCCATGGGTAAAGCTCTGAATTTTTCCAGGCTTCACTTTATTCAACTGACCAGTTCAAAGATTCCTTTGGGTTCTGAGTTTGAGGATTCTGAACTCTTTGGAAGTTTTTTGCCAAATCCTATTCCATACACGTCATGTAGGGAGAAATTCAGGCTGTTAATAAAGCAAATGGACACTTAAAGCATTGATGAGGGTTCGAGAGCATTCTTTATAGGTGTTATTGGAATTGGGGTAAGCAAAGTTAATTGTCAGCGATCTGGCATAGAAAGAAATTCTTTTTTTTTTAAGATTTATTTATTTTGGAAAGAGAGGGAGAGCGGTGGGAGGGGCAGAAGGCGAGGGAGAGAATCTCAGGCATGCTCCGCACTGAGCGCAGAGCACAATGCAGGGCTCAGTCTCGCGACCCTGAGATCATGACCTGAGCCAAAATCAAGAGTCCGACACGTAACCAACTGAGCCACCCAGAGGCCCCTAGAAAGAAATTATTTTTATCCACTTTCTAATTCTGACTGGATCTTATCACAAGGTCTCTAAATATTAGAAGAGAGAGAAGGGAAGAATGCAAGACAAATGAAATTTGACCTTGATAGGAATGGCTTATTTAGGGATGATGAGTTAACTTTCCGAAAGTTCTTATCCAGGAAAATGAAAAAATCCACACCAAACTCAGAGGTATATAAATGTATTCACAGGGAAAGAAGAAATACAAAACAACTATAATAATGATATCTATTTGTTATTCTTTATTATAGAAGTAGTAAATATTACTGAAACTATGACTCAGAAAATTATGTAGAAAAAATAAAAATATTCATCTTGTTTATATTATTTGTTGTAATTCCAGTTAATCCTCACAACGTTCCTATCTGTTGGGTGGTATGTCTTCATTTCACAGGTGAAGGGACCAGTGTTCATCAAAGGTCATGACATCCCAGAGTCACCATTTTGGGAGTGACAGACTGGGAAATTCATCCAGTCCTTATTACCCCACGGGCCACGCTCCCACTGCCTTAGCACCTCATTTCCTCTGACTTAGGTCATGAAGGGGGTGTGGTTTAGAGAAGGAGATGTTTGAAGGGGTAGATTCCTCCCTAACCCTTCAAAACTGATAAGACATTGAACAGTTTTGACCTACACTGTGTCTTGTTATCATTTCAGAGGTTATTGACTAATAGACTCTCCTACATTTGTAATATGCATCAGGGTAAGCCTTTTCTGTCTTTATTAGAGAGATGTGGCATATAAATCCAGCCATGAAACTTTAAATCACTCTAGAAGACAATGCAATAAAAAGTTATTTCTACTGCCTTGATCATAATTCTTTCTAGATCCTCTTTTATTTTATAAAAATGCAGTATCCTGTTATACTTTAGATTGAGAATTTGGCTCTTTTGTGAATGTGCATAGACACATTTGATGTAAACATTTGTAACAACAATAATCCTTGGCTAGGTGAGGTTAAAAGTAGAGAGAGGGTTTTCTGGAATGTCTTCTGGCCCAGTAGATCCTGCCACCAGTGTCATTTATAAACGACCTTCAGTATAGCACCTGCCACGCACCTATCACTCGATTCAGTGTGCAATCCAATTAGGTTGGCACCGAGCCCACCTTCAAATTGGTGATAGTAATAATACTAGTAGTAGTAATGGTATTTACTGAGTTCCCATATCAGGCATGGTTCCTTCTGCTTTACATGTATTACACATATTTAATCCTTACAGCCGTGTTATGAGATAGAAAACAGTACTGTCTTCAACTTGTAGATGAGGAAACTGAGCATATGGGAGTAAGTTATCTTCCCCAAGATCATCAGCTTATAAGTTACCAAACAGGGATTTGAACCCAGGTCGTTTGACTGTAGGTCTGTATCCCCTTAGCCAATTTTCCCCCCTCCCACAGTAGAATTTTCTGTCCCTCCTTACACAGCTTTAGCGATAAGCATGTCTTGGTATTACTCTGCCTTCCTACAGGGGTCGGCCTTGGTTGGTTTCGGCTGGGTGGTGACAATCCTGGACTGCTAAGAAAGCATACCAGAATGACTGTGGCTGTGTTTGACGCTTAGAGAAAATTCGGAGAGGGAAATTAAGGGAAAATCTGAGAGCCTCCTGACAGGAACATTGCCGTATTTGAACTTGTTTTTGTTCAGTTATGTAATAGAAAAAAAGTGGATGTCTGAATATTTTTTAGAGCCTCCTTGGTGGTTCTAGAGCTCTTCCTGTGAAAACTGGTGGTAATAATATGTGAGTCTCCTAAAGCCTTGTGAATAGGACATTCCAAAAATGGATAACTAAGCCCTTAACAGGTATTATCTCATGTAATCCGCACAACGGTCTTGTGATGTGGCTTCTGCTTTGCAGACGAGGCTTCACGTGGGTGAGTGCGAGGCTCAGGGCCCCGGGGCTGGAGAACGTCGGGGCAGGACGCAAGTGTGCGCGCTTTTTCACTTGTTTTGCAGGACAGGGCTTGGTCTGAGAAACAGAACTCTCCCCTTCCTTAAAAACAATGTGGCAGCGTTCCTTGAGCAAAGCGTTTTAATCTCTGAGGGTTTAGAGGATATGCTGTCAACCACTTGAGCTTTTCTAGTGGTTTAGCACGCCAACGGAGTTTTCTTTTTCCATTCTCTCATGTATGCGTTCCAGTACTAAAGCCAGATGGAAACAAGGGAAAACTCTTGACAGAGGCTGGTGCCAAAACATTTCATTTAAAAAGGAAACTCCATCTGTGTGCTCTTCTATCCCACAGCCCACTGTTGAGAGCAGGGATCTTGCAGCGGATTCACTTATGTTCGCTTTGGTTAATGTTGACTGATGGCAAAGGTAGAGCAAGCCTTGGGCAGGGCGATTGCACACTGAGGCAGCTCTCCTTCTGGAACATGGCCAGCAAGCGTCTGTGTACCTGGTAGCGGCCGCTGGCCGGGAAGGCAGGTGATCTGAATCCGCGCAGATGCACTCTGGTGGTGGTGATTGTCGGAGCTGCCACGCGTAGCAGTTGGTGCTCTTTGCCGTTGCATTGCAAGTTGAACAGCATCAGGATTCCATTTGTCGGTCGTGTAGTCAGAGGCACTCGGGGATGCCGCCAGTCACTGCTGCCCCCTGCTTTCTTCTAGCCCCGCTGTACAAAACACAGGCTTCGGGGTAAGACTGACTTAGGGGGAAATACTGGCTGTAGAAGCTCTTTGAGACTCAGTTTTCTCATCTGTAAAATGGAAATAATATCTATATCCCCAAGGGCTTTTCAAAGATGAACTGAGCTCCTTCTGTGTGTCAATAAGGCCTGATACACGGGAGGTCTTCAGCTTTGAGAGCAACGTTATTATCTTGTCACTGAGTGGGACATCCACCAGTTCCTGTGGGACATCCACCAGTTCCTGCCATACAAAGTAATTCATCTGCAGGTTTTTATATTTTTTTTATTTTTTTTTAAAGATTTTATTTATTTATTCGACAGAGATAGAGACAGCCAGCGAGAGAGGGAACACAAGCAGGGGGAGTGGGAGAGGAAGAAGCAGGCTCATAGCGGAAGAGCCTGATGTGGGGCTCGATCCCACAACACCAGGATCACGCCCTGAGCCGAAGGCAGACGCTTAACCGCTGTGCCACCCAGGTGCCCCCATCTGCAGGTTTTTAGAAAACACATTAATACACGTCTATGGCAGGCTTCTGTGACCCAGGTCATTTAAGACACAACCACAGGAAAGCCCAGATTTTTCTTGGCAGTTTCCTCCCTCCCCTTCCATACTTTTTTCCCTTTCCCTCTCAAGCTTGCTTTCCCCTCCCCTCTTTGTCCCATTCCTGCCAGGGAGCTCACGGTCATTCTGGCTCCCGATTTCTAAACCAAGCTTCTCTTAATTCTCTGTGTTCCAAAATTATTCTGCAGCAGCCCCCGCGAAGCTAGAAATGGAGTGGGCGGGTTGGGGGGCACATCACACTGGTGCTTCTGAAAGTCCGAAGACTTCCCCTCTGATTTCATGGGTGTTTGTACCTTACTGGGTATACTGGGTGCTGAAGTCATTGCATTCAGGCCTCTGTATCCAACTTCGTGGGGAATTAGAACTGGCTTAGTTGATGGAGTTCCTGTTCCTGAAATGGGAGATGTTATTTTCCTACACCTATCTTTATGGGATCAGAAGAAAAATGGAAACAAAACAAAACAAAACATTCTCTGGGGTCAGTCAAGTGCACTTTAAGCAAACAGCAGAAGTGGGAGAGGCTGGTACAAACGCCTGTGGACCCAGCTTTTCAGCCCAGATCAGGTTCTTATTTGCCCAAGTCTTTCCTGTTACCCTTCCTTTAAAGAGAGAACAAGCATGAGTGATATTCATCTCCCAGAACCCGTCCCAGTTACAGTCAGGCTACACCATATGCAGCATTTTCCTCAAGAAACTATAAATAACCCCAAGGACATTGAGCTTTCCAGGTTGTCCAGTACTGGGAAGAATAAATGACCAGTTGGTTACTGTGCCCTAAGCTCGAGCACACCCCTCCCTGGCCTCCCATGTCCTATTCATAATAGCACGTAGCACTGCTGCTTTGTGTGTGTGTCAGTTTGCTTTCTGTTTACCTCCCCAGACTGCGGGCCCCTAGAGGGTAGGAACCAGGTTGTCGACACCTCTCTGCCCCCAGTGGAATGGATGAAGTGCCGGCTGGGGGGGGGGGGGCGGTGGGCAGGAACAAATCAGGCAATATTCCACTCTTCTGAGCCTGCACCATGGACACACTTTCTGGGGCAGAGCTCCAGGCTGTGACCTCACGCTTTTGCTCTGGGTTCTACCAGCTGGAGCTGGTTTGGCCCTTTTTGGTTTTTGTTTTTGTTTTTTCTTGCTGTGGTTCACACTAAGATGCTGCCAGGTGATCTTGTTTCCTCTTGGAATTCATCAGGTTACTGAGTAGTTTTTATTCTACCCATCAGCCCCGTTACTAAGCAGAAAATACGGATTTCCCTGATTTATTCAGACTCTTAGAATCATCCAGAATGAGCAATTTATAAATGCTTCCATTGTAACGTACAGTGGGGAAGCTGTTATCTCAAATTGCGAAGTATCTGAGTGTTTCTCCTAAAGAAAGTTCTTATTACAGAGGAATAAATGACCATTTAATGGCATTGAATATATCAAAGCTTTCCCTGAATGCTCTTTCCCCACAGGAATCATTTTCAGTTCTATATTTCCTTAAGAAGTTCTTTCAGGGAAAAAATGGAAACTCTGGTTTTATTAAAACTCTCTCTGAGAATATTCATATTGCCCTCCCCGCACACACATACCCTTTTAACTCAGATTGTGTTTTGTCCACCACACATGGATGCCACGTGGCTTAGGTTATAGACCCCACGCCTAACTGCATTTCGATGTCTGTATTCAGTTTCACAGATTATGCTGCTCTCAGAAGGGGACTTGGCAGGTGGGTCTGAGATCGCAAGGCTTGAGGCCTTGAGATCTGAGTTCTCATTTTCATAAAAGGAAGCAATAGAATTGAGAACGGACGGCTCTGGTTTCCAGCTAGTAGGAGAGAGCAGTATTTACATAAGCGTGTTTCTCTGGTCAGAATCCTTTCCATCTTGCAGGTAGGTAAGATCATTGCGGATCCATGACTGTTTATTTCTCCCAGTAAATGTACGTGTGTTATCAGGAACATAGAAAGTGCCACTGACAAAAAGAACGAACAATAGGAAAAATCATGTAAAAATCATGATTTTGGCTGTTCAGCTTCTTGTTTTTTAGTACTCTTCCCCTCCGTTGTCCTCTATTTTGTCCTCTCTTTTTCGTTTAACACAATAACAAAAATTTTTATTATCCACTCTTTGTAAAGGTAATTTTAATGGATTTTTGAGTACCGTAGAGTATCCATTTTTTCTGTTGCTGGATGTTTTGTTTTTTTCCATGTTCACAGACATCAGGAACTTGGTCTTCCTTTTTTTTTTTTTTTTTTTTTTTTGGTAATACCTGTCCGACAGGTGAGGACACTGAGAATCACACAGGTTACTTGTTAAAGGAAACATGCGCGTTGCCCGGGAGCAGTGGGTGAGGCTGGAACCCCGGCACTCTGCGCTTTGTGCAGGGCTCTGCCGTGGGCCAGCGGGAGCTGATTTCAAAACCCATGTCAGCCAGAACGCCTTGAAAGCAAAACACTCTATTACGCTCTGTGTGCTTCATGACCAGTTAATCATCCCCATGATATTTCGTAAAGTTCTAGATCAAGTTCTCTTTGAGGTACATGTGACGCCTGCTTCCATTAGGGTTAGGGCATTATTTCTGTTCCCTATGTATCTGCAGGTCTGTGCAAGTGTGTGTGTGTGTGTGTGTGTGTGTGTGTGTGTGTGTAAGAAGGTCTATGTCTTACCTAGAGTCAGCCCTTAGGCTCCTCAAAAGAGGAGTTCTTCCTCTTTCTGGTCTGGTTCATTTACATATTCATTAGACGTCTACTATTGTATTGCTGTTAGGTGAGGAATGCGGGAAGTGGTAAATGTCAAACAAACATATGCACGCTGTTTTTCTAGGTCAGTGCATTTAATTAATGATTCACATCTGGCGTTATATCAGATCCAACATTTGGACCTACCAAGCAAACAGGCTGAGGGAAATGAACTTCTTAGGAAGTTTCTTTTAGAACTCTAGAATTCTATATCTAGAAGAATCTTTAGTCATTCCCAAATCAAACACCGATGTTCACACGAAAAACGAGGCCCACAGGGGGTGGATGGCTTTCTTGGCATCATAGAGCAACGACAGTAAGGCAGAGGAAGGAAAACAACATGTTCAGATCTTCTTGCCAGTTTGGTTTTTGACCTTGGAACAGACTCTGAAGTGGGGTAGATGAGAAAGAGATGGGATTAGTGGTTAAGATGAATTTGAGGCTAGATCTCCATGCTATTCCTTTTCACGTGTCTCTGCAGGAGCAATTTGTACCACTCACTGCTGGGAAGAGCCTCTTGGCTGCTAATCATCCAAGTGGCTGTGTCTCTCCTAGGGTTGGAGTGTTGCAAGAAACCGGGCGTGGGCTCAGCTGTAAAGGCTAAGTGTTTACTCTTACGCCCCTTCTCTGTTACTTCCTACGGGCATGCAGATCCATAAAGTGGAGAGTGCCCAGTGAGAGTGTTTGAGAGGAAAGACCAAAGTGCCTTTGTCTCTGAAGGTACTGCACCACCCGATCCACTGGATTAAGAGACAAAAACAATAGAATTTTTACTTAAAATGTAATTGTTTTTGAATTTATGTATTCATGTATGCTTTAGAATCACCATAATATTTTAGACCAGTAGTCGAAGTGTATAATGTACAAATATGCATATATTGGCAGTTAATACTCATAAATTTTTTATTGAGAGGATGCATGGTTAAAAATGGTTGGCGAGAGGCGCCTGGGTGGCGCAGTCGTTAAGCGTCTGCCTTCGGCTCAGGGCGTGATCCCAGCGTTCTGAGATCGAGCCCCACATCAGGCTCCTCTGCTAGGAGCCTGCTTCTTCCTCTCCCACTCCCCCTGCTTGTGTTCCCTCTCTCGCTGGCTGTCTCTGTCAAATAAATAAAATCTTTTAAATAAATAAATGAATGAATGAATGAATGGTTGGCGAGCCCTAGCTAGAGCCCTGGGGGATGGAAACCTTTGCTACGGTAATAATAGCTTCTCACCAATGGACTGTAATCTGTTCTCAAATCTCTGGCTTTTAGAGCTGGTTGCCCAAAGTAGTGAGCGTACAACTGCCCTTGGAAATCAACCTCAGCCCACACTCCCTGCCCCCCAACCTACCCCTCATGATGCCATGGCTTTCTGCAAGGTCAAGAGCCAGCCACCTGCTGTGTGAACTAAATGTCCTAAATGTTGTCACAGTGCTTAGCCCTTGGTAGTTCCAAGTGATGGGCTCTCCTTTTGGAAGCTGAAATCCGGTTGAAACAGTCATTTGTTTCCGTTTTAATATTAGGTTTGATTGGGATTGGATGTAAAAGTCGGTGACTTGCTTTTAGTCCACTGTCATCAGGTCGGGCCTGGTTTATTTAGTTCTGAAGCTTCTTGGCCTTTTGTACTGTTTAAAACAGGGAAACGTACATTTCCTTTCTGGACCGACATTTATTGATTTATCCAGGGGAGCCTCATTCTTTGCTGATATAGCAAAGTCCCTGGTTCCCCTATGAGCAGTTCTGTTGCAGCTAGTGCGTTTCCTTTTTTTGTATATAAGTACTTTTCTTTGTCAGTGGTTATATTTCATATGTCAGAGTCGTAGAGACCATTTACTTATAGCACAGCTATGCCAACCTTCTTTGGGAATGACATTTTTTGAACTTAAATTCAAATACTGTACTAGGTCTACAAAAAAAACATTCAAAAGTGCCACGTCTTACATAAAGGTAAACAGAAGCCACAATACCCCCTTTTCCATGGAATTTAGAACTATTAAAAAAGATCACTTTTGTTTTCAGAAATAACCTAGCTCTGAGATTGGACTTGATTTTCTGTATGTGTTTCAGAGATTATCTTTACCCCTTTCTGCATTGCTTCTCGCGTCACATGTCCTATTCAACTATTATTAGGTGCTAATCTCCTTTGGTCTTTTTTGCCACCCATCATGGTTGGCCACCGTTCCCTCACTCTGAAATCATTTTCTCTTCTTCCACCAATGCAGTGAAAAACACAGTTCCTTCAGGGTGACTGATCCCTTAGGAGAGAGATAATATTGTTTAGGAAAACTTTTAAAGACTGATGGGTAATTTGAATACCTCCCCTGAGGGCATTTGCATTTGCAGAAAGTGACATCCCCTCTAAAACGAGTGGCGGTGGTGATATTAACACTGAGAGCATTTATGGAGCAACTAGTACCACCCGGTGTACACCTTCTCAGATCACTGGATGGGGGGTCGGTACACACCCTATGATAAATGGTAAACATCTGGGCATCCTGTTTCGATCATTACTTTACAGTGCTTATTTCTTTAGGTATCTGTTGGAAGTTCAGCGTTGTTCATTTGCTCAGCATTGATACTTAAGGACTCTTGCCTGGAAACTTCTTGTGTGATGATGGCTCTACCTCGAATTTTAGAGGTCAGCCTGTTTTGTTTTGTTTTTTTAAAGATTTTATTTATTTGACAGAGATAGAGATAGCCAGCGAGAGAGGGAACACAAGCAGGGGGAGTGGGAGAGGAAGAAGCAGGCTCCCAGTGGAAGAGCCTGATGCGGGGCTCGATCCCATTACGCCGGGATCACGCCCTGAGCCAAAGGCAGACGCTTAACCGCTGTGCCACCCAGGCGCCCCTAGAGGTCAGCCTGTTAAATTGACTTTGAGTTCATTTAATTTGGCTGCTGTTGGTTTTTGCGTTTTTACAAAGAGTGTTACAGAAAAAAACGCGACTTGACCCTGAGGAGCCTTGCATCACTCATTTTCATAAATCAACTTAGTAACCAAGGGCACTTCGGGTCGTAAATGCCTCCTTCAGTTTCAAAAAGTGTGTTTGTGTTGTTTTCTTAAACCACTGTTAGCCAGCCTTCCAGATAAAATTCACTGGCTTTAAGACTGTGACATGATAGGGATCTTATTGCCAAGATTTCTCTACATAATATTTCAAACTCGCTTCCTTCCAAAATCTAATTTTATTTTCAGCTACAGTACAACTCTGTGAATGTTGAAGTCAGAGGAGGGAAGGCATCTTCTTCCCCATCAAATGAGTTCTCTGAGTCTGAGCTGGAATTACTTTGCAGGTCACAAGCAAGGGGAGAGCTTTGCAGGAATGAGTTTAAATTTCCCTGTGACCAGTTTAATTTTTGCCTAGAGGTAAGCATAGGATGGTAGTCACTGAAGTCTTTTGAGGATACAGCATTTGGCATTATACAAGGTGGTTAATGTCATAAATACTTTGGTCTGTGCAGTCTTAAACATGAGATTTGGATTGGAATGATGTTCTTAGATTGGTGACTCGGATTACTCTAATTTTAGCCTAATCTCATGAGCCCAATTAGAACTTTCAAGTTTTGCTTTTATGAGAGATGCTTTGGAGAGCATCATTTTCCTAAATATCTAATGAGTCTTGAAAAGATGAGAGTTCTGCATGTGTGCTGACAAGTCAGGTGCGCCGAATTGGTGAGAAGTGGCAGAAGCCCTTCTGATACGAGGCTGTCTTCTGTCATGAGTAACGAATGGGGGAAAACCTAGCCCCAGAAATGGCTAATCAAGTGAGAGTTCTGTGCGCATCATCTGTGTGTCTTCCATTTCCAGGATCAAAGCGATCAGAAGTAAGTCAGCATAAGGGCGAAGGCTTTGGAGACAGAAAAAATGTGAATTTGAATCTGGGTGTCGGGAGCCTAAGTACGAGTTTTGGCACTGCCATATTGGCTTGTATGAAATCATCCCTTGTACAAATGGAGATTACCCATCTTTTCGGAAGAGCAAAGGAACAACAAGCTAATGGAGTTTCAGTTGAAAGGCAGAAGGCTGGATACTTATGTCATTAAATATGCTGAAAGGTTTGGGTGTGGAAAAGAGCAGAACTGGCGTCAGACACAACTCTCTTTGGACCTCAGCCATCTCCCTTTGTAGCTGTGGCTGCAGAATGTAGCTACCCTCTGTGAGCCACTTTCCTCACTTACACAACAGGGACAACTCCTGCCTCATGGGCTCTGTGTGGGAATCAAATAAAGCCACCCGTAAAGAGCCTGGCACACATAGGCCTCGGTGAACACTGGTTGACGGTTAAGCACAGAGCTTGTCTGTGTATGGGGGAGGGGAGAAGGATCACACAAAGTGCACATCCCTCCTCAGATCGCTTAAGAGCCCGGAGAATATGCTGAATGCTGAAGCAGCGGTACATTCAGGGGAAGAGTACAGTGGGAACCACATCTGACTGCTTTATGGTAACACCCAAATGCAATGGCCCTGACCTCAGCGTGAGTGCTGGCCCTGTTACGAGCTAAGTGCTAGTATTTTCTTTTGCAGGCCTGGTCGATTGGTGTATTACAAAAACACAGCCTACGAACTCTCACCCAGTGGTTAGTGTGAGAGTTTGTTTTGTTTTTAAGCTGATATCCTGTCAAATTTTTATTTTCTTCTTAAAATGTCTTTGTTTGGGTGGAGAGCCTTGGCCTCCAGTAGGCAGCAGGCAGCTTTCACCGGTCTGCGCCCAGTCCCCAAAGAGCTCGGATTCCATGCAGTCTGATAACACGCTTTGAGGATATAAAAGAAACTTCGGGAAACCAATTTCTGGTTTATCATTTCATTTTCTCCAAGTTCATTTTTATGCAAACTAATGCCATTCATTTGGGATTTTCTTCCGCCAGTAAAAGCTTCACCAGTCAAAGCCTGCATCCGAGGCCTTCGTCTGTAGCATTTTAACTGTGTCCCTCCCCAGGTGTCTGTCCCTTCATCCTGGCAGGGGGTGGTGAAGCCCTCTGCTGCCAGTGGGCCAGCCTCTGTAACTTGGTCATGAACTCCTTCCTGGGATCTTACTCTTTTCTGCGTAACTCCGGTCTTCTCTACGGTGCAGTGATTTGTTTCTCTTAATTCCATGGACCCACATGACCAAACACATTGTAGGCATGTCGTCTTCATGTTCACTTACCCACTTATTGACCAGCTGGAAATGAAGTCGCTCGTGCTTTTGGACATGCCAGGCGGTCAGCAGCCAGTGGCTGCATGGTAGAGGGGGAAAAAGCGCTTGGGCTTAGGGGTCAGATTTGGGTTCGAGTCTTGCACGGATACCAGCTGTGTGATTGTCCCTCTGTGCCTCGGTTTCCTCAGCAGTAAAGCTGAGCATTCGGTGTAGCTATAAAGTCCAGAGATCATACGCGTGAAGCACCTGGCCTGTTTCCTAGCGCAGAGTACGTGCTGGTGAATGGAAGCTTCTGCTTCTGTGCTTGTCGTCTCCTGCTGCTTCACCCCATTGGTTTAGAGCCCTGGCGCTGTCTCTGTGGACAGGGGCTTGCTCAGAGAAGGAGGACCAGATCCTCAGACCCCCTGCGGGTGGAGGGGTGCCATGCCTCGGGGAGCACCGTCCCTCCCTCACCACAGCCCCCAACTGCTCACCAGAAGCCTGATGCCCAGGTTGCCTCCACTGAGGGCTCAGACTCCAGTTTCACTTTGCAACCTGGGTTTGAATATCCCTAATTGTTCCTGGTGGTGAGAATTCCATGCTACCAGTTCACCCTGTAGTCATGCCCGAAGGGGCCAGGGCACCGGCATTCCAGCCTGTTCGTCGTTCTCAGCAAAGGAGACAACCAGGACCCCAGGGGCCAGAGCAAAAAAAGATGATCCACCCAAAGCCTTTTCCCTCCACCAGTGTGACGAAGACAGGCAGCTATAGCAGGTTCAGGGGCTGCCGTGGCAGCTGGAGTGGAAGAATTTGGATGAGTGGCTTGTGGAAGGTTTGGCATCAGATTTGGGACTCCCTGGTCAGGTGGGACAGTGGCTGCAAGGAGGTTGATGACTTTAACATCTGTCTACAAGGCATCCCCCTAAGGATGTTACCCTGCCTTCCTGCCACGTTCAGCATAATTTCTGTAGACCAGTAGCTGAGCATAAAAGATCTTTTAAATGGAAACAACAATACAAATAGCTAACGTCAGTTGGAACTTACTACATGCGGGTTACCGGACGAAGCGGCTTACATGTATGATCTCATTTACTCCCTTTCCACCAACCCTCCCAGAGAGGCACGGGTGCATGCTAACCCCTTACGTCAGATGAGGAAAGTGAGGAGTTTGGGGGTTTCACTAACTTGCTGGATGTCACAGGGCCAGTAAATCCTGGAGCAGGGATTCAAACCCGGTCCTCTGTCTCCAGAGCCTGAGCGCTTAACCTCCATGCATAGACAGAAGGGCTTCCTGAAGCCACTTCTTTCTCTGTCGGGCTACATCCCCGTCCTCAGAGAATATTCCTCTGTCACCAGAAGCAAAGAGGACATTATTGATCATTTATTTAGCACCACTGTTGTGCTGCCTTTTACAAGCTCACTGTATAGGAAAGATGGTCCGTATTCTCGCTGGTGGTGGATTGCCATGGGAACCAGACGTCATGGGCCTCTCACCGTCCAGGTGTTGTATGTACTCGTTCCGTATCTGTGGTCACACCAGGGTCGGCTCACATGCAGGTCTTGGTGCTGCTTTCTTTAGCACAAGGCAGTGGTGAGCAAGGGGGACATAAGGGTTTCTTTGTAGAGGTGGAAGTGTTTGAATCATATGTACCAGCAGATAATACAATACTCTCTGTTCCCCAGAGCCCTGGCTGCACCGCCTCAAGGGAATTTTTGCTTTTCTATTAATCGCGTAGGGCTGTGCTCGGATGAGCCTGCCCTCCCCCTCCGTCATGCAGAGCAGTTCAGGATTTCTTCAGTCACTGCCTCCCACCTTGCTTAACCAAACCCATTTGAAGACAAAATAGAAATAAAGCAACCCTACTTCCTGGGACCCACCCTTCTTGGAATGAAATAACTTTATGTGCCCTGGTATCACTTAAGCTGAAGAGCCGTGGTAATCTTTCAGACCTAGCTTTCGTAACCCCTCACACGCATGCTAGAGATGATAGGTGGGCCTCTTTTCTTTAGAAAAGTACTGGTCACTTTCATCTCTGGTGGCGGATGATCAGCTCCCTGTCCCCCTTCTTCCTGTGGGTTGGCAGCCCTGGCAGGGGTTGGCAGCCCACCCTGGGAGCTCACTTTCCTTCTACCTTCCCTATCCCCCCCACCCTGCCTAGGAACAGCAAATAGTACTTAATTAGTCCACACCTACACAACCTTAGTCTTTTCTGTGTTCATTTTGAAGAAGAAGCTGACCTCTGCTATCGTATCAGCAACTCTAAGCCTCATGGCCTCCATTAAGCTCGAGTTAGTAAGATTCATCCATTCGGTAAATATTTCTTGAGATCTTACATGGACAAAAATAAACATAACTGCTTTTGTGGCATTTAGATGGAGAGAGAGACATAAATTAAATAATCAGCTATGAAAATACCGAGTTGATTTCTCTGAGGGAGAGCTCAGAGCAGAGCTTAATGTCTTCAGTAGGAAGTGAGAAACTCAGATATGCTGGTTGGGAAAGAGTGTACTAGGGGTGTTGGGAAGGGGTGGGAGCAACAGGGCCTACAGGCAAACACTGCTCCGTGGGGCAGAAGGGAGCAGGCCAGTTGGAGAAAAAAAGGCCCATGTGATGACAGCACAACAGAGACTAAGGGACTTTGGGTAGGCCAAGAATATGTCCATGTCCTCATGCCAGGAAGCTGTTTTACCTTATTTGGAAAAAGGGTCTTTGAAGATGGAATTAAATTAGGCATTTTGAGATGAGGTTACCCTGGATTATCGTGGTGGAGCTTAAATAACATCACATGTGTCTTTATAAGAGCAGCAAAGGGAGATCAGATGCACAGAGGAGAAGACTATATGAAGACAGAGGCAGAGATTGGGTGATGTGGCCACAAGTTAAGGAGTGTTGGCAGCCATCAGGAGCTGAAAGAGGCAAGGGCAACGGTTTTGGACTTCTGGCCTCCAGATGTGAGAGAATAAACTTAGGTTGTTTTAAGCCCCCCCAGTTTGTGGTAACTTGTTATGACAGCCACGGACCATTTCCCTCTAATGTTCTTTGTTACTGGCACTCAGGATTTTCAAGATTTAGATAAGGCCCATTCCGTTAGACACAAAGGAATTCTATAAAATACACAGAAGACATTATTCTTACCTTCATGCTGTCAGAAATTTAATAGAAGTTCAAGCAGGAACATGTTTGTACATTACACACTTTGCATATGCTCACAAATATATGAAGAAATAAAGTATATTTGGGGGGATGTCTTTTTTTACTCTTAGAAGCCTCATAATCGGGGCGCCTGGGTGGCACAGCGGTTAAGCGTCTGCGTTCGGCTCAGGGCATGATCCCGGCGTTATGGGATCGAGCCCCACATCAGGCTCCTCCTCTGCTGGGAGCCTGCTTCTTCCTCTCCCACTCCCCCTGCTTGTGTTCCCTCTCTCGCTGGCTGTTTCTATCTCTGTCGAATAAATAATAAATAAAATCTTTTTAAAAAAAATGGAAGCCTCATAATCTGGTTTCCTCCTCTGAGGTGGAAGGCCCTATGGTCATGTCTTTTCTGGTTTACTTGTTGGACAAAATATGCTGAGAGCGTTAAGAAAACCAAGAGGGAAAATACACCTTTTTCCGCCTATGCTTCGTGAGATGAGGTACTTACCTGGTTCCTAATGTAATTTTTTCCCCTCGAATAGCAATACTTTAAAATCGTTCCACCTAGAATTTTGTTCCAATGATGAAGAGAGTTTTAATTATGGGGTTGGGGTTAAATTGTCATGATTCAGAACATTAAATTCCACTTGGAGAGCATCAACAGTTTTAATTCTGCCACTTGGGAAATTCAGTTTTGTCTAGAATAACTCAAAAAGAGAAATACGAAATGATATTTAGTTCAATATCCTTCAGATTTTTGCATTTGGTTGTGCAAAATATTAGGAATGAACTTTAATGGAAGTTTAGAAAAGGTTTGTGGGGAAAAGTCAATACTAGTAACAGGTATATATAATATATGATAACTATTTTTATACTGACATGTATTAATTATGTGCACATACGTAAATAGACCACTTGGTCTAGAAGCTTGAAATAAGCTTATCTGTTTTAATGGTATTTTTTAAGTAGTTATTGTTTCTTAAGTCTTTTTATGGAAAATTACAAATATGCCACAGTAGAGAGATTTCTGTACTGAATCCCATGTACCCATTGTCCGGTTTTAATGATTAACTCACCTGGCTAGTCATTTTGCCTTTATTTCCCATCTGCTTCCTCTCACTAAATTATTTTTATGCAAATCCTCTCATTTCATCCTTAAATATTTCCATATGTATATATTTAAAAGACAGAAACTTTTAAAAAGCACAGTCAAAATACCAATATCACAGCAACAAATTCCTTAATATCATCAGATCAACTCAGTGTTCAGCTTTCCCAGTTGCCCCATGTATTTTTATCTCTCATACGTAAAAATACGAACGGTGTAAAAATTTGAATGAACTGTAAAATATGTATATATGTAAGGTAATGTTCATTATACCTCATACATATACATATATGTATATGTACAATTCTAATTAGAACCCAGGTAGGGCCCAGGCAGTGCAATTTAAAAAAAATTTTTTAATTTAAATTCAATTAACATATAATGTATTATTGGTTTCAGAGGTAGAAGTTAGTGATTCATCAGTCTTATATAATACCCAGAGCTTATTACATCACATGTCCTCCTTAATGTCCATCACCCAGTTACCCCATCCCACCACCCCCCTGCCCTCCAGCAACCCTCAGTTTGTTTCCTATGATTAAGAGTCTCTTATGGTTTGCCTCCCTCTCTGATTTCATCTTGTTTTATGTTTTCCTCTCTTCCCCTATGAGCCTCTGTTTTGTTTCTTAAATTCCACATACGAGTGAGAGCATATGATAATTGTCTTTCTCTGATTGACTTATTTCACTTAGCATAATACACTCTAGCTCCATCCACATCATTGCAAATGGCAAGATTTCATTTTTTGATGGCTGACTAGTATTCCATTGTGTATATATACCACATCTTCTTTATCCATTCATCTGTTGATGGGTATCTGGGCTCTTTCCATAGTTTGGTTATTGTGGACATTGCTGCTATAAACATTGGAGTGCGGGTGCCCCTTCAGATCACTACATTTGTATCTTTGGGGTAAATTCATGGTAGTGCAATTGCTGGGTCGTCTGGTAGCTCTATTTTTAATGTCTTGAGGAACCTCCATACTGTCTTCCAGAGTGGCTGTACCAGCTTGCATTCCCACCAACAGTGTAAGAGGGTTCGCCTTTCTCCACATCTTTGCCAACATTTGTTGTTTCCTGACTTGTTGATTTTAGCCATTCTGACTGGCATGAGGTGGTATCTTATTGTGATTTTTATTTGTATTTCCCTGATGCCGAATGATGTTGACCATTTTTTCATGTGTCTGTTGGCCATTTGTATGTCTTCTTTGGAGAAATGTCGGTTCATGTCTTCTGCACGTTTCTTGATTGGATTATTTATTCTTTGGGTGTTGAGTTTGATAACTTCTTTATAGATTTTGGATACTAGTCCTTTATCTGATATGTCACTTGCAAATATTGTCTTTCATTCTGTCGGTTATCTTTTGGTTTTGTGGGCTGTTTCCTCTGCTGTACAAAAGCTTTTTATCTTGATGGAGTCCCAGTAGTTCATTTTTGGTGAGACTTTTTGCATCCATGTTCATCAGGGATATTGGTCTGTAATTCTCCTTTTTGGTGGGGTCTTTGTCTGGTTTTGGGATCAAGACAATGCTGGCCTCATAAAATGAGTTTGGAAGTTTTCCTTCCATTTCTATTTTTTGGAACAGTTTCAGGAGAATAGGTATTAATTCTTCTTTAAATGTTTGGTAGAATTCCCCTGTGAAGCCATCCTGGGCTCTTGTTTGTTGGGAGATTTTTGATTACTGCTTCAATTTCCTTGCTGGTTATGGGTGTGCTCAGGTTTTCTATTTCTTCCTGTTTCAGTCTTGGTAGTTTATACATCTCTAGAAATCCATTTCTTCCAGATTGCCTAATTTGTTGGCCTATAGTTGCTCATAATATGTTCTTATAATTGTTTGTATTTCTTCAGTGTTGGTCGTGATCTCTACTCTTTCATTCATGATTTTAATTATTTGGGTCCTTTCGCTTTTCTTTTTGATAAGTCTGGCCGGGGTTTATCAATTTTATTAATTATTTCAAAGAACCAAATCCTAGTTTCACTGATCTGTGCTACTGTTCTTTTGGTTTCTATTTCATTGGTTTCTGCTCTAATCTTCTCCTGCTGGATTTAGGCTTTATTTGCTGTTCTTTATCCAGCCCCTTTAGGTATAGGATTAGGTGGTGTATTTGAGACCTTTCTTATTTCTTTCTTCTGAGATCTTTTTTATTTCTAAGGCTTATATTGCCTCCCTCTTAGGACCACCTTTGCTACATCCCAAAGGTTTTGAACAGTTGAGTTTTCATTTTCATTTGTTCCCATGAAATTTTTTAAATTCTTCTTTAATTTCCTGGTTGATGCATTCATTCTTTAGTAGGATTCTCTTTAGGCTCCATGTATTTGAGTTCTTTCCAAGTTTCCTCTTGCGACTGAGTACCAGTTTCAAAGCATTGTGGTCCAAAAATATGCAGGGAATGATGCCAATCTTTTGGTACCAGTTGAGACATGATTTGTGACCCAGTATGTGATCTATTCTGGGGAATGTTCCATATGCACTAGAGAAGAATGTGTATTCTGTTGCTTTGGGATGGAATGTTCTGAATATATCTGTGAAGTCCATCTGGTCCAGTGTATCATTCAAAGCCCTTGGTTCCTGGTTGATCTTCTGCTTCGATGATCTGTCCATTGCAGTGAGTAGGGATTTAAAGTCCCCTACTATTATTGTATTATTATCAATGTGTTTCTTTAATTTTGTTATTAACTGGTTTATATAATTGGCTGCTCCCATGGTAGGGGCATAAATATTTTTTTATTTTTTTAATAATATTTTTTATTATATTATATTAGTCACCATACAGTACATCCCTAGTTTTTGATGTAAAATTCCATGAATATCTACAATTGTTAGATCTTGTTGGATAGACCCTTCAGTTATAATATAGTGTCATTTTTCATCTCTTATTACAATATTTGGTTTAAAATCTAATTTGCCTGATACAAGGATTGCCACCCCAGCTTTCTTTTGATGTCCATTAGCATAATAAATGGTTTTCCACCCTCTTACTTTAATCTGGGGGGGATCTTTGGGTCTAAAATGAGTCTCTCGCAGACAGCATATCCATGGGTCTTGTTTTTTTATCCAGTCTGATACCCTGTGTCTTTTGATTGGGGCATTTAGCCCATTTACATTCAGAGTAACTATTGAAAGATATGAATCTAGTGTCATTGTATATCCTGTAAAGTCACCGTTTCTGTATATTGTCTCTGTTCCTTTCTGGTCTGTTTTACTTGTGGGCTCTCTTTTCTCTTAAAGGATCCCTTTTAATATTTCCTGTAGGCCTGGTTTGGTGATCACAAATGTCTTTTAGTTTCTTTTTGGCCTGGAAGATTTTTATCACTCCTTCTATTTTGAATGACATTCTAGCTGGATAACGTATTCTTGGCTGCATGTTTTTCTCATTTAGCACCTTAAATATATCATGCCTGTGTTTTCTGGCCTGCCAGGTCTCTATGGATAGGGCTGCTGCCATAGCACAATTGATTGCTAATTTCTTAATTTCTTCATATTTACATACAAGAAAGTATACAGATTGTAAGCGTACAGCCCAGTGAATTTTCACAATGGGAACACTTCTATGTAACCAGCACCCAGATCAAGAAACCGAGTATTACCAGCTCCTGAGAAGCTCCTGCATCTTTCCCATGATCCCCCCTGCCCCAAGGATAACCATTGTTTTGATTTCTAGCACCATGGTTTCGATTTGCCTGTCTTTGAAGTTTATACAAATGGAATCTTAGAGTATGTACTCTTTAGTGCTTGGCTTCTTCCTCCTGATATTGTTTGTGAGATTGATTCACCCACGTTGTTGCATGTAGCTGTAGTTTGTCAGTCTCGTTACTGAATAGGATTCTGTTGTAAAAATTGTACTACAATTATTCTATTTTTGATCAACATCTGAACTTTTTCCAGGTTTTGGTTTTTACAAATAGTGCTGCTAGGAACATTTTTGTACGTGTCCTTTGGTGACTATACCTACATATTGCTGTTAAGTATATATCAAGGTCAAAGAGAATATATCTCTTCAGCTTCAGTATATAATGCCAAACAGATTTCTGAGATGTAGTACCAATTTACACTTTCACCAGCAATGTATAGAGTGCCAAGTGCTCCACACGTGTGGTCATTCTTCATTGTAAATTACTTAGTGGGCAGGGAGTGTTCCTAAATGAATATTTGTGGTTGAAAATTAACGGGCGTAAGAAATCCATTTCTTCTAGATCTTCTGTAGAGAGAGTTTAGAAAACATAATGCTGTTTATTAATCTGAAATTTTAAGGCAGTGGATTTTGGCCAGAGTAAAGACAATTTTCTCATTCATTTTACATCTGAGAAATATTTCGCATTTGTAAAGTATCCAGCTCTTTATTTATAAGCATCTTCTGTGTGTGGATATCTCTGTTACTGTGATGAATACAGAGAATTGTTTGCCATGATTCCCTTGGGAAGAACTCTTAGAAATCTGGAGCAGTAATGTTAAGGTGACTCTCAGTCTATTTTTTCAAAGCCAGCTGGTGCTTAACCCAAGTACCCACTTTCCATCTTTTTTTTTTTTTAGTTGTCTGTTGGTCTTCTGTAGAATCTTCTTTGGCTTCTACATTTCTCTGAAACTGTGAAGATTAAAGACAACTTTAAACCTGGAAGAGATACTCACTACTAAGCTTAGAGAAAAATCCTACCTTCTGGCCCATACATTTTATGCTTCTCTGAACATTTTTAAGTAGAAGATATTAGACGTCACCTAATGGCGTTGTGTGGTAAGGTGTCCAGCTGTAACCAGCTTTAGCCTGTAGCTAAAATATGTTCCCTCTACTACTTACTCTATGCTCTTTCCTTTTGAATTTATCCAAATTCAAATAGATTCATGCTTTCTCCCCCCATGATTCCTTTTTGTTCTTTCCTCATCTTTCCAGTTGCTCTTTGTGTACTCTCCTTCCCCAGTGATGTCATCAGCTCCGCACACTGGATCTCAAGACACGCACGGAGGTATCAGGAAGAAGTTAGGATCCATTTTAGGATGATTACTACATCTTGTCCTCCACTTTATGCTGTAGAATACGTTTCTGTAACATAGGAAAGACCCTTCCCCTTCAGGACTTGGAAGTCCGTGTGATGTTTTTGAGTAATAACCAGATCCTGTTCACTCTGTCTTAATTGTTAGGTATGATGGAATCAACAGCATTGTTTTTTACTACACTCAGACACAGGGCATTCTTTTTCCCTCTGTAACCTTCTATTAATTTCTGAAAGTCTTGTTGGGGATACGCTCTACACCTTATCGGTCTCTGGTGAACCCAGGAGAGCCCTTACTGAGGTGAAAATGAAAGAGGAGAAACTAGTGGTTAAGCATCATTGGAAATGCTGCCTAGGTGCTGATGATCAGAAGACAGTTCTCACTTGATTTTTTTTGCATTTGAAGAGAGTTCCTGAAGCTCAGAAAAATCGGCCACGTGGGCATAACGTCAAGTGGCCCGTCTTGGGGGCAGTAACGGAGAGTCTGTCACTGCATGTGAGCTGCTTCAATGGCACAGGGCTTCCGAGTGCCTGCCCCGCAGCCCGAGCCACGGGCACTTCCCAGAGAGTCTTTGTGTAAAGCATCTGATCCCCGGACTTTGAGAGGTAGGTGCAAAGTTTCTTTAAAAGGCATGAAGTCCAGGCTTGCCACAATCCTGATAGTTCCCTTCAGAGATTCTTTGGGAACAGGACTACACTATTGCTCCGAAGTCTCAACAAAGCCCTACCTTTTTATCTTACCCTACCGTGGGTTCAAAAATGGATCTTCACAAATATTAGGGCTTTTTCAAAGTGTGAGTCCTTTTCGAACATTTCAGAGATCTGACTCTTTTTCTCGGTCCCACTTTCCGGGTTGTAGTGCTTTGTGCCTTCTGCGTAAGACTAGGGCAAAGGATAGTGACTGTGGAGACTCATTTTTCATATTAAACTGTTTGTTTTCAGTTCGGAGAGTGATCTGACCAAAGAAGCTCTTCGTCATTTGAGAAAATCTGTGTGATCTTTGGGAAGGCAGAAGTCAGTCTGTATATTGTATATGAGCTTATAAAACAAGATCATACCTCTGAGTGTGGCTCCTTATAAATTGAAAGCGCATCTTGGGGAGTGGCACGTGAAAAGAAGGTACTCCCTTTCGAGAAGCCTGTTTGGAGGTAGTGATACCATCCTCTCATTGGGTAACGTGTGCATTTGGACCTTTTTTTGGTCATTAAACTTTAGCTATAATGCACATTCTTATCCAGTCACTGCCTATTTACTATTATGGTCAACAGCCCACTCCCAAGTCTTCGTAGTCAGTTTCCATCACCACCACCACCCACGCCCCCGCACCTCCCGCCTTGTGTAAAGAATGCTTAGTGTCTAAGAATGGAAGTTTTGCTTGTGGAAACATCTCTGTTTTCTGTAGCTGGTACATGAATATATTCTTCCTCCCATTCCTGGCTTCTTCCCATTGTAGTTGGCAGTGACTTTTCTTGTTGGTAATTGGTCTTTGTGTGTCATTCTTGGCCATGTGTACACCATGCTCCTTGGCATTCTATTGGAATTGTTCTGGATTTCTCATTTACTTCTCCATCACTGTTTCTGTCACTATGTCATGCTCCTCAGTTCTGATTTTCTTCAAAGACCCGTCTGTGTTCCCTTCTGTGAGCTCTTGCCGTCCTGGCTGTCACTCCTGTCTGGGCATAGCTACAGCTTCTTGTTTAAACTACTTTGGTCCCAGAGAGTCAGAAAATGGTGAATTCTTTTGCTTTCCCTATACATGTGGATCTCTGTATGATTAATACTACTTTCTCCTTCGTTTTCTATTCCAGAAGACCTGTTTCACCTTGTTCATCAAGATTCGATTATTTGGGGGAGACTTTTACTAATGGATGGGGCCACTTTTGATTTGATTGAATTTGATAGTAGTCTGCTATGACTTTTGTATTCTCTTAGGTTGTTATTTCTGAGCAATTTCTCAGTCACTCATATTATGTAACTTCTTATCGTAAGTTACAAGGCTCTAGTCTCTTGGTCCAACTGCTAAAAGTCCTGGCCCCATTCATCTTGATCTTGTTGACCTCCTTTCAGGGGCTTGTCCCTCCACGTGTCCTCTGTATCTATCCCATACCCTCTTACTTATCTTCTTTCCAGCCAGCTGTGGGAAAGCCTTCCCATAAGTATACCTATATGGTTTCATAGCTTCCATTTAAAAATAATCCTTTTAGGACTCCAGACCCCCTGCCAACATCCTCTTAGCCTGCCTTCCCTGGAGACATGTCTGCACTTGTTTTGGTTACTTGCTAATCCCTCCTTCATCCTTGAGCCCACTTCAGTCTGGCCAAGACTCACCCCACTTGACTCTGGTCCTGAGAAGATTGTGGGGATCCCCTATGCTACCTGATCCAATGGACATCTTTCCCCTCCTCTTCACCCCACCTCTCAAGAGCACTCAACACAGTCACCAACTCTTTGCCTTAAAATCATTTCTCTCTTGGCATCAAACATACCGTCTCTCCCGTGGCTGTCCTCCCACCCCATCACTTACTTATATTTTGGTCTCCATTGCAGACCTCTTGTACCTTAATTCCTAAATTTGGAGACTCTTGGACTCTGTCCTGGAGCCCTCTTCTTTTATATTTGCTCTCTTTCTCTACATTCTTGGTGCTCTGATCAGTAAGTGTCAGGGACTATTATTTCTAATATTCATGTTGTAGGGTATTTTTGACAAAATAAGAATTCACATAAACTGCCTAGAATACAGAAAATATTCCATAGATGGTGCTACCGTTATATGTTTTTCCATCTTTGTTTCTCTCTTAAATGTGAATAGAGTAGACCCAAATATTTGTTAAGAGAAAAAATAGTTGAATTTATCTTTCTTTGGTTTTGGACTTTCAGCGTCTTGCTTTTCTTTTCAGTGTCAATTGCCACATACTCCCTCTAAGAGGGCATATATCTCAGTCCATCAGCTATTGGGACAAACATTTTCAGATATTTTTCTTTGGCCACCCCCTACCTTTCATTGGTCTACTCTCTTGACATCACCCATCTTGATTGTTCCCAAATCCAGTGTGTGTCCAGTGGAGTTACCTAGTTACTAACTCGAGGGGAAAATTATTAAATTATGTTTCTAATAAAGCTGCTTTTGAGAAGGAGTCAAATGAGTTAGGCTGTTATATGTTTGTAATATACAGAAAGCCCTTAGAACAATGCTTGGCACCTGGTCAGTGTTTGGTAAGTGTCAACCGTTATTGTTATAATTTTTTTTAATTCTTATTATTCTGCGACACGGGAAACCCCTTCACAGAAGGGTGCATTCATCTGTTTATGGACATGGTGGCCACAATGATCTCCCTTTCCCCCTCTGGAGGGAGGTGTTTTCAAGTGTTGTCCAGAGTCTGACCAGTTCAGGATAATCTGAGGTACTCAGAAATTAGCAGAATTTTTTTTTTAACCAAACTAGGAGCTGTGGGAGTAGGAACCAGGACTCTGCTTTTTAAGACAAATTTTCCTGGTTTGTTGTTGTACATGTACACGTTTGAAGATTATTTTTGTACCCAAATGAATTGTGAGCCCTTGAAGGTACATTATCTTTCAAGATATCATCATGCGGTTGTTCTTTAATAAGTGGTTTGTGGAATTATAGACCTTAAAGAACATTGAGCCCATTGCCCTTGTGTTGACAATAGGAAATAGAAGCCTAGCAAGAAGAATCTCCTACTCCAAAGTCGGATCGTTTGCTAGTGATTGAATCAGGGCCGAGATTCAGGCTGCCTGGCTCCCAGTTCTGTTCCCCTTCCCACATTCCATATAAGCTCCCCGTGCCCACATAGTGGCCCAGAAGGTTTTCCAATCTGCTTTCTGTAAAGCGGTGGAGGGGGCTGTCCCAGGGGAAAACAGATGGAGGAGAAGAGGAAGGTGAAAGGAGACAAAGCGTGATGTGGAAGGGAAAGAAAGAGAGAACTCAAGAAGACGATTGAGATTTTGTGAGAAGAGGACCATCAGTTTTGATGACAGGAGGGTTTGGGGAAACAGGAAGAGGGTATTTATAAAAGCAGGAGAGTAAAGGAAGGAAAAACTAGTATAAGACTGTAATGGGTGTGCATTTACGTTTCCTGCACTGAGTGTTCTTAGCCCAGTGTAGTGATAAGAACCCTGGATTGGAGATCCTGGCTTAAAACTCTTCAGAGTCTTGGACAAGATCCCAAAGCTCCTTCTAGTTCCAGCATCTCCAGCTTAGCTTTGACCATGACAAAATGCCCAGTGCATTGCGTCCATCCAAGGCACCCTCAGGTGTTCACTGGGGAAAACGATGGGCTTCCAGGGAAATCCGCCCCCACGTTCTGAAGCACTCCCCACACATACCCGTGTACTGCTGACAGTGTGAGGGCCATGCCGCCATGATGTGTTTAAAAATAACTTTAATTAGAACTTTTTCCTTGGAGGTTTTAAAGCAAGAATAACAGCTGTGTGTATCTACCTCTGCTTGCCCACCTGGTCAGGGGTGCGTGGTTGGTTGCTGCTCCAGGTGGTGGTCAGCATGGCCAAGGGTGGGGGGTGGTGAGACCTTCTGTGTGATGGCAGAACTCCTAGGGTTCCTCCCAGTTTTGCTGCTACTCATCTTCAAATATGGAAAACATGAATTGTCAGACTGCTTTCATTCAGTAGTTCCTTGAAGTGACAGCTTTTTTTGTTGCACGCTCTGGACCTCCTCTTCAGGAAGAAGCTATGTTTGACTCGCTAAAGAAAGATGGAGAAAGACAGGGGGGAATAAAGCCCTAATTTCTGTTTAGAATTTGTTTGGAGAGAAAATGAAGCATTTAAGGAATTCAGGTTGCTTAATACCAAAACAACAACAACAACAAATCAGTTTCAGTGAGGGTATCAATAAGTATTTTGAATCTGCAAATTACAAATTTTTTAAAATATGTAGGCATTACAATTTGTGGTACTTTAGAGTCAAAGCTGGAACACCTACTGCTGTTCACAATTTTTAGTGGGAAGGTCAGGATATAGACATTACACTAACCAGTGAAACCAGTCTGTATTCCTTTCTGAATATAATGATCCAATTATATAGCAGTACATTTTATTAACTATACTCAGCTTGGGACTGAAGAAAAACTGGTTTTTATTATCCAGAGCAATTAAGTTTAAATGGCCTTCTTTACTTACAGAACGAAACCTGGCAGTTTTCTCAAGTTTACCTTTTTAATAAAGAATGTAGAATTTAATTACTGAATGTCATAAGGAACATAAAACTGAAAGACATAAAAATGCAAGGTTTTGAGGGGGACCTGAATGGCTCAGTCGGTTAAGCATCCTATTGTTGATTTCGGCCCAGGTTACGATCTCGGGGTCATGAGATCGAGCCCTGCATCAGGCTCTGCACTGGGCAGGGAGTCTGCTTAAGATTCTCTCCTTCTCCCTCTGCCCCTAGTCCCTCATTTCTCTCCATCTCTTTAAAAAAAAAAAAAAAGGTTTCGATTCTGATAGAACATATAGAATGAATCATCTATCAGGTTCTATTCAGCTACACATAATGAAAACCTAATAAAGCATGGCTTCAGAAAGTCAGGAGTCTATTTTTTTGCATAGGAATCCAGGGTGAATATTGTTGCTCCTCTGTCTTAGCTTTGTCTGCCTTTCCTGGCTCCGACTGCCTTGCGGTTGCAAGAGGAGTGGGCCACCTGTAGGGCCACACCTGCCTTTCGAGAAAGAAGAGGAGGCAAGCCAGGGGGGCAAAAGGAGCAGGCCAGCTTTCAGTGAGATCTCCCAGAAACCCAGGTGACTTCTAAGTGCGTTTCATTAGCCAGAACTCAGCTCTAAGAGAGGTTGAAGACACAGTGCCACCTTGCCACTTCCAAAGTCAGGGTTCTGGAAAGAAGAGCACAGATATCGGGTAAGCTACTAACCTTGCCCACCCCCGAAGAGTGAACATACACATTTTCCGAAAGGGTTTTCACCTTAAAGAACTGATTCTAATTAGCTTCAGATTTTCCTCTGACCCCTCTTTCACTAGTTTTTCCATTCTGGGCCATGTCACTTTTATCTTTCCTAGTAAGTGCACCTCTCTGGAGTTTTCTGCTACATAGCAATTAATTAATATGCACTTAGGGATTGGTTTGTGGTGTTGGGAAGAGGCCAGGAGGGCACAGGTCACCCCATTCTCTCTCCTGGAGATGCGTGCCATTTGTGAGTAATTGCCTTGTTCTTTACGGGTGTGGTCTTCACCACACTACCTGTCTCGGATCGGAGGTGGTTGTGTTCAGAACAAAAACTCGAATGGCACCGCGTGTGGTGAATGCCACCGTGCCCACGGGGGAGTCTTCCACACGTTCACCTCCTCCTCCCCACCTTCACCCCCTGGGTGTGAACATTTCCAGATAGTCTGCCGAGCTCACCGCTCCACTTCCTCTGGATGGAGTTGGCAATGTGGATTTGGTTATCCAGTCTGCTTTGAAATACGGTTCTCCTGTTCCCCTCTCAAACTGAGGCTCAGATGGTACCACTTCTATGCCGTTGGTCTCCTTTTTACTTTTAAAGACCTCCGCAGGTGGGATCAAACATGGTTCAAGACCTATTTGAAAGGAAAGCAGTTTCTGCTTTTCTTCCGTTGACTGACTCTGCCTCCATTTCCTTTTAGGAATTCTGTCCAACTCCATCCTGCAGTTTTATTGAGTCACTGCTCTTTACAAGTTGACTGTGTTGCCAACACCAGATTTTCATTCTCTTTTCTTCTCAGCGGTTAATCTCTCTACAGTCTGAAGTTTCTCAAACACAGGGTGAATCGAAGCAAACCCTTCAACCAGACAGAGTTGCCAAGAAGGAACGTGTGCGGATGCGCGTCATGGCAGCCTGGTGGCTTTCGGCCAGCAGCTCTTGTACTCATGGGCGCGCTCAAACTGGCGGAAGCATCCCCTGATTCACTAATTTGTACCGGTCTCTGGGATGCTTTCACACTGGTGGTCCCTGACTTAAGTACACACAATAGCATTCACTCAAGCAGAAGAAGGAGCCAAGGAAGAGAAAGGACAGAGGCAAAGAAGGGCAGACACCTGGGAGTGTAGGTATGGGGGTGCAGCAGGTGGAGGGCATGTGGCCTAACTGTGAGAGGAGAGGGAGAACAGAGTGCTGGGCTATATATTCATGGCAGTGGACCTTATGTATCTAATGGATACACGGTCTACTCCCTCTGGGCGCCAGGACAGAAGTTAAAGCTCTCCTTAGAATTATAAGCCCTTAATGTTTTTTGCTTATTATTCACTATAGGCCCCCAACTCATACATAGCCCCTCTTTTCCTAACCTCACACATAACCTTCATGACCCTGGCAGCTCTATTGACTAATGTGATCCATTTTCATATTACTCCATCTTCTTCTAATTGCATTTCCTGTTTCTTCATCCAGCCAAATTTGATGGGTCCTCTCAGCTTCCTCTCACATGCTCTCTCTCCCAGATGCCTGCTTGAGTCCCCCACTCCAACTAGACACCTCGCCTCTGTCTTCCCTTGGTGTCCTTGTACATCCTTATTACGGCTCTTCTCACCCTGTCCTGCACTTTATGTTTGCTTGTCTTCTCTCCTGCTGGATGGCAGGGCATTGAGGTCAGCGGCTGTATGTTATTCAGCTTTATAAACAGCGTCTAACATGGTGTCTGACAGAATGTGGTTGCTCCGTCCTATTAGCTGGATTAATGGATAAAACCGAAAGAAACCGACTCTATTGTCAAAGTTTATGACTGCATTTTTTCACCTCTCCAACTAACATAATAGACCCTGCTTGCCAAGTCCCCGCGTGATGATTTAGTTTGAAGTTCTGGTTGGGGGTGGGAGTGGGGGGAGGTAGGATGGGGGAGTTGCTGGGGCAAGAAAGAGGAAGATTGATTTCAGAAAAGGTTTGCATGCAGGTCAACAGGTCCCTCTGACATGCACCAGCATAAAAATAGACCCGCAGTTCTTATCAGCGTGCAGTCAGCCTGCTTACTGAAAGGTCAGACAGGAGGCTCCCAGCATCAAGCCGGCACAGCAATAGTGAAAAGCAGCTGATGATAGATTCAGGATAAAGGGAAGAGGAACATCAGCTTAGCCACAGACATGCGTATACTGCATGGCTGTCTCAGCCCGGGAGCCTTCTGGCTGAAAGCCTTCTATAGGCATGTTGATTTTACATCGCCGCAAGTCTGTGCTGTGGTTTGCCTGGCCCCCTTCAGCCGCCATATTTCCCGCTAAGGTTACCCATGCCTACGCGAAGGATGTCCTTATACCTTATATCTTATACCAGGGACCATCCCGGCAAACGTCATCCTTTTCGCCCCAGCTGGGTGTTTTGCTATTGGTACCAATTGGACAGACAGGCAGGTCATTCACCAGAGTTAAGCTGTGGGGTTTCCATCGCTCTCTCAGCCTTCTAAGAACATGGCCATATCCGATATGTCAGAAAGAGAGCAGTATTTGGAGATTCGAGGGCAGGAGGTCAGTAATCGTAAGGCTTTTCAAGATACTGGACAGACAGGCAAGAATGTGGATAGGGCCTCAGTCGGCTGTATTCTGTGAAGGCTTAGACATATGCTGGACAGTACAGCAACCACTGTGTATGTATCTTGAACACGTCATTCAAATTCGTCCCAATTAAGTTGTGTTGCAAGTCTAAAATATACACCAGATTTTGAAGACTTAGTATAAAAAGCGCAAAATAACTCAACAGCCTTTTCATATTTATAACAGGTTGGGTTAAATAAAATATGCAATCAATGTCACCAGCGTTTTGTTTTTTTTTCTTTTTAAACTATAGAAGACGAATATTGTCCACAGGGCGACGCCGGCCCAGTGCTGCAGGATCTTGCTCCAGTGTACATGCAATATACATTGTAAGAATTCAGTGAACATATCTTGACGGCTTTGACTTAGATATAATGACCATCCCCAACAGCAGAACAGAAAATCGCTAATTTTCGTGTCTCAGAATAGCCCAACAAAGGATAGATATGCTTGCCTTATGTAACCTCTTCCAATGATACCTTTTGCTAAAATTTTCATTTATCCTCGTTGTTCCCAGAGGAACCCATTGCCTTTCAGTTGCCTGAGCATCTAGCGTTGGAATCGAGAGTTCCCAAACTAGAATAGAAGTCAGGAAGACACTCAGACACCACGAGCCAGAATTACATCTGTCCACTGGGTCTGCTAATGCTGAGTCTCTCTGTTGCCTTGGCCACCAGTCACTCCAAGGCGATGTAAATACTCCGAAGTATATGCATCTTGAGATTTAGCTTAATCTAAACCAGTTGTACCTTTAGACAAAGGCAAATAAGCGCAATGTGGTTAATTTCTTTTCACGTAACGTTGAGATATAATTGAATTTCTGCATTTCAATCCCTTGTACTGACTTTTTTTTTTTTTAATTCTGGGTTTATGGCACTCAGCTGACCGCTTCTGTACTCTTTTTCCCCCCTGGACATCAACATTCCCCTTTGTTATTCCACCAACATGGCTCATTTGAGCATGTTGAACAAGTGTTTTGTGTAGAAACTGGGCTAGACAGCGTCTTAAACCAGCAAGTGACCTCTCCACTAGGAACATCTGGCCAGTGGGAATGGGACTTGACGTTTAGGGGCCTTTGAAAGCTTTAGGGTGTGGGTCACCGTGGAGCTGCTTTCTGCTCTGTTTCCAGGCTGGCCAGGACAGTCATTGTCCCCATGAGAATAAACAATAGAAACAAAAGAAACAATATTTAAACATTCATTGCCATTCCTTCTAATGCAGCTTAGCACCGGTATAATGAGTTACCATTATTATTTTTTTGTTTTCCTTTTCTTATTAAAATTTGAAAGAATAACTTGGAATCTGGAAAGGGATTTGGTGTAGATAATGATTTTTACATGCCTTGAAACGATTGGAGGAGCAGTAAGTATCTAACATAAAACAAATGACGTGTTGGGGTGCGGTGTTATTTATTTATTTTTTTTAGCAGGGACAAAGTAAGAATCGTAGTTAAGTATTAAAATCATAAAGTCATCAAAGAAGAGAGAAGTGGGATGTTTTGAAAACCTAAATCTTTGCACTACTGACTTAGCTGTTACACAGATACTAAGAGTGAGCGAGCCTGAGGTGGGCAGGGCACAACGTCTACAGCTTTCCTGTTCACACATTTATGGTTAATATTACTCTTGTATTTTAATTTTTCTTATTATGTTATGTTAGTCACCATAAAGTACATCCTTAGTTTTTTATGTAGTGTTCCATGATTCCTTGTTTGCCTATAACACCCAGTGCTCATCGCAATGTGTGCCCTCTGAAATACCCATCACCGAGCTAACCCATCCCCCCACCCCCTCCCCTCTAAAAGCCTCAGATTGTTTTAAAAAGCGGGGGTTAACAGCCATTGCACTACTGGGTATTTACCCCAAAGATACAGACGTAGTGAAGAGAAGGGCCATATGCACCCCAATGTTCATAGCAGCATTGTCCACAATAGCTAAATCGTGGAAGGAGCTGAGATGCCCTTCAACAGATGACTGGATTAAGAAGTTGTGGTCCATATATACAATGGAATATTACTCAGCCATCAGAAAGAACGAGTTCTCAACATTTGCTGCAACATGGACGGCACTGGAGGAGATTATGTTAAGTGAAATAAGTCAAGCAGAGAAAGACAATTATCATATGATTTCTCTCATCTATGGAACAAAAGAACTAGGAAGATCGGTAGGGGAAGAAAGGGATAAAGAAACGGGGGGTAATCATAAGGGGGAATGAAACATGAGAGACTATGGACTCTGAGAAACAAACTGAGGGCCTCAGAGGGGAGGGGGTGGGGGAATGGGATAGACTGGTGATGGGTAGTGAGGAGGGCACGTATTGCATGGTGCACTGGGTGTTATACGCAGCTAATGAATCATGGAACTTTATATCGGAAACTGGGGATGTACTGTATGGTGACTAACATAATATAATAAAAAAACATTAAAAAAAAAAGCGGGGGCTAAAAAGGGGGGGTGAGATTGCCCAGCATATTCTGTGTTTTCAGTTCAAACGGCCAAATACAAGTATCTTGCCCTGACTTTCTCCTATATAAAGTTTTAATGTGACTTCTCTTGTCTTATACAATGTGTGCACCATGATAAACAAAATTAATTGTTTTCTTCCCCACATAAAGCCAGGCAGAATTTCTGTGTATAATTTTATACCTAATTAACACGTTACTGCATTTGTAAAGTATTAAGTGATTTCTGTTTGGCAGTTCTAAAATGCCTCCCATCCATAAGGTCCAGAATCCTGGGAGCAGAATGATGGCCAAAATCTCTGAAAACCTGAAGGTACACAAGCAATTTTCCTTCATCTCAGCCACATGCTGTGCACACATACATGCATAAGCACACGCGCACACGCACGTGCACACGCACACAAAACGAAGTCCACTGTCCAACAGTATTATTTAAAGACAAAACTTACAGCCAAGAAAATAATTGCTTAAGATTCTTTCATCATGTTTCTGTTGGTGCACATGTTGAAAACATATCAGCTATGATCTGAAACAGTAATATGAATTACTTTATTCCCAATATTTCTGAGATGTATTTTTTTTTTTTACATTTTACTACTACTGAAGTTGGGGTGTCTCTTAGAATATGTGACATCTTTAGATTGTTATCAGCCTGGTGGGAGTCATGACATAATTGTGGTTGCTGTGCAGAGTGGGTGTAAGTGCTCATATTGTCGTCATTTCAATTAAAACAGATTGAGTGTAACTGCCCCATAAGCCTTCAAAGGATTATGCTCTTTGGCATATATATAAAGGCATGGGAAGAGAGCAATGGGATACATCAGTCTAAGTCTAAAAGAGCTCTTTCAGTAAGTATAAAAATTATGCGATCAGAAAGCATTGTATCATGGTTTATTTGTAGCTTTTTTTATTTAATTGACGTTACGTTAATAATAGGACATCTTGATAATCAGTAGTGAATTGGATATGATGAAAACCAATATCTGAGATCAAGACCTTTTCAAAATGAACGTGGATTTTTTTTCTCCTTTATATTCTTCTGTGGGTATATTTCCCACGTCTCCGTCTTGCTAGAAATTAATGATATGTTCTATCTGAAGGTGGCATTGCTGACTTAGCATCCAAAGAGCGTGCCATTCTGGTTTTGGGGCTGCTGTATCATCCCCTTAGTGCCCTAAGTAACAGTCCACCTGCCCATGATCCGTGTGTGTGTGTGTGTGTGTGTGTGTGAGAGAGAGAGAGAGAGAGAGAGAGAGAGAGAGAGAGAGAGAGAGAGAACACAAGTGTTGAAAGGACAGATGGCCAGTTTTCAAGTAGAGTCTGAGACTAACAGAGCAGGGTAAGCCACTAGACACTCAAATGGCCTTCAGTTTTGACTATGACCAAACACAGGTCTCTAGCCAGCAGAGCTAATCAGTTACAGACATAAAAACTAAGTTAAGTTCAAAGACATCTGGTCCTAGCCAACCTACAGTTACACTCTTTAACCAGGGAAGCCTCACATTGTTTTGTGATTCTACACACATTCTTCTGTTTCTCCCATTTTGGGACTTTGGACTCAATCTCTCCTATGGAAGTAGATGTGAGTAAGAGTTGCCGTATTATTTGTCTGGTCTCTGCATGGCTGCTTAGTGGTTTTGTGGTGCATATTCATCAGGAAAAGATTATTTCCAAGAACAAAACAACATCTGAGAAGAAAGCCTTTCTGGATGGAGATATGTTGGCTGATCTTGGGTTTCAAGAAGAGACATCAAAAAAAAAGCAATCTAGTATAATTCCTTCATAGTTTATTATAATTCTGTAATTGCGTTTCTGTAATTCTAGAATTTCAAGCTTATTATAAGTCTGTATTGTGTGGTCTGTTTACTCTTACTGTATTTTTAGAAAGTGCTATTTTTTGGTGTGTGAAGCCCATCTGACGCCATCTTGGATTTCCTTAAATTTCACTCCTCTCATGGTTCTTTACCACACAACACCTCCACAGCTTTTTTCTTCCTGCTAAAATTTAGATCATTCTTACTTGTTTTGCTTTAATTTGGCTTTTATTAGCGGTGAGCTCTTTTTTAACATGCATCTTGCATTTGGATTTTGCTTTTTTCTGTTATCCATTTTTGTTTTGTTTTGTTTTTTGACATTTTATCTTCAGTTCATTCTCAACTTTATTTTCTACCTTTTCTACATCCACTACCCTTTCCTCCATTGTCCAAAATTCATTTATTTTCTTAATGTGGAGATTCCTAAGTTACAAATGTTGCCAGCAAAATCAATCTCCAACAAAGAGGCTCTGTGGGATACTTTATGGTAAAGTGGTTTATTGCTATGAATGGAGTGTGCCTAATGATCCTACATTTACCCTTTCCACGTTTTCATAGTTACTGAATGATTTTAATTCAGTGCTATATTGGAATATCAATTTTTATAAAATACAGCTCTAAGTTGCTCGCAATTTCTCTCCAGGAGGTTTTCCATCCCCTCCTTTTGCGTCCCCCTCTTCCATCCATCCCTTTGTCCTACTGACCATATTCTAATACCTGAAACATAGCAGGCGCTCCATAAATACAGTCGAATAAATGAATGAGTCTATCTTTAAAAATATGTGTTTTCTTTCCAAAAAAGAAAGCAGTCTAACTCTACCAGGAAAAGTTTTATGGCAGTTCTGAGGGATGAGGGAGAAAACTGGTAATAACTCTTAACACTGAACTTTGTCGTCTTGGGGGGCTCAAACAGGAGCTTGCTCAAGACGCAAATTATGCTCGAAAAGATGGTATTAATTTTTACACATCTAGGTGATTTCTTTTAATTACTTTTATTAAAACAGCCGTGTAATAACCATTTAAAGGTTTTTGTTTGAGAGAACCAGAATCCTTAATCCTGTTACCTAAACAAACACTTTTCAGCCTTTGTCCATGTTGTTTGACACAGTCATAATTTTAATAAACCAACCACTCTATATCTGCATAGGATAGCTCAAGAAATGTTTTCTTTAGCGTTACCGGTTAATTGGGATGGAAGCCACTCTGGGCATGATCAGCAGAATAATGAAGCAAGGTATTTAGTTATAGAGAATGAGGCACAGAGCCCTTCTCTCCCTAACCTCCCTAACAGCTGACCATGGATTTCATTTTCAGGAATGCTATGTACAGGTGACAGTTTTGTTTATAAAATCTGAGGTATAACTAGCACGCTGCCACAGCTCAGAAATGTGTGGTAAAGATTTCATCAGAAAGGATATGATTTATTTTTCTTAGGAAATGCGGCTTTTCCTCAAAAACTCAAAGTTCAGTGGACAAGTTAAAAAGACATTAAAATACTTTGCACATTTCTTAGGACAGCACAGTGACGGTGAGATCTGAGAGACGCCCAGGCTGCGTTGTCTCTCTGATTTGTCATGGGCGTACTCTTACCAGAACGGTGCAATGAGCCGTTCTCAGGAATCCAGCACAGCTTAAGGTGGGTTTGGTGCTCAGAGCAGATCCGTTCTGTGCTAATAGGAAATCCAACAACATATTCCTGTACCTGTGGCCGGGGGGATATTTGTAAGCTCAAGGGCCTATAAAAGTTTCAGACTTGCACCTGGAAGACACAGCCGTGTCCTTTTCTGTGGTAATCCAGTGCTGCTTTGTGATTAGGAGGTCGTGTCATTTCTAGACTCTCTAGAAGGCTGGTTGGTATGACCCCGCTGCCATTTCTGCCACATTCCACTTCTCAGAGGGCTGGGATCTGAGGCGAGGGAGGGGAGAGTGAAGGGGAACCTGCTTTCCCGAGAGCAGTCATTGCAGTTTATTGAACTCTGCCCAGGGTGATGCAGAGGTCATTTGCTCATCCTTTGTAGAATGTTATTTCTCCACCGAAGCCTTTTAAAGCTGGTACAGTCTATAAAATTTTGTGGCTGATATAAATAGCTAATTTGAAGAAATTCCACTTGCGCCGTGTATTCTTCTAGTCCCGAAAATCTAAATGGGAAACCAGACAAATGTTTATTAGCTTCCTTGGAAGTTCAACAATAAAATTTCCCGAAACTGCCGACGTGGGCACAAATGCTTTTGAGAACCGCCAGCGACTGCGTTCCATCTCTGCCGTCTCAAATAAAAGACAAAATAATTTGCTCTTCCGGAAGGGGGATGGTTTGGCCTACATGTTGTCCCGAGCATACAGAGACAGTCAGCAATCCAGCCTTTTGCCAGAGTGTTCCACGCCTCGAAGTGATTTCCGGGGGAACGGCTTCGGGTGTGTGTGGAAGGCATGGGGAAAGATGGGATGGATGTTTGCCATGGCCGCGTCACCTGGCTCCATGGAACTGGAAGATCGAAAGTTCTCTGAGCACCCTGACTTCGGAACAACTTTTTTTTTTGGAAATACCTGGGATTTTTCAAAGAGAGTCATTTCCTACAAACTTGGAGATTTTACTCAAATAACCGGTGTGTACTTGGGATTGGGTGAAGAGCAAATCTGTGGAGAGTGGCTTGTGTTCCCCTCTCTGTGGGCATACCCTTCTGCTGTGTTTCGCTGTGAGGCATGAAAACCTGCAGGGTGTGTTTCCCGTTGTTGTTTTTTTTTTTTTTTTTAAGATTTTATTTATTTATTTGACAGAAAGAGAGACAGCCAGCGAGAGAGGGAACACAAGCAGGGGGAGTGGGAGAGGAAGAAGCAGGCTCCCAGCGGAGGAGCCCGATGTGGGGCTCGATCCCAGGACTCTGGGATCACGCCCTGAACCCAAGGTAGATGCCCAATGACTGAGCCACCCAGGCGCCCCTCCCATTGTTCTGCTGAACTTTTACCTAATATCTTCTCAGGTCTGTTGGCCTTGTGGAATGTCACACGTTTTTTGGTCATTGTTGTTTTTTTTAATCTATTGCCTGTGTTGGGTTTTAGTGGAAATTTCCAACCCCAGGGAAGTACTTGGATTGATATTCAGGGTGCTTTTATTTTTCAGTAAATTTAAAGAACACCAACAAATGTGTTTTCTTCTTAATACCCGTGTACCAGAATACTAGAAATGTTTAAGTATCTGGGAGTGTGTGGTCTCCAGTACCTTTGGAATGAATGAAGCAAAATAACAATGATCAGATATGACAGCTGCAAGGCTGACTTGGAAGCTCTGAGCTGGTGATTGCATGTTTTTGCTGTAATCACTAAGATGCTAAATTATTTCAGCTCTGTGTTTCTTCTTTCTATATATAGGTTTATCAGTATCTGAAGTGGTTGGTGAAGAGCAGGAAAGTGGTGTCAAAAGCTGGGTGGGAGACCCAGTTCTAATTTGTTTTCACAGTGTGAGGTTGTTAATACACTAATAAGCTAGTAGGAAAAGAAATAATGAGCTTATGAGCTAGAAACACTGTTAAAATTGTAAATGAACAACTTAGCATATGGCTGTGATGAGAATAAAAACAAAAATCGGGGGGAAAAAAACCCACACAAAATAAAACCTAAGGATGCCTAATTTGTTTAGAAACATGGACAGGGAACAGGGTTAATGAGGAGTGAATTGGAATCTCTGTATTCCAGAACATTCTGGAACTTTCCAGCTCTTTCCATCATAGTGCTTGCTGGGGGCTGAACTCTCTTGCTTCTCCCCTATGTGATTGTGCACAGTTTGAAATTTTCCACTTGTTAATAGCGTGCATTTGTATAGATTTGGCCTGGTTTCCTAAGGAAGGTGAGAAGTCTGTAGGGTTCTGACAGACCCATCCAATTAGGGATTGATTATTCGAAATTCAGAAGGACCATTTTGCAAGAGGCAAGGCATCTCAGGACACCTCTGTTTTCAATTTTCTACTCTCTCACCCCTCGCTCCACTCAGTTGTGTCTGTGTGCAGACGTGTAACAACAATCGAATGGTAATTCAAAGGTTGTCTGTGCAGTAAACTAAGATTGATGAGAATTAAACCCCTGAATGATTGTATGCTCTCCAGAACCAGAGAAAAAAGACTTTTTGTTAAAGCCGCAAGTATAAAGCTTTGGGAATATTTCATTTTAAATGTTAACACAGCCCACTGAAGGGAGGGAAACTATAATAAGGAAAAATAAGCATCAAACATATCTGGTTGACATTTCTGCTAATGTCACCCGAAGGAGGACTACTGCAATCCATCCCTTGGACCAAGAGGGACCGTGGGTCTGTCGCAGCACAAAAGCAGGGAAAGGACAATGTCAGAAGTGATTTAGGAAATAAACTGTTCTTTGAAGATATCTTTAGAGAAAAGGTGATTGCAAAGTATGATAGTTACAAAAACTCTCTCAACAAATCAAGATTTGAGTGATACCACTACCAGGGTTTTTAAAGGATTTTGAGCGTAATACACTCTGCCTTTGGCAATTACAGATAACATGAAAAATATATTCTTGCTTATATTCTTGCCGACTCTATTTCAGAAGGATGTCAACACAGCCCAGAGGCCAAGGAGGAAACAGCCTCGGCCACTGAGAACCAAAGATAAGCATTGGAGGGAAGGTGGGTGGTTCAGCCAGAAAGGGGTTTGCAGAAAGACCCTCTGGAGGTTGGGCCAGAGAATGGGGCCGGGCGTGGAAGTGTGGAAGCCCATGAGGAGGGCCCCATCACTCACAATACATCAGTCCTGCATTCACAAACATTCTTTAATCGTGAGTCCCAGGTGCCTAGTTCTTCATGCGGTGCTGAATGTCATACTCTCAGCAAGAAAGGAACCCTAGAAGCTCATCCGTTAGGAGTTCCCTACACCTCCGACTTTCAGTTACAGCGCTCTACACACAAGCTTTTACTTATTTCCACTAAAAAGCTTTGAATTTTACCCCATTATTTTTTAATTAAGGAGCAGGCCTGGGCTATGAGCAACTGGAAGCTTTTTTTTTTTTTTTAAGGTTTTATTTATTTATTTATTTGACAGAGAGACAGCCAGCGAGAGAGGGAACACAAGCAGGGGGAGTGGGAGAGGAAGAAGCAGGCTCCCAGCGGAGGAGCCTGATGTGGGACTCGATCCCACAACGCCGGGATCACGCCCTGAGCCGAAGGCAGACGCTCAACGACTGAGCCACCCAGGCGCCCCTGGAAGCTTTATTAAAAAAAATATATATATATATATAGCAGAGGGACTAACACAAAGTACTCATTCCCTCTGCTCCTGCTAGTATCCCAGAGTGATGTGAGTGTGTTAACATGTTTGATCGCCACCACGCCCTTGTGACAGAGTTCAGATGATGACCTTCCTATTACAGACAAGGAGCCAGGCAGAGAAAGTGAAGTAACCTGGCCAGATGTATGCAGCTCATTAGTTAGTGCCGAGCTCGACCATGTACTGAGCAGTCGGGCTTCCCAGTCTGTTCTTAACCATGAGGCATCCTCTTCTAAGTGACAAATGATGAGGCTCTGCACTGGAAATACTTTTTTTTTTAAATCATGGCTTATCATTTATTTATTTATAAATGTATTCTCCCGTTATGGGTAGAAATCTTACCGAGGGGCACCTGGGTGGCTCAGTCGGTTAAGCATCCGACTCGGTTTTGGCTCAGGTCATGATCACAGGGTGGTGAGACTGAGCCCCACGTTGGGCTCTGTGCTCAGTGTGGAGTCGGCTTGAGATTCTCGCTCTCTCCCTCGCCTTCTGCCCCTCCCCCTGCTCATGCTCTCTCTCTAACATAAATAAATAAATTTTTTTTTAATGATTTTTTATTATATTATGTTAGTCACCATACAGTACATCCCCGGTTTCCGATGTAAGGCTCGATGATTCATTAGTTGTGTATAAATAAATAAATAAATCTTAAAAAAACAAAAAAGAAGAAGGAGAAATCTTACCGAGCACAGCAAAATGTTAGGAGTTCCTTAGCCTACATGTTTTTCTCCATAATGGCAGTGAGTAAAACATACAAAATCTCAGCTCTTTAACTGGCCTAGCATCCATTGTTGCTTGCCCCAAATAACATGCCCTGAGTTAGACTAACCTTTGGCATTCGTACGTGGTGGAAAGAGTATCCATGTGACTAGTCAGAGAAATGTTTTGATCCCAAGGACACCTACGAAGCAATTTTAGAAAGTGTGTTTAATCCCTCCGCTAGTCCACATTTGTCCCCATTTTCACCACCTACTCGTGATTCCCACTGTGTTCTCCCTTTAGCGAGAATTTTTTTTCCCTCTGTTCGTCAAGACTTTGCTAGGCTGGTGGGAAATCAAATCAATGCTTGCTTGTTTGTTTACACAAAGAAGAAAAATGGAAAGAAACAACCATAAAGGGTCCTTGCCAAAAATTAAATAAAACTAGACAGGCAGCAGACAGAAATATTTGAGAACGTGTCAGAGTCCTCCCTGCGTAAATATTTCCATTGTAACAGTACTGTTCTGTCTTTGTTTTACTTCCAAGCCACTCCAAAACACTTGTCCCTTACGAGTTTCCTAGCTGATACATTTCAGGGGACTTCTGGCACGGGGGAAGTGAGATGCTTCTTTCTTTGTGTTGTAAGGTAGCTTCCCAAAGAATCAAAACGTTGTTTTTTAGTTGGGTTCTTCTCCCTTTCCCTTTTTAAGGTAGGAGACAGAGATTATAAAACGTCTTTCTGGGAGGTATTTGCAGACTATAAGATACTTTAAAAACCTGTTGTGCAAGCTTATTCAGTATTTCTAAAGTCAATTAAGCAATTACTATTGTTTTGTTTGAGCCATATGTAAGTGCTTGTTAATCTTCAGAATTGCCAGTTTCGGAGAAATGACTCAAAAATCCTGTGGAGTTGAGAAGTGTCGGACTGGAGAAATGCCAAGGCTCCTCTGCTGGCATCTCCCCGGGGACAGGACTGTTCCCGGCCTAAACCAGTAGCTTCCTTTCCCTCGCTGAGTTTCACATTTATGCAGGCAAATCCCCGAGTAGCTGTGACATCATGTCCCTTACAGTGTGATTTCTGGCCGGCGTTACTCTCGTTGTTTTGCCTCTGTCATTGCTTGTGCCTGGAATGGAATCAGTTTTATTGTCACGAGTAATGGCGGGAAAAATCCTGATCTTTGGGGTACCTAGAATCTTTCCGTTGATCTGTCTGCAGTGTGTTTCATGTGACACTGACACCTGATCAAGGGCTGCCTTCTTCATCTAGGTGTGTCTTGTCGTGGGCGGAAGGACTCTTAAGAGGCTGATGGCTAAACCACATTTTGTGAACAATTAAATGAAATACATTAAGGGGAATTCACCATTTTGTGAAGTTCTATTGGGAATTCACTTTTAAGGTCAAGTCTAACCCCTGTGTAAGTCCATGTCTTTACATGTCACATGTTATGAACATTTCTGACTATGAGCAGTTTATCAGATTGAGTATAATACCCTGAATGCCAAACTGATACCTTGTATGAGCTGGAGGGTATCTTGGTACAATGAAGTCCTATTTCCCTTTTTATCAGAGCTGATTCTTAGCTATAACTTTTCTGGAGAAATCTGTAAAAGACAAAGGAGTTAGTAGGTATTGCTTCCTTGTGATAATTCCCTGAACTTTCCTTTGCAGAATCGTTTCTTCCCATAAGTGTGTCTTTCTAAGTCACCATTTGTCATCATCTGACATTTTAAACTCAGATGTGTTCCTGGCTGTGTCCCCACCGAGTGTGAGTGCTCCCCAGACCTAGGGACTATAGCTTGTCATCCGGGTGTCCCCTAGCACCAGCACATTCACCAGTGAGTGAATGCAATAGGAGGTAAACACATGCTTGACTTAACTGTATTCTTTTTTTTTTAATGTTTTTTTATTATATTATGTTAGTCACCATACAGTACATCCCTGGTTTCTGATGTAAAGTTCGATGATTCATTAGTTGAGTATAACACCCAGTGCACCATGCAATACGTGCCCTCCTTACTATCCATCACCAGTCTATCCCATTCCCCCACCCCCTCCCCTCTGAAGCCCTCAGTTTGTTTGTCATAGTCCATAGTCTCTCATGCTTCATTCCCCCTTCTGATTACCCCCCCTTTCTTTATCCCTTTCTTCCCCTACCGATCATCCTAGTTCTTATGTTCCATAGATGAGAGAAATCATATGATAGTTGTCTTTCTCTGCTTGACTTATTTCACTTAGCATTATCTCCTCCAGTGCCGTCCATGTTGCAGCAAATGTTGAGAACTCGTTCTTTCTGATAGCTGAGTAATATTCCATTGTATATATGGACCACAACTTCTTAATCCAGTCATCTGTTGAAGGGCATCTCGGCTCCTTCCACGATTAACTTTGAAGGAATACACAGGTAAAGAGGTGGTTAGTGAGAATGTAGAAACCCCGAGTAGGGCATGGAGTTAATGAATAAGAACTGAAAGTGGGTCATGACCATTGCCACATTTATTTTTTTCTATTACTCCCTTGGAGTTTAAGATTTTATCCATTTTTTTAAGATTTATTCATATTTTAGAGAGAGCCCAGCGGGGGAGGAGCAGAGAGAGAGAGAGAATCCCAAGCAGATTCTGTGCAGAGCCCAAAACAGGGCTCGAGCTCATGACCCTGAGATCATGACCTGAGCCAAATCAAGAGTCAGACGCTTAACCAACTGCACCACCCAGGCACCCTAAGACTTTTTCTATTTTTAACTGAACTCAGAGGTCTGTGTAGTAATTTGTAATCTTTTTAAGGAATAATTGCTTTGCTGGGTTAGAAGTGGGCCACTTAGCTCATTGTGAATACCCGTCAACTACCAGCATCTCCATGTCAGTACAGTTTTGGTCTCTGTTTATTCTAGTATGAGAAGAACTTTTCTGAGCCATTTCCACAAAAATAAAAATTGTTAATGCAGCAAAGCGAAGACATAAAATAATCGATGCTCCATGCATAGATGGAAACTTGATATTTGACGGGTGGCATTGCAGGTCACTGGGGCAAGTTTGGGCCCGACTATTCAATAATTGGAACCATGACATTTGATTATTCATAATGAGAAGAAAGTAGGCTTCTAGCACACACCAAGTACAGAAATCAATTTTAGGGAGGCTAAAGATGGAAATGTATAAAGCTTTACAGCTTTTAGTGGAAAATAGTAGTAGTCTGTTCTTACTTTCTTGGGATAAAGAGAGATTTCTTAAACGACAGCAGAAAGCACAGACGAATCATGAAGGAAAACATTGTTCATTTGACGACGGTAATATGAAAATCTCGTCTACCCTAAAATTGTCATCAACGAAGTAAAAAAGATCTCCACATTCAAGAAGATATTTACAACTGTATGTAACTGACAACGGATTAGAATGTAAGAATTGTTACGAGTCAGTAAGAACAACCAAGCAGAAAATGGGCAAAGGCTAGGAGCAGGTAGCTCAACGAAGAGGAAATGACCAATAAATGTGGAAGACGTTCAGCCTCAGTAGTGATCAAGAAAATGTGAAGCAAAATGAAACGCACGTATTGCGTGGAGCACCGGGTGTTACACGCAAACAATGAATCATGGATCATTACATCAGAAACTGATGACGTACTTACTGTATGTGACTCACATAGCATAATTAAAAAAAAAAAATTTTTTTTAATGAAACGCCATTTCACACTCATCAGATTGGAAAAAGGTTTTGAAATTTGGTAACACAAGCATTGGTGAAGATGTAGACCAATGGGAGCTCTAATACATTGTGAACGGAAATATAAATCTGTAGAACTACTTCAGAGAACCATTTGGCAACAACCCCTAGGGCGTAAGATGCGCTTATAGGGCTTGGCTAATTAGTTACACCCTAGAGAAACTGGCATGTTCATAAGGAAACATGAAAAAAAAATTCCGGGACAGCCTCCTTAGTGATACTGAAAAATTGAACAGAACTAGCTATAAATAGGAAAATGGATGAAAAAATTGTGCAATTTTAATAAAACGGAATACTATACAGTCATGACACTAACTAAAGCACTATGAATCAACAGGAATAAATTTCACAGCTATTATGTTAAACAAAAATAGCTAGTTGTAGAGGGGAATATTTCCTGCCATTTATATGAAGTTTAACAAATACAGAAGGGGTGCCTGGGTGGCACAGCGGTTGAGTGTCTGTCTTCAGCTCAGGGCGTGATCCCGGCGTTGTGGGATCGAGCCCCACATCAGGCTCCTCCGCTGTGAGCCTGCTTCTTCCTCTCCCACTCCCCCTGCTTGTGTTCCCTCTCTCGCTGGCTGTCTCTATCTCTGTCAAATAAATAAATAAAATCTTTAAAAAAAAAAAAAAAACAAATACAGAAATGTTACCTATTGCATAGGGTCAATAACATATATAATGATATGCATGGGCATTAATTCAATTTTGTGGCCACCTTTGTGCAGGCAGGGGAATTGTGAATAGGAATGGATACACGAAGACATCAGTGGTCCTTGCTATATGTTATTTGTTATACTGGGCTTCGGGATTCTTGAGTGCTTGTTATTTACCTTTTTGAATGTCAGAAATATTTCCTATTAAATTGTAAGCAAAAGGAAGGAATACTTCTTAACTAGGAAATATAAATTAAAGATTAGAATACTGAATCCAGCGTGGCTCAAATCTGTGGTGCACGTACGTCCATCACTGAACTGCACTTGCCATTCTTTCGGTTAAATTCATTAATGGCCTGAATCTTCTTCTCTAACCACAGTTCATGTTTATTAGTCAAATGTGTTCTCAACCCTGCTGCTGCTTCTCATCCATCTGAGGTATCAGTGCCATTATTTTTCCTTTTCTTTAGAATTGAGAGCCAAGGGGCGCCTGGGTGGCTCAGTCGTTTAAGTGTCTGCCTTCGGCTCAGGTTATGATCCTGAGGTCCTGGGATCGAATCCCACATCAGGCAACCTGCTCAGCGGGGAGCCTGCTTCTCCCTCTCCCCCTGCTACTCCCCCTGCTTCTGCTCTCTCTCAAATAAATAAATAAATAAATAAATAAATAAATAAACTTTTTAAAAAAATAAAATAAAATAGCCAAGGGCCTATCTTCCTCTTGCCCCAGCCGAGCTTTCATCTGTGAAAAAAATCATCTCTTTCCCTTCTTATCTCTCTGAGTACACTGACCTTCCCCTTACTAAATCTTAGTGGCTGGAAGTCTCCTTGTTTTCGAAATTCCTCTAAGAATGCATTTTTTTCTACACTCTTCTAATTTCCTATAAGTACATGGGCATGTGGCCCTTTCCAACAGCAGCTTGGACCCCAGATAAAGTGCATCCTTCCACTTGCTCTGTTTTCTTTTATGTCTATCTGTCCGCCTAAAAGCACAGTGACTAGGAATCAGAATGTGGTGATGTCTGCCCTCGGCTCCCCCTCACACTGACCACGTGGCTTTGCAGAGGTCACCCAGTCCCTCTGAGCCTCTTTTTTTTTGTCCATAAAGTTAGGAATCAGTTTTGATGATCTCTAAGGCCCCCCTTCAGGTCTGAAATTCTTTGCTAATTTTCCATCAAAGGAGGAGTTAGGGGAAGAAGGCAGGAGATGAATCAGGGACTAAAGACCTTACACAGAAGGGTTGGAGGTTGACTCTTCCTCGGGAGAAAGCTGCTGGCAGAAGAGAAGAAACTTGGGAAATTGTGAAAGGGAAGACCCAGGTAAATGACTGAAGGATGAGAGGAGTCCGGGCAAGGCCTGGAACGCAGTGCTTGGTTTTTGTGCAAAAGCAGGCTGAGGATGGAGGACTGTGGAGTCCACTGGGTGGGTGTCTTTCCCAGTCAGAGTGATGGCGGAGGGGGCAGCAGAAAGGAGCATGGGGACCCAGCCACAGAGAGTGGGAATGTGGGGTTGACTTTGAAACAAGAAATAGCTGAGAGGTGAAAGGAAGGGTTGGGGCTTTTGTGCCATGTTCTTATTTAAAAATATAGTAGGAAGGGCAGTAGTCAATAAAATAGGTTAAAATAGGCCGATGGGGGCGATCTCCTTCCTATGAGAAAATGACTATAATTTACTGCCTGATGTTTCTGAGCTGCTGGGGACTCTGCTGTGCCCATGCAACATGGATCTTCCCACTGGAGTAACAGGGACAGGCCTTCAGCTGGTTTTAAAAAGGGTAACCGAGCTCCTGTTATTTTAATGCCAGTCAGTTTCAACTCTTGAATTGGCTTAGCCTCCTCCCCCTTACAATAAAATTGTATTTAAACAAAAAGGAGGACTTCGCCATTTGACAAGACACCACTTGATATCCAGAAAGGATATTGTATGGATTAAATGAAACGAATGCTTCTTGGTATATGTTTGCAAATGTTGGAAAATTTTAGTGAAATTACATTTCTGTGGTCATAACTATAAATTCTTCCACAGGGATCGCATTCGGCGCTCGTCACCTCATGAAGCTATTAGAGGACCTGAGGGAGGCTGGGATTACATAGCTCCATACCAGGCTTGCTTTATTCAGTGGAGTGAGAGCAGTAGTGATTGTTACCTTTCGTGGAGATCTTCCATGTACAGCATGCCTTCAGTACTCTACAAATATTTCTTTGACTCCTTATCCCGTTCCCATTTTACGGATAAGAAAAATGACGCTTCAAGAGATTATGCAACTTGCCTCACCGGTAGCAGCAACTAAAAGGTAGAGCCTGTTTGAAACTGGGTCTGTCTGACTCAAAAGCCAGATTTATTAAGTTCTAAACCCTCTGGTGCCTTGTGCCTGTTGTACAGTCGGCAATATATCCCACAGGCCAGATTTCTAGATCTTGTGTTTGTATCATCTCTATGGTTACGGCATGCGCTGTTCCGCAGATAACAAGCTTGTTTTCCCATTTCCCACAAGGAAGTGAAACAGATCACAGTTTGGGGGAAGAAGCATCTCCAGTTGCCAATAGGAATTGTTTGCAAAGCCTTCGTTATATTAAAAATTAGATGTCTTAGGACAAGTGGTAATGAAGGTGAGAAACTGTGAGATGGTTGGGAACTCGAGGGTTCTGACATCGAGGGAGGCTTTGGGGATTGATTGGCAGGTGAGGAAGACGGAGACCAGGCTTGGCATGGTCCTCAGGGAATAGCAGGACTCTCCTGGGGCAGAGGCCTTAATGGTTAACAGAATTTTTCCAATTCAAATAAGATATGGTGTGTTCATCAGGGTTCTCCAGAGAAACAGAACCTATGGGATATATATGATAAATAGAAGGAGATTTACTATGAGGGATTGGCTCACGCAATTATGGATCAAGAGGTTTCATGATTTGTTAATCTGTGAGTCTGAGGCCCAGGAACGCTTGTGGTAGAATTCTAGTCCAAACCCAAAGGTCTGAGAACGGGGGAGCCAATGCATAAGACTCAGGCCAAGTCTGAAGGCCCAAGAACCACCTGCCAATCAATCCCCTCCCCCGCTGTTGTTGCTAACAAGCATACGTTTATTTGATTAACTGAATCACTATCTTACACAAAGAAAATGAAGGGTATGAGGTGGAGTCACAGATGTGAAGCTTATTCACGAGTTTGTTAAAATCATCGTAGATGGAACAGTTTTTAAGTTATCTGTATATCGAAGTCCCTGGAAGGCTCAACTTGTTTGAAAGTTGCTCTCCTCTTATTTTACTTTACATTCGTGTGTGTGTGTGTGTGTGTGTGTGTGTGTGTGTGTGTGTTCAGTTAGCCACCAGTGAGTTCCTTACACAAATGAAACTTCTGTGATGTCCAGTGCGAGGACAGGAAAAGATGGATGTCCCAGCTCGGGCAATTGGCAAATCGCCCGTCCTCCACCTTTTTGTCCCAGTCAGACCCTCCGTAGATGGAATTGGATGGTGCCCACCCTCATCGATGAGGGTAATCTTCCTTACTCAGTGCACCAAGAGAATGCTAATCTCTTGCCTTCACAGACACACCCAGAAATAACGTTTTCCCAGCTATCTGTTGAATAGTTGACCCATAAAAGTAACCATCACGTAGGGTGAGCGTTTTATTAAAAATGGGCAAAAGGAGAATTGCTAGAAGTGTGCACTTACTCAAGGGTCCTGAGTTACCTTCTCAGCAAACTAGAAAAGGGATAAACAATTACCAGAAGGAAGGCGAGCACAACTCCTGAGGAATTACCTCATCTCTTGGAAACAATAAAGACAAAACGTTAAGTAGTGTTAATCAAACATTAAAAATAGCTAGGGATTTTAATGAGCAAATGTTTTTCAATTGTTCAAAAGGAACCACTAAAAATGAATTATAAGTGATAGTCTCATTATTTTTTTAACATGGCCATATTTAACATACCTCCTTTAAAAATCTGGTGTACAAACACGAGACACACACCTCTCTCTGAGTGAGTTGGGGGGTACCGAGTACCTAATTCTTTGCTTTCCGAATGCCGTTAAGTACACTGGTGAGTTTCGAGATTGGTTTGTGTTGCTTTTTGATAACCTAGCTGCTGTTTCTTGTTCTGTTCCCTTAAATTGGGAAGAGCAAAAGCAACACCAAAGAATCACAAAGAAATATTTTTTTTTAAAGATTTTATTTATTTATTTGACAGAGATAGAGACAGCCAGCGAGAGAGGGAACACAAGCAGGGGGAGTGGGAGAGGAAGAAGCAGGCTCATAACGGAGGAGCCTGATGTGGGGCTCGATCCCAGAACGCCAGGATCATGCCCTGAGCCGAAGGCAGGCGCTTAACCGCTGTGCCACCCAGGCGCCCCTACAAAGAAATTTTTAAGTTATCTGTATATCGAAGTCCCTGGAAGGCTCAACTTGTTTGAAAGTTGCTCTCCTCTTATTTTACTTTACATTCGTGTGTGCGTGCGTGCGTGCGTGTGTGTGTGTGTGTTCAGTTAGCCACCAGTGAGTTCCTTACACAAATGAAACTTCTGTGATGTTCAGTCTGACCTAAGTCGTCTCTCCTAGATCCTGTCACCTGAGTAGCTGTTTTTCTCCTTATTACTAGCAATTTGAAAGTTTCACATGGGCACTGTAAGCAGGTGAAGATTTATGAGACATTAACCTGGCCATCACCCACCCACCCCCTGCCGAAGAAAGGACTTGTGTGTGGGCAGGGAACACCTGTACGCGCACCATTCCCCTCCCCCGCTGTTGTTGCTAACGAGCATACGTTTATTTGATTAACTGAATCACTATCTTACACAAAGAAAATGAAGGGTATGAGGTGGAGTCACAGATGTGAAGCTTATTCATGGGTTTGTTAAAATCAGCGTAGATGGAACAAAATCGATTCTAGTTCCCAAGTGGGAGCAGAATTTAATGTATTAAGCTACCAGAGGGCAGTTTGGTTATAAAGAAAAAATCCTGTGGAGTCTTTCCAAAGAGAAATAATTCTTCTCTAAAGGAATCTGATGAACCTTGAAGGTAACTTAAGGTTTGGGGTTTGGGTTTTTTGTTTTATTTCTGCAGTTTTTCAGCAGTGACTAAAACATCCAGAATTCTTTTGTGAAGAATTCGGAAGTGAGACACTACACCTTTCTACCAGAGTATTTGTTCTAGGGTTATTTTTCCTTCCCTAGAAACCTTCCTTCCTCTCTTCAATACGATCTCCTAGTGCCTGTATCACATACCCATGTCAGAACGAGATTTGCAAATGAGGTTATTTTAAGCATCTTAGACAGAAATTGCCCTGATAAGTCCTTGATGTGAGGGTGCTGAGCTCCACGTCATGCCTGTTGCATAAGTCAGAGGCAGACAACTGGGGCACCTCTGACACGTATCACCCTGGGTGCAGCGTGCCTTGGAAAGGTGTGTGTGTGACAGAGCCCCTGTGAGGACAGGAGGACTTTAATCCTGAGCACACACTTTGATTCCAAGCACCTGCTCACCCCCCCCCCCCCCACCCAGTGTAGGAGCCTCAACCAGCAGCCTTGAGATTGGAAACCACTCCTTACTTCATCGTGCAGTTGGGGAAGAGTTCCTTTCTTTCAAACTCTTAGTTTAGAATAAAATTGAAACCTTCTGTTTAGGCCAAATAGTTGCCGATGAATATTCAAACATGAGATGTTCTGATTGGCTCTCCCACAGTACATCTGCCAACAGTCCGCTGTGTGTCGGGGTCGGGAGGAAGGTACCAGCCGCTGGTGACCTGCTCTCAGAGAGAAGCTGGTACCAGACTGATGCTCCCTTAAGTCCCGTGTTATAATAAAGCGTTTGTACTGCATAGTTAAATCCGTGCAAATTCATTCACAACGAAGCTACGGTCCTTACAAATCCTGGCAATTCATTTATTAAATGAAACTTTTTTCCCTTTTCTTCCATTTCATCATCTAAACAAGATTTTCCCTCGGTTCGATATCCACGCCTGCAGTTAATTTTTTATTTTCGTGGGTTTTTTTTTTAAGAGCTAATCACCTCTTTTTTAAAAAAATTAAATGTTTTCAGGATTCTTGTGAATATTGGTGGCTTCCTTACACTGTGAACACCCCCTAATTCAGGACTTTTGACAATGACTTTAGGTTTATATTAACGTAATTTAAATAAAACCATCATGGGTCGTTCCTCCGACCCCACACCTTTTATTTGAAGGGTTCCCTTATTGACGTGTAATCTATATACCATAGAGTTGATCCTTTTAGAGTGTACAATTCAGCGTTTTTTAGAATATTCACAGGCTTGTGGAAACATCACTATTGTTTACTTCACCGCTATCATTATACGGCCCCAGAAAGCTCATACCCATAAACAGACACTCCTCATCGTTCCCTTCTCTAATCCCCTGACAACCACTAATCTACTTTCTGTCTCTCTGCATTTATCTCTTGGGGGAATTCATATCAGTGAAATCATAGTCTTTTGTGGCTGGCTTCTTTCACTTAGCAGGATGTTTGAAAAGTACATCCGTGCTGTAGCACGTACCATACTTCATTCCTTTTGATTGCCAGATAATATCCCATTGTCCGAACATACCACACCTGTTTACCCGTTCATCACCCGATGGACACTGGAGTTGGTGATAGGCAGAATGATAGTACCCAGAGATGTCCACGGTAACTATGTTATCTTAACATGGCAAAAGGGATTTTGTGATGTGGTTAAGGACTTTTTGAGCGAAGATATTCCTGGATTCTCTCGAGGGCCTAATCTAATCCCTCGAGGCCCTAAAAGAGGAAAGCCTTTCAAGTCTTTGGCCAAAGGCAGATGGGACTGTGGGAGAAGGATCAAAGGGAGGCACTATTGCTGGCTTTCAAAATAGAGGAGAGGGTCCTGAGCCCAGGAATGTGGTGGATTCTAAACAGAAGCTGGAAAAAAACAAGGAAACAGATTCTCCCGCCGTGCTTCCAGAAAGGAGGGAGACCTACAGACTGTAACATAAATGCGTGTGGTTTTAAGCGATTACGTTTGTGGTAATGTGTTACAACAGCAAGAGAAGAGTCGTACAAGCCTGTTTCCACTTTTTGGCTTCTGTGACCAGTGCTGCTATGAGCATTTGTGTTGAAATACTTGTGTGGACACATTTTTGTTGGCGGTCTGCCTGTAGGGGAATCACTGGGTCATATGGCAACTGTATGTTTCACATTTTGAGAGCAGTAGGCCGTCTTGCAAAGTGACTGCACCATTTTATATTCCCACCAGCAGTGTTTCCATGTCACCATGTCTCCGCCAGCACTTGGTCGTATCCTCTGTCCTTCTGAGTTGAGCTATCCTAGTGGATGTCAAGAGGTGTCTCGTGGCTTGATGTGCATTCCCCCTAATGACTAATGATGTGGAGCATCTTTGCATGTGCTCTTTACCTATTTGTGTGTCTTCGAGGAATATCTATTCAAACCCTTTGTCCATTTTAAAAATTGGGTTGTCTTTTGATTGTTGAGTTATTTCTATATTCTGGATACAAATCTCCTATCAGATACACAAGTAAGTATTTTCTCCCATTCTAGGGGTTGTCCTCTCACTTTACTGGTGGTGCCCTTTCCAGCAAAAGAGTTTTTAATTTTGAGGAAGGACAGAGTCCAATTTATTTTTCCTTTTTTCCTTTATGCTTTCAGTGTCAAACAAGAAACCATGGCCTAAGCCAAGGACACAAAGACTGAGGCCAGGATTTTTAAAGTTTTGCCTCTTACATTTAGGTCTGTCACCCATCTTGAGTTCATTTTTGTATCTAGTGTGGGGTAGGGATCCAACGTGATTCTTTTGTATGTAGATTTCCAGTTTCATTAGGATTTAGATGCGCGCTTAGTTTTTAATTCAAAGGGTCAACCCCTGTAGATTCTTTTTTGGGTGTCCTGGTGCTGCCGGTGCTTGGGGAAGGCTGCTGCTGACGCTTTGCTCCGTGTTTGTAACCTGCTGGGCTGGTGACAGCCTTTCCTCACTGTGCACGTATAATGAGCCTCCTATGCCCGGGTGCGTTGCACTTGTCAAAAAGCGCAAAATAGAGGACATCAACCACACTTTTCACTGCCTCACCCTTTCACCTTTTCCTCTCGTTTTTGTTTCATTCCTGATAGTATTGGGTTTTTTTCTATAAAATTATCACATGAGTTGCCATGATCAGGAAAAACGTTGAAAAGGGATTTTAGTGTTACTTTCCCTAACTAATTTGGAGTTGCTCGATTTCTTAACCCCCTGGAAATTATCACGTGCACCAGGGGCTCAGTGGCATTTTCTTCCTCCTCCTCAACTTTCCTTAAACTGTGCTTGCCATGCAGAGAGAGACTTTTCTCAGCTCTTCCTAAATTGTAGGACTGCTCTGTGCCATCCCTAGCTTACCCGTGACGGATGACCCCGGGAAGTAACTATGGTCTAGAAATGGTCATATTTGTGGCCCGTTTACCTCTGATTCCTAAGCTGGAGAACTCCATACTCTAGGAAGGACTAGTTTCCTAAAGCAGTGCTTCTCCAACTGGAGGGATTTTGTTGAAATGCAGATTATAATTTATTATGTCTGGGTGCATCCTGAAATTCTGCATTTCTTTTTTTTTTTTTTAAGAATTTATTTATTTATTTGACAGAGATAGAGACAGCCAGTGAGAGAGGGAACACAAGCAGGGGAGTGGGAGAGGAAGAACCAGGCTCCCAGCGGAGAAGCCTGATGTGGGACTCGATCCCATAACGCCGGGACCACGCCCTGAGCCAAAGGCAGACGCTTAACGACTGCGCTACCCAGGTGCCCCGAGATTCTGCATTTCTAATGCAGAATCCCTCCCAGGGATGCTGATTCTGTTGGTCCATGGACCACAGTTTGAGAAATAAGTTCCCCAGGGATCGTGGAGTCTAGAAGGAACTCAAGAGCTGGTAAACTTTGGAGGCATTCTGATCCAGACCCAGTGTTCTCCCTAAAATTTTCTGGAAACCAAAATACATTTTTTTTTAACGTGGGCTCCATGCTGAGGGAGGAAGAAAATGCAGTTGAGCCCCTGGGGGAGCCCAGCGCAGGGCTCGCACTCACAATCCTGAGACCCAGAGTCAGACACTTAACCAACTCAGCCATCCAGGCGCCCAAAAAAAATTTTTTTAATAAGACACAACACACTGTCTATACCCTGCAAAACAGACCTATCTCAGATACATACTGCAGCAGCTGGAATCAGGTAGCAATTAAACTTCTTGAAGAAATGAAAATCTGCCCTTTAAGAAATCTGCCGAAATGTTGCTGTGGCTAGTTACACAGTTGCAAAGCTGGGATTTATATGCCCCTGGTGCCATCTCTGGGTCTGTGGTGTATTGTCTACATCATGCCTCAGAAGTGACGTGGTCTGTGCTTTGAGAACAGTGTTCAGGTGACTGTTTTAGTTGTAAATTCTCTCAGGTGACTTAAGAATCAAATGGGATACCAGTTGGGCCCCTTTACCTGGTCAGTCTTTCTTTTCTCTAAGCTCAGTTAAGCTTCATGGCAATTTAGGCAGATTATCATCGGATTCCCTTATTACGAAACTGCTATCTACCCAAAATCCAGGGGTGGAGGACTTTTTATGTCTTAGGAGTGATTTTTACCTTAAATTATACAGTGAAAGGCTGGTCACTCTCTGGTCAGGGCTTGTGTCTACCTGTTAGAGTCTCTCTGTTTTTCCCGGTGGTGACTTCAAAATCAGAGTTATAACCACATTCACTATCATAATTCAAAAGACAGTTTTAAAAAGGCATGTATCTGTCTGCCGAACCCAAGTAGGAAACCGTTTTAAAATGTCAGTGAATTTCTTTTTTTTTTTAAGATTTATTTTTATTTTTATTTATGTGACAGAGAGACAGCCAGCGAGAGAGGGAACACAAGCAGGGGGAGTGGGAGAGGAAGAAGCAGGCTCATAGTGGAGGAGCCCAATGTGGGGCTCGATCCCAGAACCCTGGGATCACGCCCTGAGCCAAAGGCAGACGCTTAACGACTGCGCCACCCAGGCGCCCCTAAAATGTCAGTGAATTTCTTGAAGTACAAACTGCGTCTTTTGGTTCTTTATGATCATTGTAGTTTTAGGTTCACATTTTATCTATTTTTGTTCTGTAAAACTTAGCCCAGGGGAGAGAGATTGATTGGTTGATTCACTGGTTTATTTATTCCCCCGTCACCTGATAAAGATTATTTATCCCGGAGCTGGATCAGGACTAGTTGAATAGGGTTGTGAGTGTGCACATCGATTGGAAAAGGGGAGAGAAAGAGGAAGATTATTTGTATAACTATACCGTGACTTCATAATTTATGCTCATTTCTGTCATTTAAAAAAAAAAAGGCCTTTATAATGTAGCTTCCTCACCAGAAGAAGGATGAGACAAATTAAACATTTGTATTTCCCCTTTACTGGGCTATACTTAAAAGTCTAAATGAGGGGCGCCTGGGTGGCTCAGTCAGTTGAGTGTCTGACGTCAGCTCAGGTCACCATCTTGGGGGCTCATGGCTCAGCAAGGAATCTGCTTCTCCCTCCCCTTCTGCCCCACCCCCCATTTGTTCTCTCTCTCTCTCAAAAAAGTAAATGAAATCTTAAAAAAAAAAAAAACCCTAAATGATTTACCTGATGTGTTCTTGGTAAGAAGCAATGACTTTTGATGGCTCACTTAGGATGAAATACAATAAGGGTCATCCTAGTATGAACAGTAATGCCAATAATCAATAATGCCAATCAATAAACCTAATGCCAATAACAGTAATCGTTGTTGCCTGTTTTATAGTGAAAGAATCTGAGCCCCACGGCACGAGTGTGATGACCTGGTAACCCGGGGCCACCTGCTTGGCCGCGTGGCTCTTAAAAACCTCATCTTCTACGGCTCGCTGAAGGCATTGTTTCAGAGCATGATCTGAATCATGGCTGAAAGAATTTACAAAGCCGGCTCATTTGGGCTCTTACCTCCATACAGTCCTTTCTGTTCCGTCTCTATGCGGAGGTCTTTACAGGAGTGGGGGGGGGGGGGGAACGCCACACCTGACGTCTCCAGACAGCAGTGACGTGAAACGCAATCGTATACTTTTGTGAAGCTCTGAGAAACATGACAAACGGCCCTCATCCGTGATTCCTCTCTCTGTCTCCCTTGAAAGAGACGGTGTTGACCCAAGCACTGTGATGAGTAACTTCTGGTAATCGGAGAGCTGAGGGAGACTAATGGTTTGCTTTGCAGCCATTCTGCTGCCTGGTACTTAGGTTTGAAACAGTTGAGGAAATAATTTTCTGAAAATGAGCATAAACTGTTAGGAGCGACATCCTTGGGCAATGTGTGAGTGAAATACCGAAATGTAAGAGCAAATGTGGAACTATGCAAAAGCAAGCTCGTACATCTTGATGGGTCATTGCAGATCTCCCTCAGAGAATGAGACACAAGCCATCCTCCCCGTGCACGTTTTAAATGCAAAAGCTAAGAAAAGGGAGGAGTCTTCCTGACAACTGATAGAAGATTGTGGAAGAGATAGAAGGCTGCAGAGAGCCGGCATCCTGCCTGCCAGGGCTGGGAGGGGCTGCAGCCCAGGGTGCTGGGTAGTCTCTTGTGGGCTTTTAAATGACAAAAGAAGGGGATGGCTGTCATCTTTGGGAAGGGGGAGGACAGTGCAGCCAGGCTGTCTTTGAAGAATGTGGAATTATCCTGAATTCGTTCCTAGCTTTTTCTTCCGGGTACTTATTAAGAACAATACAGGAACCCCTTGCATTAGCTAGTATTTTGAAGTTCAGTTAAAAAAACAAAGCAAAACAAAAAGCTGAGCATTTGACTCTCCAGTTAAGATGCGAACTCTGAACCGCAGTCCGGTGATTGAGTCTATACAATGCCGCCCTGCACGGAGGTCTACACGGAGGTAATGAAGTGGGTACTCATCTGTCATACCAGAGATCAAGACCAACTTTAAAATCTGTCCCGTGACCAAAACTTGGAAGGTAGTTTGGAGTGAGAGATGATCTGTAAGAGAAATATTGACCTCAGCCACCAGAAATGAAGGAACCTGTAGGATAAAACCATGAGAAGTTCATTTTAGGTAATTTCATTTCATGCATCGTAGTGGCATATTTTCCCGATACCAGCTTTAGTGACTCTTAGCAAATGACAGTGAAAGATGATGCATAATTCGTTTCAGGCTCGTAACATGTTGACATGAGAAACAGGACACAGGGCTGCGTGGCTCCTGCGTGGCTCAGTCGGTTAAGCCTGTGCCTTCGGCCCAGGTCATGACAACCAGGGTCCTGGGATTGAGTCCCGCATCACGCTCCCTGCTGAGCAGGGAGTCTGTTTCTCCCTCTGCCCCTCCCCCCTGCTTGTGCTCTCTCTCTTTCTCTCTCTCAAATAAATAAATAAAATCTTCAAAGAAAAAAAGAAACAAGACACAGAAGAGGAAAGGGTAGGGCTGCGTCTTCTGGGGGCGGCCTTGCTGGTGCTTTTTGAGTTTGACAAGATGTGAACCAAGGCAGCAGTTTTCCCAAAGACTGAAAGATTTCATCACTCATTGATTTTATTTTTTTTAAGAGTTTATTTGAGACAGAGAGAGAGAACGCACAAGCGGTTGGGAGGGGCCGAGGGAGAAGCAGACCCCCAGCTGAGCAGGGAGCCTGACGGGGGCTCCATCCCAGGACCCTGGGATCAAGACCTGAGCCGAAGGCAGACCTGTGACCGACTGAGCCCGGACACACACACAGATGATCCATCCTTACTCAGTGGTCCTCACCTTCTGTAGCCAAGACTGCGACCCCTCATTAGGAAGAGAGTAATTCCCCTTTGGCCAGTGAAGGAGTTGAGTGACTGTGACATTTGAGTTACTTCTTTTTGTTGGAATCCCCTCAGTGGAAGTTCTCCTGCTCCGGGTCTTTTAAGATAGCTGGAGTTTCATACCATTGAGTGATTCTGTGAATTTTTCCCTAATTACACCCATCTCCTGGCAGTGTAGGCGCTCGCAGCAATGAGATTGGGCACATAACTCAGGATGGCAAAGAAGAGATGAAATAACGAGAACAAGAGCTCTGACTCCAATCAGTCTAGCACTGGCTTCTCAAAACAGCTGTGTGTAGAAGGACCCATTGTTTAATGACGAGTCTGCTTGGACCGATGCTCTCATAAAATAGAGTAAAAATGAATTGCTAGAAAAATGAAAAAAAAAATAAGTCCACCTTTTTTTTTTTTTTTTAAGTATTATCAGATTCAATAGTTGTGAGATTACCGTGTCCACGTTCGCTAGGTTTCTAAGTGCTCTATCTCCCTTCCTGCTGGGATTGTGGAGCCGAGCCAGATGGCACAGCTTGGAGCCCACACTTTGAGGCGCACTAATCCTCTGTACTCCCATTTACGCCCTCGTAGCCATTGCCATTCCAAGTCTCCTTATTCGTCAGTCGTTTAAACCTTTAGGGTAAGTATGTGCTTCAGACAAGGCTGTGTGGTTTTTAATTTATTTATTTGACAGAGATAGAGACAGCCAGCAAGAGAGGGAACACAAGCAGGGGGAGTGGGAGAGGAAGAAGCAGGCTCATAGCGGAGGAGCCTGATGTGGGGCTCGATCCCATAACGCCGGGATCACGCCCTGAGCCGAAGGCAGACGCTTAACCGCTGTGCCACCCAGGCGCCCCGGCTGTGTGGTTTTTAAAGAGATTGGAAGTCCACCTAAATTGCAAAGTCCTGCGCATTGTTAAACAGACGTGGAAGGTTTTAGCCATTATTTGGCAAATGCCTGTTGCTGCGTTCCACCTTTCTCTGGCTTCCCTTGCCCTCACTCGACTCTCTCTCTCAGCCGGCCACTTCTCCCCGTTACAGTACCAGATGGTGCTAGTGGTTTTCAACAACATCCTTCTAGAAACCTTCCATATCTTAACATAGTTTTTTAAATCTTGAATTATTTAATTGAAAAAAGCTAATCTGGGGCTTTAATTTTATTTAAAATAGCTTTTAAGACTACGGGAAAATCATCATATTAAATTCTGATCTCACTCATCTCAAGCAGTTAGAAAACAATGTTTGGGTTTCATTAATTCCTTGTTAAGATTGGGTACATAGAAATAGAACATTTGTAATGCAGAATATTGGGCTGATGGAGCTCCCGTACCAAACAGATTCTGCCTGCTGTTTGGTGGGTAGGTGAGCTGCTCTCTCCCCATCACACAAGTTGAACAAGGTCATAGTGTTTAACACGGACAGAACCCAAGGGGCTGCACTTGCTGTCTTACAATATTTGGAGGGCTGCCATGTGGACAGGAAGGTTGAGGAGCTCTCCGTAACTGGAGAGCACACTGCCCAATGGATGGAAGTCAGCAGAGAGGCTGATATCAGTTCAGTGAAGGGTTTCCAAGCACGCACACACACATTTAAAGGAAGACAAGGAGGTATTGAAGAACTCTTCTGGTCTTTCTCGGCCATGTGCAGTCCACTCCTGCAAATGAGGCTGCTGGACTGAGGATAGTAATAGAATAGAAGTCTAGAATACTCCTAGAATAAGAAAAGGCCTTACTGGTGATAGAGAGAGACTGCCAAGCAGCACTGCCAGGCACTTGGCTGACTGTTGGGCTAGTGGAGAAGGGTACTCATGCTTTGGATACAGATAGGTCCGCATGGCTGCAAAGGTGCTTTCCATCTTTGAGAAACTGAGCTAGCAGATTCTGGAATCTATAATGTAGACATCCTGTGCTTTGGTTTTTCTTTCGTTCTTTCTTTCTTTCTTTTAAATTATGAAATAGCTATTGAAAAGTACCAGATTTTATATTTGGCCATATTTGTTTCATTTTTTTTTAATTTTAAGTTTTTATTTAAATTAAATAAATAAAATTTAATAAAATTATATAAATTATATATATATATAATTATATATATATATAATTAAATACTACACCGTTGGGGCGCCTGGGTGGCACAGCGGTTAAGCGTCTGCCTTTGGCTCAGGGCGTGATCCCAGAGTTGTGGGATCGAGCCCCACATCAGGCTCCTCTGCTATGAGTCTGCTTCTTCCTCTCCCATTCCCCCTGCTTGTGTTCCCTCCTCACTGGCTGTCTCTATCTCTGTCAAATAAATAAATAAAATCTTTTAAATAAATAAATAAATAAATAAATAAATAAATAAATAAATAAATAAATACTACACCGCATACAGTGTAGTATGAGTTTCAGGTGTACAATGTAGTGATTCAGCACCTCCATACGACACCCAGTGTTCTTCCTGACAAGCGCTCTCCTTAATGCCCATCACCCATTTCCCCCATCCCCCCACCCACCTCCCTTTGGTCTCTCTTTTTTAATATTATGGGTACAACTAACGCCTTATCACTACCATTCCATTCTTTCCCCTTCTTTCCCTCCTGGAGGTGGCCACTAAATTGTTCAGAAGCTGTTGTGAGATTCCTCTGTTGTTATTTTTACTTTCTGACTTTTTTATAGCCTTTGAAGTTCTGAGTGCTGATGGTTTCTTAATATCTCTGGTATTCGCAATAGAGACAGAAGCAGGAGGTTTGAGGGCTTTGCTAGGACTTGTGTTGTTGAACTTAGGCTCTAGTAACTAGTTGTCATATATATGTGTTTTCTAGTCCTGTGATCTACCAGCTTATGTAAAATTGTGAGTTGCAAAGTGTACCCTGATTAAAGACACAGATTTTTTTTTTTAAAAGATTTTATTTATTTGACAGAGATAGAGACAGCAAGCGAGAGAGGGAACACAAGCAGGGGGAGTGGGAGAGGAAGAAGCAGGCTCATAGCGGAGGAGCCTGATGTGGGGCTCGATCCCATGACACCGGGATCACGCCCTGAGCTGAAGGCAGACGCTTAACCGCTGTGCCACCCAGGCGCCCCAAAGACACAGATTTTAATACCAAGAATGCTACATGCAGCCTGTCTTAGGGTAGACAGACCCAGAAGCGACCAGAAGATGATGATCATAATACATTCATTCATACGAGTTAGTTTATTCAATTCTTTCACCCATTTATTAGGTCGGTGTTGAAAGGACATACTGTGTGCCAGCCGCGGTACTAGACTCCAGGGATATAGGCACTGAACAAGAGAGAGAAAAATCCCTGCTTTCACAAAGTTGATAATCTAGTTATGAGAAGACAGACAAACAAATATGTCAGATGCAGAAAAAATTTGTTCTGCGGAGAACTGTGAAACAGGACAGGTGGAAAAGGAATATGGGTTGTGGACGGGACTGACTGGTTTATTTCGGGTAGTCCGTGAAAGGCTCTGTCATATGGGGACGTGCAAGCAGTAGCCTCAAGGAAATGAGGACAAGCTGTGAGCATCAAGAGAACACATTCTAGGGACCCGAAGTGGAGAGGTCTATAAGTGGGCGTGTACTGTGTAGGACCCGCCGCGAGGCAGTGTGGACAAGTGACGTGAACTGGGGACTAGCAATAGGAGATGTGATCAGAGGTCACAGTTGCTCCTCAAAACAGACCTGTGGGAGAACTAAATCTGTTGTTACACCCATTTTCACACAGGACGAAACCGAGGACCAAATAGGGTGACTCAGATTCACGCTTGCTCGTTGACAGGGCCAGTCCTACTTGGTAAGACATGGTCCAGTCTTACCTTCACAACAGATTTTTGGTCGAATTGCATAAAAGCCCTGGACATCAGTTCCCACATCTGTAAACGGATGCAACTAAACTTCAGGGTTGTTGTGAGATCCGAACAGGACGGCGCAGAGCAGGCCCTGTGAGCTGCCAGGCCCTCCGCGGGGTGCACTGCCCCAGTTGGCGGACTCCCGGGCTGGGGCTCCTGGGGCGCCGGCCTGAAGTTTGTAAATCTGCCTTACTCAAGGCCGAGCCTGTGTAACCAGCGGAGAGCACCATTGGTTGTACAGATGCCCCATATTCCGATTTTTCAGGAATCGTAGCAGTAAAGTGCAGATTCTAACAAATTTAGAAATTCTTCAGTGACTCTGCCTCTCCTTTCCTGCTTGGCCCTAAAGATAACACAACATATAAATAGGGTTTGATGTATTTAGCTGGCATAAATTCTACTACTGTGTATTTCACCTATTCCTATTTTAAGTGCATTTTCCTTTGTAATTTCTTGTTTCCTTTTATGTTTTGCAAATCCCACTAACTTGTCCTTGAGCTGTGTAATCTCGAGTTGAGCTACTCTGGGTGATGGGGTTTGCCTGAAGCGGAATCTGATGCAGGGAGCCACAAGCTTCTCTCTGCAAACGCCGTGCTCAGCCCAGCCCCTGCCTTCTCCAGAGCTGTGGATCTCCTGAAAGCAGCTGCTGGCCTGGTGGGCTTGGCACCCTCTAAGACTTTCGATGAGTTGGGAGTTGGCAAATTTCAAGTCAGCTTTGGTCTGCGTAGTAGGGGAAGGACCATTAGGGAAGCAGACCTGGAAAAGAGCTTTCCAGGCGGAAGGGACAAGAAGTTCGATGCAGTTAAGGGACCAAAGAAAAGTCAGAGTGGCTGGAACACAGTGGGAGAGAAGAAATGAGACTGAGGTGGTACAGAGGGTCCAGATCCCGTAAAGTACTGTCAGCCTACTAATATGGAGCTTAGATTTTATCATCTGGATCATGGGACATGGGGACAGTTTTTAAGCAAAGACGTGACATGCTTCACATTCTTGCTACCACGAAGACAAGTGGGGTCAGGGTTTACGCCACATGGGTGGCTGATGGCGAAGTCCAGTTGAGACACACTTGTGGCGAAGTGGAAGGCACAGAAGTGGCAGGAAGTGCTGGAATCAGAATGTACGTCCAGATGACACTACCATATCTTGGTAATGGGGTGAGGTGGTTAGGAAAAGAATGGAATCAAGGATAACTCCTAGTTTTTTGATGTAAGCAACTAAGTAAATTAAGCATACTATTTCCTTGGCAAGATGAAAGACTCGAGATCTGGATTCAGAAAGATTGAGCAAAGGAGGAGTTAGCAAATCAATGATGCAGTTTGGCCATTTAAATTTGAAAGACCAGTCATAGACACACAAGTGGGATTGTTGGGAGGGCTTGCAGTCTGGAACTCAGGAGGAGATAGGGGCTGGGGTGCAGACGTGGCATGGCTTAGCATGGAAGTGATGTTTAAGTCAGTACCTTGGAGGGTTAAGAGCACACAGTAAGAGAGTACAACCAACACAGAGACATGAGATGCTCCAACATTTAGAGATTTAACAGAGAAGGAGTAAGTGTCAGAAGAGGGAGCAGGGGCGCCTGGGTGGCACAGTGGTTAAGCGTCTGCCTTCGGCTCAGGGCGTGATCCCGGCGTTATGGGATCGAGCCCCACATCAGGCTCTTCCGCTATGAGCCTGCTTCTTCCTCTCCCACTCCCCCTGCTTGTGTTCCCTCTCTCTCTGGCTGTCTCTATCTCTGTCGAATGAATAAATAAAATCTTTAAAAAAAAAAAAAAAAAGAAGAGGGAGCAGAAAAAATCGTACTCCAAAAGAAATGGGAAAAAATGATTTGGTAAATTATTTTAAAAGAGGGAATGCCAGTTTCTTTTTTATGGAAAGAGTATTATCAGTATCATTTCTTCAGCACAAGAACAATTCAGGGTGACTCCCTTGTTTTAGTTTAATAATGATTAAAAAGCAATACAGTTTCGTTCTTTAAAAAAATTAAACATAAGAAGTATAGAGAAGAAGAGAGATCAGTTAATTTGAAGACTCAAAAATTCCAATTTCAAAATGCTAATATTTTGGTGTATTTCTCTAATCATCCCTAATGCTTCCAAGATATTTTTATATAATTGAGGTGATACTGCATTAATATAGATAACTGTGTATAGTGCTGTTTCTATTCAACATTGTAATGGAAGCAATTCTTCGTGTCATAAATTTTTAAATAAAACTTTAATGCCTATGTGTGTATTTTTTCATTTATTTCTTTAAATGCTTCCAAAACTGTATATATGCTATTCTTGAGCAGTTCCTGCTTTCTTCATTTTTCCTCTCGGGGAATATAGTGAAGTAAACAACTCATCTCCTTGACCTCATATTTCTCTACTATATCAATTTACTGCACAGAAAAAGTTAAGAGTCAAACTGTCTACTTAGAAATTTGACTTAGCAAGATTCCCTCTAGTGAGGGAGCCATTGATACGGAAACCTTGTGATTCAGCACTATTCTTTATTTTCCTGTAGCCCTTAAACTAAAATTTGTCATGAACGCTCTATTCTTGGGTTAGATATCATAACGAAACAGTCCTGTAAAGTATCTAAATCCAGTGACTTAAAAACTAAGATGGCAGATTAAAAAGAAATTATTGCTGAAATACACAGTCTTCGGAATTTGGAATTCTTAAAGCTAGAAAGCTAAATATACTTTGTGAACACAAAAGATCATAATATCAGTTGAGACAATGGCTGTTTTTGACCTGTTGATTAGATTGTAAAAATCATTAAAATAGCCTCATTAAAAAAAAAAAAAAAACCTGAGTATCATGTATACCGTATACCAGCCTGACTTTGAAATTCTTTATGCATTGTGGAATATCGTTAATACGTCTCTAACTCTGAATATTTTTAGTCAAAAGGGACAATTTGTATGCAAATTGAAAGGTAACATTATATCATTCATTTTAGAGTAGTAAGGTTTGGATGGAGAAGAATGGAGACCATTCTCAGACCCTCTAAATAAAGGAATAGAATTTGTCATTCGTAGGCTTTTTAAAGAAAAACTGATTACTCGGGACAGTGGAAACACATCTGTAATCAAGAAACATTCACCTTCTAGGGAGAGTCTGTTATTAGGAAATGATCGTTAGAAGTAGTAAATGAGTATTTCGTGTGTATGTGTGCATACCTTTTTCTTACCTAAAGTTTTTACTCTCAGGTTTTTATCATGACTACTTAGTACAGTGGATAAAAGAATTTCTGTGGCCCATGGTTTGTCTCCCATTGTATCTTGGCATTGTATTCTACAAAGAGTGGGGGTAGGGGTGCAAAAAGCTAAGTGAGGGGCGCCTGGGTGGCACAGCGGTTAAGCGTCTGCCTTCGGCTCAGGGCGTGATCCCGGCGTTACGGGATCGAGCCCCACGTCAGGCTCCTCCACTATGAGCCTGCCTCTTCTTCTCCCACTCCCCCTGCTTGTGTTCCCTCTCTCGCTGGCTGTCTCTATCTCTGTCAAATAAATAAATAAAAACTTTAAAAAAAAAAAAAAAGCTAAGTGAGCTCCAAGTACAAGCAGACCCTATGTGATTTCTACTCGTGTATCCTCCAAGGGTTTGTTTAGGACCTGGCCCATAGACCATCTTAAGTATTCATCTGTTGAAGTAAATGAAAAACAATGTTACAGAAACAAAAGTGATTCCAGCCGGGAGCCAATTGTTCACATGTGGCTCTGGATCTAGACAGCTAGCCGTATGGGTTGCCTGCCATCTTGGGCGGTCGTGCTCCTTAGGTCCCACAGCCATAGGTTCCATCTTGCTTGTAGATCGGAACAGCATATGACTAAATGTCATTGTTCTCGCTCCAAAGAGACTATATCAAAACGTGTCTATGTTTTGTCAGCAAAGCTGCCCAAATTCAGCAAAAAGAACAAAGATTTGGTCATGATGGGAGGGAGACAGAGTCAGAAAGATAACACTAGTATATCCCCACACAGCTACTTTTCAGTGTGGTTGTTGGCTTTCATAGACACACCAAAGCTCAAATTAAATGCAAAATCTTACTCCAAGATAAATATATTGCAAAATATTTTGCGTAATTCCGTGTGATCCTAGGTGAAATTCTAGGATGGATCACCGGGTTGAATTCAGACCCATCAGAGCCCATGAAAATACCTACAAACGGAAAAAAGTCTAAATGAAGCAGTAATCTCTAGAAACTCTGCTATATGCATCTCATCAACCTCCCTCACCTTAGGAGATCGTATGAGATCTGTTTCTTGATTAACTTTCTCATATTTTTCTCTCTCGTTTGGAAAAAGCCTAAGTGAACTCAACCAAGTTTCCAACAAAACTAGTGGGGCGGGGGATAAGAAGGGTCTGTAACTCAGTCCATTACCACACTGTGTTAGCGAATATTTGATAATCAGTTGTCGGCTACTTGTGTATAGCCCTGGGAGGTGACCCAAAGGGTAACCAAGCAGGCCTCACTCTTGAGATGTATAGAGAAGCATTTGTCGTCACAAGAATAATGCCCCCACCAAAGACGGCCAGAGTGTTCCAGTCCCCAGAACCTCTGTGTTACCTTACATGGCAAAAGGGACTTGGCAAATGTGATTAAGGCTAAGGACCTTGAGATGAGGAGATTATTCTGGATTATCTAGGTGGGCCCAACTTAATTACATTCCCCAAAAGGGAAGAGCCTTTTTCTGGCTTTGAAACTGGAGGAAAAGGGACCCAGGAGCCAAGGAATGTGGGTTACCTCTTGAAGCTGGGAAGGCAAGGAAACAGATTCCTCCAGAAAGAATGCAAACACCTTGATCTCGGCCTAGTGAGACCCACATCAGATTTTTAACGGACAACCATAAGTAATAAATTTGTGTTGTTTTCAGACATTAAGTTACTGGTGATTTCTTACAGTAGCAATAGATAACTAATAAAGAGTCTTCAAAAGTGAATGAGCCAAGTGAACAGTACAGAGTAGAGTTATTTCTGGAGAGTTTTCACCAGGTTGGTGTTAGTCGGAAAGGTATCTGAGGGGATGTGAAAATGTAGCGGAGCCTTCAAGAATGAGCAGTAAAGGAGGAACACTGGAACATTTCAGGATAAAGGGGGAGTCAAGGGGTACAAGGCATCTTTGAGAACAGTAACGAGGCCAGTCTGGCAAGAAAAGAAAAGAAAAAAAAGGAAAAGAGAAAAGAACAATTATATAAGATAATACTCATAGGTAAGGAAGGAAAGAAAGATACCTACAAATTAGATGTAGGATGTGAAACTTTTGACATTTGAAGTTTGAAATTTGGCTCATAGGTTGCAGGTTTTCAAACTGTGTCCTTTGGGTCTTGAAGCTCCGTCAGGGGAGAGTGAAGCAGAATTCCTGATACTCATGCCTCCTTCCCCTTCTACCGGAGCACGTCTGTTCTTACCTGGTTTGTGTATAGGAGATCTGTTTAAGATTTCGTTCAAAAGAGGCATCTCCTGCTTAAGTGAAGAAAGCGACATGGATGGGGAGCAGCCACAGTGATGGCTCCTTCCCTGGCCTCTGCTCCTGCTGCTTCCTTCCTTTCCTCGGGACTGTTTATACTAAGCTCTTCATCCTTCTAACTGTAAGTTTGGATATTTATTCATTTTAAAAACACCTTTATAGTCACTCATACCAACTATGTCTCGAGATTCTGATTTAAAAAGAAACAAGATGTCCTCTAAAGATAAAATCTGTTGCATTTCAAGACTGTATATTCAACAGTGTATTTTTATTTAGTTCAGTATGATGTCCTAATACAAGTAGGCCCACAACCAATCAATCCCATGTCATTGGACATTTAAATTTGTTTTTCTGATTTTTCGTTATAGGGAATAATTTTACAATGACCATTCTTAGCGCTAAAACCTTATGCTCATCCTCTCATTAGCAAAAAAAAAAAAATAGGTATTTCTTATAATGACTTATAAACAGACTTCCAGTTGTCTTTTAGATGCACAGATAGCAAATATTTAATGTTAAAAAATATAAGAAGAAAACCTAATGTCTTCACTGTTCGTTATGTAGTTGAGGTGCCATATATGTACAGTAAGATGCACACATCTGAAGGTACCACTTGATGGCCGTCTACATATGTGAACGTCTAGCCAAATGTCACCCAGATTCAGATGTAGACCATTTCTGGCAACTCAGAAGGCTCCCTTGTGTTCTTAGTCAATGGCCCCGATCCCCAGAGGGAACCAGTATTTGGTTTTGCCTCCTCTTGAACTTCGTATAAGTGGAACCATACAATGTGTATTAACTCCTTTAGGTCTGATTTCTTTCGTACAGTATGCTTTTGAGATCCCGCCATGTTGTTTTGTTGCTTGTGTACGTGTAAATAGTTCCTTTTTATTGCTGAGAAGTATCCTGTTGTATGGGCTACAATTTGTTTAACCTTTCTCCTGTTGATGTACATTTGGGTTTCTTCCAGTTTGGGGTTATTAATAATCAGGTTGCTTCATACATTCTAGTCTAACTCTTGGTGGACAGACGCGCTCATTTCTCTTGGGTACACAGATCAGAATGGAATTACTGGGTCATAGGAATGTTATGCTTAATTTTGTCAGAAACTGCCAACACGTTTCCAAGTGGTTGTAACATTTTACACTGCACTTGGCAATGCGTGAGTGTTCTGCTCGTTCCAAATCCTAGACTTCATTGGTACTGCCAGTCTATTTATTTATTTCATTTTTAAAAATCCAGCCATCCTGATATGTCTTTGTAATTCATTCATTTTTTTTTTAGATCTCAAAAAAGTGTGTTTGTGTCTAAAATGACCCTACACAGCTGGATTTGAGTACATTTTTATTTTATATAATGAGAGAAAAAGTATAGAGTTAATAAACTCTATACTTAGCCCTGCTTCTTCAGATAGGTACAAAAGCCAAAACACATGCCCAAAAACCTATCTATATAGTCCAAATTAATAATATTTCCTTTATTTAGCAAAGGCTGGTAATCAGATTCTTCGCTTGGAATTGTTGACTTTTAAATAGGAATTGCTTTCTTTCAGTTGTAAATTTCAAGACTCTGTCTGCCCCCGGGGTAATGTGGCTCCTGCTACTCTAAGCAGAATTGCTCTTCTTCTCCCAGTTACTCGTACATCCCAGTCTTTATTGCCTTCACCTCTGCTTTAGATTTTGCTGGTCATCATTTCTTTCTGATGTTTAGTCAGAGCCTGGCCATTGGGAGTCCTGGTTCCTTTAGAGAAGACAGACAACTGTACTCGCCTTATAGGACAGGCTGATGCTTCAGTGCTGGACAAGAGAGAATTCATCCTCGTGGTTTTTATGACAACATTGAGTCCTATCATTTTTACAGTCTGATATGGACCTCATTGCCTTCTCTTTTGATCGCATGAAGACAAGTCCAGAAACCTCAAAATAGCACACTGAAAAAAAAAAAGAGGCATGACTAAGCCACAGTAGCTCAAGGGAACAATTTTGTAAAACTTCCTCTTGTCATTTAGCCCAGTTATTCGGTGTCGGGCCTCCCAACATCTCTCTCCCAGCAGAGGTCTGCCTCTCTTAATCTGTATCAGATGCAGCGAGGAAGCCTGCGGTTTATTTTGGACTTCACGATCGATCAGAAAATAAGCAGACACAGAGCTCCTTTCTTGCTGTTGGCACATGGTGATGTTTTGTTTTGCCTCTTACCCTGCCCTCCTGCGGCTCAGAGTTCTGTTGCAAGCTGGGATAGTGCCACACCCAGTAGGTACTTTGACACAGACATTTCCGCGATCCTGTTACCCTGCCTGGGTTGAAATGTAGCTCTCTGATAGAACTGAGAGGAAAGAATTTGAGGTGTGCTAGCCCTATGGCTTCAGGGATATGAGTTCTCCTTACAGACCACAGAAATGTGCCTTTACCACTGGAGGAGATAATGCTAAGTGAAATAAGTCAAGCAGAGAAAGACAACTATCATATGATTTCTCTCATCTATGGAACATAAGAACTAGGATGATCGGTAGGGGAAGAAAGGGATAAAGAAAGGGGGGGTAATCAGAAGGGGGAATGAAACATGAGAGACTATGGACTATGAGAAACAAACTGAGGGCTTCAGAGGGGAGGGGGGTGGGGGAATGGGATAGACCGGTGATGGGTAGTAAGGAGGGCACGTATTGCATGGTGCACTGGGTGTTATACACAACTAATGAATCATCGAGCCTTACATCGGAAACCGGGGATGTACTGTATGGTGACTAACATAATATAATAAAAAATCATTAAAAAAAAAAAAAGAAAGAAATGTGCCTTTCCTTTTAATACAGGTTCTAAGAAGACGGAAACAAAAATTGTACCTTAACAACAAAATTGAGCAGATACGTAAGATTGTTTGCGTTCATTTTAACCTTAGTGTTTATAAATTATAATCGGTAAAATATAATATTCTCTTTACCTATTGGATAACTTGCCGTATGGCATTTAGCAAGTCACTTAACCTCTCTGTTTCTCTCTCTCTCTTTTTTTTTTAATGAGAGTTGGTACTAATGATGTGCAAAGGTCCTCTTAGCTCAGAGGTCAACAAGCAGCTGCCTAGCATGGTATTTGAGAGCAGCACTCAGGAGCCAAACAGCCGGAGTTTGAATTCTTAGTGGACACATGCATGATATCCAAACAAGTTATTCACTTTCATACTGTCCTATGTAAAATGGTGATAATTATAGTACCCACCCCACAGGATAGCTCACATGATTCCATGAGGCAGAAAAGCACTTTGAGGGGCGCCTGGGTGGCTCAGTCATTAAGCGTCTGCCTTCGGCTCAGGGCGTGATCCCAGGGTCCTGGGATCGAGCCCCACATCAGGCTCCTCTGCTAGGAGCCTGCTTCTTCCTCTCCCATTCCCCCTGCCTGTGTTCCCTCTCTCGCTGGCTGGCTATCTCTGTCAAATAAATAAATAACTAAAATCTTTAAAAAAAAAAAAAAAAGAAAAGAAAAGAAAAGCACTTTGAATTCCCCCTGGCACCGAGTGGTTTCTCTAAAGGATTTATTAAGCAAGATATCCCTGTAATATCTGTGCTTATTTGAACTTTCTTATGTCCCAAGAAGTATCTTTTGACACTCTTACTGAGATTAAGAAGAAGACCAGTTTCATTGAAATAAATTTCCAAATGAAATAATATACAATATCTAAAGATATTTTGGAAAATATAAACTAGTGTGAAGAAGAAATTAATTAAATGTCTTACATGCTCATCACCCAGATGTAATTATTTTGCTTTGTTTCCAATCAGGCTTTGGTTTCGTTTGTTGTTGTTGTTTTTTCTCTTCATAGATTAATTTATTTACCCAGTTATAATCATTCTGTATGAACCATTTTGATTCCTGATCTGTTCATTACTATTCAGTCATAAGCATTTCCTGTTATTACCTAGGATTAATTAAACATCACCTCACTGGTTGCATAACATTATTCTGAATAGATACTTTTTGATTTATTTCTCTTTCGCCAGATTGTTGAATAGGATGGCTGTTGATGACTTTTAGTGCTATAAATACTGACGCAGTAAATAACCATGTTCAGACTTAAGTTTATAGGGCTCCTTATTTCTCTAGGGGAGGTTTCCAAAAGCAGAAATACTAGGTCAAGGGATATGAATATTTTGAAGAACTTCAATTTGCCAAGAAACTTTCCAAAATTGTTGCTCCTGGTAATATATCAGGGCGTCTGGTTCATCCTATTGCACCAGCATGACTGTTGTCAGTTTGCTAATCTGTGCCAATTTGTAGGCGACCTCAGGCACCACTAATGTTTTCTTCGTGTGGCACTGTGGGGTGCCCAAACATTCTGCCACGCATTTGCTTACTAACAGCGTTTCTTCTTTTGGCAAATGTCTTTTCGTGTCCTTAACCTGATTATTTAAGCGGTGGGGTGTTTTTCTCACAACTTTGTGTGAGTTCTTTCTATTTTTTTTTTAAAGATTTTATTTATTTTTTTGATAGAGATAGCCAGCGAGAGAGGGAACACAAGCAGGGGGAGTGGGAGAGGAAGAAGCAGGCTCCTAGCGGAGGAGCCCGATGTGGGGCTCGATCCCAGGACGCTGGGATCACGCCCTGAGCCGAAGGCAGTTGCTTCACGACTGAGCCACCCAGGCGCACCATGTGAGTTCTTTCTAGAAAAAAGAACATGGCCTGTATGTGAAATATTTGCTAAGAATATTTCCCCTTATGTCTTGGCCTCTTATTTTGTTTATGATCTTTTAAGTCATACAAAAATAAATGAGAGCGTACGGGGAAATCTGTAGACCTTTTCCACTGTCATTGCTGCTATAGTTGCTACGCTTTGGGTTTTTCACTGTGGAGAGGTTTGGTAAGTGTGTGCAGTTCTGTGTTCCTCTGGTTTTTCTAAGGGTTCCCATATGTGTAACTTAAGGCCTTTCTAGAAACTTAAGTGTCTTGAAAGGAAAAACAACATTTTTTATTATTTCCTTAGTTTTTCTTCATATGAATCATCGGTATAGCCTGAACTCAAACCCAAATCTCTTGCCGTGCCAACACTTGGTTGGAAAAGCATGTGGTTCCGGTGGGCCTCAGTGTAACTCCCAGCAGCGCCGTTATGCTATGCTAGCCACTCTCCAGGAGTGTCTGTGAATGCTCCCTGTACGAGTCAACCTCTAGTCGCCATAGACGGACTCCTTGTTCTGTAAGAGATTGTATAGTCAGAGGTGGGAACTTGGCGGGTGCTCGGTAAATGTGGGCTGTGCAAGCCTCCGATGCGAGCCCTCCAACGAACGACTGCCCTCCTCTGCCCTCAGATTCTCATCTCCAAAATGAATGGGTTGAGCTAAATGATTTCTGAGGAGCTCTGCCGTTGCTGGACCTGGAGTACAGAGACACAGGCATGCACAGAGAGCCATGCAAAGATGAATCAGCCTTTGCCTACCTCGGTCCAGCATATATTTTTCAATGTGCGACACCATCGGCTTTGCTGATTTACACCTGGGGTGCAGGGAGGCAGGACCGATAATAACAATGAAGAGGATTTATAAGAACCAAACCACTTATACAGTCGCAAGGCACCTTCCCTTTCGGACAAACCTCAACAGCGATGAAGGAGTCCTAGAAAACTGGCCGCTCGGAAAGATGGCTCTGCTTACCCATGGTTCTGGCACCTCTTGAAAGGTTTCCTTGGTCTCTTAAAGCATCGAGGCTACTAAGTGTCTCCCATTGCTTGTTAAGGTCCACAGTTCCTTATCAAAACCTTAGTCCCAGATGTCTTTTGGAACTCAGAATTTTTCTGAGTTCACGAATGTTATTTAGTACACGAACTGAAGTGGGGGCTTGGGACAGCGCCCCTAATCAAACACATTAATATTTTTGCAAGAGAATGCATGCAGATTCATGATAAATTGGATCAATAATGACTATAAGTAATTCCACTTCATTTCATGGCAGATTTTGCCACCAAATGAGATGCAAAAAAAAAAAAGGGGGGGGTGTTTCTGTAGCTTTTTGGATTTGGGAAAGCATATAAGGAAGCGTGAGCCCGAGTAACCCTTTCCAGAGACTTATCTTGTCAAAGCCCAGATATCATTCTGGACCCCTCTTGCAACAACCGTCCACAGCTATTCATGGCAAAGAAACACTAGCACCCGGACTCTAACTGGCCTTAAAGGTCTTCTCTCCTGTATCTCATTCAGCTGTACAGCCTTGTCTCCCTTTACCCAAAACCTTAACCGCCTCCCTACAAGCCCACTCACTTGAGCGTCCGCCATATCTGTCCGCCCCAACATATTTCAGTCTTGCTTACTCTCCTAGTGTTTTTGTTTAGCTGGTTCCCTCTACCAGTGACACTCTAGTGTCCTGTTGTTCCTGGTTTCTAGCCCAGCTTTTTTTGTGCTCTTAATCCTAACTTCCTTCCAAATTTCCACTCCGGAGCTTCTCCCTAGATGTACCTGTGTGGATTGACTCTCCTTTTTCAGCCGCCATATTCCATATCTTTATTATGGCACTTGTCAGAGACTGTCTCGTCTTAGAATAGCTTGTATGTACGTATCCTCTACTAAATTATGAACCCAAGAGTAGTGGTTCTCGAAACTTAATATGCATGAAATGCTGCTCATTAGAATAGTTTCCTGGGTCTTTCCTCCCTCCCAGGAGATTCTTTTTTAGTGGGTCCTAATGGGACCCAGGTAACTGCAAATGAACAAGCCTCTAATTATTTAAACTCTCCTGTTTCATCTCCTGGACAGCAGATTCTGTTCTTGAAACTTTAAAAAATCCACCCCAGGACTCCAAAATTTGAACCTAAAGCTGAATTGTGGCCTCAAGCAATCCACACACATGGTGCCACCTTTGTTTTTCTTGTCTTTCTTCTTCTCCTTTGTGTGATTCTATTAGAAATTAAATCTGTAACAGATGATGGTGCTTATGGGATAGTGTCCAGTAACGCGTACGTAGGAGGTCTTGGCAGAGCTAAACTTGAGTCCGTTATGCCCCCAGTCACGTCGACATGTGGAGAACAGCCGTGGCCAATGCAGAGCCGGCCAGGTGCCGGCAGCCTGCAGGTGGCAAACATCTGGAGAATGCTGGATCGTGGACCTCAACGACTAAAGGATCCTGGTGTGGCATCTGTGCCCAAGACCTTCGTTTCTGGAGCAGTGCTGCCTCTCCTGCATCTAGACTTGTGATGGTGGAGAGAGCCTAGCTGGAGCCCATACCTTGGCCCCACCAAAAATATCCCACATTCTTCTATTTTGGTTTCTAGTAAGAGTGATGTTGATGGACATAATAATTAACGTAGCTGATGCGTAGTGAGCTGTGTGTGCTGGGGACTGCATTAATCACTTCAGTTAAATTATCTCATTTCATCCTCAAGACGTCCCAAAGAGGAAGTGTACTTGTCCAGAGAGGTTAGGCAGTGTGTCCAGGGTAACACAGCTCTCGAGAGGTGGGGCCGGCGGGCAGCTCACTGCCTCCAGAGCCCATGCTCTGTACCTATGCTCCCTGCTACTTTTGAAGCTCTCAGTATCCTTACTTACCATTAAAACCGAAACTGCTTTGGAGGCGCCTGGGTGGCTCAGGTAAGCGGCTGCCTTCGGCTCAAGTGTGATCCCAGGGTCCTGGGATGGAGCCGGTGTAGGGCTCCTTGCCAGCCCCTCCCCACTGCTCATTCTCTCTCGTGCTTGCTCTGTCTCAAATAAATAAGTAAAATCTTTTTTAAAAAACTGAAACCGCTTTTATCTCTTACGCATTGAAGAGAATTTTTTTTTCAACTGCATCTTTGACTATGTTGTGTGCGAATGGGCGTAACCTCCATTCTGTGTATACCTGGACCTTCTCGAGGCATCAGTTGGCATATGGGCAGCTTGCTCAACACAAGGACACAGCTGTAGGAGTGGCTGGTGCTACCACAGCTCTTAGGAGAAATGAAGTACAGCTCCTAGAACCTTCTTCCTTTCCCTGGGCGCGAATTCCAGTAAGCTAAAGCCTGTGGTTTTAAGTCCAAGCGGACGCATAACACCGGAGATGGAATGCAAGCACCGGACGTCTATGTCACTTCATCCCCCACCCGCTGCCCTCCATCAATCCTGAGTCAAAGCGCTCTTTTGTAATGGAACAAATAGAAAAGGATAATAGCCTAAGGTGGCAACTCCTGTGACTTTGAACTAGCTTCCTGGCTGTAGTCAGACAAGTGATCCTTTTCTAAAATGAAAGAACCTGGACACTTTTATATACTGTTCCTTGCTCCTTCGCTGTCGATACTGGGATTTTGACCAACTGTAAATTAGACTTGCTTCAGTGAGGAAACATCTCTTGGAAACATTTAAATGCTTAACACGTTGATCACGGTTGGTGATTGAAATGTGAATAGATGTTGACCCAGTGTTATTTACCTAGAATCTTACTTTAGAGGTCAGAACTAATTCGTGAGAGGTAGAGAAAAACAGCCGATAGGCTCAAGGCAAATATCGGAAAGCCGCTGGGAAGTGAGATAGAAGGAGTTGGAGAACTTTTCCTGACCATTAAAAAATAAAGGAGAAATAAAAAGAAGAATCAGAATAGAAAACTTTAAAGTTTCAAGGAAGTTATACAAACAGGAAGGCACTCGGCCTTTCATCTGCTTGGTACCTGCCAGCTTGTGGGTGCAATGCAAGAGTTCCTGAGTCCCGGTAAAGAGGGGGGTGTGTCCCTGCCCCACTTGCCTGTAGGGAGGAGTCACTGGAGCGGGAGTGGAGTTGTGCAGCGTGAGTTCCCCATAAAGCTTACACATGTGAGCAAAGCCAGCTCTCAGATTATGGATACAGTCGAAAGAGAGCTCGGTGCCTTCTGCCACCGCCATGGGGGCTTGGGATCTGCATAGAGCTCTGCAAAGCAGCGTTAACTTTCCTATTCCTGGGAGACGTGCCTGTCCTGGTTCCCCGCCAGGTAACTAGACTGTCCCTGTTCTGCCCGCTCTTCCCTGCCCAGCTACCTGTCACATATTCCCACCTGACCTGAATCCAGGCACCACACAGCACCTCCTGGCCTTCCTGCCTTGAATGACTGACTACATCGCTTTCTATCACTTTCCCTGAGCCAGAAACCTTAGAATTGGACTTGGCCTTCCAATTTCTTCACCTTTGAAATTTAAGTCCGTCACCAAACCGCATTGGTTTGTTTTAGACCTGCATCTTCTCTTAATAGAACGCTGAGATGCTTTCCAAATGCATCTGTATCTTTTCTGTCCTTTTGCATTTGGGAAATCCTCAACTCCACCAGGATGTTTTTATTTTTCAAATGCAAACCTAATTATAATATTCCTGCTTCATTGCTAAAACAGAGACCAAATTCTCTAATGTGACTTCATCTGGTCCCTGTGCTCCTTTACCAGTGGGCCTAACAGTTCATGTACTTTTTCTTTTTCTTTGTTTTAATGCTGTATGCATATTTTTGTGACCCTTGACTATGATTTTTTATTCCTGTTTATATTTTATCATTATTTTATATTTTATGGTCTTTTTGTAAAATGCCACTTGCCCAAAAGAGAAATGACTGGACTAAAGGTCAAACTCAGATTTTACTGAAAGCTAGCTATTCCTGAAATGTTCTGAGATTTGCGATCTTAAACTTGAATGTTACTAAGAAGTCTATTTTCTAGCTCTGTAATTTCTGGAAAATGTTAGTGGGGGAGGGCATGTGTTTTATTCCCATTTGAACACCGGAAATTGAAGTACCTGATATCGAGTAGCCCTCGTAGCCCTCTTTGTGAGTAATCCCCACAAGATTTTGGTCATAATTGGAAAACAAAGTTTTCTTGTTGTTGTTATTAATATAGATATTATTACTTGACAGTAGTGCTTGGGCTTCCCACCGTCAGAACATGGACTCTGAATCCCTGATGGCAAGGTTCTCATCTCAGTTCTGCCACCTACTAGCTGTGTCACCATGGGCACATTCCTTAACCGCTGTGTACCTTTGTTACTCCATCTGTAAAATGGATTTAAGAATGATAAATTCTTTCGATTTGCAATGAAGATTAAATATTAGTACAGAACACTTGGACCTGGCACATAATAAGCTCTTAGTTTTAGCTCTTGTTTTTCTGTTGTTAGAGCTGTATTTAATCACGGGAAAGGCCAGTTTCTCTTTGTCCTCTGTTAATATTTCTATCACTGGATCCAAATTAATAATTTGGGGGCAAAGTCTGGACATCTGAGTGGGCGGGCTGCCCTGCCCCGTAACCCGAAGGGCTGAGCGCCCAGAGCCCCCTCGCGGCGTGGCTGTTGAGAGTGCCGTTCTTGGGCTCTCCTTGCTGAACGTGTCCCCAGAGAGCCCTTCAGAGCAGCAGAGGGTGGAAAATGAGGCTCATTCTGCTCCCTGTGTGGGAACGTGGGACTTGCATTCACAGTAACTGATAGTTGAGAAGGTGCAGGGTCCACTCCGCTCTCTCCTGGTTCTCTCCAAGCCCCTGTTTCATGACATCTTGGCAGGAGCGTATCTCACGTTTGATATTCTCCCTGGTGACTTGCCGTGGCTCAGCGACCCTGCAGCCTGTGGGCCGGATGGAGCCAGTGTGGGAGCCGCGTCGCCCAGAGGATTGTGACAGGAGTGCTGTCAGTGTGACACCTGGGCGCAGTACCGGGGTCAGACACCCACTCAGGCAGCAGTCTGCTTCAGATGCTCACAGAAGACAAGAGGGAGCAGTAAGGGCCCTGCCCTTTGCGTTACTCTTCTGGAAAGAGACACTCTCAGTCCAGAGGGTGCGGTTGGCCCAGAATCAAGATTGCCTTCTGTGGATACAGCTCCATGTTTTCTTCCTTCCCAGAGTTATTTTCCTGTTTGAAGACTGTAGACAACATCTGGCTCATTTTCCAATGCTCTGGCAACCTCTGAAATTTTTAAAGCAAAAGAGACGGAAGGATGGTTAGATGGACAGATGGACAGACAAATAAATAATGAAAATTAAATTTAAAAATAAATACACTGGCTAAGCTCAAGATATGTACCTAGAACTTTTCTTTCTTTCCCCTCCCTTCCATCCTCCCGTCTTCCCTCCCTCTGTCACTCTTTGCTTTCCTTCCCTTTCTATCCACACCTCTTTCCTTCTTTTTTATTAACTCATTTGTGTATAAAAGTATTCATTGGCTGTCTGCCTTGTGTTAGACACTGCAAATACATGGGTGAGCATAAAGACCTGTGCGTGGAGAAGGGAGGTATACAAATACTTTCAGAAATACATAATTACACACTAACGTAGGTGCCAAGACAGAAAAGTACTAAGAATCATGAGCATTTATAAAGGAATCCTGGTCTGGCTAGGCAGCCCTGCAAAGGCAGTCCGAGCATGTGACTTTCAGGCTGTCCTCAGAAGGACTGATCAGTTAATAAAGCAGTGAAGGGGCAGGAAGCCTATTCTAGAAGGTGGAAAATTCGTGCTCAAAGATCATGCGATGGAGGTAGCATTGCGTATTTAAGACATCAGAAGTTTGATGGCGGAAATGTCAGAAGAGAAAGAACAGTGTTCCATGAGAGTGATCATTCAATGTGGTATAGAGATTTTATATATATATATATATATATAGAGAGAGAGAGAGAGAGAGAGAGAGAACAAATCAAAGTTGTACCTAATTATTTTTTCAGATAACTTTTCCTAAATTATCAAGGAGATAGGGGTTCCCTCAAGGCTAGTACCAGTGATGGGTGAAAAGAATGTCAGTTTTCCTCTATTTAGGTAAATGATATAGATTACAATATTTAAAAAGATTCTAAGTAAATTTCCAAAGGGGTCTCTCCTGACACTATCCTTTATTGTCAGGTGTGGGGTGGGGGTGCAGGGGATGAATGAATGGTAAAGTTTTAGTGTAAAATGAGGTTGTGATCTTTTACTAACCTCAGTATTTTCTTTGTCTTCTGACACACAGGCTAAACATAACAGGATGTAAACAGGGTGTAGGAGGTATAATGAGATCCCATTTATCCTTCAGAGACAACAGCACTGTGAGAGATGGACTCAAACTCCCAACTGATTGTCCTGTCCTTTTTAAAAATTGGGCACATTTTTGGCTGAAAATGAAATGTCTGATAGAAGGACTCCATGACTCGTGGAAGCAGCCTCTTCTCTGGACTCGTTTTTCAGCCTCATTTGGACCCCTAAATAGCACACTCCCCAAAAGTGTCTGTGCACAGAAGGTATTATGAGCTCTATTATGAGTGCCCTAAGGAACCTCCTTGAGAACAGGGGAAGCTTACTGAGCAACATGAGCTGCAAAAAAAGAGGGATTCAACACAGGAGAGAGGAAAAGAGAGGTCCTGGGATGAGGCTCGAATGAGAGCCCAGTATGACAACAGTACGCTAGGCATAAGCAACCTGCCTCCCCGCAAGTGTTGTAATTCTGCCCTGATACTTGATTGATACCTTAGCTGGGTATAAACTTCGAAGTTGGAATGATTTCCCTTTAAAATTCTGAAGGTAGAGCTCCATTGCATTCTAGCTTCCACTATTGCTGGTAAAAGTCCAAAAGGATTCAAATTTCTGATCTTTTCTGTATGATGATGTTCATTTCCTGCCTTTCTGGAAGCTTGTAAGATCTTTTAACCTTGAGTGTTTTGAAGTTTTGTGGTAATATATCTACGTGTGACCTCTTTTCATCTGTTGTACTTGGATTCAGTGAGCCCCTTCAGTGTTGAAATTCATTTCTTCCAATTTTCTTGAATTATTTCTTGCATAACCCCCTTCCACCCAACACCATGTCTCTCTGTCTCTGTCTGTTATCTATCTATCTATCTATCTATCTATCTATCTATCTTTCTGAGACTTTGTTATTCAGATGTTGAGAACATTATGATAGATACGGTGCATTACCTCACATCCATTCCAACTTCCTTCTCGTTCACCTTTGGATACTGCAGAGCCTGAAGGCTAAATGCTATCTTTTCCAGACTCTTGCAGCTAGTATTCTAAATGTGATTTAGATTCAAGTGTACTTCTTCCCATCCTGTTGGCTAGCATGGTCATGGAGGCTTTTTACCCTGGCACAGCATTTGGTCGGTGGTCACTAACTCTGTAAGGGTCAAGAAGCAGGATACTTGCCATCCATTTTTCCCATATGGATTATGACAGGCACAGCCTGGCTTTCATGACTCCCTGATCTGGGGCAACAACAACATGCTTCTGGATTTGGCAGCTATGCGTGGCAATTTGCCACTTTGGGAGGCAGACTCCTTATCTTACAAGTGGTAGCAGCTCTCTTGGTGCCTTACCTCTCTGGTTTAGTTTAGGAATTGTAAAAACTGAACCCCAAATCTGTGTCTTTAGCACTTCCAGTGATGATGTCATTCAGTGTATTGTAAGAAATAATTTCTACTTAACTAGCATTGATTCTGTTCTCTGCAAAGGACCCCGATCAGGATGACATTTCTGGATTTATTTCTCTAATTTCTTTTTACTTCTTTCCTGTCTTCCAATTTTACTTGCAGGGGGAGCGAATGGATTTGCTTAACTTTAGCTTTTAACTCTATGAATGAATAATTTAGTTTTTTTTTAATTTATACACACACACACACACACACACACACACACACACACACTATCCAAGCACACTTTTTTTTCTTCTATGAATGTTCCTATCTTATAGTATCCTGTTCTTGTTTTATCAAAAGATCATCTTTTGCCTTCTGAGAGTATTAATGATAATATTGTTTTTGTTTTAAGTTTTCTTCTTCCTGCATAGTCTCTCTTTTCTTCAGATTGCTTTTGATTGTCTGTTTGGGTCTCTAACTTTCATACGAAAGATTTGACTCAATGATCCTTGGTTGTCTGCTCATTTTTAAGAGTTGGGTCTTAAAAGCCAACAAGAAACCCTAAGCATGTTGGGCATTATTACATGTGGGCTTCCCTATAGGGTTGTCTGGCTGTGCTCTTTCATCAGGGCTGAACCCCTGATGTCAGCATCTTTACTGCTTTCTCATCTAGGTTAGATTCCCCAGAGAAGAATTTTCTAGTCTTCTGCCTATAAAGTATGGGCTGACTGCCAGGGTCCTGGATGCTAAGTATGAAAAGAGGAAAGAGAGTCTAAGCATAAGTATGAGAATGTTCTCCTTTTCTTCTTTTTAAGATTTATCTATTTATCTGAGAGAGAGAGAGCGCGCGCTGAGTAAGAGGGGCAGAGGAAGAGGGGAGAGAATCTCGAGACTCTGCACTGAGTGAGGAGCCGGACGCAGGGCTCACTCTCTCGACCCTGAGATCATGACCTGAGCTGAAACCAAGAGTCAAGACACTTAAACAGCTGCACCACCCAGGTGCCCCAAGAATGTTCTCTTTGAAGACAAAAGCAGTAACAACTGTTTTTATACCTTTCCCTCACCCTAAACTGTGTCTGGTACAGAGAGCATTGGGAAAAGTCAGGCGTCAATCTGTAAGAGGAGAGAAGGGGACAGGGCCTCTAAATGCTTCTTAGTCTTTCACCATTCTTTCTATTTTAGCTCCACCTTCACCCCTAATTTCAAAGGTATCTGATGCCTTAAAATCCTTAGCTTTGAGAAGAATCTGTACTGTCCGTTGGGCTGCTTTTTCCCCGCTGCTACCTTAGATTTCAGCTTTCTTGGGCCTGCTCGGGTCCCTAACCACCTATCCATTTGCTCTCTAGCTTGCAGAGTTTTGTTGGTGTGTATTCACTCCCACTCCCCATAAACCTGTGGGTTTATGCCTTTAAAACAAAATCCCCCTGCTGTCGTTTTAGTGTATGTGCAGACCTGTGGTTTTGATCTGGGAGTTGGTTAACCTTTCTGTGACTCATGAGGAATAAAAAGATAGTGGTTTTGGGGGCGCCTGGGTGGCTCAGTCGTTAAGCGTCTGCCTTCGGCTCAGGGCGTGATCCCGGCATTATGGGATCGAGCCCCACATCAGGCTCCTCCGCTATGAGCCTGCTTCTTCCTCTCCCACTCCCCCTGCTTGTGTTCCCTCTCTCGCTGGCTGTCTCTATCTCTGTCGAATAAATAAATAAAATCTTAAAAAGAAAAAAAAAAGATAGTGGTTTTGCTTTCCATATCTTGGTTATTAAACTTAGTTTTGTAGTGTGTCTTTAAACAGTGTGTTAATAAACCTAAGAATGTATGTGTGTGTATCTAAGCTTAAAATAGAATAGAGAGGGGCGCCTGGGTGGCACAGCGGTTAAGCGTCTGCCTTCGGCTCAGGGCGTGATCCCGGCGTTGTGGGATCGAGCCCCACATCAGGCTCCTCTGCTATGAGCCTGCTTCTTCCTCTCCCACTCCCCCTGCTTGTGTTCCCTCTCTCGCTGCCTGTCTCTATCTCTGTCGAATAAATAAAATCTTTAAAAAAAAATAGAATAGAGAATAGCTAAAAGAAAGAAATGCCGTGTGTCCTAAAACCTACCAATTTCTTTCCTTCATTGCTTGTGGGACTTGCTTCAAGCCACACTAGCACCCAGATTTGTTCTTCACAATGATTTGAGTGTACTTAATGGAAAGAATCTAGAGTCCACATCTCTGCCTTAAACCCCGAGTGTAGGCAGAGGAGTGGGTTTGGTTTTCTTTTATTATGTTTTATGTGATGGGAATTTATATTTGCCATCCAAACAGCATGCTTTTTTGGCATTTACTGCTGAAGAGTTGTGGCAAATCAGGAATGATTTGCTTGAGTTCAGTGAAACCTTTCACGTCGGCACACTCTCACTGTTCTTCATTCCTGGTGCCTGCAGCAAAGATTTAATAAGCCCTGGTTGCAAAACAAAAAGAGAAAAGGGGAAATGGCTCAATGGAAAGCCCATTAGTGTTTCAGACCACTGACCGTAGAATCCAAATATACATTCTAGGAAGGAGGGCTAAATTCAGAAGCAGAGAGTGAATTCCCTTTAAAGCATAATCCTTTTCATTTAAACTATGAAGAGAGAGATTAAAATTGAATCATGGAAGGCAAAAATTAATAGTGGTGAGGTATTCCGAGTATAATTTTCAGTTTGGGTTTGGAGATTCTTAATTTCTAGTGATAGTAAATAAATAAATGAAGGTTTGGAGGAAAAAATCCAGGTGGATACATAACCTTTTTTTTTTTTTTAAGATTTTATTTATTTATTTGACAGAGAGAGAGACAGCCAGCGAGAGAGGGAACACAAACAGGGGGAGTGGGAGAGGAAGAAGCAAGCTCCCCGCAGAGCAGGGAGCCCAATGTGGGGCTCAATCCCAGAACGCCGGGATCACGCCCTCAGCCGAAGGCAGACGCTTAACAACTGAGCCACCCAGGCGCCCCTACATAACTTAACCTTTTAACAAAAGGTACACTTAAAAAAAGAAACAATAATGAAACAATACACCAAAGGGTAGAGAAAAGGGCATATTGGAACCTAATAGTTTAGCAGGCTTTTCATTAAGGCCTGACTGTCAAGGGCTTGTAAATTTGTGGACACAAAATCCCGTTTATGCCAGAACGTGTTTTCATTCATGCGTTGATCCCTGACATCATGTCACGTGGGGTGGGGCAGAAAGTAGATGAAATTCTTCGGCTCCATGTCAGTTTAGAAACCTGGCCCAAGGGATTTCATGTTTTCACTGTGGGTGTTTGGCTGCCTCTTTGGGAAAGGGTTCGAGGAGCAGAGGGCATAGCTCAGTACCTACTTGGATTCAAGAAACAGCATGACATTTTTGACGAGGACTTGGGAAACTTCTATTTTTTTTTTAAGATTTTATTTATTTATTTGAAAGAGATAGAGACAGCCAGCGAGAGAGGGAACACAAGCAGGGGGAGTGGGAGAGGAAGAAGCAGGCTCCCAGCGGAGGAGCCCGATGTGGGGCTCGATCCCATAACGCTGGGATCACGCCCTGAGCCGAAGGCAGACGCTTAACCGCTGTGCCACCCAGGCGCCCCATGAGTCACGTGCTCTTCTGACTGAGCCAGCGAGGCACCCCAAAGGTCAGAGATGTTTAGAAAAAAATCAGTTTTGACTAAATTGAGTAGGGAGGATTTTAGGGAGAAGACAAACCTGGAGACACTATCTGACGGAACAGATGTCATTCATTTGTAGATTAGCTGGTCAAACTACTTGAAGGAGTAGAAAAACCAGAACCAGAGCTGCACGAGAATTCCAGGTCTTAGGCAACTGGTCTGTTCTCTGACCCTTGGTTCAGGAAGTTTTCAGCCATGATTGCTTTAAATATACTGTCTGTCCTTGTCTCTTTTTCTTCTCTTTCTAGAATTCCCATAATGCAAATATTGTTTCTTTTCATTGGGTCCCCTAATCCCCATAGACTTTCTTTACCCTTCTTTATTGTTTTTTCTTTTTGTTCCTCTGATTGGGTAATTTCCAGTGTCCCATCCTCCAGGTTCCTCATCCTTCCTCACGGATGAGTCTACTTTTAAAAGTCTCTGTTGAATTATATTTTTTTATTGTGTTTTCAACTCTAGGATTTCTGTGTGTTGGTGAGTTGGTTGGTTTTGATGGTAGATATTTCTTTGTTGAACTTATTTTTTTCATGCATTTTAAAAAAAATTTTGGTTTAGCGGTCTGTCTGCGTTTTCTGGTTATTCACTGAACTTCCTTAGGAGGATTATTCTGAGTTTTTCTGATATCTTCTTTTAAGGTCAGTTTTTGGAGCTTTCTTAGTTTCCCTTAATGGTGCCGTATTTACCTGATTTTTCATGATCCTCGGTGCCTTGCACATTGCTCTCTGCACATTGCTATCCGCACATTTGAGGTGACCCTTCCAGCCTTTGCAGGTTTGTTCTGGCAGAGATAGTTCCTTACCAGGCACCTCAGTGTGGGTTTCTGGGTGTATCTGCTGGTAAGGTCCGTGGGCAGGTGGGGCCTGATATTATGGTTTACTGGGGGGCCTGACAATTGTTCAAGCTCTGAGGATGGGGATGAGGGTTGTGCCAGGGGCTGAGAACAGTCGGATAGGACTCCTGGCATGGTTCCCTACCCGAGTGAGTCTGTGGGATGTGCTGCCCAGTTGCCCGGATTCTCTTGTCAAGCTTACTTGATGGTTGGGACTGTGTACTGTATTCAGTAGTAAATGGGGCTGTGAATTAGCTTCCCTGTCCCAGCAGCGCAGCAGGATGGGACCCAGGGCCAGCACAGCTCTGTCTGGGGATGTTAACCAGCCCAGAGTGCACACTGGATTCCCTGGTCAGGTGAGGGAGGACAGTGTGCAGAGCTGGGGGAAGACCGAGGCTGTGCTCTCTGTTCAAGGGCCACCGTACATCGGGCGGCTGGATGAGCTCTGCAGCTCCCCATGTGCTCTGGTCGGGTTCCCTGGTCAGACAGGCCGAAGGCTGTATTCAGCAATGAGCAGGGCTACAAATGAGATTCCCTGTCTGGGTGTCACAGGAGACATATCTCTAAATCTGGTAAAGGTCTTTGTTTCCTTAACTCAAGCCAGCCTGCACCCCGAGTTCCCCAACCCATCATGGCCACGGGCTTTGCTCTGCAAACAGCTGGCTCTGCCCACCTGTCAGCTTGAGTGCCACCGAGCTACACAGTCTCGGGGAGTCATCTCCAGCCCCTCTGGTCAGATGGGGCTGGGAGACAGCAGCTGGGGCTATGACTCAGCTCCCTTGCTAGGACGGTAGCAAGAGAGGGCCTCTCTAAGCTCCTCTCAATTTCCCAAACAGGCTCTCAGATTGAGAGGGACCAGGAGCTACCCTCAGCCTTGGCTATGAATTAATCCCCTTGACTGTGCCGAACCCAGGAACACTCTACACCTAGTAATGGCTTTGCCCACCCACCTCTTAGCTTCAGTGCCACTGGGACATGCTGCTTCCAGGACCTGTCACCAGCCCTCCTGGTGGTACGGGACTAGAAGACACTCTCCACAGTGATTCAGCTCTTTGCCTGACATGAGCACACCAGGCTTTAGGGCCAGCAAAACTCCTCTTTTGAGGATCCAAATCAGACAGATTTCCTGCTCAGAGTTGGTTCTGCACATGAGCAAAACCAGGGTTTGGGATTACTACTTGGGCGCCGCGGGTAAGAGCTCTCTGCTGAGATCTCTGTGCTGGTTGTTACAAGCTCCTCCCCACTTTCCATCACAGTCAGATTCCCCGTGGTTGAGCCCCACAGACTCCCCTGCGAGGTCAGAGTAGGGGCGCCCCCAAAGCAACCCGCAGTGCTAACGGAAATGGTTGTCGCCCGTTGTTCTTTTTTCCCACTGGAGGAATCAGGATCAGGGAGACCCCTTCGTGTGGTGCTGCACTGGCCTGAGAGTGGGTGGCGTGGTCAGTGTGTAGCCACTTCTCCTACCCTTCTACTGCGGTCTGTCTTCATCTCGGGCGGGGCGGGGGTGCTTGTTCTTGCTCTGTCAGTGGTTTCTTGTTCTTGAGTGGTCGTTACTTGTTCCTGTAAGGAGCAGCCAAGTCAGGAGCAACCTGTGTCACCATCTTGGTGACGTCACCATCTTGGTGACGTCACTCCACCAAGCTTTAGGGGGCGGGGTTTCCTGCTTTTGAGAAGGGGGGCTATATTAGAATCACTGTCCCTTGGGAAACAAGTCAGAATAGGATTCCTTCAGCGTGTCACTGAAATTTAAAATGAAAATTTGTTGATTCAGACGTGGAGATATTCGGTACTTTCTGTTCCTGAATTCTCCTTATGCATGGAAATGGGAATCATGAGCTGTTAGCAGCCGTTCCTTCAGGTCATTTTAACCAACAATTTTCAAAATTATGTTTGAAGATATAAATATGTTTTTGACATGAGGAAATTGAGTTTTTTCTCCTCTACCTTTCATAAGGAATAGATTCGTCTGCAGCGAGCCTCACTCCGCAGAATGTGAGTGGCTTTTGGCTGCATTGAATCTCCAAGGTTTACTGAAACCTTCCCTTTCTTTTTCTTCTGTAGAAGATACGCCCTTTTAGCAGAGATAGCAAGTCAGTTACATGCCCAAAAGTGCCTATTTCTTAAGGAGGGAAGGCAGTCTTTAATAACGTTTTTGTTTTGTTTTAGTTGTTTTCCCCCGTTTTAAAACATAGCCTGTTGATTTGTTCTTTCATGTGCCAGTTATTTAAGAGCTTGCCTTGTGTTGTGGGAAAGTTCCATTTCAAAATATTTTAAAAAGGCATTCTTCTTGGGGAGGAGAGCCTGACATTTCCATTAGCTTTTACAGAAGAATCCCAGGGGCATTTAGCCACTATGGAAGAATAACTAACTGGTTAGTGAGTCAACTCTCCAAACCAAAACAGCACAATGGAGAGTTCACTGACTGAGTCCAGGCCCGCAATTGCAGTGGGTCAGTTTTCAGTAATAAACTCAGCGTTTTGGAATTTTTATCTCATATCTAATAGCAGCCTTTCGAGGTACTCACCGTGGAGACGAGGGATTGGGAGTTCCCGTGTCTGAGTAGTTCCCTTCAAGCGGACCCCTTGGCAGGGGAGGGAGTAGAGGCCTCGTTCATTACTCATGGCCCATGGTATAAATTTTTGTGGTATCCTGAGATGTTCTGGAAGACAAAAAGGACATTAGGTAAAAACTAAGGAAATCTGAATTAAGAATGGGCTTAATAATAATGTTCCAATAAGGATTCATTAGTTTCAACAAATGTATCTCCTGGGGCCCCTGGGTGGCGCAGTCGTTGAGCGTCTGCCTCCGGCTCAGGGCGTGATCCTGGCGTTCCGGGATCGAGTCCCACATCGGGCTCCTCGGCTGGGAGCCTGCTTCTTCCTCTCCCACTCCCCCTGCTTGTGTTCCCTCTCTCACTGGCTGTCCCTCTGACACATAAATAAATAAAATCTTTAAAAAAAAAAAAAAAAACAAATGTATCTCCTCCCTTATATGTAAGACGTTAACGATAGGAGAAACTGGGTATGCCTGCAGAGGAACTCTGTATTCTCCTCACAACTTTTCTGTAAATCTAAACCTGTTCTAGAACATAAAGTTTATTAAAAAATAATAAATGCCTATAGAAAATTAGGGAAGTACAGAGAAGGGAAAAAAAATGTTTGGCCTGCAGTTCTAACACTCAGAGGAACACTGCTTTCATATGTAGTGAAATATGTACATTGTTATAAGATGTACCCATATAATTTCATAATTTCCTTTTCTAATGAACATCTTTCTATGTCATGAAATATGTTGTAGAATTATAGTTGTTGCATAGTGTTCAATAAATAAAAATATGTCATAACGTATTTAACCAATCCCTTCTTATTGGACATGGAAGTTATTAGCCATGTTTCATCATTACAACCAATGCCATGACTTAGCCCTGTAATTACAGCTTTGTTCACATTCACTATTACTACCCCAGGAGCACTTTCTAGAAATGGCATTACTGGCTCCAGGAATATGCAAGTTTCAAAAACGGTGGTAGCTTTTCAGTGCATAGCTTTGAATTATCTATCAAGTGGAATGGCCTATGTATGAGGGAGCATACAAACGATTGAATTTATGGGGGAGAGGCGGTGGGCAAGAGCTGTTAGGTCAGAAGTTGAAGTTCTGGCAGAAGCGTTCCGTTTATTTATTATTGAAGCTTTACTGGAAACGACTAGGAGTGAGGGAGGGACCTGGAAGAGAATGACTAAATCAAGCCCACGGAGGCATGTGGAAGAGCTGAATAGATACAGGTCCCTGTAGGCTTGGAAGAAGTAGAGGTCTGGAAACAGGTAGGGCAGGGCTACGGTTGTGGGTGCTCGTTCTGCTGGATCCAAGGGGAAGACAAAGGCACAAGTTTCGGGCATCTCAAGGTTAGTTAAGTGGGGGCCTGGTCTAATAGGTATGGGAACCCCTTTCCCTTATGATCAATCACCCAGAAGAGGGAAGAAGGGTAGGCATGGGTGGGCAGTGGCCACTGTCGGTAGGAACCTATCTGGAGATAGGTCAAGATGTATCAGACAGTGAGGAGAGGACCCCGCCAAGGTATGGAAAGGATTTGGTTTGTATCTTTCCATCTGGAGGCCACTAGCAGCCAATTTGGGGGAAATGGAAATGAACCTTTCCCGTTAATGGAGATACTGATGACACATCTGCATTGCACAACAGCGTCCCTCCAGCTGCCCACTAGCCCCGACGGGCACAGTTCTTCCTCTTTCCCAGTCATTTGGTAGCTGAGCTCCAGGATGGTGAGGGGACCGTACCTACTCCTAACATTGCAATTCTCCTGTCTGAACACGCCAGCCCAGATTATCAGCTTTTCCGAGTCTATCCATGTCAGTATCGGGAACAGCCCCCAGGTAGTTTCCTGGTCTCTCCCCTGCCCTCAGGGAGCTCAGGTCTGCTCCCATATAACCCGGATGCCTTCGTGTTATGAGTAGCTCTAGGTGAACAGCAGTAGTGCGTTGTGTTTCTGTGTTCAGATGTGCTCGATTTGTGAATGTCACTCTGTTGTTTGACTTGTTGTTCATCACATCTTTTTCTTATTTTGAGCATTTTCCTGTTAAAGGTTTAGATGCCTTTACTCATGATATTTTGAGTAGAGGCTCAAATATGGACTTGAGTTCTTTTCTGAGATCTGCTCCCTCCACAGGGATTTGCTTTCCTGCCATAACTTGAGCAGTATTCCAGTGTAACCTGCGTCTGCTGGCGGGAGCTCTGGCCACCCACCAGCTCCTATAGAAAATGAGGAGGTTCCAGAAGGCATAGATCCCCAAGGAAGGTATAGAGAGTGCTGCCTCTGAGTTTTACCCTGGAATTAATGACCCACAAACCTGAATACAGTCTGAGCCTTCGTCACAGAAAGCCCACTCTACTATTCTGCTCAGATTTGCAGAAAAATCCAGAAGATCAAATCTCTGGACTGCTCTCTGGTGGTAACCTTACCTGCAGAGTATAGGGGGATGCGCGTAGGTGGTAGGGGAGGGGAAAGAGTGTGAGAACAAGGATCTCAAAACAGTAAAACAGGATCTGCACAGTGGCCTCGATTTGGGGCTTCTCAAAGCAATGAGCGAATACCCTTTCAGTGGATGCATGTGGAAAAGCTTATGAAATATGACTCATCTAACCTTTCAAAAACTGGAATTTCCCACAATACTGCGTCCCCTTTTCTGCCCTCTAGCTGTCCCTGCTCCCCCTTCTTTTCTTGTTAGGACTGGGTTCATGATAATCCGTTGGTTCATGACATGTCCTCATCATTGATTCACACGTGAGCCACTTCTGTGTATCGGGTCATTTTTAATAACTGTCTTCTATTAATGGGAGCTGGGCTGCTTCCAGGCTTTTGCTCTCGTGTCTGCCTTGACCTCTCATTTTCACACACAGCACCCCAGTACCCCACAGCCATGACAGCAGAGCAGCACACCACACACCTAGATCGCAGGTCCTGGCACTAGGGACGTGGCCCTCTTACATCCTTCACATGCCCCAGCTACGACCGTGAGAAGTTCACTGTCCTTCAGAGATGCCCCTGGTCTGTGCACACAGCACACAAAGGCTTCGCCAGGCAAACCGCAAGCTCGCCCATGGCGGAGTGAATGTGCAGAAGCGAACTGAGCGTGCTTGTACCCCCTGGGGGATTGGGACTTGGTTTTACATGCTTTAGGAAATTTTCAGAAGCTTTGATTGTGTTTCTAGCCACTGCTTTTTTTTTTTTCTTCTTCAATGTCAGAAGCAAATTCCTAGTTGAGGCCTAGCTTAGGAGGCTTTCCGCTAGTCTCCCTAGGGAACACTCTAAACAATATAGTGACTTAGTAAGTCTGGGTTGTTGTTTTGTTTTGGGTTGGGTTTTTGAGTGTTTTCCCAGTCCCCTTTAGCACAGGACAGTCTGGAACATGAGGAGCAGAGAAGACAAATGTCAGTTCAGTAATGTCGTTTCTTGGCCCCTCACTCACAAAGGCAGCCAGACCCTTCTCACAGTACATGGCTGTCAGGCCTCGTGGTAGAAAGAGTCAGCATTCAGGGGGTGGAGAGAGAGAGCGTATGCCCACAGGAGAACCAGGAAGAAGAGACGAGTCATGCGAGAGTTGCTCTCAGGTCCGTAGGGACAGGGACATCAGACACCCCCAGCGGGGAGCTTGCTGCGTCCCAGAGCCCTCGGGAGCTGCCCTGCAGTTGCTCGGGAATCATTCTGTCTGCTGGGCTTTTTATCGTCCACAGGGGCAGCTCCTGCCAACCAAGATCCTGCTTCTGTTTTGTAAAGAGGGGGCCTGGAGCTCAGGGAAAGACAGACTGTGTGGAGAGGCAAGAAACATTAAAAGGAGGGGAAGAAAATGGATTCTGTCAAGTTGTTTGTACAGTTCCTCTCCTTTTTTCCTCATCTCTTCTTAAAATAATTGCTTTAGGTCTGTAATAGAATTGCCATCAAACCAACCCTGAGAGTCGGTTCTCTTGGACACAGACAAGTAAGTAAAAGTGCGCCGAATGAGCCCATGGTGCGCGAGTGAAAAGAATTATTGATCCAAAGCTGGGAGCCAGTTGGGAACAGGAAGAGGGCGAGAGATTTTGTTGTCATTGATCAATAATATCTTGATGCTAAGTATTTATTCCAGGATCAGAATGGATTACAGGGGGCACCTGGGTGGCTCGGTCGGTAGAGTGTCTGCCTTCGGCTCAGGTCATGATCCCAGGGGCCTGGGATCCAGTCCCGCATCCGGCTCCCTGCTCAGGGGGGAGCCTGCTTCTCCCTCTGCCTCTGCTGCTCCCCCTGCTGTGTGCTTGCGCCCTCTGTCTCTCTGACAAATAAAGAAAATCTTTGAAAAAAAAAATGGATTACAGGAAAAGCATTAGAATGCAGAGCTCCTCACTCTTACTGCGGTCATCGTCCTGCTCCCCTCTCCTCCCCCTCCCCCTCCTCCTCTTCTAAGGAGGAGGACTTGTCTTCACCTTACACATAAAGGCGGTACAGAAGATAACAACGGCCCTAACGAAAGCAATCTGACGTATTATTTTCCATGTAATATTTAATGACTGATTATTTCTTAGGCATGGTGTACTGAATATATGGAAATTTCCCTCCTAGTTTTTTATTGTTCGTTTTCGTTTTCTCGTTTTCTAGAGTTCATGTGCTTTTACCGCTTTACAGACTCTCAGGAGTCTCTCTCGTGTTTACTCGTCGAAACACTGAGGCCTGTGGTGGTTCTGATCCAACAGGGCATAGTGAGAACTTTCGGAACAGGGCCCTCCTGTCACCCTTCCTTCTTGCTCGGTTTCCTTTCAGGCACAATGGGCATAGGCACGATCGTTCCCTTCCCGTTTAGGGTGCTCACAGAAATCTGCTCACGCAGATATCAGACCACCTCCTGAGACGGCAAATACCGAGTTTGATTCCGCCAAGAGGGCAGAGGAGGTGGGAAGGGATGGGAAGGAAGGTGACGGGTGGGAGTGAGATGTCTCACTGTAGTACTTTTGAGTCGTGTGAATGTTATTACCTACTTAAAATAAAAGATGTAAAATGAAATTTAGAAAAGAATGAGGAATCAGCAGGCACCGGTGGTCATTATAAATGACTTTGAGGTCTTTGGTTACATAGAGATCATTGTAAAAAGGCCATTCCATTCAATTGACAGACGTCCAGCTGACTGTCTCGATGCCCCCGTGCGTGGCCAGGATCTCACGTGCTGTCTGTTGTTTAACTACGGCCTGTTCATCTCGCTCAGACTTCTTGGTATTTCCTATAGACTCCAGCAATACGGATTACGTATTATGCCAAATATATATCTACTGAATTGAATCAACACTCTTAAGGTAGAGTGTGTGAGAGAGGAAGCCAAGCTTAAAAAGTAAAATATTTTTATAATCCCTGGCATATAAGAAAATTGAAGAAAACCAAGCAAGCTCAAGATGTTTAGTTCCAGGGCACCTGGGTGGCACGGCGGTTAAGCGTCTGCCTTCCGCTCAGGGCGTGATCCTGGCGTTGTGGGATCGAGCCCCACATCAGGCTCCTCCGCTCGGAGCCTGCTTCTTCCTCTCCCACTCCCCTGCTTGTGTTCCCTCTCTCGCTGGCTGTCTCTATCTCTGTCGAATAAATAAATAAAATCTTAAAAAAAGAAAAAAAGATGTTCAGCTCAAAACACTCGTTAGCTCTGTGTTAAATCACAGTCACTGGTATCTGGTTCATCATCGCTGTAATTTTTAATGTTCTGAAACGTTACCTGTTGAAGTTGTTCAAAATCCAGTAAGTGCCTTCCCATGCCCAATTAAATGCCCAATTACCAATTTTAGGCTCTTGACTTAACATTTTAAAATGAGATGAACCTCGCCCTGCAGCTGAATTGTTAATGGATGGCAGATCTCAAGGGAAGTGCGATCTTAAGCGTTCTCACTCAGAAACCGTGTTCCCACAGTTCCCACGTCCTTACCTGCTTCTCATCAAACCCTGTGTGCTGTCCCGAACCAGTGTGAGTTAGAACTGTGGGTGTCCTGTCAAGAAGAGGAAGAAAATTGAGGGCAAACAGGAGTCAGTGGAGCTTGGGCAGGGGCGCTGGAATCATTTCCTCTTCGAGAAAATAATAGTGCCTCGTGTTGAGGCCAGGAAACAAGACCAGGAAGCTGGGAGTTATGCTTTTGAATATAAATATGTATTTAACAAAATTACTTCCTAAACATTGAGTTTAAGCGGAGAGGAGTATCCAGGATTCTTGGCCAGGAAATGGGTTGTCTTCAGATTCCTCCCAGGTCAAGGTAATCTAAAAGACATCAGCGGCTCTCTGGGTGGTCTTACTGCTGTACTGGTACACGGGCCCATCCCAGTCGGTAAGGGCTTGTCTTTTTAGTTTCTTTGGAAGCCTGGAGGATGGTCTGCGGCATAAATCAGATCGGCTTCTTGCTTTGATCCTTATAAGCCCTACGCATCCTTCCAGCTACAGCTTGGATGGCGCTTTTTTCATAAGGAAGCTGTCCTGCGTCTCCCGAAAACCCACCTCACACCCCACTTCCCTACTCCACTCAGTAGGTGTTCTTTGCCTCCTCCAGATGCCAACCGATACGCCCCCTGCTGGTAAGAAATACACGTCGTGGCAATTATCGTATCCTACTTTGCGTTTTAGCGCTATGGACTTGTCATTTCTGGACTAAAACGCAAACTGCCTGAGGAGTAGGGCTGTCCTTGATTCCCCTTGTCGTCATTTCCGCCCTCAGCTCACCTCCCTTCCCTCCGCCCTCACCCCTCGGGCATCACTTTTCCTTCATGTGCGCACAATAAATATTTGTTGAGTGGATGTTATCCGTGCCTTCAGATTTTTCCAGAAGAATAGAATAGTCACACTGCTTTATGATCCAAGTGTTGGCAGTTTAAATTCTTAAGCAAAACAAAATTTACATAAACGTCGTATTCAGCTACGATTCCCTCCAGGGGAATTTAGGAAAGTTATGAGCATAACATTTTGCCACTCCCTGAAGAATAGTTTTCTTCTGCCATGAAGCTCTCTTCCTGCCAAGAGACCTCCCCTTGCCACTCCTCGCCCCACCCGTTCATTAGCCCTGCAGTCCCCTGTCAGCAGGGCTGTGACAGTCTCTTTGATTAAGAATCTCAGAAAAGGGGCGCCTGGGTGGCTCAGTCGTTAAGCGTCTGCCTTCGGCTCAGGGCGTGATCCCGGCGTTATGGGATCGAGCCCCACATCAGTCTCCTCCGCTGGGAGCCTGCTTCTTCCTCTCCCACTCCCCCTGCTTGTGTTCCTCTCTCGCTGGCTGTCTCTATCTGTGTCGAATAAATAAATAAAATCTTTAAAAAAAAAAAAGAATCTCAGAAGAGTCTAGGAGAATGACTGGGAAGAAGAAACTGAAGACAGTCTTTGTGGGTTCAACGTTTTAAAATGAATAGGTATTTTACCTTTTCTGCTTTTATTTGAAAAGATAGACTTTACTATTTTTATCAATATAATGGTTTTCTGTGTGTGTTATTAGAGACATCTAGACATCATAATGCGTAGCATACCTTCGTGTCCCACGCAGAACCACAGAACGTGAAAACTGGAAGGGGCTCAGGACTTCCTTCTGGTCTAGCTTCATCCTAGAAGTGATGAAATTGAGACCTAAACGGTAAAAGGCCCGTGTGGAAAACACGCACAGACAGGGAGGCAGAGTGGGTCCAAGAGCCGGAGCTCCCTGACTCCCGTCCAGGCCTTGCTGCCTCTCTCTGAAGCTTCCTCCGCTCAGCGTCCGTGTCGCTAGTCAGTGAGCTCCACTCCAGTGCTAATGGACCCAGGTTCCTTCCCCACGCAGGGCACTTCCTCCGCAGAGGACACGGCTTAGTTTCTAGGCCAAGTCTGGAGTCTGTCGAGCTGCTGTGTTCTGCAATGGAGCAAGCGAGGAACTACAGGGCCCTTCAATACCGGGAACATCAGCCTCTGCTGGAGAACCATTTTAATGAGCATGTCCTTCTGACAGGTGTCAGGAAGGCGATTTTCCTCCCTCTCAGGAAATGGCCGGTTGAGCTGTGGTTCTTTGAAAGGGACCTTTCTAAAGCTCCAGCAAAAAGCGTGTTATGTGTTCTCACATAAGTTTCCTTTCCTTTGTTGGCTCAGCAAACAACCTTTTTTCTCGTATCTGAAAAACAGCCATTTAATTAGCTTTACTTTTTCAATTAAGATGACCTTCCACCCATGACAATGCATGAACCACACTAGCTTTCTGCTTGGTTTATATTTTGATGAAAGAGCTTGTTTACATTAGGAAGTAATGTGGGTTCCGGCTGTTTTTCTCCAAAGTCTTTCAAGCACGGCGGCCAAGAGGCATGGGTGGGCTGGAGCCCGTGGCATAGCGTGGTGTGTACCCGTGGGTGGAACCAGAGCAAGGGCTTTTGACGATCCTCTTTTGAGCATGCCTCTCTTTGAGCCAGAGATGGAGACCAGTAGTATAATGAATTCCATTATAACACAAATCTGATATGAGGGCATCAACATTGGACACCAGCAGCCAAGGAACAAATCCTCTCATCCCCTCGGGCATTGATATGCAGCCTGGAGCCAGCTACACACACACACACACACACACACACACACACACACACACACCCCACCCTGCTCAGTTCAGGCCACTGGCCAGCAAATTTTCCTTGCACCCTCAAAAGGAGCAGAGAAGGAGTGAGCATTTTACCAAGGACAAAGCAGGGGAGGGAAGGGTGGATTTCCCCTCTCTCTGACAAATTGCCATTACTTAAGATGTAAAATTCCCATTTGCAGTGCTCGCTGTGTGCTAATTTCAGTTCGTGATCCTACGAATGCTGCCCTTATCTCCTTTATAAGGCGGTAGAATTGGCAGTGGAGATCTTCGGGACCTGCGCGTCAGCAAGAATAGGCCCTCAGCTCTCTGAGACGGGTGTGCTGGTCTGCGGACCGTCGGACACGATGTCTGAGGGACAGAGTGTATGCAGGAGTCCAGGTGCATATGGCTGTGCCCTTAGGAGTGCTTCTCCCACACCCTCGTGTTTCTATCAGGGAAGGAGGAGATGGAATTTCATCTACAGAGGGAACCTCCTTCCGAAGGAGAAGGGAGAAGGGAGAAAGTTCGTGGTTGTGGTCCAGCACAAAGGAGGAAGAACGAGCATGGCATGCAGAAGGCAGTGACCTTTCCTGTCCTTTCTTCTAGGGGACACCCCAGTGGCTCGAGTCCGGACATGGAAGTCACTGTTCTCATTTGTTCATGTCATTAGAATCTCGAACCAGTCACACTGTGGCTGTTTCCACCTGCGCTCTCCCCCTCTGGAAATGTGGCGCTTTCACCTTCCATTCTGGTACTTGAGAGAGTGACTGTGCTCGGGATGTAGCCCTCCTCCTCGCTGGGGGAGCCCGTTTCTCCTCTTCCTTCAAGTCTCCCTTTAGAACTTGCCTCCTCTGAAAACTGGCCTGCCTCTTCGGGCCTGTTGAACCCTCCATTTGCACTGAAATATAATTACCATTTCTCACTTGATTTTTTTTTTCATCTAAATATAACCTGAAAACCCTTGAGAACCAGGGACTATATCCTATTTTGCCTGGAGTGCCAAAAAAGTTAATCAACAAGAGCCTGCTATAATATTATCAGGGAACACATTTTCATTGAGGGAGCCTTCTGGGTTCTGAATGTGGAACACTTGATAAGTCATCTTAAGTTTGGCTGAAGCTGCCTTTGCACTTCCTGTGGGGGCAAAATGCTTCCCAAGCAAATGAAGAGAATGCTGAAATAGTTACAAAAAGAAGGTTTAACCTATTAAACTAAACAAACACAAAAAGCCGCTGCAGTTTAAGACTGATCATTGGCTGGTGAAGAGCATATTTCCTTTGTGTTCCTGAATTAGATTCAGTATGGCAGAGTCCTAAAATGAGTGTTGAAGAGAAATACCATAGACCTTTTAGGAAAGGGTGGGAATGTGGGCTAGACAGCCAAGGAAATTCTCATGGCAGAGGAAGGATCTGGAATTGGCCTGTGAAGGGTAGGCACAATTTAGATTTGCAGGAGGCAGCTGTGAAGGCATCCCAGGCTGAGAAGAGTCAGGGGGCAGCAGCTTGCAGCCAGGCAGGCTAGGACATGTGCAAGGCCCTGGCACTTTGGGATGCCAAAGTCTGGGTGACTTATAAATAACAGCAATGGATTCTTCACAGTTCTGGAGACTGGTTAGTCCAGGATCAAAGCACTAGCAGATTCGGTGCCTGGTGAGAGCCCTCACCCTGCTTCACAGATGGGTCCCCTTGGGGTCTCTCCATCCCCGTGACCTAATCACCTCCCAAAGGCCCCATCTCTAAACACCATCACGTTGGGGGTTAGGATTTAGAAAAACGCGGGTGAGCAAAATATTTTCCTGACTCCACTCTGGTGGAGTCCGTCTGGGAAGGATGGAGTAGAAAGTAAGGTTGGATAGGTGGGTTCCAGCCAGGCACCCAGCACCCAGGGACACGTATGATCCATTGCATTGTGAATTACTTAAGGAATCAAATATTTTTTTTCTAAAAATAAATTTATAATTTAGACTTGAAATCTCAGGGCTTCCAGATGCTTCTACCCATCAGGTTAACGTCTTCTACATGTGACAAGAGGATTGACAGCAGTGGGAAGGACTTGAACCCGAGCTATTTGTGCAGATTTCTTTCTAACTGACGATCTACAGATGATGGCCTGGCGTCAAGAAGGCAGCCTTTGCGATATATCTGGGGTGGACCCTGGCTTCTCACTGTAGAACTCTCGGTGATGTCATTGACCTTCTTAGCAGAGGAAACACATAGGAAAGAAACATTAATTCTGTCCTTGTAATAGTATCAGACCCTAAAGTGGCCTTTGTGATGTGTGTTAGTCACTTCCTCAGAGTCTGCTTAGAATTGGCACAGTTTTGCCAGCGCTTATACTTTCGTGATGGCTTGTGTGATGCGTGCTCTACAAGGGTCTCGGAACCCCAAAATGTGCGCGCTCGGTATCATGTATGATCAGTGACCTCACACACAGCATCGCAGCAACAGAGAGGTCCAGGAATCTGTGGTTTTGTTGATAAAATTTGGGTTTGAAGAACTGAATCTTTATGGGAATCTTGGCATAGCTTAGTTTCTCTGTTTCTTCAATATTGCTAGTTCCTGGAGAGATTTCCTCCTTCACACATGCGCCAGTATCCCTCGATGCTAAGGTCTGCTGAAGGCTCAGCAAACGCTCGGTAAGGAATGGATCTGTTGGCCATGGGGATCTTGGCCTGTGGAGTCAGATGGAAAGAAAACGGGTACAAATGTGTACCTGGTCTAAGACGTCCTCTATAAGGATGATCAGGAAATTGATTTCCTTTAGCCATTAGTGGAACAAGGAAGAGGTAGCAGGTGCAATGCCTGTATTACCTCCTTGTTCCAGAGAGGTAGGCTCTTATGAAGTTACAGCCTCCTGTGAGTAAGATGCCTCTTTGAGTCCATGGTCCTTGACGGTGATATTTGAGTGGACTAGAACTTAGGGGATGGGAGGCTCTCCGAGTCTCTGAGTTAGTGATATTAACATTTGGAAAACGTGACCCATCCTCATCACAAACCCTCCAGGCCCCGTCCAGCAGTGAGCCTTGGCTGGAAAGCAGCAGCACGGTACAGTGGCCACACACTGAAGATGAGATCTCTTACACTTGCTCCCGCAGGTAGTAAGTACTCAGCCGCTTGCCGCACTGTGAGGCTTCCGGTGACCTTTGGACCCCTCCCATCATCATCTGGCACATTCCTGATACACAGTTTGACAGGGCAAGACCTCCGGCACATATTCATCCTCTCTGTGGCAATTCTTCAAAACCGTGGCAAACTGCCAGTTACACCTATGCTGTTTGATAGACTTCACGCAGTCTACGGCCATACCACCCTGAACGCGCCTGATCTCGTCTGATAGACTTCATGCAAAGCCTTTCATTTTGTATCTTTTTATTTCCAGTGCCATCCCCCCACTTTCTACCACCCCACCCCCCGACATTCACATTTCATGCGACGGATAGTATTGATGCTTACTACACACAAGGAATGCTCTAGATACTTCACTGTACTTTGATTAGGAGTGGGGGCTGGAGGGTGGCACAGCGGTTAAGCGTCTGCCTTCGGCTCAGGGTGTGATCCCGGCGTTATGGGATCGAGCCCCACATCAGGCTCCTCCGCTGGGAGCCTGCTTCTTCCTCTCCCACTCCCCCTGCTTGTGTTCCCTCTCTCGCTGGCTGTCTCTATCTCTTTCAAATAAATAAATAAAATCTTTAACAAAAAAAAAAAAAGGAGTGGGGGCTGGAGAAGGGATAGATGCAAAAGCTGTGACTCACAGTATAAAATTCTTTAGTGAGAACAGGAAATAGCTTCTCTCCGTCAAGGTGCTCAAAAGGGGCTTATAGACCTGCCACACGGAAATAGTGCAACATAAGTAGGCAACATACTGGTGTGGCTTGTAGAAAAAATGTAAGTTTAGAATGTCAATTAAAACTTTAGTCTCTTTGAGAATGTGGCCAAACAATGGCTCCCTAAGTACCCACAGTAGAAGATGACCGCGGCGTCATGGTTTTCGAAAATACTGGCCTCCCCAAATAGGAATCCAGATCAGTCCAATGCTGAATGGGAACTCATTGCATTGTGTTCTCCTTTTTAAAGTGTTCTGTTTAGATCTAGCTCTTTGTCTAAAAGGGAACATGAAGAACACAGCTGGGGTCCGTGAAGCTAGTTAGTCATTGAAAAGAAGACCCATCTGGGTAGGCTGAAGGAACTGGCATGCGTTATAGGAGAAAACTGGAGACCAATCAAATGACTTTCAAGAATATGAAATGAAATGGCTTTAATCATCACCTCAAAGGAGAGTTTCTCATCATGAAGCTCTTTGTTGGGGTGAGTTGTAAATTATTGTGGAGGTAACAAGAAGCTAGAATAAGAATCTGCATAAAGTAGCCGAGAAGGTGGCATGCCCGAGACATGGGGGGAGAGTAAACCTCTTGAGACATCTTCCAACTCTGTAATTCTGTATCGCCTTGGCTACAGACAGAGGCAGAAGTGCAAAGCACACATGCAGGATCGGGTAAGGGAGTGTTAGCTATGTCAGATTGCCGTAACATAGTGAACAGAACTGCAACTTGTATGTTGAAAGAAGGCAAAATGTTGCTTTTGAATGAGCCAATGAAGTTAGAATTTTTAGTATTTCATTGGTCTAAAGAATTTACAAATTCTGTCCCTGGTTAAAAGTGCTTAGTTTTAAAGCTAGTTTAAGTTACCTTGCAATGCAAAATTGGTGATTTCTTTTTTTAAAGATTTTATTTATTTATTCGACAGAGACAGAGACAGCCAGTGAGAGAGGGAACACAAGCAGGGGGAGTGGGAGAGGAAGAAGCAGGCTCCTAGCAGAAGAGCCTGATGTGGGGCTCGATCCCATAACGCCAGGACCACACCCTGAGCCAAAGGCAGATGCTTAACCGCTGTGCCACCCAGGCACCCCCAAAATTGGTGATTTCTGCCCCAAATTACAGTCAAAATAGACTGAAGGTCTTAAGTTTTGGTACCAGATCAAAGGCATGCAAAGGGTTTGAGAATGCAAAGTTAGTAGGTCCACTTACTAGCATGCTCGATTCTTCGATAATGTATTCTCTGCCTAACATAAACTATGTCTATCTATAATGTGTGCTCTTGCTACTAAAGAGAATATAATACCTTCTTTACTTCCAAGGTGGAGGGCACACAGAGGCTTTCAGCAGCACTGAGAAGCTGCACTCCATAGGCCATCCACCAGAAAGTGGGGTGAGCGCCCGGCTCTGTCCCTGAGCGCACGGGCACAGACGTTAGTGACCACAGTTGGAGCTGGCCGAGAGCAGCAGCTCCTCTCCTTGGCCCGGTACGGTGATTCGGATTGGCCTGATAGAATAGCCTCTGGTCTAGGCTCCAAGTCTGAAGGAGAGGAAAGATACCACGGGACAAGCAAGTGGAGGCCTGCCCAACATGACCCGCTGAGTTTTGAGAAGAGCTAACGTATCAATAGTTACTTGTGCCTCATCTCCTTAAGACAGTCTGTCCTCCAATTATGCTCCAATTTATGTGCAAATTGCCAGTGGGGACTTGGGTAGAGAAAGCCAAGCACATCCCCACTCCTTCAGCATCAGAGGGTCAGGTGTTTCGCTCCTTTTGTTCTGAATCTTCATCAAGGCCATGCTGTTGAAAGATCCCCAGGGATTTTTCTTTGGAAGGAATCATTTAACACAAGTGCTATCATTTATTTCAGAAATGATTCCTAGGCTGTCCATAAATACTAATGAGGTGCCTAACAATGCATTCCACCTCGCGTCTGCAGCAGGAGTCACCGAGGGGCTGGCTCTCTGCACGGCAAGTGGCTCTTCACCACATGTCAGAATCCGTAGTCAGGTGTGCCTGGTTACTCTTTCTTTTCCTTCCCTCATATTGCCTTGAATGGCCCCGGACAGAAAGGAAAACAGACATGGCCAAAAAGAGAGTAGGGTGGGGGAGATATTGCTAACCACACTCAGCAGTGCATACAGCAAATCCTTGATCGTTCCTGATGAGAGTGGAGATATTTCATGTGATGCATATTTGAGTTAGGACTCTGGGTAGGGCATCCTGCCAGGTGCCCTGAAGTAGACATACTCTTATTCTCTGGTTACTGATAATCTGGTAGCTGAGATCGCACATACAGATAAATACAAATATCTTTACTCCGACACACATACAAAGCATGATGTTGGATGGACAGTGGCCTCCAGTACACTAGGCGCCAGGGTGTGAAGCTGACTGGGACTTGGTGACCGACCTTGAGGATGCCCTCTGGGAGCAGATCAACAGCTATGGGGAGTAGGACAGACTGCCCCTTTTCCGTGTGTCCACGACTGCCATCCGGTCTAAGCCACCATCGCCCCTCCTGGACTCCTGCGGAAGATACTCCTCTGTGATTTCCCTGCCTCCCACACACTCCTGCACACCCTCTTTGCCCGGTAGCAGTTGGCCAACATTGTTCAAATGTAAACGAGGTCCTGCTACACCGCTACTTTATGCTTCCCCAGCCTTGGACACCGGGACCTTCGTGAGCCCACACTGGCTTGCCTCCATGAACTCACTCACTCTTTCCTTTCCTCGGTATTTTGCTGCCCTGGTCTTCTTTCCGTTCCTTGAACCTGTCAAGCTCTTTTCCACCTCTGAGCTTTTGTGCCCAACAAAACAAGGAAAATGAGGAAGCATTTTCAGGTTCATGGGGCAGTTGCTGGAGCACTGGAAGGACACGTGGAAGTGATGAGTGAAGCACACATAACTTTCCTCTCACAGCCGCATGTTTCAAAAGAACGGATAGGGCTTGAGGACTGGCCTTGTTCATAGAAGATTCTCATGGGAAAAGAAAACGTTAAGCATCTTCACAGGCAGAGTGGAAGAAGTCTGAAAAGATGAAGATGGAGAGCTTCATCCCAGAGGAGGGGTAACTGGAGTGTTTCCAGAAGAGACAGGCAAGGAGAGGACCGTGAACCCAACTGGAGAATTTTATAAGTTAATATGCTTTTCAAATCGGAAGGTAGTTTTTTTATAAAAGCCAGTGTCAGAATTGCAGTGAATAAATTCACTTCTGTTATGGACTGAATGTTCATGGCTCCCCAAAATTCATATGTTAAAATCCTAAACCCCATGGTATTAGGAGGTGGGGCCTTTGAGAGGTGATTAGATCATAAGTGTGGAGCCCTCCTGAATAAGACGAGTGCCCTTTTATTTAAAAAAAAAAAAAAAGAAAAGAAGACCGCAGAAAGCTCCTCGTCCCTTCTGCCGTGTGGACACAGTGAGAACACAGCTATGAAGCCAAAAGTGGGGTCTCACCAGACACTGACTCTGCCGGCACCTTGATCTTAGACTCCCCAACCTCCAGAACTGTGAGAAGTACATCCTGGTATTTACTAGCCCTCCCGTATGTGGAGGTTTGTTACAGTAGCCCAAACAGGTGAAGACGACGTCCGAGTTTGCACATTCTGTGTAGAGAATACACTGGGTGGTGTGATTCTGTTGCCAACAGCAACCTTAGAATGAACTGACTGGGGCCAGTGCTGAGATACGCCTGTCAGGGGTGGCGATTTCAGATGGGTACCAATTCTTAAACCCTGTCAGCAGCACCATCATCGTTATTATCGGTTTACATTTTGTTAAGGTGTAGCTTATCCATTGTAAGTTATAGACATCTTAAGCGTACGATTCAGTGGGGGTTTTATATGCATAAAAGCCCATGTCTTCATCACCCATATCAACATATAGAACTTTTCCAGCATCCCAGGAGGCTCCTGTCTACTTCCACCGAAGGCAATGTCTATTTTGACTACAATTGCCTAGATCAGTTTGTGAATTTTTTTAACAGCTTTATTTTATTGTGGTATAATTAATGTGCAGGAAACGACGTATCTGAGTGGTACAGCTGGTGAGTTTTTACATATATATATATATATATACCCATGAAATCACCACAAACAAAAAAAATGAACCTATCATCGCCAAAAATTCCCTCATACCCATTTGTAATCTCTCTCTGGCCCCCCAACATTCCCATACTCCGTGTCTGCATGCAACCATGAATCTGCTTTCCGTCCTAGACACAAGTTGGCATCTCCTAAAACTGTAAACACATGGAAGCGTACAGCGTATGTACTCTTTTCTGATCTGCCTTTCACTCAGCATAGTTGCGCTGAGATAGACCTTTAGGTTGTTTCCAGTTTCTGCCCATCACAAGTGAAGCTGCTGTGAATATCTGTGCCCGAGCAAATCCGTGCTGGGGTCAGTCTCTTTCATTTGAGCCATTCTAAGAGGTGTGTCATGGTGCCTCGTGATGGTGTCAGCGTCCCATTTCCCCGAGGACTAATAATGTTGAGCATCTCTCCCTGTGCTTTTTTTCCACCTACATCCTTATGAACTATTTGTTCAAATCTTCTACACATTTTTTACAGCAGGATCTCGTTTACATTTTTTTAAAAGTGGTTTTTATTGGGTTTAAGGAGTTTTAAAAGTATAAACTTGTAAAAATGGAAGTCCTTTATCAGAGATTTGCAAATATTTTCTCCCAGTTTGTGCGTTGTCTTTTTCGTTTTCCTGAAGGGCACAAGTTTTAAATTTTGGTCCTACCTAATTTTTTCTTCCATGAACTGTGCTTTTAGTGCCACATCTAAAAAGTGTCGCCTAGCCCAAGGTAAAAAAGATTTTGTTCTGTGTTTCCTTGTAAAAGTTTTGTAGTTTTAGGCTTTCACATTTAGGTCTCTGATCCATTTTGACATAATTTTTGTATATGGTACAAACTATGAGCTGAAGTTCCATTTTTTCGCATGTGGGTGTCCAGTTGTTCCAGTATCATCTGTTGAAAAAACTATCCTGTCTCCAATGCCTTGCCTTTACACTTTTTTTGAATACCAATTTCCCATATACATGCAGGTCTTTTTCTGGACTCTGTTCCACTGACCTGTGTGCCTGTCTTGACACCAGTACCACAATGTCTTGATTAGTTTAGTCAAATAACAAGTCTTGCAAATGGGTAACGTAAGTTTTTCCACGACTTTGTTCTCTTTTTCCCCTCAGAGTTATTTCTGCTCTTTAAGATCAGTTTTCTAGTTTGTCTGGTGGAAACTCTTCCCAAAGCCTGTTTCCTCTCTTCACTGTGAATGGTTATTTCTCTGGCCTCAGGTACTTTCCTCACATACGTGTGGTGAGAAATACGCAGCTAGCTACTCAAGGCTGAATCTCTGCAGATCTCCAGTGTTCTCCAGTGTGGTTTTTCTCTTCTTCATTACTCTGACGTGAGACTATTGACCCCTAGGTCTCCCCAGGCGCTCAGCTCTGTCTCTTCAACTCACAGAATCTGCCAGTCTCTGCCGAGGCGCCTCGTCCTCGCAGCACAGCCTGGAAGAAACTTTTTTTTTTTTTTAAAGATTTTATTTATTTATTCAACAGAGACAGCCAGCGAGAGAGGGAACACAAGCAGGGGGAGTGGGAGAGGAAGAAGCAGGCTCATAGTGGAAGAGCCTGACGTGGGGCTCGATCCCAGAACGCTGGGATCACGCCCTGAGCCGAAGGCAGACACTTAACCGCTGTGCCACCCAGGCGCCCCTGGAAGAAACTCTTAAAGCAGCAAATAAACACGGGGGATCATAGGGTTCACCTCATTCATTTGCCATCTCTCAAGGATCGCTGTCCTTCATTTTTGCACATATTTTGTCCATTGTGAGTTACTTCAGGCGGAAAGGTGGACACAGCACCACTCATTTCAATTGTGTAGACACAGGGGTAGAATTCCTGGGTCATAGAATATTGCCTGTTTACCGTTAGGAGATATTACCTGGAGTTTGCCGAAGTAAATTCAGTTAATTTTAATTATAGATCCTTTTCACTCATGTAAACGACATTCATTTTACCCAGAACATGGCGCTAGATTTTATTCCTCCCTTTAACACAGTAAAGAGTGCGGGTGGCAGGTTCTTAGTGCCATCATTCACTTTTTTTAGATGTTCGGTCAGTGAGTTTTACACCCTCCTCTCGCCTGTATTACTGAAAGTATTAAGTAAGTGGTGGTGGAGGCGAAGAAGAAAGTAAGCGGAGAGAACACGTAAGTCTGCCTTTGCCTGACTGATAGTCGTAATTATATTTGACAGCCTGTGTTTGCTAAGTAATAACAGCTTTGATTTTTCCAGAAGCCTAGTGATATTATATGTTTAGTACCTAGTCCATTAGAAAATTCTCTTGCTGCTCTGCCTCCTTCAAGGCAGAAAAAATTCTCCTTTTTGGGGAGTAGTCTTCTCACATCGAAGGCAATCCCCATCCACCTCACGTCCTCCCATGGTTCTTTTAGACTGACTCCTGTCTGACAAGACTGTATGCTCAGCAGTGGGTGCACGGTGTCGGGGAGCACCGCACCAGGCCCGTCCCCCACACGATGCTGAGCGAGTGCCCCTCTTCACAGCTGCTGAGGGACAAGGAAGTAAGAGGCTGCTGCAGTGACTCAGCCTCTTCCCACCGTGAGGGGTATTTGAGCTCTAGAAGACTCTTTCACCACCGTGCCAGATAAAATGCATATTGAATTTCTACCAAGGATGCCATTTCCCTGCAGAGAGTCGCTCCTTGGCCTGGATATAATGGAAAATAGCAAGGAAAGCATAACATTAAAGGAATCTCTTTTTCAGGTTTTTATTCCCAGCCCTTGAACTTCTTGTGATCTAATCTGTTCTTGAGTCAGATATTGCTTCTTTGATGCCTTTGTCTTTGGATCCTCTGTTTGTAAATCTCTCCTAAGAATAGACCCAAAATGATGTTTACATCTGTTTCCAGAATTGAGGAAATAAGAACAGAGTAAGAGTGTACAGCTGTAGTTAACCCCTCTGTTACTGCACCACATGGGACGGGGTCTGGGATTGGACTGAATCTCCTCAGTAGCCACCCTGGTTCTCTTCGCTCTGAGCATCTGTGTCCTTGGCTTGGGCCTGTTGGTTCGTTTCACAGTCACACCACATCAGTCAGACGTGGTATACCCTCTCCTTATAAGGTGTGAAGCTGCAAGAGCTGATACCAGCCGGGTTTCTGAATCCATTGTATGTTTACCCTTTACCCAAAACGCATGCAAATTGATTTTCTCCTCAAGTCTATGGAGAAAAGTCTCAGGAAGCTAGAAAATCATGCACAAAGGGAAATCTTGGATTGCTGAATCTCAAGGCCGAAACTGTGTTTTCAGGGAGGCTGAAGCAGACAGAATTGCTTACAAGAGCTGCTGCTAGAATAAGGATTGCAGGAAAAGAGATTTCCTAAGAAGTTCTAACCCAAAATTTATCTCCTTCTGGTGTCCTGATATGTCTGTAAGTTCTTGGGTTCTGCCATGTTCTCCATGTTTCCTCTGATACCAACAGAAAGTGAAAAAGCAGGGGCGCCTGGGTGGCTCAGTCGTTAAGCGTCTGCCTTCGGCTCAGGGTGTGATCCCAGCATTCTGGGATCGAGCCCCGCATCAGGCTCCTCCGCTATGAGCCTGCTTCTTCCTCTCCCACTCCCCCTGCTTGTGTTCTCTCTCTCGCTGGCTGTCTCTCTGTCAAATAAATAAATAAAATCTTTTAAAAAAAAAAAGAAAAGAAAGTGAAAAAGCAGCCTTAGGCCTGGATAACTCCAAAACTTGGCTTACTAAGTGAGACCCAGTGCACACGATACGGTGCTCTTCGAGAAGCCATTTCCAGGTAAGTTTCATGATTATATCTAAGGGAACATCTGTGTTGCAATTGGCTTGAACACCTGTCTACACTTGCTAATCACCACTTTACCTTCGAGTGGACCTCACATGCCAAACCTTCCGCTGACAACTCCCTAATTTGAAATTAATAGCATTTATGTCTTAATTGTACTTTTTACATTATTTTCTGTTTAATGTAGACTGAGCCATGTATCTATTTATGGCTTTAATCTGCTTTGTTCCTCATTAGCTTAAGTGAACAACCAAGTTTAAAGGGAAATACTAAGGGAATAACAGTTCAGGATATCGTCAAAATCACAACAGTAGTATCATTAGAACAAACAATTCAGCCCTTGTTTAATGAGCCTCCCAGGCTCCATAAAATGTGGCATTTGACATTGCAGCAAAAAGCTACAGTAAAAAGGGCAGTGGCCCCTAAGCTCATTGTGCAAGTTGCAGTTTTCTCTTTTATGAACAGTATTACTTTGGCAAGTCAATGCTTTCCATGCCTCAGTTTCCTTGTCTGTAAAGACAGTGATGATAGCAGTAACACTACCTCTGTCACAGACCTGTGGTTAAGTACGAGAGAAAAAACCGGAAACTGTATTTTTAAAAGATTTTTTAAAACTTTAATTGCTGGAGGCCCCTGAGAGGCTGGGTTGGTTAAGCATCGGCCTCTTTTTTTTTTTTTTTTTTTTTTAAGATTTTATTTATTTATTCGACAGAGATAGAGACAGCCAGCGAGAGAGGGAACACAAGCAGGGGGAGTGGGAGAGGAAGAAGCAGGCTCCCAGCGGAAAAGCCTGATGTGGGGCTCGATCCCACAACGCCGGGATCACGCCCTGAGCCGAAGGCAGACGCTTAACCGCTGTGCCACCCAGGCGCCCCAAGCATCGGCCTCTTGATTCCGGCTCAGGTCGTGATCTTGGGGTCATTAGATTGAGCCTCATGTCGGGCTCTGCGCTCAGCAGAGAGTCTGCTTGGGAGTCTCTCTCTTCCTCTGCTGCTCTCTCCTTGCACGCGTGCTCACTCTCTATCTCTCTCCAAAAGAAATAAGTAAAACCCTTTAGAAAAAAAAAAACCTTTAATTGCTGGGGAAAATGTCATTTGTTATTGTTACTTTCTTGGCTCCTACCTCACAAACTGGTAGGAAAGAGCTTACAAGATCTGTGTGGGGATTTATCTTCCTCTTACATGTTTTAGGACTTGATGGACATGATAGCAATCTGGTTTTATTCTTCATGAATATTTCAGAGAAGCAAATTTTGAGTATTTTATCCAGGTTTGAGATCCTGTTTTGCAATGAACAGAGTTCAGTGAAAGAAATAACACAGTGAGGGAAATCTCTGCGGATAAACGATCACACTTTTTTCCTATGGAGTTTGACATGTAAGCTGAAATCTGAATGGTGAACAAGAGACAACCATAAAGAGCCAAGGAAGGAGTATTTCAGTGAAGGGAACAGCATTTGCAAAGGGTGGAAGGGAATTGCTGTTTCCCAGGAGCAAAAGACAGCGGGAGCCTGGTGGACAATAGGGAGAATGGAATGAGATAAGAACGGGGAAATCCTCGAGGGCCAGATCATCTAGGGCTTTGCGGGTCATGGTAAGGGTTTTATTCTAAGCATTTTGAGATGCCATTGAGGAGCTTTTAAAAGATGGTTCAGTCTTCCATATTTAGGTTTGAATGGCCAGACTGCTCAGAGAAACCAGTGTGGGAGAAATCAAGAAGTCTGGGCTTCTTCAAGCACGGAACTCAGAAAGTCTGGCAATGGTGCGTTTGTGCAGTTGTTTTGATTTCAGAGGGGGCAAGTCTTTATTTAACTCTATATAATGTGTATATAATAATATAATTTTAAGGCACCTGCTTCAAAATAGAAACTGGGATGTTGGAGATAATAACAATAAACAAAAATTAAACCAAACCGGGCTCAGTGCCCAGGAAAACTACCAAGATTCTAAGAACTGGGCAAAGAATAAGCGAGTAGAGAGAACGAGGCAGGCATGGCTGGAGCTGTGAGTGCCCCACGAGAAATGACCACTCTGCAGCATGATCTCCGTTAGCAGTTCTGTGGGGCATTTGTCATGTGGGTGGGGTTCCTGCCCTTCTCATTTCAGTGACAGACTTCCAGTGGAACTTGCTTTTCTAAAATGTCAATCCTAAACATGCAAGTAATTACAGCAGTCCTGCATTGTGTCTGAGCTTTTATAATGCTGTGAACCACTTGGAAATAAATGGACCAGAAGTAAAAATAGGAGTTCATAACCACTTTAAAGCTAGAAGGGAAGCCTTCATGTTTCCCAGGATGCCTAAATGTCGTGTAATTTACATAAACAAAGGAGGAAATCTCTTTGTGTGTTTAGGGGCGTGCGTCTAATACAGGAACCCATGTTTTCCTGTTATTGAAAAGTATTCTTTAATCTTTTCAGCACATTTTAGGACCTGCCTGTATTCCAGGTATGTTGTTTCCTCTACCATGAAAACAGAAGAGCAGGGCATGACTGTCAGAGAAACCTATTCGATCTCATAGGAGACACATGAAATAAATGAATTAAGTTAAATGGCTAAACAGAGCCCTGGGCGGACTGATACTATCGCCTGAGTTTAGTTCGGCAATATTCCTAAGAGGACTTAACAGGCTTCCACATGGAGCGGTAAGCCAGACAGGCTGTGTGTGAATAGAAGACTATAAAATTTCCACTGATCGCGGGTGTTGAGGGGATGATGACTTTTTAACCATGAAAGTAAACGTAATTGGTATGAAATGTTCAGAAGCTTTTAGCCAAATATTACTGACATAAGGAGTCATAAACCTAAGCATTATTTGAAATTATTTTTTTAGTGTTTGCTAAATTCTGGTTTGGAGCAAAGGGAAAAGATTGTACTGAGGTCATAAAAAGAGGTCTTTTAGTCTTGGAAGCATCGGGCCCTTACCAGACGTAAAGGCAGGGTGCCCACATTTCATTCCCCTCTTGGTCCCCGAGTTCCTGCTTTAATGATCCCAGATCCTGAAACTGCCCTAAACTCTCCTGTGCATGAAGGAGAGTCTTCTTACCAGCAACCGTGACTGGAATAGGTGCTTTCTGTCCTTCGTCCCTCAAGGATTCTTTTTGCCATCTGTTGAACATCTGCATCGTTATCTGGAAATGTAGGATCTGCAGGATTACTGGAAACGAAGAAAGAATGTGCCACTGATCCACAGCTAACTAGGATTGCATTCATCACAAGTATACTTTCCACTTTTCCCAGTTCCCTTCATAGATCCTTTCCGTTAAATTCACAACTCCTCCAGCCAGGCCTCAGGAGGAGCTTTTAGGAAAGCCCTTTCAAAACACTTAATGCCACCCCACCCTGGAGGCTCTAAGTCACAAAGTAAGCAGACGTAGAATTACCCAGAGTTCCTCTCTCCTGGTGGCTGGTGCTTGGCCTCTGTCTGAGAGGGGCTGCTGTCCATCCTCAGCATGGAAGGGGCAAAGGAAGAACTGACCAAGACTGGGAGGAGGAGCTGTCCTGCTCCTGCAGGTGTGGTGATCTCAGGAATTGCGGCGGGGGGGGGGGGGGGGGGGCGTGAATGCCAAATACAGTCAGAAACAGATGCAAACTAGATTCAAAAAGGACAATATTTTAAAGCCAAATAATTTTTTTAAGTGAGGCATTACTCTCTATCTTACCAGTGAAGCCTAGTATATTTACACTGGAAGATCACATTAGAAATAGGCATCGTGGGGCGCCTGGGTGGCTCAGTCGTTAAGCATCTGCCTTCAGCTCAGGGCGTGATCCCGGCGTTCTGGGATCGAGCCCCGCAACAGGCTCCTTCGCTGGGAGCCTGCTTCTTCCTCTCCCACTCCCCCTGCTTGTGTTCCCTCTCTCGCTGGCTGTCTCTCTCTCTCTCTCAAATAAATAAATAAAATCTTTAAAAAAAAAAAAAAAGAAATATGCATCGTAATTTCCTAGGGGAGCCAGTAACCTCCACTTCCTTTAAAATTCAGCTTTTCGGGGCACCTGGGTGGTTCAGTCAGTTAAGCATCTGCCTTTGTCTCAGGTCATGATCTCAGGGTCCTGGAATTGAGTTCCGTGTTTGGTTTCCCGCTGGGTGGGGAGTCTGCTACTCCCTCTCCCTCTGCCCCTCCCTCTGCTTGTGCATGCTCTTTCTCTCTCTCTCTCTCTCTAATAAATAAATACAATCTTTTAAAAAATAAAAAATAAAATGCAGCTTTTCCCAATGACCTCTACCCAGCTCCTGCCAGCCCCGTGGGCTGCCTTCCCTGCAGTCGGTCATCGTGCACGCGCAGCCTCCGCTGAAAGTGCTTGGTGTCCCTCGGTGGAGTTGTGCTTGCTTTGAGTGGAGGCAGGCACAAGTGAAGCAGCGTTTGCAGTTATAATTATATTGTGACTACTTGAGAGTGGAGACTAGAGCTATTTCTTTTGGGTTCACCCCTCATCAGAGACACACATACTCATATTCTGTGTGTGTGTGTGTGTGTGTGTGTGTGTGTGGATACACACGTAGGTGGAATGAGAAAACGATCCCGCCCGCACGCCCACTGATCGGAGTGGTCTTTCCTTGGCAGTGACAAACAAGAAACCCACACAGGCGTCCATCACGAAGGTCAAGCAGTTCGAAGGCTCCACGTCGTTCGTGCGGAGATCACAGTGGATGCTCGAGCAGCTTCGCCAGGTGAACGGCATCGATCCCAATCGGGTGAGCGCATGCCCAGTGTTGAGCGAAGGTGTCCTCTGCCCACGGTGACTCTCTCGCTGCCCTTGGCAGTGGTGGTGGTTGTCTGAGTCACCTCTAACAAAGCTATTTCTCTATTTCAGTGAGGTGGCTAAGACTTTCTGCTGCCTGTGTCCTTACGGGGAACTACAAGTCTTCTCATCCTGTTTGATGCAGAAACGTTAAGGGGAGGCATAGTGAGGACGGGCTGGCTGCTGTAGGTTCATCCGCCAAGTGCAAAGGGCAGAGTTCAAATACCGTGTCTGTGGTGATTAATATGAAAAACCATGTGCATCAAAGCTTCATTTATGGCCTGATACCACCAGTGATGAGGTTTATTCACCAAAACAAACAAATAGATGGCACCTTACAAATTATGTAGTAGGGTTCTGCTGGATTTAACATGAGACACATTTTAAGGTAGAATTATTTATTTAAATACTTTCCCCTTTGCTCACACACACTCGCTATACAAAACCTCAATAATGAGGAAAAATAAAATGTGAACTATAACTATATGCTAAAATAAGAAGGGAGAATCTTTTCCTTACCAAAGGTCAGGGGCAAGATTCACTACCAGTGCTAAGAACCTGAAGGAATCCTTTCCCAGCTCATCAGGGAGGCGGTCTGTAGTCTGAATTCTGCCGGATCGATGTGTGGTAGGCTCTAGGGGCTTTCGTGGTACTAGCCTCCTGGGGACATCTATAAATACTCGAAGATTTGGGGGCTTGCTTGAGAGACAGAGAAAGGCGGACTTGCTTTCCACGCATCCAGGTACTCACAAAGACAAGCCTTGTGATGAAGACCAAAGCCCTGAAAGGTGTTCCGGCCTTCACGAGTCATTTGTCGGGAGTCAGCTGCATGCAGCAGTTTTTATAGACTGAGGTCAGTCGTTCTTTCACCATCTTTTCCAGGATTCTGCAGAGTTTGACCTGTTGTTTGAAAACGCATTCGACCAGTGGGTAGCCAGCACGGCCTCAGAAAAGTGCACCTTCTTCCAGATCCTGCACCACACGTGCCAGAGGTATCTCCCGGACAGGAAGCCGGAGTTTATCAACTGCCAGTCCAAGATCATGGGAGGTGAGTGGGCATCGGGGTGGCTCTGCTCATCCTCTCTCCTTAGACCCACTTTTACATGAGAAGTTAGGTGTTCTACAGCATAATTAAAGACAAAAAAAAGAATCCGGATGCTCAGAGTTCGACAGCATATGAGAGCCATTCTAGAGAGTTCGTGACATACTAAACCCAGACATGGTGGTGTGTTTTCACTCTTAACCAAACGCTGGTCTTTTTAGAAGAATTAGCCACTTAGCTAAGACTATTTATACTATGAGAACAAACCCGTCCCTTTATTAGGAAAACCTTTCAGTTTGGCTTCATTACTACTATTTCAGTAATTTCACTGCAGAACATTGTTTTCTAAGCCGCTTTGTCCTATTATTTCTCAACATATTTTACAAATATTAAATGCAGATTCTTACAGATATAGTCCCTTTCTTTCAAATAGCAGCTAGTCTTACGTTTATTCCTCAGACGGCAGAGAGAGCAGAGTGAGGCTGAGTGCTCTAAGCCAGCCTTAAGGGGTGAGTACCAGTGTTGGCAACTTAATGAGAAACATTTAGAGGGTGCTTAACACATTTCTTTTAGGTGGCATTTCTTTTTAGGGAATTGAAACTGAGCTAAAAATATTTTTTAAAAGCCTTGCCAAAAATAAATAAATAAATAAAAAGCCTTGCCAGTCACTCTGTGAGTTGAGGAAGAGTGTTTCTATCATTGCTCTTTTCACTGACCTATTCTCCTGGTTTTGCCAAAAGCAAAAATTTTGCGCACCAACTTGGTTTGAATCAAATGTCAAATGAAGGTCACGTTACAGACATTACGCCTTCTCCTTGAGCTGTACGTATCTTTCATATGAACGTGGCGCGGAACCCATTATGCCCCCCAACCCCTGACCAGCATCATTTTGCCATTAGTCTGCTGGACGGCATTAGAGAAGATGCTGGCCAAGGCTTTGTTGTTACCCACCGACATGTTGGTGTCCCTCTTGAACAGTAAGCGGCTTGCATCCTAAGAACCTAGAAAGGTCTTCCTTAGGCGTCAATGCAGTATTTTATTACAGCTTCTCCATTTAGTCCTCAAACGGTGTCGATTAGTGGTGCAGGTTGTCTTCCAGGTGGCCCCATCCTGCATACAAAATTAAAAACTGTTAGATGTACGTGTTGAAAGGAAAGGGATTGTCTAACACTGACCTCCTGCTGTTTAGAAAATAGAATGAGCTACTGCTCGCTATCCCGTCTGTGCCCCTGGCAGTCGTCACACGAATCCCACATGCAAAGCCCAGCTGTAACAGACCTGGCAGGTCAGGGCACGCCGGGCTCAGGACCACAGATGACTGAGTGTTTCAGTGACTTCAACATGGGCCAGGAAATCGCAGCTCTCTCTCAGTCTTCATTAGGTTAGGATTGTCTCTGCTATCCTACAATCAGTTTTGTTTCTTGATCTCAAGGTCCTCCTAGGAAACGTTTTTCCATCGGTGTCGGTATGGTCTGTAGCATACACGGAGAGCATGTAAGCAGACTCTCCTCTGAAAATAAGGTGACATTGTGGGTTTGAAATTTCTGTTGCCCTTGGAGAGGAACTCCCCCTCACGCGTTCCACTTCTGCGTGTTCCGTCCTGAGAGCAGAGTGGCCAGAAGTAGAAGCAGAAGCAGTGCCATGGGAATTGGCCTGTTTCCTCAGAAGGGGAATGTGAGGCAGAAGCAGGAGGGCCCCAGCCTCACTCCCTGCACCGTCCTTGAAGGAGAAGCAAGTCTTGTCCTTTCGGCCAAGGTTGCGGAGAGCTGTGGTAACTCTTCCCTCCTTCCTCTCACTGGGCGGCCCCTCTTCTCTCTTGCCTCTGAAGCTCAGTTCCTTTCATGGATTCATTCAGTCAGTCCTGGTTCAGCCGCCGATTATGCAGCAAATAAGTACTAAATACCTACTACGCGCTAGTCACCGTCCTACACCCTGGCTATGGAGAATCATTCTGTATTTGGTTCCTTAACAGACTCCAGTTTCACCACCCATATTCCAGACTGGCGGGTCCCTAACAGCCTTCCTCTGTGCTCTTTGTTACCTTCTTGAATTGTCCTCAGACCTTCCCACACAGTCCCACCCAGCTGCTCCTTGCAGTCATTGCCCCAGCCCTTCAGAGGTTTTCCAGTGCCCTGCATAAATTACGCAGAGTTGAGAGGGGAATCCATATATCCACTGTTAAATTGTTAGTATGTGTATAGACAAAGCTAAAGACTGATTTCCTGTAGTAAGAAAGAGAATAAGTTAATGAGACCAAGTGCCAGAATTGGCTTTCCTTTTGTGACCGCACGCCTGTCTCTCGCCTTCCTTAGACCTCGCTTCTCGCTGGTGTGACATGTGGAGGTTGGCCTAGAGATCTGAAATCCACTTCAGTTTTAATATTGTGAGAATCTCTAATGCCTAAGTTGTGTAGATGAATCCCTTCTTAATTTAAGAGGCAACTAAAAGACTTAGCGCAACTAAATATTGACTGGCCTCCGATTCCTAAGAAAGGCAAAGAAGTTTGAACTAAGCACATTGTAATTTGTTGGCAGCACACACGTCCTTAATGAGCTCAGCCTGTGTTATTTAAACAGTTGCTTATCCTTGATAACAGTTGTACCAACACACCCTAGTTCATTAGCGAGCTCGTCAGCCTTCCTTTCTGCCACTTACCACAATTTCAGTCTTAAAATTGTGTAGTGCTTGGGTCACAACACTCTGACCCCTTCAACCTTGGGGGCACCTAGCCCATCTTCAGCAGATGAGAGCTGTTTCACATTTCACAGTTGGTCTGTCCTTAGAGTATGGGCCCCACACCCTAGACATCGTTGTTCTCTGAAGCGTTCTTTGTAAAATGTCATAGGTTTTGCGATTTTAAAGAACTAATATCGGTGTTGGTACGCCTCCCCTACCCCAGATTCTTTTCTGTTGTCTCATTTAGCCTTTACCACAGCCTTTGAAAATATAATTTATTATCTCCATTTTACAGAGAAGGAAGTAGGATCAGAGAGATCATTAAATAGCTTGCCAGGGGTCGTATGCCCAGTAAGTGGCAGAGATGAGACTCAGACATAGGCCCCGTCCGCTCTAAAAGCATCTTCGTCAGGACCACTGATGCCACACTCTGGGGAGCACACTGACATTGTCCTTGCCATGAACGGTACCCCCTGAGGTTGTGCAGGAATTCGGGGGAACTATTTAGCCAGTCCCTAGGTTTTAAAAAAGGGAGCTAAGGGGAGGGGACCAGAGATTGTAGGGACTTTTAATTTGTTCCCTAGTCTTATCGTAGGTATGTTATTAAGATAGTAACTCTTAAGCATTTGGCGGGGGGGGGGGGGGGGGTCCTAAGAATGATGGAGTTATCAGGGACCTTTAAAATTATCTTGCTCTTCATAGTTTTTGTTTTGTTTTTGTTCATCTGAATTTCAACATATTGAGGAGATGAACTATTTTGGTGGCTGGGGAAGATGATGGAGTCCCGGCCTAGAGTCCTGGACCTCTCAGGTCCTCTGCATCAGGCCCAACCCTGTTGTCAGGAAAACTAAGGCCCAGTGATTTTAAATAATTTCACCAAGATCAGAGTCCTGGAAGCAAGTCTACCTGACTTCCACAAAACTACACTTTCTTTAATAGCAGTTCAGACAGGATCATGATTTCAATTCCTACAATCCCAGGCACTTCTCCCCTTGTATTCATTGACTCTATATACCCCCCATGACCATGTTTTTCTTTTTCCCTTGGGGGAAAGTCAGTTACACAGAAATGGGTTCTTTGGCGTGCTTGAATTCTCTCCTGCAAACATGATATTGTCTCTCCAGAGGACAGACTGGGAAGCTTTGATCTTCTGATGCTGGTTACAGAATCCAGGGGACACACGTACAGTCTATAGGGCTGAGGGAAGGCCCTCATAGCCAGAAAGAGGGCAGGAGGCTCTAAGCAAGTATGAAGAGGGGAGGCACTGGTTTCCTCTCCTGCCTCTGTCAGCATCTTGGCAGCCATCTTCTCTTCCCTTGGATGGTAGGAAAACCAGGAAGCTAGAACCAAGTCCTCCAGCCCTGGTCATTCCTGACTTCCACTCTCCCTCTCATTTAATTTATTAAAGGTCAGTCACCTTTCAGAAATATAAAGCCATCCATTTCGTTGCTGGGTCCCTACACTACCAAGCAATGTTGATTTAACCAGACTGAAAGCAGAAGCATGGAGCCAGTCTGTGTACTGAAAAGTAACATGGCATCCTGAATGACAGGGCCCTGCAAGCGAAGTCTCGGGTTCATTTCTGAGATGGCGGATGTTTGTTTATCGTAAGCAGAGGTGATGATAGACTGTTACATGTGTGATGACACATGTGCACTTCAAAGATGCCTCCAAGGAGTTAATCATATGTGTAGAACTTTAGACTCCAGAAGAGAGACTTGCTTTCAACTAATTCATTTCAGAGAAACATGGTCTGCCCCCAAATAGTAGTATCGGTTTAACTAACGGGCATGTCATGTTAAGTCACAGTCCCAAGGGGAATTTTTTCGTATTGCTTTCTTCGCTTTTCTTAGTAAAATGTGAGCAGATCCCACGTGGCTCTCCACGACTAGCTTATTTACACTGACCTTGTGTGGCGATTACTGTTGGCCCATTATTCTTAGGCCCAGTGCTGTGGACTCTGGGAATCTTCAGTGGTACTGGCGATGTCTGTGTTAGAACCACAATGTAGATTCTTTGCAAACCTGTTTTCTTCTTCAGTAAGTGTTGTAAATTATTTTGCAGGAAAACAAATGATTTCTTCTTCAAGGCGAGCTCCTGTGCAAACTGAAGCATGTTCTAGCATTTTCTTGAACTCGGCCCAATGACCCTTGGTTTACCCGCTGAATTCCCTCTTGCTCTTTCACCTGTTTTCTCTGGGTGCTCCTCACGCGGACCCACCTGTATTGTTTGCAGCCCGGCTGCATCTATGTCCTCAGCGTTGACTGCACAAGCGTCGACTCAGCACCAGCTACCTGTCCGGTGCTGAGCTAGCTGGAGAGATCCCACAACAAAGGACATACGTTTCCTGACTTGGCTCACTTTTCTGGGGAGACAACAGGTGTAAACAGACATAAAACAATCCAGTAACACCAAGGCGACTGCTGAGCTGGGTTGGAAAGGATGGTTAGCACTGGCCAGACAGGGGCAGGCGAAATGAGCTCTCTCTTATTGCCGTAGTTAACGCACACCGTTTCATTCCAGTGCTGGCTATATTCAGAACACAGAACGTGGCAGATTGTTTTTCCACAAAACAGGCTATTTTGGAGTGCCATATATTTTCATCACCACCAAAGGATATTTCTTAAGCGTTGCCGTTCTATGCACAACTCTCCAAATGATGGTATCAAGCCCAGCCTTCTGAGCTCTATTAGAATGCCCGGGACACAGATAGCTCGGACGTCTCTGTCATAGCCCTCGTTTGCCCCTGCTGATTGGTATGCTAAAGGAGAAACCTAATGGCTTTACTCTGGCTTCCCCTGGGATGGAATAGAATCTCGGGTTTGAAGTGTGACCTTGCATTGGACTTCTCTTCCAAACAATGCAGGGTCATCCCTGGGTGAAGTGTGCAGATATTTCACCTTGTGAGCGCTCCAGACATGGGCATGTGGAAGGTGAGGTGGCAGCTTCTAAAAAAAGGACATGTGTATGTCCTAACGGGGTTCGAATGGGGGGAAAAAGCGATCAATATGGTCATTCTTGATCCCAATACATTAATATACTACTTTAAGGGAACCAGTAATATTTGCCACAATTTTTATATTTCTTCTCTGTGTTGTCATGCTTTCTGTCAGTCAGTAATGGCTTTGTGGGATGCGAACCTCCCTCACACCCCGACGCACGCTCCAGCCAGGGACGCGTTACAATGAACGGTTTATGTCTCAAGAACAGGTGCATGTGTAATTTTGCCCCCCTGCTCAAACCTTAATATATTTGGGGATGCACGCACATACACACATATATTAGAGATTATAATTCGTGGACCACGTTAAATTGTATTAAAACCACCGTTTGGCCGCTGCTTGACGCCAACACCGAGATGCGGAACAGAGGAGACGGCTGACCCAGTGTTGTGAGAGAGCCATAAAGTGTTCCTTACAGTTCTTTAAATCAGGTGGAATCCGTGTCATGGGTCCTCTGGTGGCTCTTCTTGTCACTCTTGAAGAAATACAAAAGAACAAACTTCAGTTATCCTCTGCCATGGCACAGACAAGGAAAATGATTTATGAGAAGCGTTGGATCCCACAGCTAATTAGGGATAGCGCTAGCCCCTCAGTCAAAGCCTGGCCCTCGCTCCCCATCCCTTCAGTGAAGGCCAGGACTTCCAAGCTCACTGAATAAGCACATCTTCTTTTCCGTATATTGATTCAGCTAAGTAGAAGAGGAGATAGCACCAATCTTACAAGATATTTATAAGGATCAAATTTAAACTTCTATTTGAAAGTTCTCTATAAATGACTTAATTATATGTCAGTCCTGTACACACACAGATTTATCATTCCAGTCTCCCATTACTCTAGCCTCTTCATTTTCCTAGACAGCGTGATCGTTCATTAAAACTCGACTTACGGAAACTCGTTTGGAGAGAGTAAGAAACTAAGAATAGAAACCCAAAAACTATGTCAATAAAAATTACGGTACAAATATTTAGCTTACACAGTTGGGAAAGGCCAGCTAGGGTTTTTTCTCTGTGTTTGTTTTTGTTGGGGGGCCTACCACTGTAACTACCGCATCGAGCGACCTGATGTTGTCGGTGCTACATGAATACTGCCATAACCATGCGACACTGGCTAAGTACTGTCAGGAGCAGGACATTCTAGCACAAGCTCTGAGAGGCTTTTGGATCTGAATCTTTCATGTATGTATCGTTTCAATTTAGGACATTACCACTTGTTATGTTGGGTGGTTTGTGTGCTTTCTCGTATTTTCTGAGTGGGTCATTCAACCTCATCTTGTTCCCAGGAGCAGATGCTTTTATTTTAAGTGAGAACACTGAAGTAACCAATGACTACTACTGCCTTCGGCTCCATCCAATTCTGTGCACGATACAAATTTGACTAGTAGCTAAAGAAAAACTGGGTCACAGATGTGATTTTCTCTTTTTCATTGCTCTTTGGCTGTAAGCTACACTGATGCATGCAGTGAACCAGCTGGTGGGCTGTGGTCTGTCCTGAGCCAGGAGTGACTTCATGCATTAAATGCTTTTGAATCACGCGTCTCCATCAAAACCTTGAACCAAACCAAAGGTACACATGCGTACTTCCAAGGTATCACTTATTGGCTTGACAAGGATCATGAACGTATTTTGTCTATCCCGTGGTCAAATGACCTGCAATGGAGGAGAGCCATTCCTGCTTTCAGAATCAACCAGAGGGCATAACTGCACAACTTGACCCCATGATACAGTGATCGAGGGCAGGCTCCATTCCCTTATCCCCGTCGTTGGTGGCATCACTCAGCTCTGTAACTTCCTCTAACGTCCTTAACTTATATTCAACCTCTCTATGCTTTTCTGCATCATGGAGAGTAACATAGACCTTAAAGAAATGGTGTGAGGATTAAAGTGAATTTTAAAGTATTCAGTCAGGGGTGCCTAGGTGGCTCAGTTGGTTAAGCTCAGACTGTTGATTTTGGCTCAGGTCATGATCTCAGGGTCGTGGGATCTAGCCCCGCCTTGGGCTCCATGCTGAGTATGAAGCCTACTTAAGATTCTCTCTCTCCCTCTGTCCCTCCCCACTGCCGCTCTTGCATGTTCTTTCTCAAAAATACATAAATAAATAAAATATTCAATCAAATGGGATTTTTGCAAAGAACCAGTACGTGTCTGAATATTCTAGAGAAAAAACTTGGAAATTATAATTTCTGTGTTCATAATATTATTTCTTTTTTTTTTAAAGATTTTTTATTTATTTATTTGACAGAGATAGAGACAGCCAGCGAGAGAGGGAACACAAGCAGGGGGAGTGGGAGAGGAAGAAGCAGGCTCATAGCGGAGGAGCCTGATGTGGGGCTCGATCCCATAACGCCAGGATCACGCCCTGAGCTGAAGGCAGACGCTTAACCACTGTGCCACCCAGGCGCCCCCATAATATTATTTCTTTCATGATATTTATCGAAAGAACTTTCTGGGGGGCCTGGGTGGCTCAGTCGGTTAAGCAGCTGACTCTTACTTTTGGCTCAGGTGACGATCTCAGGGTCATGGGATCGAGCCCCCATTGGGCTGTGCACTCAGCAGGGAGGCTGCTTGACATTCTCTCCCTCTGCCCCCCCCCTTGAGCATGCACAGGCGTGCACACCCACTCTCTCTCTCTCTTCAATAAATAAATCTTTTCTTTTAAAAGCCCTTTCTCATGAAAGAAGCAAGAAAATTTTCTCGAGCTTTCCTAATCCATGTTGGCCATAAGAATTGCAAAAAAAAAAAAAATAGTAATTTCTTTGTTTCAAGTGAGAATGAGCTGAGCTCTGTGAGAGACAATTCGAATGACTGGAATGCTGAGTTGTTTGCTGTAGCTTACTGAATGCTGAACGTGCTGCGTTTTATGTTTGACATTTATAGAGAGTGTATGTTACTGCTGACTTACCAAAACAACGATGTTTAAAATAGCAAGTGAGGCAAGTAATTCAGATCTTCTTGTAGGAAAGAAACACCTGAAACATGTTTTCTGAACTTTATAAGAGAACAGAAATATTCTTCTTCCACCAATAGATCTTCAGCCTAAAATATTTCTTTGAGTCCAGTGCTCTTTCCCCTGCCAAAAATGGGGATACATGAATCAGAAGTAAAAGTGTTTAATAGTGGTAGACATGAAGTGGTATTTCTGAAACAGACCTAAAAAGTGTGCTGCATGATGCCCATATTTCAGATTTACAGACAAGTACAGGTTTTAAAAGAATTCGGGAGACATAAGTTTACCAGTCAATTTTCTATGTAAGAACATTTTTTTAAAATTTTCATATCCAGTGTCACCATAATTCCATTAAAAAAAGTTTAACACCGAAAGATCAAAAGGACATAATCTCCAGAAATAAAGGGCTGTTCCTTAAATTGGAAACATTTACCTTTATGAAAAATTTAGCACAATGTTCTTACTTATCTTAGTTCACATAGACCAATAAAAACTCCAGCAGCTGGCGTTTAGAAGTCGTTGCCCTGCCGTAACATAGAAACATCAAGAACTAACACTAACAGGGAATTTTGGCAAAGAGCATCCGAGGAGCAGTCACTGGCTCTAAGAATGATCTTTTCATGATTTGTCAAACTCACCCCTGCTTCTGGGGAAACCACTCAGAGCACTCACCTTGTGGACGGCACCTCAGAATGTCATCTTCAGGGTTGAAAACCAGAGTCCTATTCCTTTCCTGGAAGGGACGTAAGGAACTTGTGCATAGTACCTGCAAAAAACTATACAGGAATGTGACCTTTCTCAAAGCTTCAGTGAAGAGGTAAATGAAATGGCTTTCTTTCCTCCCCCCCCCCCATTTATATCCTAAGCTTCTAAAAAATTCTGCCTTGTTTCTGACCATTAAGGTAAAACTAAGTCACTAGATTTAGCAAAGGTAGTTATTAGAAATGTGGACACTGATGTAAATCTGAAGTTAGAGATTTAGGACCACACATTCCTCACCCTTCCACTTGGACTATGCCTCCCCAGGATTGGATTCATTAGCGGTTCTGCAGGAAGCAAGAGCCTTAGGGTTGCCTGATTTAGGAAACAAAACTAGAGGATGCTCGGTCAAGTTTGAATTTCAGATAAACAATGGGTAATTTCTTAGTAGAAGTATGTCCCAAATATTGCACGGGTGTCCTATATTTTATCTGGCACCCTTCATGGGTATATACCCTCCCGGTTTCTGGCCACCATAACAAATAATGGAAAACAGAATACGTTTATTGCTGTGAGACACATAAACTTTATGATGGCCAAACAATTATTAGGACTCCAAGACAACTTGAGACAGAGCTCTCTCTCAAAGGCATTATGTTAGGTTAGCCATCCAAAGATACAAACAGAGAAAAATCTGAGCAGGCTGCTAAAGAAGGGCTATTAGAAGAACTTAGAGGATCTGCGATTTACTGTGGCGATTCTCCATAGAATAATGTAACCGTGCAAATTATAATTAGCGCTAAGTATACAAATTCCACTAAAGTGCTCTTCTCGTGGAACATGAGATTCCTGGTTAATTTTGCCTAGGGAAGAAAGCTCAATCATCAGTTGAATGTCTTTGGCTTTTTTTTTTTTTTTTTGAGGAGTTAGTTTACTGTCAAGAATAAAAGGAGCCTGCCATAGACTCTTGGAGGCACCCAACAGAACAGAGGCTCCCATTTATGGAGGAAGAGGAAGAAGTTCTACTGTTTCAAGAGTCAGAAGTAGAATAAAGAAGTGTAACAGGGGCGCATGGGTGGTGCAGTCGTTTAAGCATCCGACGCTTGGTTTCAGCTTAGGTCATGATCTCAGGATCGTGAGATTGAGCCTGTGCTCAACTCAGAGTCTGCTTGGGATTGTCTCTCTCTATCCCCCTGCCGTCCCCCCGTCCCCCCTTGCTCAGTCACTCACTCATGCTCTCTCTCTCTCTTGTTCATGCTCTCTCAAATAAATACATAAATCTTAAAAAAAAAAGGAAGTATAACAGGAAGCTGCCACTTTAGAAATTTGGCCTCCTCTCTGACCGGTCTCATGGCTTTCTTAGTGATGGACATGACTGGTCTCTTAGAGATCCCCTGACAAACCCTGTGGCTTGCCTACAAGCTCTGGCTCAGCGTTATCCATCACACTGACTGTCCGTAGCCCACTCTCATCGTCAAGTAAACAAGCATGCAAAGTAACCCTGGCTTAGCTGTCGGTTGGTTGGTTTGGGTTTTCTTCTAGCTCTATAGGAATATGGCCTCCAAAGGTGATGCTGCTATAGGTTCTCTGAACCATTCAATGGGTGATGCCTGTGAATGCGGAAGACTATCTGTTTCAATATTTTCTAACTCTGAGAGCACATAAAGCATAAACATTTCAATTGTAATATATGGGTGACAGTAAAGCAAGAAAGTAAGTATATCATTACATTGGGGCGAAGATACATGTTTTAGGAAAAAGAAAAATGAGGGCAAGTCTTTATTGGCTTACGGATTTATTTCCTTTGACAAACTTTTTTGTGGTTAAATTGTGAGATAGCGTGTGTGTGTGTGCACGTGCACACATGCTCTTCAGACTTGGATACTATTAGTGGGAAAGCAAATATTTATTTTTCTTTTATTTAAATTAGTGGCCCATGCCAAAAAGGCAGTGGTAAGAAAGACTCAGACTACTTCTGAGTTTAGATGTCTGAGCAGAAACTGATTTTTTTATATGTTGAGAAATACTAACTGCAATTATCATTAATTACTCGTAGTATTCTGCCCCATAGAAAGGAATTTTCAAATGGAATCAATATCGTCCTCATTGAATCTGGCTGAGAACATGCAGGTCAGGATCATCTTTATGCCGCCGTGTAACAAGAAGAATTAAACTGGACAGAATATGATGGATGAAAGTCAGGGATCTTCTGTGAGTCACATACAAATACTGCACAAGATCTCATCTCCCTGTGATTATTTCTATATCATATATTATTCTCTCCATCAGGATTTCACTCTGTCCTATGGACCTTATTTTCACAGTTGGTTGATTTTATTGGTCATCTTCCCAGTTCCCATTATAAGAGGTTGAGACTTATGAAAAAAAGAAAGTGTTTTTCACAAGGTCGGTGTAGATCACACGTCTGTGATCAAAGCCAAGGGCTTGTCCTGCTAGTTGGTTTCTACAAATGTTAAGTGTTTTTAGACACTAGATAAAGGGGAGGAAAACCACTCTTACAATTATTTTACGGTGTCAACGTACTATCTTGTGTATTTTCTTTAAGCCTTTGACTTTTAAACTTGAATGAGAATATATCATAATTTTTTTAAAGGCCTTCATCATTTAAAAGCAAACGTTCATCTGAGAGTTCATGTGTATTTTAATTTTTCTAGCCACAGTAGGCTTACCCTCTTGGTCATTAGTATTTGTTTCCCACCGATGCTGTTAACAAATGACCACAAACTGAGTCGCTTAAAACAACACAAATTTATTATCTTCTAATTCTGGAGGTCAGAAGCCTAGAATGGGTCAGTAGGGCTGTGTTCCTTTTGGAAGCCCGAGGGAAAAAAATTTTCTTGCCTTCTCCCCCTTCTAGAAGCTGCTTCTATTCCGTGGTGGGTGACCCTTCTTACATCTTCAGAATCCCCAGCATAGCATCTTCAAGCCACTCTCTGGCTCTTACACTCTCACCTCAGCCTTATAAGAACCCTGGTTGTTTTATTGGGTCCCCCCAGATAATCCAAGATAATCATCTCATCTGAACACCCTTAACTTAATCATATCTGCAAAGTCCCTTTCACCATGTAAGGTGACACAGTCATGATTCCCAGGAATTCAGATGTAGGCATCTTCGAGAAGCGATTGTTCTACCTGCCACATCCTTCTCCTGAACAATTCTAAAAGCTCTAATGTACACTCCTGTGTAATAGTGTCCTAACTTTCATTTTTTTTTCCTTTCATGATACACTTTTCAGTACTTCCTATCAACTGTGTTGTACTAATCTTTTACGATTTAAGACACTAAACGTCCTAAAATGTAAAATTTGGAACACCTGAACATTTTACGAAGACCCAGGCCTTAAGTGGCGCTAAGGTCTTGCCATTTGCTACATTACCAAGAAGTTCCTCACTTTACCAGCTGGGATATTTAGACCTTGGTCCCTTCTCTTGAGGAATTTGTTTTTCCTTAGTAGTTACGTAGGTTCTTTACAAGTTTCTAGGAAGTCTTACTATTTAAAGCCTTCGCTGATGAAGATATTGTAGGTCATTTGATTTTGTTTAAAAATCCTCCTTGATATCTTCCTTCCTGTCTCCTCAGAAAAAATGATTCTAATGCCCTACCTGTAAATAACTTTGTGGTCATCCTCCTAAGAGACTGACAGTTCCTTTTTCAGCTTGGATGCAAAATGTCAAGGTCGGGTTTATTCAACATGTACTCATTACAGACAAATTGAAATCAGCTGGTTGGACTTAGCTCTTCAATTCGGCATACGTTTGGAAGTGATTCAACCTGAACACCTGAAATATAACTACCATGTTGATTCAGCACGTTCCCGTACTGCTTAGGGTATATACTTCTTTCCCTGTTGTAGTGTTTCTTCAGCCGTGTTCTGGTGTGCTATGATACACACTAAACAGAAAATGACTTTGCACAGGTCTGGGTTTTTAATTTCTGGTCTGTGGACAAGTTACTTAAACTGTCAGCTTGACTTCCTCTTGTTAAATAGAATTATGGAGTAATGCTTACTCCATAGGGTTGTTGTAAACGTTAAATAAAATCACATGAAATATCTCACCTGGTGCATAGGGAGTTCTAGGGAATGTAGCAGTAGCTGTTATAATTAATATTTTGACATATTATGAATATGTTATAATTAATCTTTTCTTTTAATCCCACCTTCCTGTTGTCCTGCCTTCCATCCTGTTAAGGGAAATTCATATGCAATCTGCATGTCAGTCAGACACAGAGGAGAGAGTGAAAATGCAGAGCGTCCCTTACACCGGATGTGGTAGAGGTGCGGTCCCTGTTTTGCATTTGTACTTTTCTTATCTTGGGGGGGGCAGTTAGTGACGATAACACTGATAGTCCCCATATTGGGTTCCTACTATATGCCAGGCAATTTTTTTCATTCACATTACCCCTAAAAAGTAATCGTTGTTATCCTCGTTTTACGGATGAAGAAACTGGGTGTCAGAGAGGTTTACAGAGAGGCAAGGAAACTTGCCCAAAGCCACATAGATAACAAAGGGAAGTCAAGATCTGAACCTAGGGGCTAGCTCTCAAATCATTCCCATCAGAGAGAGAAAAGTGGAAAATCTCCTCAAAGCAGCTATCACTGATGCATGTTTTTGTCTACAAGTGCCAAGTGTTCCTCCGACAAAATTAGATTCTGTTTTCACTTTTTGGCGATTACTATAATTTTTGACATTTGGCGATGTTGTGTTTTCAGTATAACATTTCAATTACGGTATTTGTTGCTTTATCACCATTAAGTTATTTTCCAGTTACGTGTTTGACTGGTAAATTCACTCTCCCAGTGCTGCCCTTTCTTATAGTGTTCCAGATCATATTTTCTTTTCCTCTAGGAATATGTCTTTGAAATTATGTTATACTTCAAAAGGAAAACACAGTATGATTTGTTGAGACATAAGTCATACAGAAATGTTCAGGCATACATGTTATGTAAAGCGTGGCACATTTATATTCAACTCTCATTCATAACAAATACATATTCTTCAGCTCTTGCATAATAAACACTTACAGGCCAGCAACCTGCATGGGTAATTAAAATGGAATCCTGGGTAAGTCAGCCTTCAATGATAAAATATGTATAAATCTTCTTTGGGAAATGAAAGACTTGGAAGTAGGTGGTAAGGCTTTTCTTCAATGACGATTAAAAAAATAATTCCAAAATTATGATTCCCTTCTTTTAGTCATCTCATACTTCTTAGCTTCACCCCATAACAGCTGAAATGCACGTATAAACAGCTGGATTTCTCTCTGATTAAGATTAGATTTAAAAACTGCAGAAGTTTTAGGTTCAAATACAGACAATAATAGCACCATTGAACTGCTGCTGCTTCTCAACCCATTGTTCCCCCTGTTAAAAAATTAAAAAAGCAAATTAAAACTAACCATTTGGGGCCATTTACTGTCAATTAGCCAGGCCTATGTAAATAAGAGACTCTGTCAGTAAAACATAATCAGCTTTATCTTTGCTTGCTGGTGAGAAAAAAAGAGAGAGAGAGAGAGAAAGGTAAGTATTTTCACTGCTGAATACTGTAGAATTTTTGGATTGTTACATTGATAAAAATTAATGTTTTAAAAACAGAATTGACAGAAAACAGTTTGACATTGTAAGTTCACATTTTGTGGCTCCTTCGCACGACCACATACAAAATAGAAGAGATTGAAAAGAAACAGCCACTTTCAAAAAAAAAAAAAAAAGATAAGATAAGTGTATGCATAAACCAGAAATAAACAGAACCACAAAGTTAGCTGGAACGAAACTGCTGGTGTGCTGGGCTACATGTCTGGAGAGAGGTAGTTTGGATTCAATGCTATAATAGTGAGTAACTACCCCATGAAAAGTAGGAGACCAGAACCACATTCACTGCTTGGAACGAAGGCTTCTCTGCCCAAGCAAGAAGTCTACAAACAAGCTGTGACCAACTGCTCCCTGGTACAGTGGGTTATCAGAATCTGCATTCCTGGAGAGGCAAGAGAGAGCAGACGTAGTCTCCCACCCAAGACCTGCAGCCAGCTGCCCACTAGCTTGGGACTGGCTCCACGATGTCCAGAATAGCACCCAGGACCAGAGCTTCAGACCATGATGTTAAGTCCTGGCTGCCTCAGGGGTTAGTTGGGGAAGCAGTAAGACTATATGTGGGGAGAAAGGGCCAAGGCAGTGAGAAGAGAAGAAAATTAAGATTTCCCACTTGAGAAGAACATACACGTCAAAGTTCTACAGTATATGATAAGACCAAAAAACAAAACAAAGTTGTTGGGTGTTGAATTCATTCATTCTGAAGGAAATGAAAATAACAGAACAATTTGAAAATGACTTTAAAATAACTATATGATATTCAAAAGAAAAAAGAGGGAATCAGAAAAAAGAACAAGCTGTTAAAAGACAAAACCAAAACTCTATGAAAAGATGAGGTAGTAGGGGAAAAAATAACTTTGGAAATGAAAAAATAGTGTCTTTGAAATACATTCAGTTGATAGAATAAACTCTAGACAGAGCATAGTCAAAAGACAGAATAAATGAATTGGAAGATACTGAGAAATTCACCCATTATACAGTACAGAGAGAGAAAGCATATAAAGGGGCAGTTGTACGTGGAAGACAGACTGAAAGGCTGAATGACTCAGGTTGAGAAGGCTACCAAGTGCCTGGAAATTAAAGCTATAACTAGACAAAAATATGATGAAGCCGCAAAACACTGGGGACAAAGAGAAAATCTTTAAAGTTACTAAAAATAAAAGACTCCTACAAGGGAAGGACAAACGGATGGCTTGTCATCAGCAACAAGAGATTCCAGAAGTCAACAAATAAATTTCCAGAAGTAACTGTCAATCTAGAATTCCATACCCAGCTAGACTATAATACAGAAGTAAGAGAAAAAGAGATCTTTTCAAACAAAGACTATTTGCCACCTCCCAGCCTTTGCTGAAAGAGCTACCAAATGCTGCACTTCACCATGAAGCAAAAGGACCCCAAAGGGGAAGAGTAGGGTATAAGAGACAACAGGGATAACAAATGGGATAAAAATACATTGCCACGCTTAATTGCATAAAGATTATTTTAAAATTCCCTCGGGCGTTTCCTTAAACTGGAGCTAAACGTCTAGACATAACACAATAGATGCTGTGTGTTCAGTGGATAGTTACGCTGTTGTCTGTTCTGTGAATGAATTACTGAATTAATTTAACTTGGATAGGGAAAAAAATCATAGTTGCATCCATTAGACTTCTGGTTTTAAATTGACAGAATATAAAATGGATTTTCCTCCCTTCTCTTGAACATAATTCAAAATCTGATAGGAGAATGTAGGAATGCAAACTATCTCTGATGAGATGAGTAGCTGTCTCTAATAACAAACCCGTATATGTGGGGAGGAGCTGACAAACACCGTAAAGGTCAAGGCAGATCCCAAGAGAGTTGCCAGCTGTAGTCTCAGACAAAGCCTGAGGCCAGCAGAATGAAGTGATCCGAAGTGTATACCAATAATCCCTTCTGAAGCAATGAACAAATGCCAAGAAAACTCTGGGAGTTTGATGGCCTCGGTTTGGCATGCCTAGACAAACAAGCAGAAAGCTGAACGAAGAATCACATGGTCAAAGCCATGTTTGTAGGAATCAGTCTGTTGAGGGGGGGAAGAAAGAAATGGATTCTACACACACCCCTGTGGTACAGGTCTTGTTTGGGAGAAGCAAAGGCGTAAGAGGCTTCTGTCACACACATAGCCCTGGGTCATCAAGAGAGTGCATGCGGCCTGCTAGTCTGGAACATGAGCCTGTTCCCTCCTCAGTAATATGAACCTCCTGCAGATGTCTGCTCAGCAAGTGATTACCTTGCTTTCAAAATGGTAATCCCAGCTGAACCAGCACAGGTGGCTGGTTGCACTACTTACTCGGTATGTGTCCTTGCCCAATTCATAACCTTCCTAAGCCATGGTTTTCATTTTTGTAAAATAACATAATAGTTCTCCCCATGTAACTCTGGGTAGAATTAAATACCATATGGTTAAAACGCCAGCATGCTCTTCAGCACGTGGTAAAGAGCCTAGCAGGCCAAGCATATATCTATGATGTGGAATCCCAGGGCTGACCATTGACTTGCCTCCCTTTCCTCTTCCTCTCTGAAGAGTGGTGATTACAGTCATGGATTCAAGACGAAGAATGCCTGGGTTTGAATCCTATCTCTTTCACCCCCTAGCCTTGTGATCTTGACCAAATTATTTATATTGCCCTCAGGTTTCCCACTTGTGCAGTGTGGATAATAATAGTACGGAGCTCACAAAGTCCTTGTGAGTATTAAGTTAGTTCATTCTTGTAGAACATTTTGAATACTCTGGCACAGAGTAAATATTCAGTATGCATTAACTCCTGGTACTTTTATTTTGCAAGAATTACAAGTCACACTATGGATATGGTTACCATACTTCTTAAATTTTTAAGAATAGTCACCTCAGGAAACGTGATTCTTTAAGCATAGGACCAAACATTGACTTTGGGGGGGGGGGGTGCAGTGGGGAGCAGGGTATAAAACCCTATTGCCAGATCGTATATTCCAAATTTAGGCTTATTTAGATCATGAGGGAAAGTCTCTCTTGCCCATGGTTATTATTTAAGGTAGATCACCACGTGTTGAATAAATTGGTTCTGTGCAGGTAGCAGCTAGCTGTGATAACTTATTAGCAATGACCCTAGAGCATAGGTCCACAAACTGCAGCCCTCAGGCCATATCCAGATTTTTAAAAAATAAATAGTTTTATTGAAACACAACCACTCCTTTTCTTTCATATTTTGCGTATGGCTGCTTTCATGGTACAATGACAGAGTTGAGTAGCTTTGCCAGAGACATTATGATTCAAAAAGCCTAAACTGTTTACTATTCCTGCCCTAGAGTAATAGTTTTCCATAAGTCTTTAACTGGTCAGAAACAGCATTTAATATAGGCTTTCGTGTACTTTGAAAATACACAGTGTAATATAATTAGAAATGAGTAATGATGTGGTTCCCATCTCCCATAATGTTGTGATTACATAAAAAGCTATTAAGCTACAATGAGATGATAGGGAATCCCACTCCTTTCTCTTAGTGTGGGAAATGTCAGATTTAGGGCTTGCTGCTGATCCTTTTGTGAAGGGATGCTGTCTAGGCCAAGAGGTCTAAAATTAGAGAACAGAACAGAAGGAGGGAAGACAGGGACAGACAATGCAACTTTCACTCATAATCACAGAGCTCAAGTCCCTGGGGGGTTGCTTGGCCAGATGCCCAGTTGAGAAGAGAGATCTCTGTAATGTTTTCAGCCTTCATTTTCAAGGCCTGTTGGACTTGGATGATCTGGACTATCTTTTTCTTTTTTTGTTAGATTTTTCATTCCATCTTCTTTGGACTGACTTTTCTTCTCAGCCTATAGAAAGCATCAATTCTTAAATCTGTTAGGAATGTTAAAATGGGAAAGAAGTAGCAGGAACTAACTAAGCGAGGGCATGTGAGTTGTTCATGCATGTGTTTATGCTCAAACTCCCTTATTCCCCCTCAGTACACTTCTAGAAGGAATTAGATGCTAGGTACTTAATAATAAGACATGGTGGGTGGGGCCCTCAAGGATACTGGGGGAATTTTTTCTTCAGTTTTTCATAACTTTATTTTTGAAAAATCCATCCTACAAATATGTTTTGTTTTGTTTTTTCCATCTTCACATCTTTAAAAAGGAATAGAAACAAAAAAGCTTATCTTGATATAGGTTCAGTCAGCCAAATTCAGCTTTTAAAATGTTAAAGTCAAGCAGGACAAGTTGGTACGTGGCCACTGCCACACACTGACCTCCAGGCAGCACTGGATGGTCTTCTCAAGTCTTCTCCCGGGATGGAGTCTGTGAAGACAGCTGCTGAGAGAGAGGAACAAAGATGGCAGGCCACCACAACGTGGAGCTCATAGCGACGCTCCCCTGAGGAAGGCACCTCCTTGGTTGTCATTTACCAGACAGTGATGGCAAAAGAACAGATGTCCTTTGGGTGTTAGGGTCTCCACTTTCAGGAGCTCTGGGACTCGATGGGTGTGTGTGCCATGTAGGTGGTAAGGAAGAGTCTAGAAACGCAGCAGATTTTCAGCTTCTCGGAGCGACCACACTCACCAGTTTTGCAGACATCCAGCTCAATTCCATGACTCCAGACCACAACAAATATGTGTGATCCTCATTTAAAAGCCAGTGAAGCTCTCAGCCAGGAAACTGAAGCCAGATCTTTGATCAGAATTTAACAAGAAAGAAAAGATTATTTTTGGTTGCCAAGCCCCAAGAGATTATTAGCTGTTGCTCTTCCTCTCTAGCTCAACCCACTGGCTCATCTCTAACACCTGCACTCCCTAGAGATAACCCAGTCTTGCTGGCAGACCTCACTGAGGGTAGGGAAGTCCAAGGTAAAGACGCTCCTGGACAGCTAGTCACATTAGAGCGGTAGCCTAGACCTCTTTGATTAATAGCGGTATGTTTCCTACTTACTTGTTGTCTTCGTACTTAATTTTACAGATAAGTTCTATGCTAGCCCTCACTGAGATGAGCACAAGTCCCCGTGGAGAGCTCTGGGTGACCGTGCTGGTAGGGACTCTACTTGGACTCAGCCCCTAAGTCCTGGGGACTGACACTTCCAGTCTGCTCACACAGTTCCTCCTGCCCACCACCCCCAAAGCCACAGAAGAACCTTGTGCTGCCTTTTTTGCTTGCTTTTAACTAACATGTATGTCGGAGAGAACTCAGCACGTGATTATGCCATTAGAAAGTACAGTTAGCGATAAAATATCAGACTTCATGTAATGGCTATGCATCTATTCCTGAACTTAAACGGAGAAAGGTAGTAGTCTAGTTGCCTATAAAGCTTAAATTTACATAATTTTTCATTTAAAATTTTAATTATTTAAATTTATAAGGGTCTGGTGGCCTCTCAGATTTAGGTAGTTCTCAGGCTGCTTTTTATCTTTAAGAATACTAAATTTGGGGGCGACGCCTGGGTGGCTCAGTCGGTTAAGCATCCAACTCTTGATTTCGGCTCAGGTCATGATCTCAGGGTCCTGGGATCGAGCCCCGCATCCTGCTCCATCCTGGGCTTGGAACTACTCAAGATTCTCTCTCTCCTTCTCCCAGCCCCACTCGTGCATGCTCGCTCTCTCTCTCTCTCTCCAAAAAAAAAAAAAAAAAAAAAAACAACTGAATTTTTTTTATGTTCTCCAGAGCTTTAGGATTTTTTCCTATTTTCCAGCTTCCCTGCTGTTTCAACCCCTTGTTTTATATCATTTGTGTCAAGTGACTTTTATTCAAAATAAGCAAAGCATTCAATTACCTAAAAAAGGATAGAAAAAATTGCAATGCCATATATTCCCTGTAACCTTTAATAATTATGTCCATATCAGCTAACATATGAATTAAAATATGCATGTTCTTGATGTCTTCTAGTCCACAAAAGGAAATGATTACTACATTTTGTCAAACTAATGCCAATATGATGACATGTTAAAACATTCGGCTTGCAGCTGCAAGTCAGTAAGCCATATAAGGTAAAGCTTTAATTATAGCTTCTTCCTGCAGTAAAAGTGCTTAATTAGACTCGTAAGATTTGACTTGAAGCTAGATTTTTTTTCTGAAGATTTAAAGAATTAAGAAAAATACTTTTTTCCATTCATCTTTCCTTTTCACTTGTTGACCTTTATCCATACTTCCCACCCTACTTCTTCCCTATTGCCCGAACTAATATAAGGAAACTTAGTGTGTCCGTTCATAAATACCTTTCTGACTGGTTATTGATTTTCACTTCTGAGTTGTGAGCTTTCAAATGTTACTGATCTTTATGTATGTTGAGCGGCTCTTCAGTGCCAAATAAATATGTTTACAAAGCCCCTTTCTGTACTGAATTGAATGGTACCAATATTAAAGGCATGTTACCAATAATCTTATTAAAAATCATTAAGGACCAAAGTTTGGGTATGACTTCATACATATATTCAAGGATGTCACTCATTAAAGGATGAGCAAGGGCATTGCTCCAGGCCTTCTCAGGTGGCAGTGAAGAGGGAGTAACAGCCAGTGTCCCACTTCTCTGTGCTCGTGTTTCTAGACCCCCTAATAGTCACGGTGATGGCAGTATGTGGTCTCACGTGTACAATACACTATTTCTTACCTGACTGCCATTTTTTATAGTTTGCCAGTGGGGACACTTTTAATTAGAAGGCACGTAGAAATGGGTATTTGCATCCACACTATAAGGATGATGTTACTAAGAGCAGCTTCAGTTCCATGTTCAAAGCAGAAAATGAGGTTTTCATAACAGCATTTATGTTGTATATTAATCTAGAAAGTCTATGCTTTTATATTTTAAACCATAAGTTAGGTTTGTTAATGCTTATTTTTCAATAGCATCTACTTTTTTGTTCTTAGTGTAGAACTGGAAAAAAAAAAGAACTTCCTAAAAATAAAATTTAGTGCTTTAATTAGATAAGGGCATGGACTGCATGCTTGTGTCCCCCATAACTCATGCTGAAACCCCAAGCTCTAGTGGGATTAGATTCGGAAGCGGGGACTTTGGGAGGTTATTAGATCATAACAATAGAGACTTTGTGATAGGAGTAGTGTCCTTCTCAGAAGAGAGCTTGCTGCCTCTCTCTGCTCTCTGCCATGTGAGGACATAGCAAGAAGACCACCCGCATCCCCAGGAGAGAACTCTCACCAGAACCCAACCGGGCTGACACCCTGATTCAGGATTCCCCAACCTCCAGAACTGTGAGAAATAAATTTCTATTGTTTAGCCACCCAGTTTATATGGTATTTTTGTCATAGCACCCTGAGCTAAGATAAATACTCTGTTTATTTTTTTCTTCTAAAACAGTAATTTAAAACTCTTATTAAAGTGGCTAACTTCATTCAGTACATGCTTATAAAATAAATTTATGAATTCCACTCCTCCCACCCTCAAACACAAAAATAATATCATTGATTCAATTTATTGTAAATAAAACATTTTCAAGGTCTTCTAAATCTGGGTACTTTCCTCAGAATGTGTTGCATATATGAACAGCACCCCTTTTATTAGTCAGAACAACGCTCAGTTGTGCTGCAAAAACCAACATACCTCAGAATCTCAGTGCCTTAACAAATAAGACACTATTTCTCCAACAAAGTCCGTGAATTCAGTGCCTCTCTAGGGCAGTTTCTAACTGGTGACTTAAGGACCCAATATGCTTGTGTTTTGTTGATCAACCATCTCAAAAGTCACCTTCTAGAGTCAAATTCCATTGGGGAAAAGAGAGGTGGAAGGCCACCCAGGGCCTTCTCATTAACTCAGCCCAGAAGTGACACTCATTGCTTCTGCTTACAGCCCACTGGCTATATTACCAAACTAACTGCAAGGAAGGCTGAAAGATAAATACTTTCTATGTTATCCAGGAAGAAGAAAAATGAAACACAATATACTTCTGCCAAACCCTTTGTTCCTATCATAGAGGAAAACTCTTAAGAACCATTTTCTGATTTTCGTAATTTCAAATCAAGTAACCTGATCTTATAGTAAGTTATCAACCCAAAGACTCTGCTCTTTCTCTTTAGAAATCCATGGTACACTGTCTGCAAATAAGTCATCGTAAGCCCTCTCCCTTATCCAAAGCTAAGATGCTCCCTTAGCTTTTTCATTCTAATCCTTATCATTATAGCTGGGATTTTTGTCAACTTTTCCTGGAATATTTACAACAGTCTACTCACTGGTCACCTTCTTCCTTTCATCAGTCCCACCTCAACCAGATCATCGTCATGTCTTCAACACCATGTGGTCTCTCCCTCCCTATAAATTCCAAGGAGTATTAGCATCTGTATTACTTACACAAGAGTCACATACCTTAAAAGTGTCAGGATTATTCATTGCTTAATAAATAAGAATCCTTCCCATAACAAGGCCTGTAAATGGCTTATAATGCTACTTGAAAAACCCAATGAATGAAACACAAAATATTTTTAAACTGACGGAAATCTTCATATTCGATATGTGATTCTGTTAACATTTTAACCTGTATGTTGACTGGGGATGGAATATACTGAAAGTTTATTCTTCTAAACCAAGTTTTCAATGCTTAATCCCTTTTAAAAGTGTGGTATTTAAACAGAGGAGGTGTGAAAAACATGCCTTCCTTCATATTCTAAATAGAGTAAACACGGGAAGAAGCAAAATCTGTTTTGGTTTTCACTCACTTCGCGTGTCATCTCTTTCCCACCAGAATCATAAAAACAATTTTGGAAATAGTGCTATTTCTATAGAAAGTAAATTTTTCCACATTAATCAAATACCCTGAACTTGCATTTTAGGCATGTGTATATCTTTGACAGAATTTTTTTTTAATCCCCAACAATTAAGAAAAATACTGTATAAGTGGGATTTTATTTTAATATGTCCAGAAGTTGACCCTTTCCATGTGCTCATCAGAATAGCACAACCCAAGATGAATGCCAATGCAGATCAGGTTTTAGGCATAAATCATAACTTCATCACATCTTTGTAAAACCAAAACCATCTTCCATTCTTTATCAATTTACTATTCCTTCAACAAGCACCTGTGGAACACCTACTAAGTGATAAACATCATGCCTGGAGATGCTGAAAAATACAGGGACTACCCCTGTGATCAAAAAGCTCCTAGTTTAATGAGGTACACAAATAAGTAGACCAGTAACTCTGGTGCCTTATCATAAATGCTTCATTAGAGAAATGCGAAGGGTACTATGGGAAGCATAGATGGAACACCTCACTCAGCCTCAGGAAAGCATTACCGAATTCCCGGAGGAGAAACCCTGGCTTAGTTATCAAGCTGTTGGGTAGGAGGAGACATCAAGTAGAAAAACCAGCGTGTGGAAGCCATTCTCACATGTTAGGTATAACGGTAGCAACAAGAGGCTGGGACAAATGAAAATCCAGCCTTGGTACATTTCACCTCACAAGGGGTACCATTCAGAAACTTCAGGAACTCTCATGGTACTAAAAAGAATAGTAATTTTGTAGTCAACTAGACTTGAATTTCAAATCAAGATTCTGTCACTGACGAGCAATATAATCCTGGGTGAGTTTCTGAGTTTCATCAGTTTTAGGAGAGGAATAATTGTAGGTATCTTAAAGGGCATCCATTAAGATGGATAGAATAGTAGATATAAAGCATTTAGCACAGTTCCTGGCACATAGTAGGCACTTAGCAAGCTGAAACTCCTGATGATAACAGTGTAAATGAAAATGAGTTGCATTTGTAACCTTGATAATGGACATCCAGGGCTATGGTTGATTGAGCATTCTTTCCTTCAGTTTGTATCTGGTTAATGTGAATTGAAAATGTTTGTTTTAGAATATTGTTGCAGGGTGACCGATGGGGACTGTACTTATTGTGGTGAGTGTTGAGTAATATATAGAATTGTCAAATCACTATGTTGTACACCTGAAACTACTATAACATTTGTATGTCAAATATACTTCAATAAAAAAAAAATGCAGTGTGGATCAGCTCCTGTGTGTAACTGATAGTGATTGGATTTGGTGGATGATAATTGTAGTGGATTTTAATGACCAAGTGGCACTTCTCAGGTTATCCTTATTCGAAAGTAAAATATGTCATAAGAATTCATTAGTAATCAAACAAAATACGTTAAGAATGCAGAGTGACTAATGAATAGTCATGAAACCCATTGGGACTGCATGTCAATTTCAAAATTACGTGTGATACCAGATATGGTAAAAATCCCCCTATGACTGTCAGCCTGGACAGAAATTGCCCTTGACATGTGTTAGCCTAGCTGTTCATTCATCACCCATCTGTCTATGAGGTGAGATTCTCAGTTTTGCTTTTACCAAATTAAGACCAATTACACGACTCTCAGGTCTGTGTAAGTACCAGCATGGGACAGAATCAGAAAGAGACGCTGTAGGTCAATGAACTGTGTGCTGAATTCTGTTGCCTTTGATGACAGTGTCTGAAGCATAATTGACACAGACTTTATTCTCTTTATTATCTCCTAAATAATAGGATTTAACTATAGCACTAATGACCTAGTCTAGTAGTCAAGTTACTTCGGTGACTGTAACAGATTTTTGTTATATTCAGCGTATTTCACCTGATTGAGTGGCAATTTTATCTTTTTCTGTGGAAGTTCATCTGTCTCATTTCTCCTGCTCAAGAGAAGAAGTTTCCTGCACCTCGTTGGGTGCTAGTCACGTTGCCAGTTTATGGACAAAACTGTCAGAAGACCATTCAGTAATTGAAAGTTTTCTTCACAATCCTTCAGTCTTTTTAAACCCCATCAATTGGCTGGTATAAGATATCCCTGGTGGTATGTATACACTTTTCTGTGAAGGCTATGATTTTTCCCTTGAATTTTATTATTATGAACTAACGAAAGTTGGGAAGTGTTGTATATTGAAATCACAAACTGGCGTATGTGTATATACTCGCTGTGGCAAGTTCTCCAGAATGTAAGGGTAACACTTTCCAAAGGGGACATGAGTGTGGATTGGTTTAAAGAGATCAATTACCAGATTCTCAGTTTCCACATGTGTTTCTTAAATGGTGAAGACAGTAAAAGCTCACTATGCTAAGAAGTCCGCAAACATGGCTTCCAGGGCCAGCTCTGCTATTACCTGGGGTGTAACCTTGAACAATTCCTTTCATTTGCCCCTCTGATCACACTTTGCTCTCCAGGGAACTAGATGATCCCTAAGTTGTTTTCCAATGTAAGGCAATGGAGTATTTGCATGTTTTATGTGAGGAAGTTATGCTAAATTCCCAAAGAGCCGAATCATTTAACTATAGGTCTGAGACGCAATTTGAATTAGTTTCAAGTAAAACATCTCGAAGAACCGGTTTGGGCTGGACGCATGCTAAACGTGGCATATGTATTTTCTTAAAGAGCACAATAAATTCATTTTTGCTTATTGTGAAAGATATTCAACCTCAGACCTCATTCTTTATTCTTAGAGCCTCAAAACATTAACCTTTTATTGTCTTAATCCAAAATCATTTAATTTTCCATCCCATGTTAATAAATTAGCCTTGGTGAGCTCTTTCTCCTTGGTGAGCTTTCTCCATATTTTCCACCTTTTATATTATTTCCTATTTGTAACAATGTGTGTGTTTTCATACACTAGCCCTAGCCACATAATGCATGTGGTGTATGGGTCTGGTACCCTCCTCAGCACCAAGTATACAAATGGGGAGGAGACAGTCAAGGATATTTAAGAAATTCAGTCTATTTGACCACACAGACACTTAAGCCAGTAATTATAGTGTGTTAATAGAGGAATAGGAATAGAGACATGAATGAAGTGCTAGGGAAGCGTGGAGCAGGGAGCACAATCTCCTTCTGAATCTTGATGAAATCCAATTTATCTACTCTTGTTGCTTGTGATTTCGGTGTCACATCTAAGAAACCGTTGCCTAATCTAAGGTCATAATTTATGCCTGTGTTTTCTGTAAGAGTTTTATAAGTTAGCTCTCATGTTTAGGTCTTTGATCCATTTTGAATTAAAATTGTATGTGGTATGAGGTAGGGTCTAACGTCATTCTTTCACATGTGCCTAGCCAGTTGTCTCAGTCCCAACTGATGAAGACTATTCTTTCCCCAATAAATAACCTTGGAACTCTTGTAGCCACCTTTCTGATGTATTGGCCTGACTTATTTTCTACTGTGCCAGATTCGTCTTGGTTTTTCTGCTACCTCTCAGGCTATTTCTCTTCAGTGTCCTGTGAGGCCCTTTTATGTGTACCTTGTTCTAAATGTTAAAATTCTCATAGGTAGAATTTGCAAATCCCTTTAGCAATGCTCCTGAGGTAAGCTTGCCCATCGCCATCCTCTCTTTATAACGATGACTTACAAATTTAATCTCCATCCCAGACTTCTCTGCACAGCTTCATACTGAAATATGTTTGCCTTATTGACTTCACTTGAATGTCTCACAGGCAACTTAAGCATAACATTTTCCAAAATGAAATACTTGATTCTCATGTCTGCTCACCCTCCAAAGAAGTTTGTCTTTCTGACAGATTTTTCTGTCTTGTAAATTGCACCACCATTTACCCATTTGCTCAGGTCAAAAGCCTGGGATTTGCTCGCTGTGCTTCCTTTTTCTTCATCTCCCATATTCAGGCATTGGTATATGTCTTTCCACTTCTCTCATCTCTACTGACATCATTCTAGCACAAGCCACCGTTATCTCTTACTTGGGTTATTGCAATCGCTTCTCAGCTGCTCATTCTGTTTTCTCTCTTGCTTCTGTTCCCCAAACTGTAGCCAGAGTAAGAATTTCCAAAATGATCTCAGTCCAGGTGACCCTTCGTTTTTAAAATGCTGCAGCGGACGGGCACCTGGGTGGCTCAGTTGGTTAAGCATCCAACTCTTGGTGTCGGCTCAGGTCATGATCTCGGGGTCGTGGGATGGAGCCCCATGTTGGGCTCCACGCTACCTCTGCTCCTTCCCTGCTCGTTCTCTCTCTCTCTCAAATAAATAAATAAAATCTTTAAAAAGTAAAACAAGATGCTTTAGTGGCTTCCAGTTGCACTTAATGTCTACGTCGCTTCCCTGGTTTATGAGCCGCTGCGTAGTCTGGCACCTGCTTCTCCCTCTAGTCTCTTCTCACTCCACCCTCCCCCTTCTATAGCCACACTCTGTTCCCAGGCACAAAAGTTTTTTCCTCTTTCAGGCCTTTGCACATGGACTCTGCCCCAACTTTTCTTTTCACACCACAGCTTAAACATCACCTCCTTAGATCAATCTCCCCACTGATGCTGAGTCAGTCCCCCTCCCCTTGAATTCACTAGCATAATGCATTTTTTGCTAACTGCCTGGCAATTTTTAAATTGTGTGTGCGTACACATAACACAGATATGTGTACACACACACATACCTTAGACCTAGGTATATATTGCTTTAACCTACGCATAACCTATACATAATCTGCTTCTTGTTTCTAGATGATAGGCTCTTTGCCTGGCATGGGGTGGAGATCGGGTGGGGGGTCTGGGGAGAAGAACGTGTCTGTCTTACCCGTGACTGCGTTCCCTGCCTACTGCTGTGCCTGCTGCAAAGAGTAAGTGGCAAGAAAACATTTCAATGAATAAATAAAGAGGCAGAAAATTTGGGAAAGGTGGGGTGATCTCTGATGAGTATGAATTATCAGTTGGTTAGGGAAGGAAAGGGCCTCACAGGTTGAGTAATCAGGGTGCACAAAGGCTGTTACTGAAATCAGTACCATAAATTAAGTATCCAATTAGAGTCAACATTTTTTTGTATTTCAACTTCATTTTTATACATTTTACATGAACATTAGCAAGTTATGGTTTCCACGAAGTTATATGAAATTATTATAATTATTATCATCCTCTGTGTTAAAAGTTTTATTACTGTTGATGTTCTAAATATCACAGCTTGTCCAGTAGGACTTGCTTGCTTGCTTGGTACTTTTTTAGGACCTGCTTTAAACTGACTTCTTTTTCCCTTTAGCACTAGCTCTTCCATCTTTGAAGGTATCCTTGTTATCTAGCTGCTTCGGGCCTCACTGAGTTTTCTTTGCCCCAAGGCATGAAATCCACTATCTTCCAAAGAACTTTGCTTTATTCTAGCAGAAAACAGTGTCAGACACCAAAACCCAAGTTCTGACATATGCATGCATTAATGTTTGGACACCCTTACGGACAGAACTAGACATGATGTTCCTTATTAAGTTTTTTATTCCCACTGATTTTTTTCCAAATTCATTCATGATCTGCTCTACTTTACCTATAGTAAGAAACTGATAAAACTTCAATAATTTTCTAAAATTTGTCAAGAAACAAGGCAGTGGATAGAGATTGGAGTCTTAGGGTGGCAGGTGCGAAGTGAATAGCTTGGCACGAGATCAGGAAGGCCCCTCTTGAGTTGGTTGTGTTGTATTATGGGTGAGTCCACAAAGGATCGCAACAAGGAAGGGGTAATGATCAGGTCAGTAATAAGCAAAGAGGATGATGTATTGGAGAACTGACAGACCAGTGGCCGTAAAACCACCCGGGCTGCCGCATGGTCCAGTAAGGCCTGGTGGGGACTGGAAATAGAGTGGGGGGCTGAGCAGAGAGCCCTTGCTGAGGTAAACGCCCTGGGCTGCATGGACACTTGCATGTGGGATGTGACAGAACGTTGGACTTAAAGGTGATTGCACATAGGATACTGGGTGGACAGAAGGGCCAGTAACTAACAGTGAATTCAGGAGGAGAAGGTCAGATGGAAGGTGGGAAGGCAAAGAATGGGCGAATTTAAGGTAGAATTTGAGAAGCAGACAAGTGTAGACAGTGTCTGGCCCATGTTTATTCGACAGTAAATGTGCTGAATGAATCAGATATTACTAATAACAGTGTGTATTAAGCTATGACTGCATTACTAACGCTATGCTAAATATATACTTCATTTTCACAACAAATTCTAGGAAAAATAGGCTCTCTTTCTATCACCACCGCACCAATGAGAGAAAGCACAGGCCCACAGAGAATAAGTAATTTACCTGAGGCCACAGAGCTAGTATCTTCTTCCCTCATACTCATAACCAAGCAAGGAACGCAACTGACAGGGAATAATCGGTGGTAGGGTGGGGGGCGGGGGTTAAGAAATAGTCTGGTATAGAAGCCCAGAGAAAGAGCAGCTTTTAAAAAGAAGTAGTCGCCTTGTGGTCCAGTGGCCAAGTGGAGAAAACTTAGAATAGGCAATGGACTTGATAGGCTATTGAACAAGTGAGTGACGTTAGGACAGTTGGCTGGAAGCCACTTCTCTGGAAGTCCATGGTGATTGGGAAGTACAAGGCCGGCAGTAGGACAGATTGTTCCTTCAAGGATGTTCATGGAGGATGAGAGTAGCAGAAGAAAGGCAAGCTAGAGACTCTTTAGTGCCAGATACTTGAAGTTTCTCTCTTCAGTAATGGCTCAAGTTGACTGTCTACGACATGCCAGACACCGTTCTAAGTGCCCCATTTGCACATGACCTCATTTATTCCTCACCACAACCCTAGATACTAGACCAACTGCCATGATAGGTAAGGAAACAGACTGAAGCAAGCACAGTGGGGTAAGTTATTTGTTCAAGGTCACCCAGGAAGTAAGCAGCAGATGCCACATGTTGAAAAGGATTAATTTTAGCCAGTAGCACGGTAGAGGGTTTTCAGATTGTGTCTACCAGGACTTGAAATTGTAGTTATTCAAGTAAAAGACAATTGGCTTCCAACTGTAGCAAAAGCAGACAGCTATAGATCCTAGCTGGCTTATTGCCAGAGGTAGCAAAGACAAAATGGACAAAATCCATTTTACAAATTTAGAGCCACTTTAGGTTTTTAACCTCAGAACAAGGATTCCCTTGTTCCCACTTTTCTGAGAGCCTGATATTCTCTGAACAAAACAGAACCAAAAGAAGTTGTTCTTAAATTCATTCCCTCAATGCCCTATAACTCTTATGAGGACATGTTCGTAAGGACCAAGTTTATTTTGTTTTTCAAGTTTTTATTTAAATTCCAGTTAGTTAACATATAGTGAATTATTAGTTTCAGGAGTAGAATTTAGTGATTCATCACTTACATACAACACCCAGTGCTCATCACAACAAGTGCCCTCCTTAATGCCCATAAGGACCACTTTTAAATGAATATTTAAAGGACTGGTGAATTTCTCTACATATCTTGAGTTTAAGTGTTTAAAGGAACATGAATAAAACCCTAAATATTTGCCCCTTGCCGTTGGGAATCTTGGAATAAAGCACTGGGAGGTGAGTGTGAGCTCCTAGCCATCCATCCGTAGGACAGGGAGAGGGCATTGGGCTTTCTCCTGGGTCCTTAGCTATGGGGGATGACTGTGACTTGGGAACAGGCCAGGGTTCTACTAAATGACCTTAACAGCTCCAACAGAAGAGATTCACCTGATAAAACGGTGCATTCTTGTTCCTTTAGTAATGCCAGTAATAGATAACTCCAAGGTCTCCTTCAGGTAGGCTTTTGAGTTTATGGGTTTAGAAAGTATTCCTGAGCACTGAGTCCATTTTTCTTTGTCATCCAGCTGCAGGCAACAAACAAGTTTCGTGGTCCCTGAAATTAGCCACCAACTTGAGACAAAAGATAATTCTGGAACTGCCATTCAGCATGCTATATCTGTTCTGCTGTCTCTATAAAGCACGCCTTTTTAATGTAATTACATGACTTGTCTATCTATTACTAAATTGATGAGGACAGCCTGGATTTATTTTTTCTCCTTTAACTTAGGAGTCAATATAGTTTATTGTAACATTTCCGAAAGCAGACTCTGCAGAAATCCACCCTGCTAAAATAATCTATGCAGAAGGACCCTGTGAATAAGTATGTTTCAGAAATTCTGCTGGCAGATCTCTCCTGCTCCCCTCCCTCCCGCCTCCTGATTCACAATTTACATTAGCATATTAAAGGTTTTCCAAAGTTCTGCAATAAAGGAACCAGCTAGATCGGCACTTCATAAAGTCATTTTTACCCTAGAATGGTGTTTTCTCTGCACGTTCTTTTAAACCACAGAACCACTTTGGGAAATGCTGACATAGTCATCAAGAGCTTTGGGATCAACTCTCAGCTTCTATGTATTTGACTTTTTTAGCTTCCCTATATTATCAAATGAGCTCCTGCAGTTTTTTTCTTTCTGGGTCTCGCTTCCCCAGGCAGGGAGGTGAGGGAAACGGAGAGATACTGGTCCCCAGATACAAAACTGAAGCTCTATAGGATAAAGAGGTCTAGAGAGCTAATGCACAGCGTGATGACTACACCTAATAATACTGTATTGAATACTAGAAAATTGCTAAAAGTAGATCGCAAGTGCTCTCACCAAAAAAAAAAAAAAAAAGAAAAAAAACCCGAGATGGATATGTTAATTAGCTTGATTGTAGTAATCACTTCATTGTGTATATCAGATCATCATCGTGTTGTATGCTTGAAATATAGACAATTCTTAAACACATTTTTTTTAGAAAGAGTTTTGGGGTTGAGATCTGGGTGATCTTGGGTAAGCTACTCCACCTCCCTGAGCACTCATGTCCTCAACTATAAAATACTCCTTTGAGGACTTTGACAATTCACCACAGCACCCCCAGGTAACGGACGTTCAGCGAATGGTAGCTGTTTCTGCGAGTGACTGGCTGGTAGGCGCACCGCATCTTTGCCCAGCGTGGGTTAACAGCTCTTCCTTTTAGAAAGATTTCACATAAAGTAGCCCGGATTTGTAACAGAATTTGTCTGATTAGTCGATACCACGAAAGTACAAATGAAATTTAACCTTTCGGAAGAATCTCCGTTAGGCGATCCCAGAGGTGGTCCAACATTGAGATACAGCAGTGTGATTAGTATTGATTAGTCAGTGTAAAGAGAAGGAGCTTCGTAATTTACCCAAGCTCACAGAAAATTAATGGAGTCTGTGAATTAAAAACCAACTTGTTTCACCGGGTAGGCCTTTGCATTTAATTACTCTGTTTGGAGAAGTTAATATCATTGTTATTATTTAAATTATATTCATTTCTAAAACATTTAGCGCAAGTCATAGTCCTAAGCAGAACCTCCTAGAAAGCATCACGGTTACCATGTAACGTCAGCTACTGCCAGGGCGGCTGGAGGTGCGCCCTCCTCTCAGGAAGGAGAGTCTGTCAGTGGTTCAGAGTGGCTTTAGATCCGAGAAGGGTCCTGGCAGCCCAGCAACCTAGTTCCCATGTGACTTTTCTTTTGCTAATATGTCCTCTAGTGGTAAAGACCCCGAGCAGTGAAGATTGGAAGCAAAAAAAAAAAAAAAAAAAAAAGAAAGGAAAAAAAATCTTGGGTGAATCCCATAGAATTGTGACCAGGAAAGTTCATTTGCATGTCACTAATACTGGACCAGACTTAAGTGTACTTTATGTCCACCCATGAAAATAGCTTTGCTACAAAATAGTAATGCCATAGACAAGAATAGAATGGGGACTATTTCAGCTACTCAGTGAATAAATTATTACTAAACATTTTGGACAGATACTATGAGAGTTACCAGTGTTCCTGGCCTATTAACAGATTTAATATAATAGCGCTCCCTGCCAATTTTTGTGAGTTTATTGTATCCACATTATATTTTTTTTCTGTAATTGGTTTTCCTTTAAGTTAGTTTGGATACATGGGGCTTTATTGTACAGTTCTTCCTATGTGGTTACATTGACTATAGAGTAGAAGTAGTCCAAGCAGAACTATTAAAACTGTTCTTTTTCTTTTAAGATTTTATTTTTATTTTAAAGAGAGAGTGGGGGGAGGGGAAGAGAGAGAGAGAGACAAGCAGACCCAGCACTGAGCAGGGAGCCTGATGTGGGGCTTGATCCCAGAACCGAGATCATGACCTGAGCTGAAACCAAGAGTTGGACGCTCAGCTGACGGAGCCACCCAGGCACCCCCAAAACTATCTAGTTTTAAAACAGTGCTTTGAGATGAGCACGTTGACTCAGCACTGAGTACAGATCGGCATATATTTATTGATCACTTAATTTTTTAGATGATTTTCCTCATTTTTTCCAAACAAGATGAGTATGTTGCATTTCAGATGTACATCTCTACCTATCTACCTATCTATCTCACCTTTACAGATACATATATAAAGATATATACAGATATGGAGATACAGTCATTTGACAGAGGAGGTAGCTGGTGAAAAGTCTTGAAGTTACCTCTCTCCCTAGCTATTGAATTAGGAATTCTGATTACCAAGATACAGCCTGAAGTCTAGGACAATATAAAGAAATTACGTTGATATTTGAGCTGTTGGCATGTTTTGTGTGCTTTTGAAATCTTTCCCTCTCCTCTTTCTCTTCTCTTGTTGCTTTTCAATATACCTTATTCTTTTTCCCTTGTTTTCCTGTACATTTAAATTTCTCTTCATTGTGTTTTCAGTGACTGAACACAGTGTTACTGCTCTGTCTCAAGCTATAGCTTTTAAAGTCGGCTGGATCCCTTCACATAAGAGCTGCCAGCATAAAGAAACAAGAGATGCCAGCATATATATATATATATTTTAAAAGCGCATGTCAGGTGGGACTGATGTAAAGGCAACATCAATAAAGTAAGATCAGTCTCTACTCTCCAGAGACTATAATTGAAAAGGCAGTTGACTTTCTTTGCTGTGGTTGACAGCCTCTTCTCAGACTGCTTGAATAAATTTGGGTATTAATATGCTTCCTGTCTATTTAGAGAGAATCACTGTTCTATCTGCCTTGGGAGACTGTTTTATTTCCAGATTTAACTCAACACAACATGATGGGCCCCGGCTTTTGAGTAAAGCATCCTTGATTTAGTTTGTGCTCAGCTGCCTCTGTGAGCAACACCCTGAGCCACGCACCGCAGGTGTACAGAGATAGCTGAGAAGTGCCTTCTGTGAGCCTCAAGACACTCAGCCCCACAACGGGCGAGAAGACAGGGAGACACGCAATGGAATGGGGTGGGACTGGGTCATTTTTCCAAAGTTCCTAGAGAGCAGATGTGGTCTGAGGGAGATGGAGGGACCAATACCCACTGAGCACCTACAGTGGGCATACGTCTTCGTCTTCATTTCTGCAACAGCCACACCAGCTGGATGGCGTGACCCTCATTTGACAGATGAGGAAACCGAAGATCAGAGAAGTTAAATCACTCCCTCAAAGCCATTCTGCCATTGGCATCAGCGTAACAGTGCCTGGTGCGTAATGTGCACTCCAGTGAATGGCGTCGGCAGTTGAGTGAAACAGGGAAGCAATTTTCATCGTGCATCAAGAGCCTCAACAATGTGTATGTTCTTTGAATCAGCAGTTTCATTTCTAGGAATTGTCAGAGATGTGGGCAAAGATTGTGTGTGTGTGTGTGTGTGTGTGTGTGTGTGTGTATAAATGCATTAAGATAACTACAACCTCATTTCAAAAAGCAAAACTTCTGGAAGCACACCCAATATCTAAAAGGGAAAGAGATAAATTACAGTAGTTTGTGCAACCACTATAAACAGTATTTTTAAAGAGTTTTTTATGACATGGGGTAGTGTCTGCATTACGATGTGGAACTACAGATACATGGTATGGCCTCAACCATGTTTTAGAAAAGCATATACGGAAAAATTACTAGAATAAATTGTGGTTATCTCTAAACAATCGAATATTATAGGATTTTATTGCTTTTTTTATAGTAATGTGTATTTTAAGTTTTCTACAGTAAGTTTTTTTTAACTTCTAATAAGGTATTTTGTCTTGTATTGTGATTTTAAAGGATGCGTGAAGAACTACTGCACTGAAGTCTTCCTTCCACACAGTTAATGCAGACTGTCATTAATCTCATACAAGAAAATTCCCAGGGAGAGCACATTTAACACAATGAGGAAGAGAACTGGCTCTGGAGGTGGACTCCCTGGGTTCGGAACTTAGCTGTGCTACTGACTTACTGTGTGACCCTTGGCACATCGCTGAGCCTCTCTCTTGATGTTGGTGCTCCCATTGGTAGAAGTAGGGTCGTGTAATGCCCATCAGGTATGGCGGCTGTGAGAACCAGGTGTAGTAAGTGCCTAGAGTAGAGTAAGTGTTCAGGAAACTGTTACTTTTACGTTGGATTTATTTATTAAACTATTCAATGTCAGTTACTTTTATGCCTTACGGTTGTTTGTTTGAAGGCTAGAGACAACAGATTCTTTATCAACCTCTCCCCTTGCCTTTTACTATAGCAAATGCATTCTCCTTTTTACATTTGGGGGGGGTTTAAAGATTTGTTTATCTGAGAGAGAGAAAGAGCACGAGCAGGAGGGGCAGAGGGAGAGGGAGAGAGAATCTCAAGCAGACTCTGAGCAAAGCGCAGAGCCTGACATGGGGCCCAGTCTCACGACCCTGAGATCATGACCTGAGCCAAAACCAAGAGTCCGTCACTTAACCAACTGAGCCACCCAGGCGCCCCATATGCGTACCATTTGAAATAGACACCGACAATGTGTGTGTTAGCAGCAGCCAGGCTCTGGGGTGGGCTAGACATGGCAAGGTTCCCTGAGAGGGGAGTTTGAAGTGTATTGAAGGAGCCACTTTAGGAAAGCTAAGCTGAGAAGCAGGGTTCCAGGCCGAGTAGCAGTGTGAAGGCACAGACGTAAAAGAAACCTGACACATTTGGACAAATTTAGGTAATTTGGCAAGGTGTAAGACATGAGCTGAGAGAAAGGCAAGGCAAAAGTCTCAATTTTATCTTGAGTGGGGAGATGGTAACAGATTCGCCTTTTTAAATGTTTAGTATGGAAGTGGAGACGATGAAACAAAAAAAAAGGTATGGGGACAGCTAGACAAAAGGTTATTGCTAGAACTCTGAAAGCAGGAGGAACTAGGTCAACACAGAAACAGTGAAGATGGTGAAGAGAACAGAAAAGCAGAGAGCTGTGTAGAAGGCAAGCTTTAGCTGTACGGGGTAAAAGTAAGGGAGAATATGGACCGGACCCCCAGATTTCTGAATTGAGGAGCTGGGCAGATAGTGGGGTTGTTCACTGAGCTGGGGACCCCGAAGGAAAAGCGGGTGTGAAGGGAAAGACAGTGGGGTCAGGTTTAGACATTATGAATTCCAGATGACCTTGGGTCACTCGCCTGGAGTTCTCAAGTAAGAAAACACACGGGTATGGAGCTTAGTGCACAACCTAGTGAAAGATGGAATTTGGTCACGGAAGCCAGGAGTTGAGTAAAAATTATCTAGGGAGAGTCTGCAGAATGAGAGAGAGAGAAGAGGGCCAAGGACAGAAGCCTGGAACTGCAGCTTTAGCAAGATCTCAGAGAGAAGAAAGTAAACTAGCAGGAGACCCAAGTGAAGAGGGGAAAGATTCAAGATTTAGGTAATGGCCAGTATAATGAAATGGTGCCCTTGGGGAATTTATCACCTGGCTGGAAAGTCATTGCATCTACAGGTGAAGAAATGAAGTAGAAAAATTGCCCATGACTGTCCTTGAGTAAGTGCCTGCGAAGGATATAGACAGTTCTTATGGAGTTGAGGGGAGGAGGGTGTAGAGTTGACCTAAAGCTTGATAAAGGTGATGAGACTTCACTGAGCCTGAAATACGGTTTGAATTGAAACCAGGAGAGAGAGGTCATTCCAGCTAAGGCCCTGAGATTTGTTCAAATCCATCCTCGTGTCTGAAAATAACTGGAGGTGGATTTTCTATTGATTGTGGTCATCAGTGTCATCTTGAATACTGAAGACAGCATTTGGTTCTCTTTTAGTAATAATGCCTGTTGGTCAAACAGTGTCATATAAAGCTGGATGAAGTGTTACCTGATATCTTGTACAAGGTTCAGGAAGTCATGACAAGAAAACAGTATAGCTTATTCCAGAAACACAGATGTGTCTAACCTGGAGAACATCATGAGGGTCAATTTCGACGGGGAAAAAACAAGTCCTAGTTATATACCCTCCTAATTTTATGGTAGCTCATTCTAAAATCCCTTTGGTTTAATACATCTGTTCCTGGCTGTGAGGTCACAGATCCCTACCCCGTATTCTCCCTAGCCTCTGGTGATCACTAACCTGTGGGTGTGTGAAAGGAAGCAAGAAAGGGAGGAAATTTGAGTGTGCTCTGCACCTTCCAGTCCCTTCCACCTTCCCATTCCATTCCACTGGCCTCTTTCTTCTCGAGACCACTTGACTTATAGTACAGCATGGGTAATAACTCTTCATCGACCAAGAGAAATACCTTGAGGACAGAAACAGTCAGCCATTACCTTGGGAAATAATCTGTCAAAATCTGTCTCTGCTAGTCTGCTCACAATTCTATCTTCTTGTTTCCCACAACCTACACCGTATCTTCAAAGAGGAAGGTACAGAATAAGGAAAAGTCATTGGAAAATCAGGTTCCAGTGCTGGCCATGCCACTTCCTTGGGGATATGATCTTGTGCAAGCTGCTTAACCTCAACGAGTCCCAGTCTTCTCGGGAGAATTTGTGTGAAAAATGAGATGATATTTGTCAAGGTGCTTAAGATTACAAATGCTATTCATATGTTAGGGAATGGTCTAACCTAGGCTAGTCATGAATATGATGTGGAGGCAGAGGGGGACCAAGATTTCTCCTCCTCCTCCATTCTAAAGACCTAGCCCTTCCATTCCAGTCCTTGTATTCAACTAGTTTACTCCAGAGCCTCATCTCCTCTAGTCCCTATTAATCTGTGTTGATTTATCTTGGCTCATGGACGCTTAATACAACTGAGTAATACCCATTCTCCTGCCCTTAGCACATAGTGGAAGCCCTTAAAATCTACTCCTAAACAAGAAAAATGGGAAACAATTTACAAAATCCTTCATAGGCGCCAGGCACTTTCTTTGCCCAAGATTCTGTTCCACAGACCACAGACTTTTCCCACAGAGGAGAAATTAGGAAGCCTTATGGCTGAGACCGGGGGGAATTACATTTCTATTAAAAGCTGTCTGTGGCTAGATGTATCCATCACAAGTACAAAGTTAAATGATGTAATAAACTTATTCAAAGACATAAAGCCATTACATAAAATGCCATTAAATATCTTCCACTCGATGTTAACAAAGTACAGCTATAATTTTCTGGGGTTGTAATTTTACAAGTCGCTGGTTCTTAGTGGGTTATGCGTCCGCCTTTTCTTCACTGTTGAATGCTATTTTCCAGTCCTGGCAAATGGGGTGTCAGGGATACATAATCCTTTGAAATGTGATGGTTTTCAACTTTATCATGAATCTGGAAGTGCTCAGTTTCTTCTAAGGCTGGTTTCTGTCACCATTTTCTACCTCCTGGCTAAGTGCAGTATGGAGGCCCCATATTTCATAAACTGGAGATCAGAGGCAAGGAGACCCAAGCCGTGGCTCAGGATTCAAGGTTGGGAGCAGGCACGTCTCCTCTGAACTTTGGGACCCATTCATAGCTCCTTACAAGAAGCCATGCATCTAGAGGTGACGGGGTAAAATGGAGGGGAGGAGTTGAAAGGAATACAGAGCATTCTTTCTGGAAAAGTTCGGTGCCCCCTTTTCTGGTGGGTTTTCACCTAAACCCCAGGTCAAGAGGAAATGCGCATAAGAGCCAGATCTGTCTTACTGAACTTGCCTGATACTATAAACTTGTCATGATTTCCATTTACTTTTGCAAGCCGAGTCCTAAATCCAGATGGGCCCTGTCCCTTGGACCCTCAGCAAACAGAATGGCAGGAGAATGGCTCTGAGGGCTGGGTCAGGGAAGGGGGTGCGAGAGAAGCCCTCGGCGTTTGCCCGAGTCCTGCAGGCTGTGGGTCCTCTTCCTACACAGGTGCGGTCAGACGAGATCAGCGAAATGCTGACTGGCTCCTCGGTACCCGAGGCGTCTCCGTAGGGCCCCGCCTGGCTCTTGCAGGTGTGCAGCCCTTGCAGGGCTCTCCGGCCGGAGGTCAGCCGGGGTGGCCTCTGACGCTCTTGCTGTGCTTCTTCAGGAAACAGCATCCTCCATTCGGCGGCCGATAGCGTGACCAGCGCCGTGCAGAAAGCAAGCCAGGCCTTGAACGAGCGCGGGGAGCGGTTAGGCCGAGCGGAGGAGAAGACGGAAGACATGAAAAACAGCGCCCAGCAGTTCGCGGAGACTGCACACAAGGTGGGTCCTGCCGAGGGCAGAGGTCTCCCCTCGGTGCTCAGCGAGCTGTGGCTCCAGGAAACTTACTTCGGTGTGTTTCCCGTGGAGGGAGATGCAAAATCAAGCCCTTTTCCCCCCTTTATACAAGCTGCTGCTTAGTAGGTACCAGAATCGTAAAAGATTTCTTCTCGTCCCTGTTTCCTCATTTCTCTCCTTGCTAATGTCTTTCTGTCTCTGATCTTGGACCTGATCTTTGGGAAATGTGGACCATCCTTAATTCCTGCCCAGGATTTTAGGGCTCAAGTTTCAGGGAAGAGGACGGAGGGGGAGGGGGAGGAGGTCAGATCCAAGAATATCCCTCCCCCCGTGGCCAGCGCTTGAAAAAGGACTTGGGGCTGCCCGTGCTTACTTTTCCTTACCGTCCTTTTCCGGTCACGGTCATGAGCCCAGCGTCCTGTGTTCTTATCTCTTCACTGTGTGAAAGGCAAGCTCCAGTCCCCCCCACACAGGGCACCTCAGGGCTGGTTGCCCCTCCGCAAGGGGCCATGGATCTCTAAGGCTGCCCTGACTCGTGCAGAGCTGCCCACAGGGTTCCCACCTGCTCTGGATCCAGGTCATGGCATTTCCCACGTGACCACAGGCACACACGTGCACGTTCACACGCTCCCGAAGAATGTGCCTTTCAGAAGGGGAAAGGGGAGTTTTTATTGGCAGCCAGCTCTCTGAGGCAGTCACAAAGCAAAGGAAAGAGTGGCCCTGTTGGTCAGGTGATAAAGGGGATTTATGACTGATCTTGTGCTTCAGGTCAAAGGGCAGTTGTCTGGCTAGGGATTGGAATTTAGGTTTCCAGAAACAATCTCTGCTGATAACTGTTGGCATCTCCCGACTCATGATCCGGCCTTTCAGATAGGCTTAGGGTGACCTTTGGGGAAAAACTTAACTTGCTTCAACAAAAAACCCCAGCTCTGCTGAAGAAATGAGAATGGACAACCTGAAAAGTAACAAGAAAGTTCTCCCCAGCTGAGGCTAGCTGGCCTCTCCCAGGGGCTCACGCCCAGGACCGATTGTGGATCCGAACCCCAGGGGATGCTTCCTGCCTTCCTGTCCTGCAGCCCCTTTGCACAGACCCATCTCCTGTGTCATCAGCTCTCTGTTGTGAGGCGGTCTTACCGCACCCCTACCTCAGGGGCCCATGTGGGCTCCCCTGGAGGAGACTTGGCCAGATCTGGCTGAAAATGCCAGAGGCCCTGCTGGAGGCCAGACCCTCGCTTGCTGCTTGCCATGGAAAGAAGGAGCTCAGATTTAAGATTTCCATAAGGTTCAGATTTAAGGTCCCTCCTCCAGCCTTTGTGAGACAGAAATAATGATGAGATGGAAATGTTAGAATTCGTGCCCTGGCTTCATTTTTAACCACAGCAACTATTGTGATTAGGGGAGGGGCGGTATTGGAAGTCTGGAGAAACATTCAAAGTGTTGATTTGGGGAAGAGAAAGCTAAAGGGAGTCATTTTTTAATTGTCTTTGAGTCTGGGAGGGGTGCTAGACCTTGCCGCACAGAACAGAGCATTCAGCCGTGCACTGATAAGATTGCTCAAACCAGACGTAGGTGACTGATGAAGTCATGAGCCAGGTTCCCAGGGAAGTCTGTGAAATCGCTCTTCCTCAGGCAGAGCAGACAATACCTGGAGGTCGTCCATGTGGCGTCCCCCTCAGAGGCGGTTGCGCAAACACTGGGTTGGATAACCTGACCCGACGGCCATGATTCTTGGCCCTGGTCGCCCTGTTTCCCGGATGTTGTGGCCAAGTTTGCTGGGTGCTTGGGAAGGCAGTATGGTGTGGTTAACATGATGTGTTTGACTTACCATCCCAGTGACCTTGGGCAAGGGCCTAATTTCTCTAAGCCCCAAATTCCCTCATCAGTAAAATAAGGCTAATTAATAACAGTGCCTGTATCCTAGGGCATTGAGAGAACTGAATGAATTCAAACCTATAAATCTATTATCACAATACCTGACATTATCTGAATTAATACTGGTAATAATAATTTCAAATCTGAATTAATACAAATCTGAATGAATACTGATGATAATAATTTCCGTGAAAATAGTTCTGTTGAACCTGCCCTATTCCGTCCCATAAGCAGCACTGTAGAGGGATGGAGAAATATGACTGAGGACCCCAACAAAGGGATAGGGAGGGATTGGAGATGAAGATTTTGTGCCCCCCGAAGTGGGGTGGGCAGGGCTCCTGATAAATGCTGATACTTTCTAAACACAGAACAACCCTTGACACAGGGCCGGTCAGAGCAGAAACTGATTAGGCCACCAAAGGCAAAGGGGCCTCTGGCCTTGACCACTGGGAGGATCGGTGCCTGTTTTCAGGAGAGATGGAGGAGGGAGGGGGCAGTCTGCGCTTGTTTGGGTTTCCCTGCCTATGGGTGTTCTAGAGGGAGGTGAAGGGGTTGCTGGTGTCTATTAGCGCGTGTGGGAGAGTATGAGCTGGATATTGCTGGCCAGACGTGCTTTCCTAAAATTGGGATGTGTGCTTATGAATCACCAGCATTGGCAGCCTTCCTAACGAGGAGATTGACCTCTTTGGATAAGGTGTGGCTGTTTTCCCAGGGCCTAGGACTCCTGATTTAAACCCACTGGCATGGCCTGACCGTGAAGATGTCATTTCACGGGCCAAGCCCCCACCAGAGGACAGCGTTCAGAGGTGGAACCCAAACCTTCCGCCTCCCAGACAAGCAGCTGTGTTGATTCATAAAGAATGGGCTGTGTTTACAAGTTGAGACACAGGGTACATGCCAGCACCCTAAACAGACCACAGCAAGACCAGGTGATGACTCCCCCGTGCTCCCTGGTTGCATAAGGGCACGTCACCCCAGCCGGAGACTATGGCACACTTTTCTACGCTGCAATCAGAAGGGTCTTTCTAACTTTTCCCAGAACTCCTGCAATGACGCAGGTACATTAGTGAGTGGATCCCTTTCCCGCAGCCCTGCCGTCAAGGTATATGGGTGCTTATCTCCGGGAGAGCAGATAGAAAATGCTTCTCCCCCCCCCCCCCCCCGGCTCTGTTCGGCCCGCCTTGAGGAAGTGCAGTTCCTTCCTGAGCTGTGGGCTTGACACAGTCTCAGCCCTTAGGAAAGTACGACGCACCACAGAGCAGGCCTGCTCCCGTTCCCCTGCCCCAAAAAGCACAATGTCGCCGTGTACGCTGTGCTCTGACACCCGCCCCAGGCAGCGAGTCAGCAGGCGAGAGCAGCAACGACGCCTCGGCATCCTCAGATGACACTTCTCACAGAAAGGAGCTCCGATCTGCCCTGTTTTGTAAAAGCTCACGTTTATGGGGGAGGGGGTGGTAAGTGGCATTTCTCTCACTGGCAGGGAGTGGCTGCCTCTGTCCCCACTACAGTCACCTGCTTCCTTTGGGTCCCTGAACCAGAAGGGACCTCAAGAGTCCAGGTCTCTTAAAACTCCCCCCCAATAGGAGTAACGATTTATTATTATTTAGAGGGAGTCATTTACACAGCTTTGAAAGAGAAAGCTTTCCATGACATAGTAAGAAAACAAACTACACCAGAAGGAAATTTTAATCTCTTCTGTGGGAGCTCTGACACTGAAGCTGATCCGTAAGCATCTGAGTCACATGGCATTTGTAAACATGAGGAGACTGAGGGATGCAGCAGTTGTGACTTTGGGGCTCAAGGTCATGCAGCAAATTTGCAACAGAGAAGCAACAGCACCCTGCCTTCCATATTCCAAAACTTCTAACTCCCAGAGACTTTTAAAAAAACAAACAACAACAACAGAAAACCTAGGTAGCGTGGAAATGATGCCACTTTCTGCGAAACTACTTCAAATAGTAAAAGATCCAATCCCGTCGTGGTGCTGCGATGCTGAGTTGGCCGTGGCCCCACTTGGTGGGGGCTCCACTAAGTGCCATCCCAGACCCGCGGCAGTCGTAACTGGGGCGCGGTGTGAGCAGTGCTGCAGTTATCGCTGAAGATGAATGACTGTGGATGAGTTGGCACGAGCCAGTTAGCTGAAGGTTAACAGCTCCGTGAATAACAGGACAGCAGCACTGATCAAATATTTATGTTTGGTATTCATTATGCACAACACTTAACAGCTCTGTGTTGATTTGAATGGTCCACGTCGCTAAATAATGTATTAAAACTAGAGCCGGAGCAAGAAGTGGAGTCCGTACAGCGGAGGGGCTGCGGGTGGCGGGGCCCTGGAACAGATCAGAAGGAGAGCCCTGGGCTCCACCCACCATGTCTCCTGGACCATGAACTCTCCGAGGTCAGGAGTTATTAGCCACCTCCACCTTTCAGCGCTGAAGCAGCCCGGGTACGCTCGCACACACCCTCCCATGGTTGACGGTCGCAGCGTCTGCACCGCAGAGGGTCTATGGCCGTCCCGCTGAGTCTGGTTTCACCAGACAGAGAGGAATGGGGTGCTCTTTCAGCTGAGGCGAATTAGCAGCCCGAGGGCTAGGTGCGCAGGTCCCCTCTCCATCACATGCTGACCTGGCCCAGTGCACCGGCTGCAAAGGAAATGTTTGCTACTCTTCGTGGGTGGCCTGAGGGGGCAGCCGCAGGGTTATGTCTTTGTTCTTGAAGACATCAAAGAAAGGGAAGGCGATGGAAAGGGAAGGTGAGACTCCGACTGCCCTGGGTTACACTGGAGAGATGGATCACTGACACCGTCCAGAATGACGGACAGCACCACTGTGTGGAATCAGGGGGTTCCCGGCTCATTCTCCAAGGACCAAGAACCTGGTCATGAAACAGATGATGGGGCTTTCTACAGAGCTGCTGCCTGCAGAGAATCACCTGCTGTTTGCTCCAGGCCGTTCTGAATGGCAGAACCCAGTCCCCTACTCCTAGTCCCAACCCCAGGGATTAATCCCTAATGCCAGATTCCCGATACGTGAGGAATTACAATTCAGGCTCAGCTCTGCTTTTGGGGTCAGCGTATAGGCTTCTTGGAAAGGATCTAAGAAAAGCAAAGTCAGATTTAACTTTATGTTCCATACCTGCCTGTGTTGCCTTCACTATATCATCATGGGCTCTAGCTGGGTTTGGGAAGCTACTGAATGATACAGTGGTATTAGCGTTCCCATTTATAAAGGTCTAACATTTCAGCAAGCCACATTTCTCAAATACCAGCGGGAGGAGTGGTAAATAAAGGTCTGGATCCGGTCTCTTGTTCAGCCCTCGTCGGTAACAGCACGTCATCATCAAGTCCTTTTGAACTTGGTTGAAGGTCCAGGCTGGATATTGAGTGGATTAATGCCAACTGATTTTCTACAGTTGATTTGTAATACTCTATATCAGTAAATACTTGTATTGGAGGAGTGTTGGTTTTCCTGGGTAACTAGTAACCCTGGAGCCCAGAGACCTCAGTTCTACTCCTGCTTGGTCCTAGGTCCATCGCTCACTCCGCCTGCACACTGGCTGCTCCACTGGCTCCTTCAGTGGAGTGCGGGAAAGCCACATAGCATGCCCCCCCGGCAGGACACGTAACACCAAGGGAACCACTGTTAAGGAAGAGTAACAAAGGCAGGGCTCGGTGGGCTCTTTGAGAAAATGTTAGTAATTTATAATAATAATACAGCGAACAGCCACAGCAGGTAAGACCTCAGTGCTCCCTCTTGTCATGGATCTGGGGACGGGAGCAGCATGGCGCGTTCTCCCCGATGTTCATAGTGCCTAACTTCGCCATCCCTCTTTCTCCTTAGCTTGCCATGAAGCACAAATGTTGAGAAACTGCCTATCACAGCGATGACCCTCTCGAGAGAAATGGAAGCTTGCCCAGCAGTTTTTACAAGAATTCCAGACCTCTGCTTGCTTCTCTTTTTTTCCCCCCCAGTATATGGACATTTAGGGGTTTTTTGCTTTTCCTTTTCAGATGTTAATATGAAAGAAAAGACGTTGTGTTTATATATTTCACTAAGGATCATGCTAAGAAATGCTGCAGTGGCATCAGCTTTTTTATTTTTTCCACGGTATGTATGTCTCCATAATGTGTCTTCTCCTTCTTTTTAGCTTTTTTTTTTTTTCAATAGTTTGAATATGATATTTGGACCAAATGCTATGCTGAGCTGGGTCTAAACTGGCAACATGTTGTTGTCTTTTTTTCTTGATATTAAACCAGAGGGGCGCCTGGCTGGCTCAGTCAGCAGAGCACTCAACTCTTGATCTTGGGGTCGTGAGTTCAAGCCCCACTTTGGCTGTAGATATTACTTTAAAAAAAAAAAAATGTGGTATTAAGCCGGAAGACTTTTCATATGGTGACATCAGATGTTCTTGTTCCTGGTTGGAAATTAGAGTCAAGCAGTGACTGTCACTTTGTCATTGCTTCTCTCAGTCTCCAAGCCACTCTTAATTTGAAGGTTAAGATTCTATATCTTGAAACGTAAGTCTGTATTATGGCAAACAATTGGATTTATCAGGGGAAATATCAGTTTTAGATTTTGCTTTTTATGTAGTAAACTTTTGCATGAGCCATCACCAGCATTCAAAAAAGAAAAAGAAAAACAAAAACAAAAAAGTCAGAATGACAGATAGAAACCTACTTTCTGAGCTACTGTTTAAATACTTCCAGGACTTGTTTCCGTGCTGATTATTTGCAGTTACCATAGAAAGGGTAAAAACTTGAGATCAAAGACGTAAGGAAAAGCCTATTTAAAAACCTCTGTGCATTCATGGATGTCTCTTTCTTTTGTCATTGCCCCAAATTACGGCAGCCGATATTGAAAAGAGCTTGGATTTTTATCAAGAACTGATTTGTCCTGATAAAAGTCTGTGTAAATGATAATGTGAAAAGATACTACTTTAAAATCTCTTTTCTTTTTACAAAGTCATGCCTATTTTAGAAACACCCTCACCATATCCTTGGGAAATGGCCTTCAGTGTTTCAGTATCTGATTTTTTTTTTGGAGGTTCTGATGTTGTTATTTGCTATTTATTTAATGTAATTTAAAGTATGGGTGTCTTGACAAATTGTATTTCATGGCCATTGCAACTTGCCCGGTCTGACCTGAAACCTGGCCGTGAACCCTTTACACTGCAGTCAGATTGAATAAAGTTGGTTCCCACACCTCCTGATTTTGCATTACTCCAGAGAGTGCCGGGTTCGGAGTTTGGGAGTTTTCTTTCTCTGAGGGTTAAACGCTAAACATAAAAGCTGTGCTTTGTCTTTGTGAAACAAGGAGGCAAGAGGTACATCCCAGACACAGTCCCAGCCTCCCGCTGCAGAGCATTGATTTCTAAGCTGCCTGACTCTTGAGGACCCCTTTCTAATCCTCCTACCCATTGAGCCGACTGAGTCCACGCATTGTAGCCTCTTACACAGCAGCACAAGATGACTTTGGGATTATTTATGCTGATTTAAATAGCTTAATTTCTCCTGATAAAACATTCCCTGGGAGACAAAGTTGGGCTATAGGGGGGAAAAATTAAATTATCTTAGACAGTACATGTCAAAAAGAAGATGGGGTTTGCTGGAGACAAATTTCTGAATCCTCTTAGGAAGATAGTCCAGTTCAAGAAAACTCTAAAATTAATATGGTAAACTATATAAGTTTAGTCTAATATTTTGTACTTTCAGTGTCTAAAAAGGTCAAAGAAGCAAGGAACTTGCTATCTCTCTGATGAGTACCAACAGAAGCATTTATAATTTCTCAGACCCAAAATATCACTCAAAATGGGTTTTGTTTGCAGACCTCAGTTCAGAAAATACACACAGATAGATATATTCATCTTCCAAAATTGGATTCTAGCTCCAGAGATAGATAGTTGGTATAAATAATTGAAAGGGTAAATCTAAAACCTCCCAACAATTGGCCAAACTCAAAAATAAAATTTTTTGCCAACTATCTAAGTAGGGGGTTTGCAGAGCTGCTTCTAAAGGAGCAGAGGAGGAGGTCATAAGCATACTGTGAACCTGAGCTGCTTCCTCCCGCAGAATTGCGATAGTGACGCTTCGTAAACGTAAGTATTCCGTGTCTTGCCCTCTTGCTTCACTCTCTGTTTAACCTGTTAGACTTCAGTCTTACTGAAAATAGCTCAGATTAGAAGAAACACCTCTATTAGCTCCCTCTGTTGATTTGCTTCCGGGGCGCAGCCATGCCCTTGACCTCCCTGGGTCAACGGCCTACCTAGGCCTCCACCCCAGCGAGGCCAGAGCGGCAAGCCCCCGTCTTTCCCCCACCTCCTAACCTCGCGCAGAGCTGCCCCATGATGACACATGTGAAGTTCTTTGCCATCCTTTTGTAGAAGGTGCTGTGATACAAAATATTAACGCAGTCTGATCTAGAGCAAATTGCTAAAATGTCATATTCTTTGGGACCAATTCGTTGGGTGCAGCTGCTAGAAGACAGCTTAATTTGTTCCACGTCTGCACTTCATCATGAGTTTTTGGGATACTCTCTCTCTGTGAAGGACTTCTTCAGTTGTGCTGACAACACAGAAAAGAAGAAGCTTCCCAGTATTACTGCTCCTTCTGGAACGTAGCCGTAGTCATCCTCACTAGTATTAGATAATCTGCGTACAGGACGTATACAGTTATTCAGGTTAATGTTTCATATTAAAGAATGTATTTGTAAAATGTAACAAGATCAGTAGTTAACTTTTTTTAAGCTCTGAAAAAGATTGTGTTAGACTTAAAACTACAGTGGAATCTGTCTTAATGCTACTACTTTTGTGGCTAACAAAGGTTGTGCATTTATGTAAAAATATTTACAGAATGCCCTCCATAAGAGATATAAAAATAGGGTTTGCTTTTCATTTTTAGAATCGTAACACCGCGGCTGTCTGTTGTACAGTTAGTAACTCTTCAGAAGTTTCTCTAGGATGTCAAACATAATTTTTGTTTCTTTCAGAGACAAGTAACTCCTGCTGTATGATTCGTGATTACAGTTAACTCTAATTTTGTCATTAAATATTTTAACTCTGTGATGAAAGTTTGTTTCTCGCAATTATTTGTCAAATCTGTAAAACACGACCCAAAAGGGAGGCATCCTCACGCTTTTGATGCTGGTGGGAAGATCTTATGGGCCTCCAGAAGACCTAAGAGCATAATCATAGCATTTCCTTATATGTGTTCTGATGGAAAAACCTGAAATGTAAAAAAGACAAACGAGCTAACCTTCATTTAGACAATGAGCTTCTATCCAGCAAGAGGGGTTTTTTTGTTTGATTTTTGGTTTTTTTTCCTTCTCATGGGTAAAGGAATTAAGCCAATGAATAAATTCCCTTTCTACTGATACTGGTGATGTGCTCAACTCAAACACCCATTACAGCATGCGCCCTCATTGAGCAGACTAGTTTCATGCCCTGTTAAATTGGGAAGAAATGATCAACTGATGTCAATGTATTTTTATGGAAATAATGACCACATCGCCGGTTTGTTTTCAAGGGAAGTGACGTGGGTGACACAGGACAGAGCAGCCCCTGGGTTGGCGGGGACAGGTGCTTTTAAGGCGGGCAGGACTCTGACGTGTTTTCTGGGTGGAAGGGCAAGACTACAGTCTCTAGTTTTTCAGAGAAGAGAGGATAGAGAGATGGCTAGATGAAGAAAGCGGCCCGAAGTTAATTATGTAGTGAAAGGCACCAGTTCTTGCAAACTAATTATAAACCCACTGCCTTGCAGAGATGACTCTTTCCTTAATATAATTTGTATTTGTTAGCAATCATACCACAACTAATTTTCAATCTGGGGGGAAGGATTAACATGCTAAGTGTTTAAAAAAAAAATCCATGGTGACTTCCCCCTTGCTGTCAGTGAGGATGTGCTTAGGAAAAACTATTGACCCATCATAATCATCATCTGCCTAAACAGATTGGAGGGCGGGGAGTGGGAGAGGAGGGGGAGTGGGAGAGGAGAGGTAGAAGAAGAGTGAGGAGAAAAATACCAGAAATAAGTTTCAAACAGAAATGCAAATGTTTGAGTGTTATTTCTGTTGATACCCATTCTGCAGTGCCTCTTCCCCTGGCACGGGCGAGCCTGGGTGGTGGCTGGACATACGTTTGCATGCTCACACACGCACGCGCACAACAAGCAGCAGGAAGAGAGCTGAGCTGTGCTCCTTGATGCCCCTGAAATCTCTCTGTGACACCTTCTTGCCCTTCCGGACATGGCTAGGCAGGTGACGGTATTGCCAGGGGTCATTAAAACCAGAAAATACCTCAGGTGGGCCATTATCAGAGTATGAGAAATGTAAAGACTTTAGAGACATGGGAAAAGAAGACATCCCACCCACAAGGCAAATCTCACGTTCTATAAATGGGAATGCACTAACAGCCCTCTTGTGCCAAGATGGTACGTATGGAAGGTGGATTTTCCTTTGATTTGCCTATTGAAGATCCAGGACTTACATAAAAATGATTTTGCATAGCCAGAGCCAGCCTGACACAAAATTAGTCTTCATTTTTACCTCCCCGCCAACCTTTCTCTCCTCCGTACCCTTCCGCCTTGCTGTCTGACCCTTTTTAAATCCTGCTTCACCTAAGGGCTCCTCAGCATTACCAACCATAAAGGGCTGGTTCAGGGTGGCTTCCAGCAGCCTCCATCCTGCCTGCATGACAGTCACTGGGGAGTTCTTAGAAATGCACACATTTTACTCTCAAACTTGCCTTCTTGATGTCCCCGGTCATCTTGTCTTTTGCAAAGAAAAAAGAAATGACTTCAGCAGGCTCCGGATGGTAGGGCGCCTGGCTTCCCCAGATGCTTACTAGGTTTAAACCAGCCAATTAAAGCTGTCAAGGAAATTAAACATACTATGCATTTCGGCTCAATTACTGCTGTAAGGTAACCTCCTGCCTTGACCCCCACTGTATTTTCTCCCTTAGCCCCATCTGGAGCCTCAGGATTTCCTGAATCAGGTTTTCACTTCCCACTCCTGAAGTTTGGTGCCATACTTTCTTCTTTCTGCTGATGAGCCATGGTCTTCCGGGGGCTGCGTCGGTGGCCCACGCCACTACGCACTGTGGACTAGGGAGGCAAAGTTCTCATGCCTCCCTCGGTTCCACGGGAACCAGTGGACAAAACGAAGGGATTCTGGGTCAGTTTGCTGCTGTGTCCTGCCACGGTTCTCACATTGTCTTTTAGACATTTTATATGCTAACGATTCTCAGGTGGAATGAAGACTTTTTTTAATAGAACGTCTATTTTTTTTCCTGTCTTTATGTGCTCGACCAGCCCAAGGATGGCCATTTAAAGGGCACCTGGCCCCATCACACACCCATATTTAGATGTGTCAGAGGCTAGACAAGAATCACCAGCCCTGCAAATCCTTGGTGTCACTTGTCAACGTTAGATATGAGCCTTTGTCCTATGACATCGTATCCCAATTGCTTTGCCACTCATTATTTGTCAGAAGACATAGAAGAAAAATGAGGCCCATAAAATTCTCAGCTTTATCCAGAGATCTTAAACATGGCTTGGATGATTCACAATTTCTAAAGAAAATCCCTGTTCTATGCTCTGACCACGTGTGCCAAACGCTCTGTGTAATTATGATACCACATCCTCAGTGAGTAAAGCCCGACGCTTTCTGTTAGTTTTCCTTAAAACTAATCCTTTCTTTTACTACCCTAGGAAGGAAAATCTGGTTCCTATTCTTCAACATGCTTTTTTCATAGTGCAGTGGCGTCCTTCAGGGAGTGTTTTAGACCTGGAATTATAGCAGCCAGTCCTGGTAGACACATTTGCATTAGCCTGAAACTGTCCACTATTGAAGGAGTCTCAGCATTTGGACAAAAACTGTGGGAAAAAAAAGGAATGTGTGAATCGTACCCACCCCACACCCCAAGGAGGGAAAATAAAGCGCCGCTTTTACTGGCGCAGACATGGGCAGGGCGCCCCCTTGTGGTGGTTTGCTGGAGGCAGCATTGCATTGTGGTTAGTAAGTGGTCCCAGGAAGGCCGGCCCTGCTTCAAACTCCAGCTCCAGTCCTAGAAGGTAGGTGGTCGCCGGCAAGATACTGTTTCTCTCCGAGCCTGTTTCCTTAGCTTTAAAATGGGAGTGAGTGGGTTATTATAAGGATTAAATGAAATCATGAACGTAAAGCCTTTAGCCCCATACCTGGCCCATAAGGGCTCCATGCATGCGGGCCGACTCGGCAGCAGGCTTCTCTGTGATGAATCCAAAATAAAGTAGTAAAACTTACAGGCTTGTGAAGCCTGCCAGACCACACTGCCGGCTAGAAGAATGGATGTGTTTTCCTTAAATCTATGTTGGCACAGGACACACGGGCAGACATCTTCCGGGCCTCTTTGGCCATCTTATGATCTATAGACATAGAACCCTTGACATTTCATATATCCAGCTGAGACTTCTGGCCCAAATGCAAACCCAATAGGGGCCATTTTCTGGAGGAAATGTCCAAAAAGACTAAATTCATAAGAGACAAGAGTGAGATACGTTGGCCCTAGAGTCTGTTGCCCTCAACTACAGGAATAGAAATGAATGGTTTTATGGCCTGGGAGATTATGGGACATGTCCTTGGGGCAGTAATTCCTGCTCTTTTTTTAAAAAGAACTTCCAAGTCTACGGATATGTCAGTGAGATTCCAAGGATACTGCTACTCAAACTAGTCCTAGATGACTGAAACTAAGAGTGTCTGAAAGAGAACCATTTACTCCACAAATGAAACCTGGGCCTAGAGTGAAAATAGCCCTAAGAGAGAAAAGGAAGTAATTCATATCTCAGTGTAGCATGCCTTTTCTGGAAGCATCTTTAGGCACTCAGCTAAAAGAAGGAGAGAAGGACCCAGAAAAACTGATGTCAGCATACTGTTTTCCCAGAGTTGTAACAGGGCTGTTACTTACGACGTCCAGGTAAATCCAACCCTATTGGGAAATAGGTCATTTGTAAAGGACGGTCCAGAGAAGAAGGACCTGGCTAGTTATAATAGCCAGCAAGTACCCCACCAAATCCTAAACTCTGCCCCTCCAACAATTGCACTAGGTGTTACTTTTTAACAAATTGCAAACCATGCAGATTTCTTTTTTAGAAGTAAATTAGAATCCGTCCTAGCAGCCTCCTGGCTTTGTCATTAGCTTTTCGTCCTAGGGCAAATTACATCATTTTTCTGTATCTGGTTCTTCGTGTTTCAAAGGAAAATAATTTACATCCTGCCTGCCTCACAGTCCTGGTGAGTGAAGTGAGGTGTGAAATGTGAAGAAGCTCTGAGAAGTACAGAGTGCTAGAGATATGTGTCGCTCGCTAACACACTGGTCTGCAACTGTCCCCGCCCGACACCTAAGGGGTTCCTTTCTGTACCACTCCCTCTTCCCCTATGGGTCTGACCCTCCATACTAGGTGGTATCATCATCCCCTCTGCCCCTCTCCCAAGAAAGAGAATCCCCCACAGACAGTTTGATGCCACTTGCCATCATGGGAAGTGAGTCAGAGACAATAGTAAGAGACAGTCCCAGACTGCTCAGGGCCAGGGACACCTGGGCTTCGAGGAACCCCCAAGGGGAAAGACTCAGGGCATTCAGGGGCGGAGGGAAAATATTGTGCTGGACAGGTTGGCCTGGACGCAGCTCACCCTGGGACCACAGGTAACTCTCGAGAGTTCGGACATCCCGATGACAAACCTGTTCTCCATCTACCTCGGAAGTCTTGTCAACAACAAACAAAACAAAATTTCAGAAACCAGTCAGGGAAGTCAGACATACTCTCCCCTGAATGGAGGCACATTCAGGTCCCTACTGTGTCTGGTTGTCCTAACTTAAGATTAACACGGAGAGGGCACCAGAAATGGCCAAGGTCTTGGGAATTCAGTGAGTAGACGTGAAAGGAATGATAATTTGTTATTCAAGAGACAGGATACTGATCTGATTGAAGAATGCAATCTGAGGACAGTCTTTTAGACACAGGGAAGACTCAGCACTCCTCAGCTCCACTCACTGGGAGCAGCATTGTTACCCTGACTGGGGGTGGCCAGGAAGCCATCTCCATACTTCCCTCTGGGGGTGCCTCACCTGGGCAACAGCCGGAGAAAGGCCAGGAAGAAGGCATACCTGACTCTCCTCAAGCCTAATGCTGAGCTGGTCTAAACCACCTACTCAAGCTTGTGTTTCTCTGGAACCCACCGCATTATCCGTGGGGGTGAGCCACCACACACACTCACGCACTCACATACACACACACACACACACACACACAGCCCTCAGGCACATACTACGCACCAGTGATGCTGGACGAGAGCGCTCAAGGACCCACAGGAGGAAGGGGGTGTGCCCCACAATCTACCCACTGGGTCCCCATTCTGTGTTCTCCCTTATTCACTTCCTCCTCCCTAAGGTGGAGTGAGGGCGGATTAAAGCAGAAGGAGCCTGCTGTGGCAGCATGAGGGCTAGACGTTAACTCCCAAGAATATGACCCTTTACAAAGTATGAGCGACAAGCAGGGGCAGTTAGGGGAAAGCACTGAATCAACTCTCAGAAGCTCTTCCTCCCTTCTTTAGGAGGCATGATCCATAGTAGTCCTGCTTCGTGACAGATGAGGGCTTCTGAGAGTCCCTGCGAGCCTAATTCCACAAGCATGCCCACAAAAAACATTGGCCCAACGTTTCATTGTAGGCTTTTTACCTAAGAAAAGAAAGCCTTGAATATAGGGGCCCAGGTCAGCCCCTGAATTCATTCAGGACCCAGAATAAACCCACCTCATTACTCACTGTGCCCTCATTGGCCCAGGCACCTTCCCGATCTCCCAACATGCCAGGTCCTTGGGCACCGGGAAGTCCTCCCCTGCAGTGTCTGATTGCCAAGAACGCTTCCTTCCCCGACTCCATGTAGCATATCATGTCCCATCTACCAACTCTCCACGTGCGTGTCTCCGTGCAAAGACCTTCCCTGACCGCTGCATCTACAGGAGAAGCCCCGAACGTGTACTCAGACCTGTGTTTTCATCTCTACCGTCCGGCCCGCATTCAGCTCTGGACCGTGGCTATCTCGTTCACCAGACTGCACCAGGACATACGATTTACTAGGCACTGAGGACACTCTCATTACGTAAATGAGCCTTTCCTTGGATTCAAGTCCCCGTGCAAGACACCAAAGGGAGTTCACAGGAAAAAAAAAAAAAAAATCCAAGTAGCTAAACATGAAAAGAGTGCCTCACTCTTGGAGCAATGCAAATTTTTTCAAAAGGTAGCCTTCAAAAGCTGATGACACGCCATAAGGAAATACTACTGAATGGGAGTAAAAACTGAGACCACATTTTGTAGGCAAATTGTCCCCACCTATCAAGATTCAAATGGCTGTGCTTCCCTCCCACGGACCCCTCCCACCCCACCCCCACCCCGCCCACCCCGGTCCTCACTCTGCAGCCACCAGCCTCCTGCAACCACTCCACACTGCCCCCCACCTAGCTAGCTAGCTAGCGTGGCCTCCAGGCTACCCCCATTAGAGCAGTTGAATTACAGGAAGTTTCTCCAGCCTCTGGAAGGCGGAAAGCAGTAGTCAGGGGCCACTTAAATTCCCTCAAGCAAACAAACAAACAAATACAATAAACAGTCACTGCCTTTTCTTTGCCTGTCCTACATTTGATATTGGCGGGCGTTCCCATAAATCCCGTTACGGATTTATTGAGCCTCGGTTCTAACCCCCCTTTTTCCCCCCACCCCCTGCTTTGTGACGCTGGAGCTGGACCCTCAACATTGCACCTGCTGCTTCTGGCTTCCCTTGGCAGTTCACTCCTTTTTACTAATTAACAATGATCTATGTGAAATTCCTCCCGTTCCGATAACCGGCATGGTCTCTTCCTCTGCCTGAACCCTGCCTGGCATGTCATCTCAGGCATCTGGGCACTCTGCTCCCAGACCTCTGCCGCTCTCCCCAAGTGTCTTGGCAAAATCCTTTACTTCCAGCAAATGATCTAATTTCCTGCTTTGCTAAAATCAGGACTCTCCTGATGGGGAGATTATCCTGGATTATCCAATGAGCCCAATGTAATCGTAAGGGTCCTTTTAAGAAAGAGGCAGGCGGGTTAGAGTCAGAAAAAAGTGGATGAGAGGAAAGCAGAGAGAGAGACTGCAAGATGGCCTCGAAGGTGGAGGAAAGGGCCACAAATCCAGGAACGCAGCTGGCCCCTAGAAGTTAGAAAAGGCAAGGAGACAGATTCTGCCCTAGATCTTCCAAAAGAAATGCAGCCTTGCCAACACCTTGGTTTGAGGACTTCTGACCTCGAAAACTGTAAAATAATAAATTTGTGTTGGTTCAAGCCGCTAAGTTTGTGGTCGTTTGTTACAGAAATGACAAGAAACCAACAGTCCTTAACCCCCAAGGTGAGGCGCTGAAGTTCTCAGGAGGGATCTCCAGCAAGGTGGGGGGTAGGTGTGTCCCTCTGAAACCAGGGAGAGCCAAAAGCTCCTCTCACACCAAACTTGGTCATGATCAACAAGCATTCATTGAGGCCTGTGGATCTCTCCTGGGGGAAAGGAGAGAGGAATCCAGACCCCAACCTCGAGGACAGATTCATATAAGGAGAAATAAAATTTCAAGGCAGAAATAGGCACCCACTAGATGCCAAAGGGGTGACAAGTTCAGCTAGGGCTTCAGACACTCAGGAGAGGTCATCACCCTGGCTTGCAATGAGACGTTTCCCCTCCTGTTCAGCCTTTCAGTGACAGGCAGGGGACTGTGCCCCCGGTTTGTCTGGGACAGGCAGGTTTATATCTGCTGTCCTGTTGTACCATGAATCGCGACTCCTTTCACTCAAGAGCACTCAGAACCGTAGAAACCACATGGTCACTCGAATGGCAGGGCATCATCAGAGAACTCACTGGACACGCTGCACCGTGTTAGGAACAGCTTTTTTTTTTTTTTTAAGATTTTATTTATTTATTCGACAGAGGTAGAGACAGCCAGCGAGAGAGGGAACACAAGCAGGGGGAGTGGGAGAGGAAGAAGCAGGCTCATAGCGAAGGAGCCTGATGTGGGGCTCGATCCCACAACGCCGGGATCACGCCCTGAGCCGAAGGCAGACACTCAACCTCTGTGCCACCCAGGCGCCCCTAGGAACAGCTTTGAGCTTGAATCTCAGCCCAAGATAAAAAATGATCGCCGACTTTTTACCCCACCAAAATCCCAGTAGGGAACACTATCAGTTGATTGACTGTACAGACATCTCAGTAATCCCTGACATACAGTCCTCAGATTCTCTTCCTGGCAAAGGCGAAGTCAGGAAACTTCGACTACATTGTCTAATGAGAGCCGGCGATTCTAATGCGAGGCGCCTCCTGCAGCTGGAGAGCCCGGAAGGGCTTCGTTGTTTTGTGCTTCAGGCTTGCTTGCGAGCAGGATGGAAGCAGTGGGTGGAGGGCTGGGGGAGGGGAGAGAGGGAGGAGCCGAGAGGAAGAATGTAGGAATGGAAGGGAGGTTGAAGGGGGAAAACAGTGAATTATGGGTTACTTGCCATATTTACCAGGCTTAATGAGCAGTCATTCGATTCTGCCCTTGAACTTGACTCTGAAGGTGCTGTTCTTTCAAAGACATCTCCTGCTCCAGAGAGGAGGCTGGACAGCGGGGCCCTACTCAACTGTGTGCGCAGGACGGTGCTCTGGAGTGTGGAGGTGAACGCTGCATGTGGGGCTCTGAATCCATCTGTCATGTCAAACCCGGTGTGGGCTGAATCACGTCACTCAAACTGGTCCATAACGGGATGAAAGTGCAAAGGCTGATAAATGAGATCATCAAATTACAGGGAGCTATTGAGTGTGCTCGAGTTCACACCTGCCTTTGGGGGATTTTGATGAGAGTCCTTGTCTTCTACCTGGTTTCCCCTACCTTCCGGCCACCTTATTAACCAGGATTGACGCCATATTTAACGCTCTATGTCTTTTGTTGGTTTCTCTGCTCTGTGTTTTTGAAGCTCCCCTTTGCAACCCTCCTACCCCGGGGGTCATGTCACAGGGATTAGGGAGCTGGCCTCTTGGGGGCAAGTGCGGTGGTCTGACTCCTGTCTCCTTGGCACATTCTACCTCAATATCCCCATCCCTTCATGCCAGGAGGGCCTCCTGGAGGCAAGAGAACCTTTCCTCCCCAGATATTTGTGTAGTTTGGTCAGAGGAAGAGGGAAAAAGAGAAAGGAGGAGAAACACGGGTGGGGAGGAGAGGCCTGGAGTGGGGAGGAGAAGGTGGGGGAAATACGGGGAAAAGAAGAGAGGGACCCCAGTGAGGGGAAAGCCCACTAAAAGTTCCTGGTCAGTCACAGGCCCTGTGTCCTGTGTCCCCTCCATGTTTTAATGTCTCACACCAGCTAAAAACAGGTCTGTGGGAAGTCGTAACACTCACCAAACTCTTGACAGCCGCTATTCTTCACAGAGGCTGTGAACAATTGCCCGCCTGCCAGTGTCTGACTGAAATAATAGCTGTACCTACAGGATCATTTGGAAGACAGATGGTGGAGGCAATCCCCATTCATCTGCCGGCGGCCATTTCATAAATTCTCTGTGGCCTGTCAGGCCCAGGATGGGAAGGCAAAATGCAGCCTTGCTAATTATTAAAGCTCATTAGAGAGCTATTGTATTAGAGCCAGTACCTCTGTCCTGCCCCTGTCCTGCGCCGCCCCAGCCCCACCGCGCCAGCCTTACTCCAAGGTGCTCTAGAGAAGGCCTTCGGCCCCTTGGAAAAAGCAGTTCTCCAAAGCCTGGAAGCCCTGATGTCTGCTAGGTGGGATTTACTTTTTCACTTTTTCACTCCTTTCACTCCTTTCACTAAGGAGGTATTGCAGCTCCAAAAGAGGTCTCTCACCGTCCCTACTCTTCGCCCTTCCGTGATCTTGCCCATTAGGATTCCATATTTCAGAGTCTGGATGATGTTTCCTACACCGAGCTGCCATTTTCTGTTAAGGCACCAAACATGTCTGTTAGCATTTTTATAGCATGCATTAAGCCCAAGACTTACTTCAATGCAATGTTTACAGATTTAGAGAACTTCAGAGCACGGCATATCATGCCAGCACATTGGAAACCCTTGGTTGTCATTCAACAGCAATTTTTGAGAAACTACTATGTGGATGTAAATAGGAGCAAGGAAAAATGGGAGGGCCTTCGAGTGCGGGCAGCTTATTGAGCATGGACCTGGGCAGCGACACAGGGCCCGCGCTCCCTTCAATGCTCTGCGGCCGCCATGTTGGAGTTCATCATTTCTGAACAAGAGCCCTACATTTTCACTTCTGCACTGGGTCCCCTCTGACTGGATTTGCAGCTGGTTCTGCTACAATTGCTGGAAAGGGGAAGCATTCACAAGGGCTCAGGAAGCAGTCCCTCCTGAGCCAAAGCTGAGAGGCTACAAACTCCAGATGTAACAGAGATAAGCCAGTGGAGGAGAGGGAAAGATAACACACACGGCAAGGCAAACAGGGATGGCAAATATTATTAGTGCCTATTTGAGCACTACCCCAGGTATGGTTTGCTTTTGAGGTGCTGAAGGCTGGAGATAGACTCCACATCGCTGTAAATTCGGCACCACCTTTGATTTCTCTCAGGAAACAATTGGCTGGCATCAATCCTCCACTATGTTACCAATTTCATTATGTACCAGTTCTACTGAAATGTCAGCAGGAGAAGGATGTGTGAGAAATAAGGCTGGAATGTACATAGGAGCCTGTAAAGGGAAGCCTTTGATTGCCAGACCGAGGAATATGGGGACGCTTTTGAAAAACTTGCTTAGAAGAGTGACTACTGCAGCTCTGGCTATCCCAAGGAAAGAAATATTCTTTCTACACGCATTGGGCCATTTGTTCATAAGGCTTATGTAGTAACAAATAACTTTCCAGCACCTTCCCCTCATTGCACATCTCCCTCCCACTATTCCCCTTCCTCACGCTGCTTCTCCCACCCCACAAACACACAACACAAAAAGTCCAGCTGTTGTCTCTAATTTGGGCTCCGCTGCTGCCTTGACCTTTCTTGGACTCAAGTCATTGACCACGCTTTGGTCCATTGCACTATGTCTGAATTCACACAACTGACCTCTCCGAAACTGCTTAGGGGAGCAATCCCACTCATGACCCTGTCTGTGGTAGGCAGAATTTGAAAAATGACCACAGTGACCTCAGGCTTGTATAATCTCTCCGCCTGAGTGGGGGGGGGGAGCCTGTAAATACGATGAGATGACGTTCCCATGATTATGCCAGGTCATAGGGCAAAAGGGATCTTGCAGATGTGATTAAGGTTACTCCTCAGAAAGGATGGACCTAATCTGGTCACATGAGCTCTTTAAAAGCAGAATTTTTTCCAGCTGGTGGCAGAAAGGCAAGGGACTGAAGCATGAGAAGGACTCAAAGCCCTAGTCCTGCTTGTAAGATGGAGAAATCATGTGAGAGTGGATGTGGGTGGCCTCTTGGAGCAGAATGACCTCCAGCTGACAGCCAGAGAGGAAATGGAGAATGCCCTAAAGTCTGTCCACAGCCTCAAAAGCTTACGAGATTCTTCTCAGAGCCTCCAGGTAAGAGCCTAGTCTAGCCAACATCCTGATTTTGGCCTTCAGAGAGACCGTGAAGAGAGACAAGCTGGCCTGATTTCTGACCTACAGAACTGTGAGATTATAAACAAATATTGTGGGACACCTTGGTTAAGCATCTGCTTTTGGCTCAGGTCATGATCCCGGGGTCCTGGGACTGAGTCTCACGTTGGGCTCCTTGCTCAGTGGGGGTAGCCTGTTTCTCTCTCTCCCTCTGCTGCTCCCCACTGTTTGTACTCACTCTCTCTCTCTCTCAAATAAATAAATAAATAATTTTTTAAAAATTATAAACAGATGTTGCTTAAGCTGCTAAATGTACAGTAATTTGTTACATAGAAATAGAAAAGTAGGGGCGCCTGGGTGGCATAGCGGTTAGGCGTCTGCCTTCGGCTCAGGGCGTGATCCCGGCGTTCTGGGATGGAGCCCCACATCAGGCTCCTCCGCTATGAGCCTGCTTCTTCCTCTCCCACTCCCCCTGCTTGTGTTCCCTCTCTCGCTGGCTGTCTCTATCTCTGTCGAATAAATAAATAAAATCTTAAAAAAAAAAAAGAAATAGAAAAGTAATATACTGTTTCAGCCCCTTCCAGGCACTCTCCTGCTCAGCCGCTCAGATCCTGCCACTTTAACATTAGGCAGAGTCATAAAGCAAGCATCAGAAGCCACATCTGAAGGGACAATGAATTAAAAATGAGAAATGACTGTAGAGACAACCAGTTGGGAGATTACTTCAAATGACCAGGATGAAGAAATAACGCGCTAAATTTAGTGGCATCATTTATAGATAAGACCAACGGATTTGAGAGTCCTGCTGAAAGAAAAACTGTCCAGATTAAGCAATTGATTGGATGGGAGAGATAGAGACAGCTATTATGTTGGTTTCTGGATGGAGTCAGAGGGCACACTGGTCCTCTGTGATAGCACGTTCATTAAACTAAATGGAAAGAAAACGTGTGTTCAACTTTTCCTAAGATAAGAAAGAACCATGTTAGTTAAAATTGTTGGTGGCAAGTAACAACACTAATTCAATTCAAACAAGGGGGTAAAAAGAGGAGGGTACTTCGTATAGAGATGCAGGTGTTTTATAGACCCCAAGGGACAGGGGAGCAGCCACGCCTCTGGGAAGACTAGACTGGGGTATGGAAGCTCTGGGGGACCAGACAGTGTGCTCTCACCCTCTGCATCTCTTCTCCCCCAGAGGCCATCCTTGTGTGCCAGTTAGCCTACACAGCAGGTGGAAGATGGCCACAGCAAAGCTTTAGGGCTGAAGGGGAGACCAGGCTGGACTGGAATTGCTAACTCTGATTCCCAGGCTCCAGGGGAAATGATCTGGTGGGTCTGTGTGGCTGCCCCACCTCCCACACCACCACCACCATGCTGCTGCTCTCAAGAAAAGTGGGAGAATGATTCTTCAGCAGGGCCGACACTCCCAAAGTTGTTTACCGAGAAAGCAGAAATGATTTTTCACATCTTAATTTCCACAGTCACAAGAGTCTACTCCCGTTTGTAGACAGAGAATGTGCTATTACACCCAAGCGGCTGGGTGCCAATCCCAGGGCTCCCTCTAACAGTATGAATGACAGTGACGAACTACCTAAACTTCTCTAGGTCTCGGTACTCCTAGGTATAAAATAAGGCACTCGGTCCACGTGACCCTGAGGGTCCCAGCTTTAATGCCCTGTAATACCAAGTCCTTCCAAGCAGAGTGATGCTGTATTGATCCAGTTCTCGTGTTTAACTTTCCCTTGCCCTCTCAAAGACCAGAACTAAAGTCTCTCTGCGTTAATCCTCTCATTGGCTTACAAGAGGAAGAAAGGCAGAGAGGAAAATATAGAGTTTGTATTCCAAGAGAGCTGGACCACCTGAAAATCTACTTAGTACTCAAAAAACACTAACCCCACCCCATTGTTAACTGGCTTTAAGTCTCTGCCTTGACAAGAGCAGCGATTCTGTGCTCCCACCAACAAAGTGTGTCTCGGATCACTGGGGGCCCGCAGGCCACCACGCTCGCTCTCTCCTGCAGCTTTCTTCAGAACCACAGAAGGTCGGAACTTTAATCCAATTCCTTGATTTTCTAGAGGACAAAGCAAAGGTAAAGGAGAAGGGACTTGCCCAGAGTCATATGGATCTTTAGGAGAAGAACGGGGAGGAGTAGAGCCAAGTGGCCTGAGCCGTGTTTTTCCGCTGTCCTTTCTGTGAACAGATTAAGGCAGGTGATCTGAGGCTGGAGCCCCAAGGATAAGCCAGCAGACCTTACTGATGGCATCTCTTATTTAGGAGTTGAACTGTGACCCCATGCCACCAAAATTCATACCACCACCCTCCTCCCCGCTACCTCAGAATGGGATCTAATTTAGAGACAGGTTTTTACAGCAGTAATCAAATTAAAATGAAGCCATTAGATCTGGTCCTGGATCTCTACCAGATATTGCCTTCTGAGCCCAGCCATGGAGGTCCCTCCCTCCCCACAGCCTCATACTGCAATGCCTTTCCCCTGCTCTCCAAACTCGGGTTAGAGTCTCATTTCTGCTCTGTGATTTTTAAAGACTCTGACTACCTTTACTCCTCAGCTCCCATCTACTTCCTCTGCACAGTGGCCAAAGCCTCTCGGGCAGCCATAAGTAAAGGGCCTGGTGGAAAACTGAGGTCTCTTTCCAATACTGGACCTGTGGACCTGCCACACAGCAGGAATGTGGTCTCCTAAGTCCTCACTCCCAAAGGGAGAGTGAAGTGGAGTCTGAGTCTGACACCATGAGGTGCAAAAGTATCTACTTTGAGTGCTGGTGGCATTTTCTAAGTTCTGAGATAAGCCCAGGCAATAATCCAAAAGGAATAATGTATTGATCCAGTTCTGGACTGGAATTGCTAACTCTGATTCCCAGGCTCCAGGGGAAATGATCTGGTGGGTCTGTGTGGCCCAGGAAATAATCCAAAAGGATGATGACAGACTCTTAAATTTTGGAAAGTGCCATTTTAAAACAGTAATTGTACATGACTCAGAAATTGTCTCAGTACAAAATGTTTGTCAATCTCTGAGTCCTTATCTATACAATTTGTTAATATAGAGGCTTGCACGGCATGCTAGCTAATATGGCAAGAGGTGGAAATGGGACACAGTCTCAGTGTCAGCAGAGACTTTAGCATTACAGGGACCAGCTAGACCAGTTAAGCAAAACTGGAAGAGGTGGTGTATGAAAGCCACTTTTGTGGCTCAGCCCGTTGCTTACCTCCAGCCTATCAAGAGGCTGAGGAGGACAAAAGCAAAGATGGGAATTGGAGAGAGGCTTTTCTTTAGCGGTAAGTGGTCAGGGAGCCTCTTTACCCCATCCAAGAGGGAGGCACATCCCTGACCTCAAACCTACCAATGAAGACGTCAAGGGGGCCTGCAGAGGGCTGCAGATGAGCCCTCTAGAAAGCAGTCTCAGGTATCTGGCTCAGAGACAAGAAATCTGAAGGGCCTGGAGGCTAGCTGAAGCATCATGGGACAGCAATGTAGAGGCCCCAGTCTGGGAGTAGTTATCATTCCCTCTACTGCAGGATTTAAGATGAAGATATCTTCTGTGCTCCAGAGGTAAGCAGAAAGAGGGAGAGAGAGCAGAACCATCCCAGAGGGGCTTTGCCCATGAGGCCACCTGAAGAAGTGGTGGGAAAAGAACAGGGGAGAGTCTGTGTGGAGGTGGTTACAGAGAATCAGGGTTGTTACAGGCTGAACTATGTCCCCCAAAATTCATGTGTTGAAGCTCAACGTGACTATATTTGGAGACAGGGACTTGAAGAGGGTAATTAGGGTTAAACGAGGTCATAGGAAAGGGTCCCAATCTGATAGGACTGGTGTCCTTATAAGAAGAGGAGGAGACCAGAGCTCCCTCTCTCTCTCTCTCCCCCTTTGCGTGCACAGAAGAAAGGCCATTTGAAGACAAAGTGAGAAGGTGGTTGTCTGCAAGCAAGAAAGAGAGCCCTCACCAGAAGCCAATCCTGCTGGCATCTTGATCTTGGACTTCCAGCCTCCAGAACTGTGAGAAAATAAATGTCTGCTGGTTAAGCCAGCCAGTCTATGATGTTTTGTTATGGTGGCCCAAGCAGAGTAATGCAGGGGTCTTAGGCAGCCAATGCGAGAGTGCATCCCCTTAAGGCAGAGATTCATAGGTGAATGGTTCCCAGTGATGGACAGATCTCCAAAGAGCCCACAGTGCGATCCAAAAGAAATAAATTCACCCCACAAAGAAATCTCAAGGATTAATGTTTTCACTGGTGAAGTCTACCAAACATTTAAAGAAGAAATGACACCAATCTTACATAAATTCTTCCAGAGAATAGAAAAAGAACATGTGCTTCTCAAGTCATTTTATGAAGACAACATAATCGTGATAGTAAAACCTGATAGAGACCTTGCAAGAAAGAAAAATGGTAAGTCAGTGTTCCTCAAAACTATAGATGCAAAATCCTACACATAATATCATTAAAATCCAATGATTTGAGGAAGGATAGTATATCATAACTAAATGCGGTTTAATCCAAGGATGCACGTGTTAACATTTGAAAAGTCGATCCATGTAATTCACACAGCAACAGAATAAAGAAAAAAGATCATTTGATCATCACAATGGACGTAGAAAAAATTTATGAAATTCAACAGTCATTCACAGCAAAAACTCTTAGCATACTATGATAAATTTGATTGTCTACAACAAAACAAAACAAGACCTGAGATCAGAAATGATGAATCTTGTACTTACTGGAGGTTTTCACCAGTGCAATAAGGCAAGGGAGTGGTGAACATCTGTCAAACCCAGAGGCCACAGTACCAGTTCATGACTGCACCTGTCAGGTAAGAACTGTCCTTACCTTCAGTCCCTCCTCACTACTCCAGCACTGGAAGGGAACAGAAGTCACAGCTAGCAAACTGAGAGTGGGGTGGGGAGAGGGCAGAATCAAGAAAGAAGAAAGCAGCCACCCAGCCTCTCCCACCCATGTTCCTCTCCACTGACTGAAGCCATGCCAAGCTGAGAGAGGGAGGTGTTTATATTATTTTAATGAATTGGATTTTTTATTCTTAAACAGGCTGGAAATTGTAGTTACTAAGATAGTCTTATTTTGTAATATTCAGTGGCCATAGGACTTTTCCTTCCCGCAAATGACCTGAAACCCAGAGAGTGTGCTCTAGATTTCTAAGGAGTAAGAATAAACCGTATTGGGGCAGGTATACATGGGGATAAAGCTGTTTTCTATTCCACTCAACGACTAACACTCTCAAAATCCTGGTTTGCAGTCATTCATGTTAATGTGCTCACTGTTAGTCTCCAAAGGATAAGCGTGTCCCCTGGACCACACTTTTCTACATTTGTTGAAAAGAAAGCCTTCTTCCGATGTCTTCCAAGAACTCCACATTTCGACCTGGATTGTTCCAAAGCAGGTAACCGCACACACTCTTTGCTGACTGAGAAAGCAGCCGATTTCGCAGGGCTCACAGATGTGGGTTTCTGTGTTGGGCACGGGTAGAACGTTGCCTTGTGCTCTTACCACTCTACCCTTACATCCCCACTCCCTTACTCGGAAGCAAAGTAAGCAAGAGTAAAGCAGAAGGGCTTTGGAGAATTGTCATGTCAAGATAGAGGGATGACTCTGCAAGGCTGAGACAGTCACCAGTATAGGCAACTCAATCTTAGAACAAATTCATTACGTGAGAACCAATCCATGTACTTATTATTACAAGGACTTAATAGAGATGGCCCCTATCCTCAAAGAATTAACCATTTAAAGCCAAAGATGGAAATAACATACAAAGAAAAGGACTATAAAATACATGCAAAATGAACATGCATGGTTATTAAATATTACCTAGGGACTGACAGATCACCTCAGCCAGAAGAGTCCAAAGTCATTAAAAACAAAGCTATCAATTAAAGGTAATTTTCCCAATATCTGACTCCAGTCCATGCTAGATTTTAGCAGGACATGTGGCCCATTTTGCTATCTTCTTTTTTTTTTTTTTTAAGATTTTATTTATTTATTTGACAGAGATAGAGACAGCCAGCGAGAGAGGGAACACAAGCAGGGGGAGTGGGAGAGGAAGAAGCAGGCTCACAGCGGAGGAGCCTGATGTGGGGCTCGATCCCATAACGCCGGGCTCACGCCCTGAGCCAAAGGCAGACGCTTAACCGCTGTGCCACCCAGGCGCCCCCCATTTTGCTATCTTCTTGGAAGTTAGCTTCTTGTCTTTCTCTTGTGTTGGAAACGCAATGCTTTGCTGAGGTCGTTCCAAGTTTATCTTGTGTTCACTTCTAATGTGTGCTAAATGATTGGAAATGGGAAGCAGATGGACACTTGGCCCAGAGATTCAACTCCATCTCCTTAATTAGATGGTGTTGATTAAGGCTTCCATGGGGTCCTTCTCCTCACTGCCAAGTAAAAGAGCTCTCCAGTGGGGCTCCTCAAAGCATTTGGGAACTAATGGTTCATTCCGTTCCTCATTCGCATTTATTCACAGACACTGAACAAACAGGAGCCAAGCTGTCTTTGTCTCTTGGGTTTTTCTCTAGTCACACCATGTGACTTTCCTCTCTGGCAAGAGTTGACACAGAATAAAGGGAATTCTGGTGAGCCTGTGGCAGAACTTTGCTTCTGATCTTGAATTAGCAGAATTTGTTTGGGGACAGGAGGAGGGGTGGTCTTCAGAACAGACAGCTTCCAAGCTTTAGGAAAGCACTAGGTACCGACATCAGCCTGGGCCTTCTCCCATCAAAGGGGAACAGAGCAAGAGTTTGGAGACTAACAGATCAGAGTTCGAATCTTGGCTCAGCTGGTTAGTAGCTGAAACTGTGGTCTGCTGATAAATGTTGAACAACAGACTCTTAAAACAAACAAACAAATAAATAAATAAAGCCCTAATTTTTGTGCCAATTTTTGTGATGTAAATACTCCCACCATGGCCAATTTTCAGCCACCAGTGTGCAAAATGAGGAAGGGATTCTCATTGTTGGCTCTGTACAACCTGTCTGAGATGACTCCAGCACACCAGGAAGCACGCTAAGCCCCAGTTTTATCGTCTGTACAAAAGGAGAGGTACTTTGCAGGGTCATTATAAAGACAAAAGTAATGGCCAAAACAGAGTCTGACGCACAGGAGGAGCTCAATAAATTGTTACTGCTATCGTCACCTTAAGCTGGGCTTTAAGGAAGTGACTTCACATTGCTGAAGTCACATTTCACTCCAGGAAGTCAGAGCCTCAGCCCTGAAAACTTAGCAAGTAAATTTCATTACCCAGGTGTCTGGGGAATGAAGTCACACTAATCAAATGCATAAAGGGCAGTTTATAAATCACAGTACCAATTTACTACTTTGAGCTACTGCATATAAAGAATAATAATTGTTCGAAACCCAAACTGGCTTGTGTTGTCTAAAAAAGGATTTCTTTTTGCGGCTTAGCAATTTGTTTATACACAAAGTGCTACAAAAGCTTAAGTGTTAATGATATTTAAATATGCTTCTTTAATCATCTGGATTCAAAAATTAAACTGGGACTGCCCCAGCAAATCCCTGACCTATGCTGAAATCACCATATCCCTGGTCTGAGAACCAAGATTGGTGTGCTACACCCTGTCTCCTTGCAGGCAGCCAGCCCTCCTGTTGAGCCTGCGGAAGGCTGGACAGGTGGACACTGTTAAGAAGAGAGTATATTTAACCACCCCTGAGGGGGTCCTGCCTGGAGTTTCCCCAACCACAGCTATACCGATAAATTTTAAATCCTTTGGGTAGGGGCGCCTGGGGGGTTCAGTAGGCTAAGCGTCTGCCTTCGGCTCAGGTCGTGATCCCAGGGTCCTGGGATCAAGTCCCACACCATGCTCCCTGCTCAGCAGGGAGTCTGATTCTCCCTCTGCCTGCCCCTCCCCCCTGCTTGTGCTCGTTCTTTAAAAAAAAATAAAAAAGATTTTATTTATTTGACAGAGAGAGACACAGTGAGAGAGGGAACACAAGCAGGGGGAGTGGGAGAGGGAGAAGCAGGCTTCCCACTGAGCAGGGAGCCCGATGCGGGGCTTGATCCCAGGACCCTGGGATCATGACCTAAGCTGAAGGCAGACACTTAACGACTGAGCCACCCAGGCGCCCCTGACAAATAAATAAAATCTTAAAAATAAATAAATAAATAAGCCCTTTGGGTAAGGGAACAACGATTACCAGTTCCATTTTACCATTGCAGACTGACACACAGAAGATAAGTAGGAGCACTGAGACGGAAATTCAGATCCCGGAGGCAGACTTTAGTGCTCTTCTCTCTGCCCTTGGGATACTCCGTTGGGCAGCACAAAAAGCACACGGTCCAGTGCGGGAGAAAGCCACACTCGTAGATAAATTGAGAGAGTTTCTACAGTGGAAGATGCAGGATGTTCTGGGAACACTATCCCAGTCGGGAAGGGGAGATTGGTATGGATATGGTTGGGGGAGGTTCTAGATGTGGGGACCCCTGAGCTGAGTTCTTAAAGGATGACTAGAATTTCCTCAGAATGGAGGAACGTTCCAGATTGGGTTTACCAGAAAGATATTTAAGATGGGGATTAGCACATGAGATTTTTTTTTTAAGATTTTTTTTAAATTTATTTATTTGACAGAGACAGCCAGCGAGAGAGGGAACACAAGCAGGGGGGGGTGGGAGAGGAAGAAGCAGGCTCCTAGCGGAAGAGCCTGATGTGGGGCTCGATCCCACAACGCCGGGATCACGCCCTGAGCCGAAGGCAGACGCTCAACGACTGCGCCACCCAGGCACCCCAGCACATGAGATTTTTGTTAGAGCATGGTTTTGGGAAGGGAAAGACACAGGACTGGGGAGAGGGAATTGAACCATTATACAATCCAAACCAGGGCCTCAGCCAATCCCATGAGAGCTCTGGAACTGAAGCAGCCCCTTCAGAGTTTTTCCAAGTGGGAGTGAGGGAGCTGGGCCATTTATACCATCAGGTGGATCCGTCATGGGTGTTGCAGGCTGTCCCTAAAAGGAGGTGTGACTCAAGATGAATAAGTTTGTTCAAAAGAGGGCTGGTCCCCAGCACTGGTCCCAGGTGCTGAGGAAATAAGTCTTCCGTTTCTCAGGTTGGATCTGGGCAGTAGATCGCAGCATCCACAAGAGGGACAGAATTTTCGACACTGAGGAAAGCTCTGGAGGAAGCACGTGGCAGTGCCATGCCAGAGGGCCAGTGTTTGTCGCAGAAGGGATTTCACGGGAAGCAGATCCTGAGATGGTCAGAGATATGCATACAGGAGGTTCACCGGGGAGCAGTCAGTCTCGGGAACATCTTTAAGGGAGTGGGGGAAGCAGGACTGGGCAAAGGCAGCGGCTGAACAGCAATTCAGGTGCCGCAGAGACTTAGCCAATCCCACAGGGAGGGCCCAGCAGAGACGTCCTGGATCAAAGTAAATGAGATGAGCCTTACACGACTGCAAGAGCACACAACCTTTTCCGTGAATGCTCCCTGCACGAAAGGGCAAGTGTTTGGAGGGACTCGGCTGTGAGCCATCTGCAGTCAACACTCTTAACAGCCAAGGGAGTGAGTACCTTGATCCTGAAGGGCCATGAACATATACTGTTGTCCATCTCACGTGAATGTGAACAGTCTCCTGTTCTCCTTGATTAGAATGGAAAAGAACACATTGGCCAAACTGATGGCCACGTAACATGTATTTAAAGATGTGTTAACCTGCTATTTAGAGAGCAAAGAGACCCCACCTAGCGTGATGGTAGTGACTGAGGCCACTTGGTTGGGCTTGCAGTACTCAGGTGCCGTTCACCAAGATCGGCCTCATTTTTGCCCAGACCACACTAGCTAATGAAATGGGGACTGTAAGCCCTGCAACCTCATCTCTGCCATTCATCTAAGGGGAAAAAATTTTTTTTTCTATTTTATAGCTTATCTGTGGTTTGTTTGTTTTGTATTTGGTAAATTGTAGGCTCATGGTGACCCTAAAATAGTTTAGTATATCTTAAGATCATTTAGTGACAGGGCCGGAGAAGATGAGTCAGACGGCAGTAGAATGAGGAACTTACGGGAGAATTCACAGAGCTGGGTGCACAGATCAGCTCAGGTGTGGCACGGGTGGGTCAGTGGAGGCGCATGGGCCTCTCTTCCACTCTTACCATTAACGCTTAGCTTTCACTGTACCACCGCGTCACCATCATAGAGGGAACAGCTATGGAAGTCCCCTACCCTCCCTCCCACAGGAATCGAGGGGAAATAGCTCGTTACTGCTTCTGAATGAGAAAGTATCTCTTTCCATAATGAAGACATTTAATGTTCCACTAATCAGCCGCTGACACTGGCTGAGCATCTGCGGTGCTTTATCTTGGTTAATGGGGATAGTTTAAAGAGCACAGCTCAGGGAAATCTTCCGACTGGGCAAGTTTTACTCCGTGCCGGGCTTCCTAACTCCTACTCCATGAGATACCTTTCTTTCCTGCCCCTCCCCTCCCCCCACGTCACCCCTTCTTCCCCCGCTGCACTGTTGGAAAATACTGCAGTTTGTCTGGATACAAACACATGGGTTTATAGGCTTGTCTCTTTTTATGTGTGGGTATTTCGTGTTTTATGTATATAAATATTTGCTGGTTATTAATTTTGTCTATAATCAACTTTGATTTAATTAGGATCTTGGAAAGGGGGAGGGCTGGCGGTATGTCTTCAAGGGGAAGGGGAAGTGCAGACCAGCTCCGGTGTGAGCTCAGGGTTCCTATCTAGCGGAATCACAGAGGAGCTCTCTGAGCGGCCCCAAGCAGACACGGTAGTGTCAGGCTTTTCGTCTCCGTGACATGCGCAGGACGAAGGTTCAGCGTGGGAACTTCGAAGTCGATGGGCCTGATGACGGTACCACCGCTGCCAAGACCACCGATGGTTCTGACGACCCTGCAGAAGGAGGCCCATGGAGAGCCCTCTGCACACTTTTCTGACTTCGTGCCAGCTTCAATTCCCTGCCTCTCTTAATGACCAGCGTTTCTAGGGCCTGCGATTATGGTCAGTTATTCGCAGGTGTCAGGGACCTGGGAGGGCTTTATTGGTCTTAAGCAGGCAGCAGACCCACATCCCTCCCAGTGTCCTAAAGAAAGCTGTTTATCCCAGAAGATCCCGCTCGGAGGGGGGAGACATTTCTCCCGGCAGGAACACCCATAAACTTCCCTGCAATAGACTTCCCTGCAGCTCCCCTCCTCGCCTTACTCACTCACTCACTCACTCACTCATTCATTCACTGAGCTAACAAATACTGAGCAGCCACTCCTTTCCAGGCACTAAGAAAAAACAGTCCTGGAGACACAGCGCTGAATAAGATCAGTACCGCCCCAGGCTTCGTGAAGATCACACTCAACCAACTTTGCTTCATCTCATCGTACCCCTACTCACAAGTACCCCTTGATTAGGAGAGAGAGCACAGTGTTCTAGAGAGTTTGGGGCGGGGTTTTTTTTGATATTATTTATTTACTTATTTGAGAGAGAAGGAGCACAAGACGGGGGGGGGGAGGCAGCGAGGGAGAGGGAGAAGCAGACTCCCCGCTGAGCAGGGAACCCGATGCAGGGCTCGATCCCAGGACCCTAAGATCATGACCTGAGCTGAAGGCAGAAGCTTAACTGACAGAGCCACCGAGGCGCCCCCCTAGAGAGCTTTGGTTTGAAATGGCCGTGCTCGAAATTTGGGGTAATTCCTTCCATTGTTTGAACATCAGTGGAAGCCAAGATGCTGGGGTTCAGGAGAAGGGATGGTGGCGCTGAGAGGTGGGGAGCTATGCACAGCATCAGAGCAGGAGGGAAACGGAAGCCTACACTTACCCACCGCTCAGGTGGAGGGTCGAAGAACATTAAATGATAAAAGACATGAAGACAAGTTACGCTTAGAACTTAAAGGTACAAAACGGCTCTCATAATCTTTCTTTGTATTTCTTTTCTATCCTCATGAAGATGTGATTTATTTACACTGTCACAGAATAAATAGAACCTTGACTTTTATTTCACACACCATCTGATTTTAGGTACCTTTGACTGTTGCATCAGGTTTTCGGCAGAACGTTCTTCTGGGAGGCTGGGGCAACATACCTGCCCCTCTCCCCAGCCCCACGCACCTGCCTCGACTCTGATACTGCACGCAAGCCACAGTGCACTCACTGGGGTACTCGGCCCCTAATCCGAACCACGCCTACTCCCATCAGCCAGCACAGGTGCAGCGCAGCCCCTTATCTGCCAGTCTCCATTGATCTTCCAACCGGTTTCACAAGGCCTTTCCTTTCCATGCCCAACACTGACACGGAAGATGCACAATAAATATTTATTGAAAGAGTACGTTTTGTTTCGACTTTCACACTCTTCCTCAGGTAAGAGATGGCTTAATACTTTCATGGAAGGAGCACCCAAATAAATGAAAAGGAAGAGTATGTCAAAGTCTCCATTCAGATGTTCCCGGCTAGGAGTGGGGGGGAGCTGATTTTCCACTCCTGTTCCTTTATTCTAGGTACTGCCTGGTTCCTAATCTAAAAAGGCACATTGACTTGGGGGCTCGGGTGATCTTCAGCGCGCCAGAGAGAAGAGCAGATGGTTTGCTGGGTCCGGGAGTTTCCCGGAGCTCATCTCCATTACTCAACAGATCACTAACCTGGAGCTTCAAAACCACGGAGGAGCACTAAGACAACTAAACCAAGAGCTACTTGATCCTTTGCCTTCGAAGACACGGGTAATGACTAGGTTTCTCACCAGCAGTAAACTTAAACGATGAAAGCTCAAGAACAAAAACTGCCTTTCACTATTCTGGAGATCCCCGACAACAGAACCGCACGTAGGATGATAAGATGGGGATACCCCCCCACACACACACACACACACTCCTACAGGATAAGACACAAGGAAACCTCTCTAGCCCAGGCCTCTCTTCTCAAATTCTGGGTAGGTATCCCAGTCGGAGGATGGTGCAGTGTGGCGCACCCTGTCGACTGGAACAAATTCTAGTGATCGTCTCGGCAATTTCATTCTCCAGAAATCTGCGATTCTAAAACCACTGAACCAATCATACAAAGCACCTGAAAATACAGCATAAAATATAGCAAGTATTTTTTAAATGTGTGGTTGAATTCAGAAGAAAGCAGCAAGAGGGTTGCTGCCAGCAGAGCTGGACGCCAAAACAGGAGCCCCGTTTCAGGAACCAAGAGGCTGAGGGGTGGATGGCAGTGCTGGGGGCAGGAGACCACCCCCTAAGCCCAGGCAAAGCAGGGAGTGCGAGGCTCCATAAATATGCAGGTCCCTCAAAGGCCTACCCCTAGAGAACAGGCACAAGAGAAAAGGGAGGAGTCATCTCACCTGCAAAGGGAAATAAGGAAGCCGGCCCATCTTGACATGGATTCTGGTTGGAAATTTTACAAAAGGTTTCCTATGACGATTTGTAACTTACGCCTGCCCTCGTGCCGGTCTGGCATTCTCATTTACTACCTGCAAGATCCAGGAAACCCTACAAAAATATTTCCCTATCCACTTTGGGGCAAGTGTATACTCATACCCGAGTTAGTATAATAACCTGAGTTCATGGTGAATGCTGGGGTTAGAGAGAAATGGTAGTTGATGAACACGCCGTAATTTTATTTGTAGAGTGCTTTCTAATATATCTGTAAGTCTTGATCTATCTACTTACCTAAGCGGGCTTGGACAAAATGTATCCATAATGTAACTCAGCACCTTTACTGTCATTCTAAAGCTTGAGGTAGAGAAAATCTCTGTGACTGAGAGATACTTGAGCTGGGGTGGCTGCAGCCAATTCGGTAGGTGGGTCCCTGTTGTGGCGCTTTGACGAGGAGTAGTCCTGATATACAGACCAGGTTACAAGACATTCTAACAAGCTGAGAACCCTTTTAATTTCTAGGAACCACATGCCCCTGCTTCAAGCTGACACGACCGAGCACTTCAAATGAGCATTGCTTCAGCCCTCATGGGGAAACAGAGCCAGTTTTATCTTCCCAGAAATGCACTTGTTCAGATCACCCTACTGGTCCATGAGCTGCCCCTTCCATATCTTGACCTGGCTCTCGGTCCCTCTTTCTCTCTGCCTTCTCCCCCAGCCCTGTCCCACCCTGCACGCTCACTAAAACCTCAGCTCCGAACCAGGTCGTTCCAGTCATGACTACTCTGCCTGTAGGCTAGTTCGTTCTGTGCCTCCTCGGCTATGTGGTCTGCTAAAATCCCATTCTTAAGATGGCTCTGGTTGAGAGTTGGCCAAAAGAGGGACTTGCATGGAATTTGAAACGTGGAAGGGAAGCACCATCTGTTACCTGCTGAAGGTCATCAAGATCAGATGGGGCACCAGTGGCTTCCAGCTCACCCTCACTCTCCTGCCCTCTGCAGCCAGCTCTTCCTCCTGACTGCTGATCCTGTCCACCAAGGATCGGTCCAGGTCCCTCCCCATATACTTGCCGGCAGACCCGCAGAGGCCCAGCTGCCCACAGACCTCCCATGATCTCCTCCTTTGCTAAGTTCCATTTCCAAGGCCAGATGTGCTTGGCATCTCATATGGACTGGATATGGGCTCCTCTGACCGTCCAACTTCGCTCCTGGACCTTCAATGCCCCAGATCCTCCCAGTAGTAAGTTAGGTCTCATTCCTACAGTAAACCCTTTATCCGGTGATGAACAGTGGTTCTGTCTCTGCGCTTGAACCCTGACTGATTCGCCCTGTTACCCTGAGCCCAAGAGAGGCCCGCAATATAGAACTCAGCAATAAGGATTTGATGTATCAGGATTTCACCTGAGCATCCTTTTCCTCCACTCTGGAGTGATAAAATCAGACGGGATGGGATGCACTTCTCCAAAAGGAAAAGTATTGCCTTCTACAGTCCACGCAGCTCCTTAAGGGCTCATTTTACTGGCTCAAAACATCATCTTCATTTGCTGGGGCTTCTGTCCCATCCGTCACAGCAGGGCACATTCAGGCTCGCGGGCTCCAGGCCCAGGCAAGGCTGCCAAACAGTCGTCCTCCACGGTCCTCCTGTATCCTTGTCCTTCCATCCTTCCGCTCGGGTCCAGCCCCATCTATGCGCCTGTGCTCTGCGTGCCTTTCTCTCCCCCGCATGGGCCAGCAGTGACTGTGCCGCTCTCGCAGGCTCTGAAAAGAACTGGTTTTGAGCTGTTGTTTTTCTAAAGATGCCTCACTGGCACTGCAGAGCAGCACATCCGCTAGAAGACAGGTAACCTTCACCTTGGCACCCATTTCTCTCTCACTGAGTACACCCCGGCAATCCCCATTCAGACTTTTCTACGGAACGGTTTTGTAGCATTTCCATTTATTACACATTTAATTGCCTTTTAATTGGTGCAGCTGTTTTCAGCATGTTTGAGGCATATTGGAACTCTCTGCCTTAGCACCCATTTCAGGCTGGCTTCCCGCCCCGGGTTACGTTACTGTCGGCTAAAACTTTATGCTTGAGCCTTCAAGTTTAATCAAAGACTTACCGTCAAGTATAAAGGCTTGTGATAAGCTATAATTCCTTCAGGCAGTGGGGAGAGAACAATACAAAATTTTGGAGGTAATCTCAGGAGCTAAAATTACCATTGCAATATGCCAAGTTCATGGCAACTTGTCCCATAACTATCAGTGCGTCTTAGAGTCCAGACACTCAAGATACCAGTTCCAAATCCATTATTTTCCATCCCTATGCCTGAAGCACAAGGTGGGGCTTTCCTGGAGTGGGGAGATTGAGCTATCAAGTCCTGTCTGCATTTAATAGTCTGTCGGTCTGACTGTAACTTGACAGAAGAAGACCCTTATGACTTGTGTATTTGAAACATTTAAACATGAATAATGTAGTTTTTAAATTTTGTGTTTGGATTATTTTAATCTTTGGTACAAACAGGTTCTCCAGCTGCTTGCTTGCTTGTTTGATTTTTTCTTTAATCTAGTTATTTAACTTACTCATTTCTCTTTTTACATTAAGGAGTATCGTGATAGGGCAGGTTCTGAAGAGCGCGCTTAGGAGGTCTTGGCTTGGTGAGCCTCTCAGCCTGAGTATTTACACCTGTGACCTTGGAGTAGCCATATCTACCCCCCGGGGTTGTAGTGAGGGTGAAAATGAAGATAGTGATCATGGCAGTTCTTCACAACCTGAAAGCTGTAGAAGTGCAATCATTATTTTCATAAGAAATCCGTTCCCAGGTCATGAGCCGAGTCCTTCCTGGAAAGTCTAGACAGATTACATCAAAACCAGGATTACTCACTTGGCTACTACCTAGGTTTTTGTGTTTTGTTCTGTTTTTGTCTCTGAACTCTTTCTTTGCTCATTAGTATCTCTATGCAGAGTGGAAATGAGATGAGAAAATCTAACCTGTTCAGTTTGCTACTTAAGAGGAACTCTGGCTAATGCTTTGGTATGGATGTACATGAAGCCCTGGAACTACATGTCCCAGAATCCTCTTCCCTCTATGGTTCCTGGCTGGGGTCAACAACCACTGAAGGGCTCTCATCTGAAACCACAGGTGGGAGAGAAGGTGAGGCCTTACTCTCTGCAGGCAGTGGCAACCAGACATGGCAGCAAGCTCTTGATGTGTTGTACCTTCATACACGACTTACGATCATTAGCGGGGATGCTCCAGGACTGTTGAGAATTGCCATGATTTCTGGTGAGCTCATGAGAAGCACCCACTTGAGTTCTTCAGGCTGAGATTTGGGGGACAGCTTTTCTGACCAACACTTCATGGTTGTATAGGCCCTAATTCTCTATATTAAGACTTGTAATTCCCGAAACATATAGCATGAATTCTGTTTTCCCAGTTTGACCCTGTCTGATAACAAACCTCTCCCTTTTCACCAGTGCCACGTCTGACAAAAATTTATTAAGCACTTACTATAAGCTACCATGAGCCAGTCACTTTGCTACGTGCTTTACGTGTATTATCTGATTTAATCCTCATTATAACCCTTCAAAAATCAATCCTATTACTCCCTTCACTTTATAGACAAGGTAACTGAGGCTTGAAGGGGTAAGTAATTTGCCCAAGATCACACGGTAAGATATAGAATCATAGACTTTTAGAGCTACAGTGTCCTTATGAAATTCGCCAGTGGGGTAACATTTTTCTATGATAATACATTTTAAAAGTCCAGTGGGATATGAGAGTGAGTCAGTATCTCCCAAATCACATGGCCATTGTGACTGAGCAAGACTCTAAAAAACCACTGTCAGAATTCCACTGATCAGAGATCTAGTGACTGGTGAAATTAGGAACGCAGCAGGGAGTATTTGGTGCTGATGGGCATTGTGAAAAAATCAGAGCTGGTGTCTGAATCAGACACAGAGCGAGGAGAATGGCGTCGGTGGTGGTGGTGATGATGGTCATGTCTTCCAGAAGGTCTGGAAGAGGATCTTGAGTTCTGATCACCATCCCTTTTCCTACTGAATTGAGACCTAAAATATGCTCTTATCTAACTTCCAAGTTAACCTTCAAAAAGATCTCTTCGCCAGAGACACTAGCTTGAGCCTCAGGATACTAGCTGAGCAGGGGTCCATGAGGACGCTGATGGGATTCAAAGGTTCGGCTACAGCTAGGGTCACAAGTGTTTTGAATAATTAACACCACTTCCTGAATCTAGTCAAACTAGTATTCCTCCCCACAGACGACTTCAAATATGGCCACTACAGGGTTTGAGTTAAAGGAAGACAAAGGAATGTAGAAGAAACAGGGAAACTAAAGAATTGTTTTTGTAGTAGACACCTGAGTCCTGCTGCATAGACGAGAGCATGAGAGATATGTCACATTTTCTTTAATGAAGCTGACCTGGAGGCTTCCGTGCACCTCGCCTGGTGGGGACTTCAATTTTAGTCATTGTTAGGGTGCTGTCTCCTCCTGCCCTCCCTCTGGGATGTGTGAAAGTCCTGAAGTTCCTTTGCAGAGTGGGCCCGACGTGAGGCTCCATTCCAGGACCCTGGGATCATGACCTGAGCTGAAGGCAGATGCTTAATCGACGGAGCCACCCAGGCACCCCACCATTCGAGTTATTTTCTTCAAAATCCTTATTGCTCTCTAAACTAATGTGCTTCATTTGGTCCATTGATTTTAATTCTCTATTTCCCACTTCCCTTTAGCCTCCTCCCCATATTAGTAACATCAAACATTTATTGAAAGCTTATTATAAACCAGGTACGAATCCAAGGTTTTAAAACTAGGTCTTTTAATTCTCAAAATAATCCTATCATATGAGTTCTGTTTTATCAATCCTATTTTACAGCCGAGGCCCAGAGAGATTAAGTAACTCATCTAAGGTCACACAGCTAGAATGACCAAGGCAGGATTTGGACCCAAAGCATCTGGCTCAAGAGTCCTACTGCTTAATCATGATGACATTCGGTTTTTTCCTGTTGCTATCATCCACAATGTTACTTCTGGGTTATTAAGAATATGCCCACTCCTCCCTTTCTCCTTTTCTTCCTTCCATTCTTTCTTCCTTCCTTTCAGACAAAACTTAAATTTGCTGATTTATCTTTTCACTTTTATATTCATAGTCTTTGGTTTTAATCTCTCTTTTTGCTGAAAGAATTCTTTTTTTTTTTAAAGATTTTATTTATTTATTAGACAGAGATTGAGACAGCCAGCGAGAGAGGGAACACAAGCAGGGGGAGTGGGAGAGGAAGAAGCAGGCTCATAGCGGAGGAGCCTGATATGGGGCTCGATCCCATAACGCCGGGATCACGCCCTGAGCCAAAGGCAGACGCTTAACCGCTGTGCCACCCAGGCGCCCCTGCTGAAAGAATTCTTTTAATGATTTTCTCAAGCAGTTTTTGTATGTTAAAGCTCTGAGGCCCGGTATGTCTGAGAATACCTTTATTTTAACCATCATATTTAAATGATCGAGTACATCTAAAATTCTGGATGGGAAGTTCTTGTCTTCTAATACTTCAGAAATACTATCCATTTCGTTATATTCAGGATTATTGAGAATTCTGATGCCCATCTGATTCCTTTTCCCTTGCTCTGCTTTTTTCTCTCCAAAAGATTTTAGAATTTTCCCTTTGCCTTTTACGTTCTTGTTCTAGGTGTGTGTGTGTGTGTGTGTGTGCGCGTGTGTGTGTGTGTAAATCTGTCCTAGCTAACCCACTATGAGCTTTTTCAGTCTGAGTTACTAAACACTCCATATCAGCTTCCTGTTGTGTAATGAACACACCGAAATGTAGCGCCTTAAAGCACACCTTTATCAACTTGTATTCTACAGCCTGGCAATTTGGGAATTTGGGCTGGATTCTGCCGCCGGTTCCTCTGCAGTCAGCTCCTAATCAGCTAAATGGTTGTGCTTCTGGGTGTTAGCTGGATGCCAGCTGGAAGAATCGGTCAAAACTGGGCCACTTGTCTTTCGTCATCCCTCTGGCTGGCCCGGGATTGCTCATACTGTAACTCAGGCTTCTAAAAGCAACACAGGGGGCGCCTGGGTGGCTCAGTCGGTTGAGCAGCTGCCTTCGTCTCAGGTCATGATCCCAGGATCAGAACTGAGCCCTGTGTCCAGTTCCCTGCTCAGCGGAAGTCTTCTTCTCTCCCTCTGCTCCTCTCTGCCCAGCTCATTCTCTCTCTCTCTCAAATAAAAAAAATCCTTAAAAAGTAAATAAATAAAATAAAAGCAACACAGGATGGCAAGCCCCAATGGGCAGCGCTTTTAAAGTCTCTGCTTGCATCGATTCTTCTCGTGTCCTATCAGCTAACAAAAGTCACTCGGCCAAGCCTAGAATCAGTGTGGAGAGGACCCCCAAAGACCATGGATGTAGGGAGAGGAAACAACTTGGGGGCCGTTACCATTAAACCTACCACATCCTCCTTTAATTCTGGAAAACGCTCGATTGCTTTTTTCCGAGTATTTCCTCTCCTTCATTTATTTTTGCTCTTTCCCTCTGAAATTCCTCACATACAGATATTAACTTCTTTATCTGCCCTCCATCTCTCTTAGCCTTTACTTTCATAGTTTCAACTGTTTTCATCTTTTTTAAAATCTTCCGGGAGAGTTCTTGACCTGATCTTTCATTTCATTTGTTCCTTCTTGTGGTTCTCCCCATTCTGCTTCCAAAGACCCACTGAGTTCCTCGTTTCTTCAACTGTATTTTTCATTCCCAGCATCTTTAGTCAGTTTTTCTTTGACTGTTCCTAGCTCCTATTTCCAGAATCTTCCCTTATGCTATTGAGGGTTTTTTTCCAATGCTTATTTTAAATCTGTCTGGTCTATTAAGCCTGCATCCTTTGCCATCCATTCGTCCTTTGTTGCTTTTGAGAGTATAGGTGTGTTGTCACCTTTCCTCTATAACTCATATTACCCTGGGAGTTTCGATTGCCTTGGCTGATAGTGGATACCTGGAAGAAAGGTCCTCACCCGTGCCTCTCCGGATGAGCTCAGTGAACAGGCGATGTGTGAAAAACATACCTCTGGGCTCCCAAGCCCAAGCCAGCTGGCTGAATGACAGAAGGCCCAGGTGACCCATTCTTCCAGCTGGCATCCAGCTAACACCCAGAGCACAACCATTTAGCTGATTAGCCCCTGACTACAGAGGAACCACCAGCAGAACCGAATTCCCCAGTTGCCAGCCTGTAGAATACAAGTTGATAAAGGTGTGCTTTAAGCCACTATTCAACACCATTTTGACGTGTTTATTACACAGCAACGGAAAGCTGGTGTAGAGTATTTAATAACTCAGACTGAAAAAGCTCCATAATGGGTTAGACAGGACAGAAATACACACACACACACACACACACACACACACACACACCCCTAGAACATATCATTCCCTAAATACTCCCCAACTCCCAGAACAGCAACACTGCCCCTCGAGGCAACTTCCTCTAGCTTTCAAAATAACAGCCAACATTTCTTAAGCGCTTAGTATGTACCAACCCAGTTTTAAGTACTTTTATATGTATTGCATTGTTTTAATCCACCCTAAGAGTTAGGGAACACTGTTATGTCCATTTTAGAGATGAGAAAACAGAGAAAGCAAGTAACTTTCCCAAAGTCACAGAGCAATAAATGGTGGAGGCAGAATTCAAATCTGGCCTGTCTGGCTTTAGAATCCACACTCTTTTATACTATGGGCCAGGAAGGCCTGGAAAAGAGGGAGCCTCAGGAACCAGGCCGTCACCCCCAATTTACTGTCTGCTCTCCACCCAGGTGGGTCCCAGCATTTCCCTGATGCCATCCTGATGCTTCTAGCTGGTGCTGGGCCGGTGAGGCTGTTTTTCTGCCTGGCAAGAAAATTTCTGCCCCAGCAATATAAGTGAATGAGCAGGATACAACTAGAAAACTCTCTTGTATTCTGTTCCAGATCTCCCCCAGATCGTCTCTGGGAGAAGTGGAAATCCTCTTCACACTCCATCCCCCTTGTCCCCCATGCCCCCTGGGACACAATCACATTCTGCCTCCCTAGGATCTCCTTACTCTTCTTCTTCTTTTCTTTTTTTTTCTTTCTTTCTTTCTTTTTTTTTTTTTTCGCCATGTTATTAGACACATCAAACTTGTTTATGTGACATCTTTGGGGTTGGTTCAGGGGAGGCAGCCAGTATCTCATATTAGGTCATATTAGGCAGGAAACATCTGTATATGTGATTTCCGAAGTCACTTATTCACTCACCCAAGCCCCAAAGAAAATCTAGTTCTGGGAGTGCTAACCTCTCTTCTTCACCAGATATTTCCTTCCAGCTCATATTCAGTCCCCAACACAGGAATTCTATTATTATATCATTCTTCAAAATGTCTTGATCTCCCACAGAAATGCATCTCAATATATAGTTGCCTACATATAAACACTCCAATTCGGGGCAAAACTTAACCTCTTGGGGCGCCTGGGTGGCACAGCGGTTAAGCGTCTGCCTTCGGCTCAGGGCGTGATCCCAGCGTTGTGGGATCGAGCCCCACGTCAGGCTCCTCCGCTGTGAGCCTGCTTCTTCCTCTCCCACTCCCCCTGCTTGTGTTCCCTCTCTCGCTGGCTGTCTCTCTCTCTCTGTCAAATAAATAAAATCTTTAAAAAAAAAAAAAAAACTTAACCTCTTAACAGGCAACATTTATGAACCCTTCCTACCACCACTTCAGATAACTGACTTCCGCATTGTCCATCCTGGTATTTAACCCCTGATGCTTGGAGTGCCTCTAATGTTTTTCATGAATAATGCAGGCATTGAGCTCTCTCTCTCTCCAGCCACATTTAAAAGGGCACCAGATTCATACAAACTACTATCCAGAACTGCTACTTTCCGCCCTGGCCAGGCCGGCGGCTCCTGCTCTTGCTCACCGCAGCCGTCCTTCAGAGTTCAGTTCCAACATCCCTACCTCCAGGAAGCCTGCCCCGCTTGCTCAGCCCGAAGTGATCGCTCTGAACTTAAACAGCAAAGAGGTTGTAAAGACCATGCACTGTAGGGCTCGCTCTCCTTTTCTGAGAGTGTCTGTATTCGGGTTCTCCAGACTGTCCACAGTCCTTCACAAGGCAAACCACAGAGATTAGAGCTCGAGACATTTGAGTCCTGACCTTCCTCCTACCCTCACACCCCCCCTCCTTTTCCAGCTGATTCTAGCATGTGCACCTAGTTTCGATTTGCACGGTGAATGTAATTATGGATTTGAGTCATATGTTGGATGCCTTCTGACTCATTCACACTTTGTAACAAAGTAAAACAGTCACTTTACTTATCTGATTCTTATTTTCCTCATCTGCAAAAAGAGGAGGCTGGGCTAGGTGATTTCTGAGGCTCAGTCTACGATTCAGATTGTAGACAACTCTAGGTCAGGGAATTCACGTCTTGATGACTTTTTTCCTCTCACAACACTGTGAGCAAATATCAGTGTTTAATATTGTCAAATGAATCGAGAAATCAGTGATTATCTTATGTGCCTTTGTAGTCCTAATTCTTTAGCAGGTGGGCCCTAATCTAGTGGGTTGCCATCATGGGCATATTTTCAGACATGGTCTCTGGAAAACAGAGGTTACCTCGATTAGTTGGCCCTATTTTTTCAGGGCAGTCTAAATTTCTTATGACTCTCATTCTGAGTAACTTTCCTGGGAACATGTCCTCTAGGTAGCATAGAAAAATTGAGATGTGCTGCAGGTGGCTTATTCCCATATCTAAATGACACAGTTCACACTGCTCCAGAAATTGGAGTCAAGACCCAGAGGAAACCCACTTCCACCCAAGATAGCTTATATTTTCTGGCAGGGATCTTCTTAGGAGTCATCGTACACTAGGATATGGTCTGAGGGTGGCAGGAAAGAGAGAAGGTGCTCAAATGATCAGTTCCAGAACATTTGCTTCCCACTGGGTACAGCAGAGAAGAGAGAAGAGTGGGCCTCAGTGCAGAAGCCCAGGCTCCCTTGGGGATTTCTGAAACTACGAGGAG